>NC_082706.1:68276332-68903832 GCF_030144855.1 Hypanus sabinus
GACATGGTATATAAACCATGGGGACTTCTGAAAATATACATCCAAAAACACATTTTCCATGTTTCCTTGGGAACTTGCAAAAAGAATTGTTAAATTAATGAAGTGTATGTTTAAAAAATGTTAGGGTGATCTTATTCTTTTGTTTAGACTTTTTCTGAATGGCAAATCAAGAGCATATAGCTGACTGCACTGACTGCTGGGAAATGAGTCAGAAGTTTCTAACTCAATAATCTATGGCAAAGAAAATAATGGGCTGGAGGATGACATGGTGGTCTCTAGTGGGAGGACACCCGCTCCACCCACCAAAACTGCCCCCCAAACCCATAAGGTTGTCTGCCGTGATGGGCTGCAGTGTTAAGTGCGATTGAACTGATTGATCACAGTATTCCTCATTGAGGTGAATGACACTGTCAAAATGGGCCTCAAATGTTTAATTCAGTTTCTGTTAGGGGACCATGAAGCTGGTGCACATTGGTTATGATATCACCTCTCCTACTGACCAAACAATGTCAGGTGTACTCAAATGTTTGGCTATGGAGGGACCTGCCTTATTTGGCAATGAGCAGAATTCTTACATGAACTGGGGCTAACAAATGGCTCTTCGGTGAGACTGCCTCAGCAAGGAAAGGATCACATGGACTCCAGCTAGTTTGAAGCATCAGTTCAAGTCTCCTAAAAGTTGCCCTGGTCCACTGGCTATTCACCAGATCCCAGAAGGGTATTTTCCCCTCTCTTTATTTGCCTGTAATCTAGTCACCCTTGCACACATATTCTTCAGTGTCAAGAGTAACTCATGCAAAATGCTTCAGGAACCCATCAAATCAGGCAGCATCTATGGAGGGGAATAAACAGTCAATGTTCCAGACTAAGAACCTCATCAGGACTGGAAAAGAAGGGGGCAGAAGCCAGACTGAAAAGGAGGTGGGAGGAGAAGGAGTACAAGCTAGTAGGTGATAGGTGAGATCAGTTGAGGTGGAAAATGAGTGGTAGGGGAGGCATTGTATGAAGTGAGCATCTGGGAGGGGTTAAGTGAAAAAAGGGCTGGAGAAGAAGAAATCTGGTTGGAGAGGAGGGTGGGCCATGGGAGAAAACGGAGGATGTCAAATCAGTTCTGCCATTAATCCACACTCAGAGGTGAGTCACAGAAGTCAATTAACTCGCCCACACACAACTTGGGAAAGTGGGAGGAAACAGAAATGCCCAGAGGAAATTAAGACAATGATAACTTGTGAAAATTTCACACAAGCAGCTTGGGATCAAACCTGGGTCACTGAGGCTGTGAGCCAGTTCTTCTGCTGTGTTGCTCACTCAAAAGAGACAAACTGTCACGGTCCCGACCGTCAATTACTCATATTCTCCTAATTCCCTTTTTCCCCGTGTTCTCCCAGGCCCCTTGATTGTGGCACCTGATTCTCATCTAAACCTACCAGCATAAATACTCCAGCTTTGCATCCACTCATTGCCTGATGGTTGTTTCAGCCAGCGTAGTAATTCACATTCCCCGCCACTTAGGATTGTGTATTCAATACCGAGGTTTACCTGTGTTACTCCATCTCTCCATGTCAGGATAAGTATTGCCTGCTGCCTGTCTCCTGTTTGCTGTTCAGCTCCAGCAATGTTCAGTGTCAAAGGACTGCCAGCCGCCTGCCTTTCCATCTGCCGTTCAGTTCCAGCAACGCTCCATGTCAGGATAAGTATTGCCTACCACCTGTCTCCAGTTTGCCATTCAACTCCAGCCACACTCACGCCCTTGCCGGCATCCCAACTCTATCTCCGAGCCAGTGTACTGCATTTGGGTTCACCCGTTCTCTGCAACAGGACAACCTGGCCACCATGGACCCAGCAGACACTAACACCCTTCAACAAGCCCTCGCCAGCCAGGTATCCCTACCCGGACAGCACCACCAACTCCTCCGGGAGGTCATGGAGAACCTCCGTTCCCTGTCTGCTCACGTCACGCAGATCGGTGACCTGGTGGACCATGTCTCCACTCATTTCACTCAGCCCACTCCTGGAACCCAGCCTAGCTCGGGGTGGAACGATGAGTCACTCCAGAGGGGTTTTCTGAATGGACTCAGCGATCTGGTGAAGGATGAGTTGGTGGTGAGAGACAATCCTGGCAGCCTGGATTTCCTGATCTCCCTGGCCACCAGGCAGTGCCGTAGAGAGAGAACTGGTCATCCAACACCTTTGGCCAAGTCTCGGCTTTCATTACCGCCCTCCACCAGAAGCCCCTCTCCTCCTTCGCCACCCCGAGTAGCTCCCAGCCCAGCTGCTTCGACCACCCCGGGAGAGGAACCCATGCAGCTGGGACGGACCCACCTTTCTCCTGCTGAACATCTCCAGAGAATGAGAGAGGGCGAGTGTCGATATTGTGGTCAGTCTGGCCACTTACTTGCCACCTGCCCCCTTTGACCAAAAAGGGAGGCCTCACCAGGAGCAGGGGGACCCTGCTGAGCCAGACAACCTTCCATTTTGTTCCCTGACCCCGGATGCAGCGTCAGGCCGCTCTGTGTTACAGTCCTTGCCTCTGCTAGTGCTAGTGGGCTCTGGTGCAGAGGGAAACTTCATGGACAAAAAATTAGCCCTCCAAGCCGGTATTTCTCGCGAGCCTCTGTATACCCCCCTGAACACCTGGGAGCTAGACGGTAGACTCCTGGCCTGAGTCACGCACTGCAAGGAACCCCTGCTTTTCCTTCTCTCCGGAAACCATCGGGAACAGGTACGATTTAATCTAATCTCCTTTCCTCAGGCCCCTTTAGTTCTCGGTCACCCTTGGCTAAGCTGTCATAACCCACACATCGACTGATCCACCGGGAAGATGGTCAGCTGGATCTCGTTCTGCCATTCCTCTTGTCTGCAATCAGCCTTCCCCCAGCAGAGGTCACTGCTACTTCATCCGCCTCTGATCCCCCTGGCTTGTCCACGGTTCCTGTAGAATATCACGATCTCAAAGAGGTGTTTAGTAAATAATGGACCCTTTCTCTGCCCCCACATCGCCCCTACGATTAAGCAATTGACCTTCTCCCGGTAGCTTCATTATCCACCAGTCGGCTGTATAACCTGTCCCGTCCAGAAAGAGAAGCCATGGAGACGTATGTAAATGACTCCCTCGCGGCTGGCATCTTCCAACCCTCACCTTCCCCGTAGCTGCTAGTTTCTTCATTGCAGGGAAGAAAGGCGGCTCGCTAAGCCCAAGCATCGACTACCGTGGCCTGAACAATATTACTATAAAGAATGAGTATCCCCTGCCCCTGATCAATTCAGCATACGAGCACTTTCACGGAGCCACAGTATTCTCTAAACTGGACTTGCAAAACACCCATCACCTGGTCAGGATACGGGAGGGAGATGAATGGAACACAGCCTTTAACATCCTCTTGGTCATTTTGAATACCTGGTGATGCCTTTCGGCCTGACCAACAGTGTTCCAGGCTCTGGGCAACGATGTCATTTGGGACTTTATTAACCAATTTGTTTTCATTTATCTGGACCTTATCCTAATCTTCGCCCGTAATCTCCAGAAACACACCTACCATGTCCGCCTGGTTCTTCAGAGGCTTTTGGAGAACAAGCTATTTGTTAAGGCCGAGTAATGCGAGTTCCATGCCCGTTCCGTCAGTTTCTGGGGTTACATAATTGAGAGCGGGCAGGTGAGGGCAGACCCCGAAAAGATCTGGGCTGTGGCAGAGTGGCCCAAACCCACGATCCTGAAACAACTCCAACGACTCACCAATTTCCACCGTTGCTTCATTAGAGACTACAGCCCAAGGGGCAACGCCCCTTACTCAGCTCACTTCTCCTGCGAACCCCTTCCACTGGAATCCCAAAGTGGACTCAGCCTTCTCAGAGCTGAAGAGGAGTTTCACCTCCACTCCCATCCTGGTCCAACCTGACCCATCCCACCAGTTCATTGTGGAAGCAGAAACCTCCGACTCTGGGGTGGGAATGGTCCTCTCTCAATGCTCCGTCCCAGACCAAAAGCTCCATCCCTGCGCCTTCTTTTCTCGCCGTCTATCCCCCGCCGAACGGAACTGTGATGTTGGGAACCGGGAATTGCTGGCCGTCAAACTCGCCTGGGAGGAGTGGAGGCACTGGCTGGAGGAAGCAGAACACCCATTCGTCGTCTGGGCAGACCATAAGAACCTGGCATACATCCAGACAGCTAAACGCCTTAACTCCCGCCAAGCCCATTGGCCGCTTCAATTTCACCTTCATCTACTGTCCTGATTCCAAGAACATGAAGCCTGATGCTCTCTCTCATCAGTACATCTCCAAGGAGGACCCTTCCAAACCTGATATCATCCTTCCACCATCCTGTGTTGTGGCTGCCCTCACCTGGGAGATCGAGTCCATAGTTAAAGAGTCCCAAAGGACTTAACCTGACCCAGGTGATGGCCCCCCCAATTGTCTCTTCATACCTGACTCTCTCCGTTCTCAGGTTCTCCAGTGGGGGCATACTTCTGGTTCGCCTGCCATCCTGGAATCGGTCGAACCGTGCCCCTTTTGAAGCGACATTTCTGATGGCCCACCATGGATGCTGACACTTGCTCCTTCATCTCCACCTGTACATTGAGTGCCTGAGGAAAAGCTTTCCAATGGCCACCTGCTGGGCTGCTTCGTCCCCTACCTGTCTCTGGCCGCCCTTGGTCCCACATAGCTCTCGATTTCATCACTGGACTACCCCCTTCACATGGTAACACTGTTGTACTCACCGTGGTGGACCGGCAAAGCCGTGCACTTCGTAGCCCTTCCCAAACTCCCTACAGCCCGTGAAATAGCCGACCTCCTTGTCCAACACGTCTTCCGCCTTCATGGAATTCCCTCTGACATTGTTTCTGACTGGGGCCCTCAATTCATCTCCCAAGTCTGGATATCCTTCTGTCAAGTCCTCTATCTCCAAGCCAGTGTCTTGTGTTTGGGTTCACCCATTCTCTGCAAATGTCCAAAATTGACAGTGTATGTGGCTTGCACATGAAATTCAGCCCTGTGCATTGATATTTCTGAAGATTTATCAACATCTCACTTTATAACAGTGTATGCTGCACTTGACTGAAACAAACAAAAGTAAAAAGGCCAATACAAGAGATTGTACAGATGCTGGAAATCCATACAAAATGCTGGAGAAACAACAGGTCAGACAGCATCTATGGAGAAGAATAAACAATCAACATTTTGGACTAAGATGTTATATCGGGTCTTGAAAGGTCCTGATGAAGGGTCTCGGCTCAAAATGTCTGTTCTTTATTGCTGCCTGACCTGACGAGTTCTTCCAACATTTTGTGGATGCAAAAACAGGATAGCATTCTTTTCTTCGCACGAATGAACTCCTCCATAGAAGCACGGAAAACCTACAGCACAATACAGGCTCTTTGGCCCATGATGCTGTGCCAAACATGTACTTGCTTTAGAGATTACCTAAGGTTACCCATAGCCCTCTATTTTTCTAAGCTCCATGTACCTATCCAGAAGCCTCTTAAAAGACCCTATAGTATCTGTCTCCACCACCGTCGCTGGCAGCCCATTCCATGCACTTACCACTCTCTGTGTTAAAAAGAAATGAAGAGAAATGGTATTACCCAGGAAAGGAGTCTATACTGGATAGGTGTTCCTTGTGGTTCCGATCTCCACATGTCCCTGGAGTCCTCCTTAGCTATGATGGTTGGTCTCTGGTTACTGGAAAGTTATCACTCCTGAATATTTGGGGCTCCTGACTCTTATAATGTTCTTCATCAATTGAACTGTTGGACCTCCATCCCATTGGCTCAAAGTCACCTGACCTACCTGAGTCACAGTCTTACTGGTTCTTGTACAAGTCTACAACCAATATGACTTCATGGTTCTGCCAACCTCAGCCTTGTGTATTTATGTCTTTCCACTCTGATTAGTCCAAATCAGTTAAATGAGGTGACACAGACAGAGTCTAACGAGATTACAGATAGCTTCTTTGGTATGTCCGGCATTTTACATAACAAGTAGCCACTCCTCTGAGAATAGTATCAGGTTTAGCCAGTCACTACCTGAACTTCCTTGTGTCCACATTAAGTTACTCTGACTGGATTATCCCAGAGCGAGAATCAGTTCAGAGTCCACAAAATGGGGAGAAACAAAGATAATTGGTTTGTCTGCTTCCCCTGTCCCTGTTTTGTCAAATCCATTAACTGTACACTGTAGTTTCTTTTGGCTGACATCTCCCTCCTCTTGATATTTGTCTTAGGATCATTATAATCCTCTCACTCAGTTGACTGCCTGTAGGTCTGCCATGGAACCCCAGAAGTATGTAACACTTGCATTCTATAAATAATATTAACAATTACTAAATTCACCCACCTTACACTGACAATCATCTTTGTTGCTTCATGAAAGTATTATCCCCTGTTTTTTTTCCCCATTACTTCTGCCTTCCATCTTGTCAGTTAATATACACTGAGCAATACAATTATCAGGGTACATAAAATTAGTATTACAGCAGCGAATGTACTATTCTTACCCACAGATGTATTTGAACATTGGTCTCCCAATTTCAAAACCTATTCCAAAATCCTGTGTCATTCATTATTTCACTTGCCTTATCAGCATGAGTTTTAATTACTTTAGTGTGATTAGTCCATAGATCTTTCTTGCCTCCGCCACAACACAGGCGGATTTAATTCCATCACAACAAAATACATTATTCTCTTCACGTTGAAGTATATCTGTAACAGACAAGGGCTATTTCTGCTCTGATTTCCAGTTTAAATCTTAAATTATTTTAAATCCATATTTTCTATTTGTTTTTCCATCTGGACTCCCAATTATCTTGGGAAACAAGGCGTCTATTTTTCCTCACTCAATTTTGTTTTGGGATAGGAGAGATAAGCACTGGCATATTTTCTTTTCTCTTTGATTTTTTAACTGAACTCCCCTGGTTCTCAGGATGAGGGAATTGAAAATTATCCCGTTTATAGGATCTGTCCCCATCTTCTTGGAACAGTTGTTCCATCCTCAAGTCTCCCAAATCAGGGCCATCATGTTCATCAATTGTTATGTGCTGATGTTGATAGCGTTCGTGTTTCACCCCCAGCAATTTGAACTGGTTGATATGGTATCACCCACTTTTATCTGAAGAATTCTGTATTTTGTTACTTTATAAAGTACTTTGTAAAGATGCTTTATTTGGGCAGGAATGGCAGCTACAGGTTGGGGAGATTGGGAGGCAGAAGGAACAACAGATTATGGTTATGGATTTAGCAGAGGAGCAGAAGAAAGATAAATAATTTTAAAACATGATGGAAGGTTCAGGGTCTTAAATATACAAAGAGCACAAGAGAGCGTTTGTCAAAGATGGAGTTGTGCTTTATGAAGGAAAGCTTGTGGTTCCAGAGGGAGGAAGAAACCAGATGATCCATTGCTACCATGATCAATGGGGATACCAGCAGTGCAAAGGCATCCTGGAAAAGATCAAGGAAGTGTGCTGGTGGCCAAAGATGAAGGTTCATATGGAGCATTACATCAAAAATTGCTTTCCTATACCCTATAGACCACAATCTAGTGGAGTTGTGGAAAGGATGAATCGAACACTAAAAAATATAATTGCAAAAATGGGGCAACAACATGGAACAATATGGCAGGAAGTTTTGCCCTATGTACTGATGAAAATAGAGAATACAGTGGCATTATACAGTACAGGTTACACCCCTTAAAAACTCATGGCCGGAAGGGATATGAGAGGATTAGAGGAGTTGTTAGGATTAGATTTGCCAGAAACTGTAATCAATGAGATTGTGTCAGAAAAGTGGGTACAACAATTGGTAGAGACAGTGAAAGAGGCCAATTATGTGGCAGTCCACCAAATAGGAAAGAAGAAGCAACAGAGAATTAAGCCCAGGACAAAGAGTGATGATTAGAATACAGCAATCCACCTCATTTTAAAATATAAGGTTTGCAAGGCCCTATGAAATTATAAACAAAACAAGTCCTTCAGTGTATTAAGTATTGACTTCTCCAGATAAAAGTAGGTGGTATCATATCAACCAGCTGGAATTGGAAGGGGAGAAACAGGAATGTCATCATCATCAGCACATTACAATTGATGTACATGATGGCCCAGCTTTGGGTGACTCGAGGCTGGAGCAAACTGTTCCAAGAAAATGGGGACAGGTTCAAGAAGATGGAAGTTCAAAGAACAAATACGTAGGGGGATTGTGTTGTGTTGTAATAATAAATATGCTGGGGTTTTAAATTTCCTAACATAGATTGGGACATTCTTGCTTTTATATTCTATTCCCCTCGAAATGAATGCTAACACTGCACTTGCATTCCTTTCCACCAACTCCATCTACAAGTTAAATTTTAGAGAATCTTGCACTGAGATTCCCAAGCTGCTTTACACCTCCAATTTCAGAATTTGTATTCTTGCTTAGAAACATATTAAACAGAGGCTAAGACAGTTGTTTGACTCGCCTGTTACCCTGTCCAGTCGGAAATAATTTCTGTTCTTCATCAAGCTGGGACATGCTTTGAAACTCTGCCTGCTGGGAGGCTCTTTGTTGAAGGGCTTGATATTGCAGAACCGGTACTTCTTGACACAGTCAGAAAGGAAGAGAGGAAAAGTTGGTTTGTGAAGGCTTGTCTTTGACAGTGTTTCAAAGATCATGTTGCAGAAAACATGTGTACAGAAATTTGAGCAGTTTTCTCTAACCCTGTGATATCGATTCCACAATGAGCGTGGGCCAGCAGATCACTCAAAATTCTTCTGATCATAGAACCATAGAACATTACAGCACAGAAACAGGCCTTTTGGCCCTTGGCTGTGCCGAACCGTTTTTCTGCCTGGTCCCACTGACCTGCACCTGGCCCACATCAACTCCATACATCTCTCATCCATATACCTGTCCAAGGTTTTCTTAAATGTTAAAAGTGAGCCCGCATTTACAACTTCATCTGGCAGCTCATTCCACACTCCCACCACTCTCTATGTGAAGAAGCCCCCCCAAATGTTCCCTTTAAACTTTTCCCCCTTCACCCTTAACCCATGTCCTCTGGTTTTTTCTCTCCCCTAGCCTCAGTGGAAAAAGCTGCTTGCATTTACTCTATCTATACCCATTGTAATTTTATATGCCTCTATCAAGTCTCACCTCATTCTTCTACGCTCCAGGGAATAAAGTCCTAACCTATTCAACCTTTCTCTGTAACTCAGTTTCTCAAGTCCCGGCAACATCCTTGTAAACCTTCTCTGCACTCTTTCAACCTTATTAATATCCTTCCAGTAATTCAGTGACCAAAACTGTACACAATATTCCAAATTCGGCCTCACCAATGCCTTATACAACCTCATCATAACATTCCAACTCTTATACTCAATACTGATTTATAAAGGCCAATGTATCAAAAGTTCTCTTTACTACCCTATCTACCTGTGACGCCACTTTTAGGGAATTTTGTATCTGTATTCCTAGATCCCTCTGTTCTACTGGACTCCTCAGTGCCCTACCATTTAACTTGTATGTTCTACCTTGGTTTGTCCTTCCAAAGTGCAATACCTTACACTTGTCTGTATTAAACTCCATCTGCCATTTTTCAGCCCATTTTTCCAACTGGTGCAGATCCCTCTGCAAGCTTTGAAAATATTCCTTACTGTCCACTACACCTCCAACCTTTGTATCATCAGCAAATTTGCTGATCCGATTTACCATATTATCATTCATATCATTGATACAGATGACAAATAACAATGGACCCATCACTGATCCCTGTGGCACACCACTAGTCACAGGCCTCCACTCAGAGTAGCAATCCCCCACTACCACTCTCTGGCTTCTCCCATTGAGCCAATGTCTAATCCAATTTACTACCTCTCCATGTATACCTAGTGACTGAATCTTCCTAACTAACCTCCCATGCGGGACCTTGTCAAAGGCCTTACTGAAGTCCATGTAGACAACATCCACTGACTTCCCTTCATCTACTTTCCTGGTAACCTCCTCAAAAAACTCTAATAGATTTGTTAAACATGACCTACCACACACAAAGCCGTGTTGACTCTCCCTAAGAAGTCCCTGTCCATCCAAACACTTGTAGATCTTATCTCTTAGTACTCTTTCCAATAATTTTCCTACTACAGACATCAAACTTACCGGCCTATAATTTCCCGGATTACTTTTTGAGCCTTTTTTAAACAATGGAACAACATGAGCTATCCTCCAATCCTCCAGCACCTCACCCGTTGATACTGACATTTTAAATATATCTGCCAAAGCCCCTGCAATTCCAACACTAGTCTCCTTCAAGGTCCGAGGAAATATCCTGTCAAGACCTGGGGACTTACCTACTCTGATTTTCCTCAAGATAGCAAGCACCTCCTCCTCTTCAATCTGTCTAGGTTCCAAGACCTCACTACTTGTTTGCCTTATTTCCATTGACTATGTGCCAGTTTCCTTATTAAATACAGGCACAAAAAAACCCATTAAGATCTCCCCCATTTCTTTTGCTTCCATACATAACCAACCACTCTGATCTTCAAGAGGAGCAATTTTATCCCTTACTATCCTTTTGCTCTTAATATACCTGTAGACGCACTTTGGATTATCCTTCACCTTGACTGCCAAAGCTACCTCATGTCTTCTTTTAGCCCTTCTGATTTCTTTAAGTATTTTTTTGCACTTCTTATACTCCTCAAGAACCTTATTTGCTCCGTTTCCTATACATGTCATATATCTCTCTCTCTTCTTTACCAGAGTTCCAACATCCCTAGAGAACCAAGGTTCTTTATCCTTATTCACTTTGCCTTTAATCCTGACAGGAACATACAAACTCTGCACTCTCAAAATTTCTCCTTTGAAGGCTTCCCACTTACCAATCACATCCTTGCCAGAGAACAACCTGTCCCAATCCATGCTTTTTAGATCCTTCCTCATTTCTTCAAATTTGGCCTTTTTCCAGTTAAGAATCTCAACCCGAGGACCAGATCTATCTTTATCCATGATCAAGTTGAAACTAATGGTGTTATCATCACTGGAACCAAAGTGTTCCCTTAGCTACACTTCCATCACCTGTCCTAACTCGTTTCCTAATAGGAGATCTACAAACGTTAGTAATATTGCATCCTTTCTAGTTGGTACCTCTATATATTGATTTAGAAAACTTTCCTGAACGCATTTTACAAACTCTAACCCGTCTAGACCTTTAACAGTATGGGAGTCCCAATCAATATGCAGAAAGTTATAATCCCCTATTATCACAACTTCATGTTTCCTGCAGTTATCTGCAATCTCTCTGCAGATTTGCTCCTCCAAGTCAGGTTGGTCTTTAATACAACCCCCATTAATGGGTCATACCTTTCCTGGTTCTCAGCTCCACCCATACGGCCTTGGTAGACAAGCCCTCTAATCTGGCCTGCCTGAGCACTGCTGTAACATTTTCCCTGACTAGCTATGCCACCACCCACCACCCCCCAACCTTCATTCCTCTGCCTCTATCACATCTGAAACATCAGAACCCTGGAACTTTGAGCTGCCAGTCCTGCCCCTCCTGTAGCCAAGTTTCACTGATGGCTACAATGTCATAATTCCACATGTCAATCTACACCCTCAGCTCGTTAGCCTTCCCCACAATACTCCTCGCATTGAAATAGACACACCTCAGAAGATTATTACCACCACACACAACCCTTCTATTTGTGACTTTGCATGAAACTTTAACATCATTTATTTTCACCCCACTCCACTATCTACTCTGGCACTCTGGTTCCCATCCCCTGCAAATCTAGTTTGAACTCCCCCCACCCCCATAGCACTAACAAACCACCCTGCAAGGATATTGGTCCACCTGTAGTTCAGGTGTAACCTGTCTCTCTTGTACAGGTCCCACCTGCCCCAGAAGAGGTCCCAATGATCCTGAAATCTGAAACCCTGCCCCCTGCACCAGTTCCTCAGCCTCATGTTCATCCTCCAGAGCATCCTACTCTTACCCTCACTGGCACATGGCACAGGTAGCAATCCTGAGATTACCACCCTCGAGGTCCTGCTTTTTAACTTCCTACCAAGCTCTCTATACTCACTCTTCAGGACCTCCTTACTCTTTCTTCCTACGTCATTGGTACCAATGTGTACCATAACATCTTTTAAATAATCCAGTTAGTGATTTTATATGCGAAGAGAACTTTTCCATAGCACTTACCTGACAATCTGACACCTCATCTTCAGAATCATGCAGAACCGTTATACACTTACTTCAGAAGGATGGGCTGGAGAACAAAGCATTCAGCCCAACATCAGTAGTTAAGTTTGTTTTGGTGGAAGTTGTGGAGACCTGTGACTAGTGCTCATTGCTGGGGTGACATGGCTTGAAGGTCTGGAAGGACCTATGTAGGAATATTCAGCATTGTATCTCAATAAGCAAATAAATCAAATCATTCCGGCTGCATTTTCAAATCTGCAATATAGCAACACGCATCTCTTACGTTCTGCTTCTGAGAGCAGTATTCCAAAAGCTGATTTTATTAACTCTATTGCATGGAAAGGGATCTCCGTAAATGCTGCACTTTTTCAACACTCCAGCTACTGTTGGTGTCTTTGGAGAGGAGCTTGAGGTCATTCACCTCAAAGGGTGTGCATGATTATAGAGCATAGAACAGTACAGCACAGCACAGGGCCCATTACTCTGCCTGTTCTCCATCTCTCTCTGGTGCTCCCCTCCCACTTTCTTTCTCCCTAGGCCTCCTGTCCCATGATCCTTTCCCTTCTCCAGCTCTGTATCCCCTTTGCCAATCACCTTTCCAGCTCTTGGCTTCACCCCACCTCCTCCGGTCTTCTCCTATCATTTTGCAATTCTCCCTCCTCTTCCTACTTTCAAATCTTTTACTATCTTTCCTTTCAGTTAGTCCTGACGAAGGGTCTCAGTCCAAAACGTCGACAGTGTTCCTTTACCATAGATGCTGCCTGGCCTGCTGTGTTCCATTAGCATTTTGTTTGTGTTGTTTGTCTCACTTTGAAAGACTGTTTACAACTCATGTTCTCTGTATTAATTTATTTTGCATAACTTGTTTTCTTTTGCACATTGTTTATTTGTCAGTCTTTGTTTTTTTTGTAATTTCTACTGTATTTCTTTAACTTCCTGTCAATGTTTGGAAGAAAATAAATCACGGGGTTGTATATGGTAACATGTAGTACTGTACATTGAATTTTGACTATATCTTTCAAATGATTCCAAGATTCAATGCCTCAGAATCCAGCCCAGTTCTACCAGCACTGCTTTGTCCAGTCATAGAATGATAGAAAACTACAGCAAGAGAAACAGGACCTTCGGCCCATCCAGTATGATGCTTTCCTATTTAGTCCCACCTGGACCATAGCACTCCATACCCACACGCATACATGTACTTATCCAAATTTCTGTAAAATGTTGAAATCAATCCCACATCCAGCACTTCCACTGGTTTTGTGTTCCACACTCTCAACTCCCTCTGAGTGAAGCAGTTCCCTTGTGTTCCTCTTAAGCATTTCACCTTTCACCTTTAACCCAAGACCTCGAGTTCTCATCTCATGGGAAAAGCCTGCTTGTATTTACCTGTATATATTCCTCTGGTTCTTATAACATGGACCTGCTGTTTTAAAAACACAAAATGCTGGCAGAACTCAGTAGGCCAGTCAGCATCTATGGGAGGAGGTAGTGATGACGTTTCGGGCCGAAACCCCTCATTTCGGCAATATGACAATATTGAACCTGCCTCTACCACTTCTACTGCAAGCTCATTCCACACAGCTACCACTCTCTGAGTAAAGAAGTTCCCCCTCGTGTTGCCCCTAAACTTTTGCCCCCTAACTCTCAACTCATGTACTCTTGTTTGAATCTCCCCTACTCTCAATGGAAAAAGCCTATCCACGTCAACTCTATCTATCCCCCTCATAATTTTAAATACCTCTATCAAGTCCCCCCTCAACCTTCTATGCTCCAAAGAATAAAGACTTGACTTGTTCAACCTTTCTCTGTAACATAGGTGCTGAAACTCACAAAACATTCTGGTAAATCTTTCTCTATTTTGTTGACATCTTTCCTATAATTCGGTGTCCAGAGCTGTATACAATACTCCAAATTTGGCTTCACCAATGCCTTGTCCAATTAACATTACATCCCAACTCTTATACTCAATGCTCTGATTTATAAAGGCTAGCATACCAAAAGCCTTCTTCACCACCCTATCCACATGAGATTCCAACTTCAGGGAACTATGCACCATTATTCCCAGATCACTCTGTTCCTGCATTCCTCAAAGCCCTACCATTTACCATGTATGTCCTATTTGGATTATTCCTACCAAAATGTAGCACCATACACTTATCAGCATTAAACTCCAACTGCAGTCTTTCAACCCACTCTTCTAACTGGCCCAAATCTCTCTGCTATACACACAAAATGCTGGTGGAACGCAGCAGGCCAGGCAGCAGCTATAGGAAGAAACACTGTCAACGTTTCAGGCCCAGACCCTTCGTCAGGACATAATCCCTTCCATGCCTCTGGGACACATTTTTCTCCGTTTGCAATGGATCTTCTCTAAATCTCCCTGCAAGCTTTGAAAACCTTCTTCATTATCCACAATGCCACCTACCTTCGTATCATCTGCATACTTACTAATCCAACTTACCACTCCATCATCCAGATCATTAATGTATATGACAAACAACATTGGACCCAGTACAGATCCCTGAGGCACACCACTAGTCACCGGCCTCCAACCTGACGAACAGTTATCTACCACTACTCTCTGGCATCTCCCATCCAGCCACTGTTGAATCCATTTTACTATTTCAATATTAATACCCAACAATTTAACCTTCCTAACTAACCTTCTGTGTGGAACCTTGTCAAAGGCCTTACTGAAGTCCATATAGACAACATCCACTGCTTTACCCTTGTCAACTTTCCTAGTAACCTCTTCAAAAAATTCAATAAGGTTTGTCAAACATGACCTTCCAAGCACAATGGGCTTATTTATTTATTTACCTACCTATCTATTTATTGATTGATTGAGATATAGCACAGAATAGGCCTCCAACCCCTCAAGACACGCTGCGTAGCAACCCCTGATTTAGACCATAAGACTATAAGTTACTGAGTTGAATTAGGCCAGTTGGCCCATTAAGTCTGCTCTGCCATTCAAAAATGGCTGTCCCTTTTATCCCCTTCATAGCCTCACTTCCCAGCCTTCTCCCCATAACCTTTGATGCCATGTCCAATCAAGATCCGATAAAACTCTACCTTAAATACACCCAATGACCTGGCTTCCACAGCTGCCACAATAAATTCCACAAATTCATCACCCTCTGGCTAAAGAAATCTTTCCACACCTTTGTTTTAAATGGATGCCCCCTCTATCCTGAGGCTGTACCCTCTTGTCCCAGACTCCCCCACCATGGGAAACATCCTTTCCACATCTACTCTGTCTAGGCCTTTCAACATTTGAAAGGTTTCAATGAGATCCCCCTCATCCTTCTGAATTCCAGCAAGTACAGACCCAGAGACATCAAATGTTCCTCGTTTAATAACCCTTTCCTTCCTGGAATCATCCTTGTGAGCCTCCTCTGAACCCACTCCAATGCCAGCACATTTTATCTAAGATGAAGAACTCAAAACTGTACACAATATTCAAGGTGAGGCCTCACTAGTGCCTTATAAAGCTTCAGCATCACATTCCTGCTCTTGTATTCTAGACCTCTTGAAATGAATGCAAACATTGCATTGGTCTTCCTCACCAATGACTCTACCTGCAAGTTAATCTTTAGGTTGTTCTTCACAAGGACTTCCAAGTCCCTTTGCAGCTCAGAGTTTTGGATTTTCTCCCAGTTCAGAAAATAGTCTGCATAGTTAATTCTACTATCAAAGTTCATGACCATGCATTTTCTGACATTATATTTCATTTGCCACTTTCTTGCCCATTCTCCTAATCTGTCTAAGTACTTCTTCAGCCTACCTGTTTCCTCAACACCACCTGGCCCTCCACCAATTTTCATATCATCTGCAAACTGGGCAACAAAGCCATCTAATTCATTGATACACAGTGTAAAAAGAAATGGCCCCAGCACTGACCCCTGAAGAACACCACTAGTCACTGGCAGCCAACCAGAAAAAGTTGTTTTTTATTCCTAATCGCTGCCTCCAACCAATCACCCAAGCCAGTAACTTTCTTGTAATGCCATGGGCTCTTAGCTTGGTAAGCAGCCTCATGTGTGGCACCTCATTAAAGACTTTCTGCAAGTCCAAATATACAATATCCACTACATCCCCTTATCTATCCTACATGTAATATCCTCAAAGAATTTAAACAGATTCACCAAGCAAGATTTCCCTCAAAGAAACTATGCTGACTTTGTCCTGTCTTGTCCTGTGCAACCAAATACTCCATAACCTCATCTTTAACAATCGACTCCAATATCTTCCCAACTACTGAAGTCAGGCCAACTGGTCTATAATTTCCTTTCTGCTACCTTCCTCCTTTCTTAAAGAATGGAGTTACATATATAATTTTCCAGTCCTTTGGCACCATGCCAGAGTTCAATGATTTTTGAAAGATCATTTCTAATACCTCCACAATTTTTGGAAAACATCTATCCTGCATCTTCCTCTTTTTCCCCAGAAACTCACACCATTGCTGCTCTGCTGTCATCCCTGCCTGCATCTCCTTCCAAGTTACTTTTGCTAGTTCCTCTCTCATTCAACTGTGATTTCCCTTACTTCACTGAAATACTGCTATGTCAGACTTTACTTTCTCCCTATCAAATTTCAAGTTGAACTCAATCGTATTGTGGTCACTGCCCCTTAAGGGTCTTTTACCTTAAGCTCCTAATCATCTCCGGTTCATTTCATAACACCTAATCCAATAAGGCTGACCCCCTTGTAGTCTCAACGACAAACTGCTCTAAAAAGCTATCTCATAGGCATGTAACAAACTCACTCTCAAGATCCATTTCCAACCCAATTTTCCCAATTGACCTGCATGTTAAAATCTCCCATGACTATCATAACATTTCCCTTTTGACACGCCTTTTCTATTTCCCATTGTGATCTGTAGTTCACATCTCAGCTACTGTTGGGAGGCCTGTATATAACTGCCATCAGAGTCCTTTTACCCTTGCAGCTTCCTAACTCAGCCTACAAGGATTCAACATCTTCTGATCCGATATCATATCTTCCGACTGATTTAATGCATTCTTTACCAGCAGAGCCACACCTCCCCCTCTGCCGACTTTCCTATCCCTTCGATACAACATGTAACGTTGGACATTCAGCTCCCAATTACAACCATCCTTCAGCTACGATTCAGTGATGGGCACCACGTCATACCTGACAATCTATAATAGTGCAACAAGATCATCCACCTTAGTTCTTATTCTCTGTGCATTGAGATATAACAATTTGAGTACTATATTTCCTACCCTTTTTGAATCTGCATCCCTAATTCACTGATACTCAATTATGTCCTATCATCTGCCTGACCTTCCTGACAGTCTGACTGCATGTTATCTTTGTTTTCTCACCATCTGTCCTATCCTGAGTCCCTTCACTCTGGTTTCCACCGCCCCCCCACCCAAATTATTTTAAACCCTTCCCAACAGCTCTAACAAACCTGCCTGCAAGAATATTGGTTCCCTCAAGTTCAGCTGCAACCTATCGCTCTTAAACAAGTCATACCACCCCCAGAAGAGATCCCAATGATCCAAGAACCTGAAGCCCTGCTCCCTGCACCAGCTTCTCAACCACACATTTATCTGCCCAATCATCCAGTTTCTACCCTCACTGGTGTGTGGCACAGGAAGCAATCCAGAAATCACTACACTTGCAGTATTACTTCTCAGTTTTTTACCTAACTCTCTAAGTTTTCTTTTCAGGACTTCCTTGCTGTTCAATATGTACCAATGTGTGCCATGGCATCTGGCTGCTCCGCTTCCCTCTCCAAAATGTTGTGGACATGAATGGAGACGTCCCTGACCCTGGCACCTGGAATGGCCACGGGGTGCTCTGCACTAACTGCCTATTCACCTTTCCATTTCTCCTGACAATCACCCAGCAACTTTGAGGTGATTACTTCCCTGTAACTCTGATTGATGATCTCCTCACTCTCCCATAGAAGCTGCAGGTTATCCAGCTACTGCTCCAGATCCCTAACATAGATTTAGCCCTAGCCCAGGGGTCGGCAACCATTACCACTGAAAGAGCCATGTGGACCCATTTCCCACAGAAAAGAAAACACTGGGGGGGCCACAAAACCCGTTTGACATTTAAAATGAAATAACACTGCATACAACGGGTTTTTTTTGCCTTTGTGCTATGTATAATCAAACTATAATGTGTTGCATTAATGAAATTGATGAACTCCTGCAGAGAAAACGAAATTACATTTCTGCATGCAACAAAAACATTTTGAACTCCGAACAAAAGACGTTGGGTTGAAGGTTACTCCATAGTTAGCCTACCTTGTATCGAAAAATTAAAAGAAATCGCACACTGGCGGGTGTCAGGCATTGGCAGTGGTGACGTATATTAATAGCGATAAAAAACACTTTGTGGCGGTGTGCTACACGCAGCGCTAAAATAACGACACTGCAGTCAAAGATAACTTTATTCGAACTAAACAGCCTTGCTTTAAAGCCTCCCTCAACCTGCCCCCCAGTGGGCACGGATGCTCCATAAGACATGTACTCACAAACCCCCGTAGGCTATCTCCCTTAGCTGGAATGGTGGCTAATTGTGAGCCGGTTCGGATATGCCAGGAAATGGGGTCGCCACAACTTTTTATTTCGATTGTACAAGATCACCATAATCTTCAAATTTCGAATTACATTTCAAAAACTAACAAACCACAGGGAGCCACAGCACAGAGATGAAAGAGCTGCATGCGGCTCCGGAGCCGCGGGTTGCCGACCCCTGCCCTAGCCTAATCACAAGAAAATTTACAATGACCAATTAAACTACCAACCAAAATGTCTTTCAATGGTAGGAGGAAACCGGAGCACCCAGAGGAAACTCATGCAGTCACGGGGAGAACGTACAAACTCCTCACAGATGGTGGTGGGAATTGAACCCATGCCGCTGTTACTGTAAAACATTGTTGTAACCACTACAGCACCATGTCCTGTACTGAGTGTAGAGGGCAGGCGAAGGAATTATTTAATAGGATTCTCATTCCTTCTTTCAAGTAGCATTTTGTGACTATAAATACCCGATCTGGAGCTTTTGCTGATGTCACAGCTAGTAGAAGCTGGAGAGAAGAATTTCATATAATATGTCTGCTGAGATAGAATCAGAGAATATCCATGAATAATCTTCCCTGCTGAAAGTCTTGTCTACTGTGTCCCACACAGTGGTTCACCAGTCACTGTTGATAGCTTACAGTTCCAGTCACAGTTTAATCCTGATCTCCTTTGCTTTCCCTATAGCATTAACCGTCTTATCAACTTGTGCAGCAACTTTGAGGAATCTATGCACTTGGATCCCAGGACCCCTCTGCTCCACCACACTGCTAAGAATCCTGCCATTAATAAATGCCTTTAGGCTTGGCCTTCCAAAGTGAATCACTTCACACTTTTCCCAACTGAATTCCATCTGCCACTTTTCTGTCCAGCTCTGCATTCAAAGGTTGCATGTCTGCCTCTGACTGCTTATGTTTGCCCTGGTGCTCCAGTTCCTCTCACCAACATATGCTGGAAGGTTAATTGGTGACTGTAGAGTGCTCCCTGTTACACAATAAATAGCAAATAGAATCAAATGGATCTCAATTTTTGAGGGAGAGAGAATAACTTGCAGAGCCATGGGTAAGTTATAGGGCAATGGGACAATGGGATTGCCTTGCTGGAACAGGGGCCTGATGAGTTGAATCATCTCCTTTCACCATGTAATGAGTAAGTTAAACATTGACCAACTCTGTCATTGATGGGAAGAGGAAGAGTTGGGCATGGGACTAGCAACCCCATCCCGTAAAAACTCAATCTACAGAAGCTCCAAAGACCTAATCCCTGGGAGAGAAACAATCTGATGCCAAGAAGATAGGCTAGACCTGGGGACAATTTGAAAGACTGGCCCAGGACAGAGGATTCTGGGGAGCTACTGTTGGGGGTGTTACGAATGTGCCACAACTCTGAAGGGTACAAAGTCGCCCCCTCCTTTTTGAGAATCGCAAGATCGCTATTAATTCGGGTCGGGCACCAGAGAGAGAATCCACAAGGTTTGGAATGTGTCCTGGCCTCAGCGAAACAAAGCCACCGATAACGGCTATTGTCTCTTGGAGACAGAATTGTGTATTGAGTACTGTACTATTCATTGAAGCCCCTCGAGGACATCCAGAGTGGGCTGGTTGAGGGATTGCATCATCCCAACCTGATTGACATCTGAGACTCCGTGAGTAAGGTTAAAAGAGGGTCTGGGGAACAACCCCTTTAGACGCACCAGGAGAAACACTAGAAATCCCGTGACAGCGTTTAATAGCGACAGCCGGTGGGGGGCTTGTGTGCATCCTCCCTTGCCTGGGATTGGCGGGCTCACCACGGAAGAACGGCTTAGCTAAAGGAGAGGCCACAAGTGAACTGCCACACCAACGAGACTCCGACGGATCGAAATCATAAAAGGAATCGGCAAGTTTTTCTCCAAATCTCTCTCTCTCTCTCCAACCATTGCAAACCCAGCGGTCCCCTAAGGCTGCAGCCTGCATGAAATGAGTGACTTTTATATTCTCATCGGACAATACATTATCCCCTAGACAACGATAGAGCTTATTTTTTATTGATTATTATTATACCCGCACTTTTAGATTTAGTATTGATGACGTATATTATCTGTATATTTGCATTGATATTATTTTTGTGTATTTTTACTAATAAATACTGTTAAAAATAGTACCATCGGACTTCAACGGACCTCTCTATCTTTGCTGGTAAGTGACCCAGTTACGGGGTTCATAACAAAGTGGGGGCCTCGTCTCGAGATTTGATACCAAATTGGAGGGCCAGTGAATCGGGCTTTTAAGTCCAAATGTGGGTCTGGTTGCACAGATAACCAGACAGGAAACCAGCAAAGATGGACGTTGACGAACTTATAGAAAACCCGACTCTGGAGGCACTAGAGGTGGCCACAAAGTCGGACTTGATAAATATTGCGAAAGGACTAAACCTCGCAGAGGTGAGGTTGTCGATGAAAAAGCGGGAGGTGCGAAGGGCCATAACTCAGTATTATATTGTGAAGAATGTGTTTTTGGCTGAGGTAATGGAAAATATCCCCGAAAAGGCACCAGCTAGTGGGTCGGCTCAGATTGAGTTGGAGAAATTAAGGTTGGAACATGAAATTAAGTTAAAACAGCTGGAAGCAGTCGAAAAGGAAAAAGAAAGAGCCGAGAAGCAGAGGGAGCATGAAATTAAGTTAAAACAGGCTGGAAGCAGCTGAAAAAGAACAGGAAAGAGCGGAGAAGCAAAGGGAGCATGAAATTAAGTTAAAACAGCTGGAAGCAGCTGAAAAACAGAAGGAGAGGGCTGAGAAGGAGAGAGAGTATGAGGAGAAAGAGAAACAGAGGCAACATGACTTGGACATGGAGAAGTTAAGGCAAGAGCGAAGAACTCACGGGCCAGACCGAGAGGAGCGGTTTAATGTTAGTCGGGAGTTTAGGTTAGTACCTCCGTTTGAGGAGACGGATGTTGTTAGTTATTTCTTGCATTTTGAAAAGGTGGCAGTGAGTCAGAAGTGGCCCAGAGATCAGTGGGTGGCATTGTTACAAAGTGTGTTAAAAGGGAAAGCACAACAGGCATTTGTGGCGTTGTTCATGGAGGAAGAGGAGTCTGAGAATTATGGGAAAGTAAAGGAGGCCATTCTTCGGACCTATGAATTGGTACCTGAGGCCTATAGACAAAAGTTCAGAAATTTAAAGAAAGGGTGGAATCAGACGTATACCGAGTTTGCCTATGAGAAGGGTGTGCTCTTGGATCATTGGTGTGCAGCAGAATTGGTGGAAGAAGATTTTTGGCATCTCAGGGAATTAATTCTGATTGAGGAATTTAAAGGTTGTGTTTCGGAGGATATCCGGATGTATTTGAATGAGAAGCCGAATAAGTCCATCTCCGAATTTGCTAGGTTCGCAGACGAATATGCCCTAACCCACAAGACAAAGTTTTCCTCGAATAAAAGTTACCAGAGAGACCGTGGGAACGGTAGAGAAAGCCCGCTGGCTGAGGCAGAGGTCCTGCCGGGAGCTAGTGGTAAAATTAAGGAGGAGGAGAGGCAAGACGGCAGGAGAGGTCCTGGCTTGACCTGTTTTAATTGTGGAAAGGTGAGTCATATTGCATCTAAGTGCCTTGCTCCGAGGAAGGAGACAGGAAAATGGAGAGCAGCAGTCCCTATAGGATGTGTTGTGGTGATCAGTAAATCGATGAGAAAGCCCCAGATAGACAGAATACAAGAGGGGTCTGAGAAATGTATTTCAGAAGGAACCGTGTCTGTGAAAGAGGGAGACACACCAGTTCCAGTGCGGATCTAGAGAGACACGGGAGCTGAACTGTCATTGATTAGCAGTAAGGTACTAGATTTGGGTCGCAAGACTGGAGAGGTGGATTTGAGAGGCATAGGAAAAGGGACAGAAGCGGTGCCCTTGCATAGGATCATTATAAATTGTGAGCTGGTATCTGGACCAGTTGAAATAGGGGTGCGATCAGCATTCCCGAGAACTGATGTAGACATCCTTCTGGGTAACGATTAAGCTGGTGGTGACGTTTGGTTGGCTGTGGAGCTGCCGAGCCAGCCTGTAAGTGTTGAGGACCTGCCCCTAAATTCCAAGATCTATCCCGCATGCGCGATCACTCGCAGCATGCCGAGAAAGGCAGTTGAGAACGAGACCAGTTTAAATCCAGCCAGTATCGATTTGGCCGAGACGTTTTTACCGACCCTGTACCAAGAGGGGTTAGAAGGTGGTAAAACGGGGAATAGGAAAGTGAAAGAGAGTAAGGGAGAGGAGGTAGACCTGCCCTTAGCCAGCAGGAAATTTATAGAGGCACAGAGTAAAGATGAAAAAGAGATAAGGCTGTTAAAAGGTCCAAGGTTGGACATGGATGATCTGTCTGGTTTGGCAGAACTGTTTGAAGAAGTTGAAAATTCTAAAGGAGTTTCCGATAATGAAATGAGGGCAGTCCTAGACAAAAAGGATGCCATTACCTTGAAGAAGTCTGCTGGGTTGGCAGATGAGGTTGTTTCAGCCTGCGGGGTTGAGTTTACTCCGGAAGGGAGTTGCCCAGAGAGTAGCTGGGAGGATCAGGGGAAGTTAGAATTTGAAAAGGGTACGGGTATTGAAAGCCTGGAAGAGGCAGATGTCCCATTTGAGTTTGTTCAAGATGTGGATGCACATGGTACTGAACCTAGTAATGAAACTCGGGAGAAGTCTGAGATATTTGATTCAGTTGAAAAGGAATGCAGTCCTTGTGGGTCTGATGGACTTGGTTCAGTGAAGAAAGGGTTAACCTTGGTAATAGTGGGAAGTGAGAATTCCTAGTTGTTTGTGCTCGAAGGTGTGTTAAAAGTTAGTGAGGTGATAAAAGGTGGTGAGGTGAATATTATTATTGAAGGAAAAGGGAAAAGTGTAGTTCCTAAATTGAATGCAGAAAATTTAAAGTCTGGATTGATGTCAAAAGCAGCAACCAGGCTACAGAGACAATGGCTTGGTAACACTGTGCCTGCAAATCAATTACAGGTTGATTTGGAATGTAAAGGTGCCCCACACGCTATTGTTATTCAAGAGAGTGCTGTAAAGAGGCAGAAGGGTCCTTAAGATAAAACTAACAACCTGCTTAAAATTAAAGAATTGTGTGGAAATTCGGAAAATGGTCTAAGTTTGGAACACATTGTTGATAAAATAACTCCTATGAAAGGAGCATGCAACAGCCTATTCCACACTGGTGCACAAGTTAACCATGTGGGAATTAACTGGAAAAGGGGCGAGGGTTGACGGGATGCCATTTTAAATAACAGGATCCGGTTTTAAGGGATTTCGACAAAATATGTGAATAATAAAGACAACCCCTATGGAAGATTGACTGTTAAGTTTGAAAGTAACATAAAGATTAGTATTTGCATGAACTTTTGTAGTATACATGTAAGCGAAGGTCACAACTCTTTAGTTTTTGTTTGCGGAAGGAAAGGAATAAAAATAGGTGGTTATCAAATTGGAGTCTGATGCTACAAGAATTTATTAAGGTACAAGATGTTAAGATATTAAAGGAAGTGACAATGTAATCGCTGACTGTTTAGATGCTGAATTGAATGTAGAACTGTATTACTCTGTAGTGAAAAAAAAAACTCTTTTGTATTGTGTTAGATTCTGAAATCCTGTAAGACTCTGTATTAATTAATTTTTACCTGTTGGTAAAAATCTTAGAAGGAAGGGGGTGTTACGAATGTGCCACAACTCTGAGGGGCCGAAGGGTACAAAGTCGCCCCCTCCTTTTTGAGAATCGCAAGATCGCTATTAATTCGGGTCTGGGACCCAGGAAATGAGAGAGAATCCACAAGGTTTGGAATGTGTCCTGGCCTCAGTGAAACAAAGCCACCAATAATGGCTATTGTCTCTTGGAGACAGAATTGTGTATTGAGTACTGTACTATTCATTGAAGCCCCTCAGGAGACGACCAGAGTGGGCTGGTTGAGGGATTGCATCATCCCAACCTGATTGACGTCTGAGACCCCGTGAGTGAGGATAAAAGAGGATCTGGCGAACAACCCCTTCAGACGCACCAGGAGAAATGCTAGAAACCCCGTGACAGCGTTTAATAGCGACAGCCGGTGCGGGGCTCGTGTGCGTCCTTCCCTTGCCTGGGATTGGCGGGCTCACCACGGAAGAACGGCTTAGCTAAAGGAGAGGCCACAAGTGAACGGCCACACCAACGAGACTCCGACGGATCGAAATCATAAAAGGAAAGCCGGCAAGTTTTTCTCCAAATCTCTCTCTCTCTCCAACCATTGCAAACCCAGCGGTCCCCTAAGGCTGCAGCCTGCATGAAATGAGTGACTTTTATATTCTCATCGGACAATACATTATCCCCTAGACAACGATAGAACTTATTTCTTAGTGATTATTATTTTACCCGCACTTTTAGATTTAGTATTGATGACGAATATTATCTGTATATTTGCATTGATAATATTTTTGTGTATTTTTACTAATAAATACTGTTAAAAATAGTACCATCGGACTTCAACGGACCTCTCTATCTTTGCTGGTAAGTGACCCAGTTATGGGGTTTGTAACAGGGGTGACAGACTAAATTAAGTAAATAATCATTGACTATCCTATTTCACACACCCTCTAGTTCAGGGGAAAGTATCTGGAATCATAGGATATCGGCACTACTGTCCAATGGCTCATTGTGTTTGTGCTAGTTTTGAAATCTAAATTAATCCTCTAGCTTGAATCATGTCCTTAGTGTAAGTATCCTTTGTAAGTATGCTCCATCTCACAATGACTCACTGATCAAATAGAATTGGCCGGATTCCCCCTTCAGCTTTTATTTCCCATCCCATACATTCTGTGAACTTAGCTACTGTGATTTCTGCAAGTGGAACCTGTATTCCCTCACATATTTAAATCGATCTCCTCAGCATTGTGAACACTTCCACTAAATTTCAAAGAGAAAAAATGATAAAGAGTAACTTTATTTGTCACATATATCAAAACATTGAAACATGCAGTAAAATGTGTCATTTAGCTTCATCATTTAGCTTCATCTGAGGATTATGCTAGGGGCAACCCGCAAGTTTCTCCATGCCAGCCCTAACATAGCATGCCTTAGGCAGTCAGACTTGTTGACTCTGGTATGAGCTCTATCTCCCTCTTGTCCCTGTCACTGAACCCCAACCTGATCCTTAACTTTCCTCTCTGTCCCCAAAACCACCACTATGAACCTAAAAAGAAACTAAGCCTAAGCCAATGCCTCACTCTTCCTCCCATACCCCTGATACTGTGGGAGCAGTACATGATTTAATAACCCTTTCTACCAACGCCTCACTCTTCCTGCCATACCCCTGATACTGAGGGAGCAGTACATGATTTAATAACCCTTTCTACCAACGCCTCACTCTTCCTGCCATACCCCTGATACTGTGGGAGCAGTACATAATTTAATAACCCTTTCTACCAATGCCTCACTCTTCCTGCCATATCCCTGATACTGTGGGAGCAGTTCATGATTTAATAACCCTTTCTACCAATGTGTTGCACGGAGCGACTGAGCAGAATCCAAGTGCACGGGCACGGAGATTGAGTTGGGGATGCGGGCACAGACGTGAATGTTGAACAGCAAACTGGAGGAATCTTGACACAGAGCTCTGATATGGAGGCTTGACACAGAGACGGGGTTCTCGTAGAATATCTTGAAACTGGAGCTGAGCTTGGAACAAACAGTTCTAAGCAGTCAAGAAACAAAGTATCACATGGGAATAGACCAACAAACTGGCAACCTGTGATCGTGAAGCCATCATATTTATTTCAGTCTCTGATGAAAACCAGGTGTACTGTAATTGAGTAAACTAGCAGCAATTGGAGATCTAATGACTGAAATTGGGGCATCATCAGGGAGAAAGAAGCGTTAAAGGGGAACAGCCAAACAGAACCATGACACAATGCTTCACTCTTCCTCCCATACCCCTGATACTTTGGGAGTAGTACATGGATTTAATATCCATTTCTGCCAATGCCTCACTCATCCTCCCATACCCCTGATAATGTGGGAGCAGTACAAGGATTTAATATCCCTTCCTACCAATGCTGTTTCCCTTGTTAACACAGCTCTTCTTGTTTGTGGATAGATAAAGAATATAGTAATTCTTTGTTTTTAGTTATTGCTTTGAAAATTAAACAATAATCCCGAACTCTTTGCCAGTCCGTTGAAATATCTCACATTGCCTGATGCACTGATGAGATAAGTTACAGCTGTGTTTCTCATCCAAGTTCATAACCAAAACATTTCACTGTATCTTTACAGAAGCATCAACACACATTGAACATTTACCATCAGGAAATGATTAAAATAAATTTTGAAGACATCAACGTCTAAATTTTAATCCAGTAAAATCATTGATTCTTCAACTGTACTGTTGAATCTTACATGCAAACTAACAGCAGATAACAAACTTTTGCATTTACTACAATTCTGTTCCTCTATTGGAAAACTTTGGCATCTGTGGGCTCTGGTGAGGATCACAAAGAAAGGGAAGTTACAGTGACTGTTTACTAAACAAAGTGAGAGATTGCAAAACACCACAACACAGTTTGTTTGCGCATCAACACAATTGAGGTGATGATTGAAGACTGCGCTTATATTTGCAAAATAATTTGAGGCAGGGAAGAACAATACAGATAAATATTAAACAGGATTAGATTATGATATTTCAGCCTCAGGACTAGAATGCTGATGACTCATGTGAGATATGAACAAACTTATGTCAACAACACGGCTTTTGTGCAGGCATGGGTCAATATATTATACAGAAACAAAAGTAAACTGCCAATGTTATTTTATGAACCATTCTATATTTGTTTCAGTGTGTCACATTTGTTCCAGGAATTCACTATCAAAAGGTCAAAATAGTTCCATGGAGTGGAATAAACTGATGATGTTTCAGGCTGAGACCCTTCATCATGACTGGAAAGGAAGAGGTAAGAAGCCTGAAAAAGAAGGTGGAAGGAAGGGTGGAGGGGAAGGAGTACAAGCTGGAACATAACAGTGAGACCAAAAAGTCGGCGGGCAGCAGAAGTCAGCAGAGAAACAGCAGAGAGTGTCTGCTGTTGAGGATAAACATACAGTCGGCTCTCCTTATCCGCAGGGGATTGGTTCCGGGACCTCCCGCAGATACCAAAATTCACAGATGCTCAAGTCTCTTATTTAACATGTATCAGTGTGGTGGTCTTTAGGACCCAGTGGAACCCCGGACTTTATTTAACGTCTCAGTGCAGTGGACATTAGGACCTGGTGGTGCAGCTCTGAATCCGCAGTGTTTCTTTCTTTTCTTTTTCAATCTTTTTATTGAGTTTCATATAAATATAAAAAAACATAACATAATAATGAATAGGTTATGAATACAATAGACTTAAGATTACATTAATAATAGGATAATGATATCCTATTAAACATCAACAACAAAAAAGTACATTAATCAATCAAGTCTATATAATTATATATGAAAAAAAAACAAAACTAATCATCAAAAGAAAAAGAAAAAAAATTAGAGATGTGTGAAAGAAAATATATATATGAAACAAACACTAAACTAAAACTAACATGGGCAATAATAACAGTTTATAAGTATATGATAGTGTCAAAGAACTCCGGAACTCCATACCTGAACAAGAATAAACAGAGAGAAGGTCTGGAAAAGGCCAAATTAATTCATATGAAAATATCGGATGAACGGTCCCCAAGTTTCTTCAAATTTAATTGACGAGTCAAAAATAGTGCTTCTAATTTTTTCCAAACTCAGATAAGAAATAGTTTGAAAAAGCCACTGAGACGTGGTAGGAGGGTTTACTTCTTTCCAATTTTGTAATATAGACCTTCTGGCCATTAATGTTACAAAAGCAATCATTCGTCTGATTGAAGGAGAAAACTGATTACCATCCTCATTTGGTATACCAAAGATTGCAGTAATAAAGTTAGGTTGTAAATCGATGTTCCAAATTGAGGAAATGGTAACGAATATGTCCTTCCAATAGTTATGTAAAGTGGGACATGACCAAAACATATGGGTCAGTGAAGCCACTTCTGAATGACATCTATCACATTGAGGGTTAATATGAGAATAAAATCGAGCAAGTCTCGCAGTGTTTCTGTTCATGAAAATAATCACGATCACAATTGAAAATAAGGTGGAAGTAATAAAGCGATCGGAAAGAGGTGAAATGCCTTCAGTCATTGGAAAAGCATTAAGCTACAGTCGGTCAACAATTGAAACAATATTAATGGAGAATGAGAAAGGCCCTGCCCCAATGAAAGCTACAATTATTACTAAGCAATGCAGTGGTTTAATTATTGAAATACATATGTTTTTTCAGTGTTTTATACACATAGAAAGGTAAAATATGTACTATATACTAAGAAAAAAGTTTGACTAACTGACGCTAAATAAAACCGGATGTACCTTCAAATCTGACTTAAAGATGGATTCAGGAATGGAACTCATTCATTACCCGGGGACTGCCTGTACTTTTAAGTCATTTCTAGATTACTTATAATACCTAATACAATGTCAATGCTATGTAAATAGTTGTTATACTGTATTGTTTAGGGAATAATGACAAGAAAAAATAATCTGTACATGCTCAAGCAACGAGCGTCGGAGAGAGGACTTCCAGGTTTTCCCGATCTGCGGACGGTTGAATCCGTGCATGCGGAATCCATGGATAAAGAAGGCCAACTGTACCTCGATGAGATTTCACAGTGGAGTCACAGATCATAACCACAAGAATTTCTGCAAATGCTGCAATTCCAGAGCAACAGACACAAAATACTGGAGGAACTCAGCAGGTCAGGCAGATGCAGGAAATCAATTCCTCCAGCATTTGTGTGTGTTACTCTGGAGTTAGAAACAGTCCTTCCCAACACATTTCAAATCATAGTTTGGGACTTCAGGCTTGGCCGAAGAAAACTCTGACCAATTACCATTCTACAGCTTGTCGCACCAGATATCCCAACATATAAGACCATTGTTATACTATGATAAGGAATGATGATCATTCCATGCTCAGACCACATCACAGGAAATCATATCATTTAACGGTCCTTCTCCAGTTTGCAAAGGCTAAAGAGCAAAGCCCCAGAGGTGTTGTGGGAGGCAGAGGAGTGGATATGGGATTGCTTTGAGTCACAAGACTGGGCCGTGTTCAAGGACTCATCTGAGGATCTGAATGACTGTTCCATGGTTGTTAAGGACATTATTAAAACAGTTCTAGATGATTGCATCCCCACAAAATAATCCAGATTCTTCCCCAATCAAAAGCCCTGGATGAACCATGAGATCCGCAATCTGTTGAGGGCCAGATCAGGGGCATTCAGGTGTGATGACAGGAAAGTTATAAGAGCTCTGGGTATGGTCAATTGTTAAGGATGAGGCGATGGAGTACTTGGTGACGCAGGGCAAGATGGGACAACGTCAGCATGGTTTCCTTAAGGGAAAATCTTGTCTGAAAAATCTGTTGGAATTCTTCCAGGATAGATAAAGGGGATGTAGTGGATATTTGGACTTTCAGAAGGCTTTTGATGAGGTGCCACACACGAGGCTGCTTTCCAAGTTAAGAGCCCATGGCATTACAGGAAAGTTACTGGCATGGCTGTTTGATAGTAGGAATAAAAAGTTGGCTGCTAGTGTCTAGTGGTTTTCTGCAGCTGTCTGTGTTGGGAGCGCTTCTTTTTATGCTCTATATCAATGATTTAGATGATGGAGTAGATGGCTTTGTTGCCAAGTTTGCAACTGATATGAAGATTGATGGAAGGGCAGGTAATGTTGAGGAAAATGGGCAAAAGAGTGGCAAATTAAATACAATGTTGGAAAACGCATGGTCATGCACTTTGGTAGTAGAAATAAATGTGTGGACTATTTTATAAATGGGGCAAAAATCCAGGAAACTGAGGTGCAGAGAAACTTAGGAGTCCTTGTGCAGAACACCCTAAAGGTTAACTTGTAGGTCAAGTTAGTGGTGAGGAAGGCAAATTCCATGTTAGAATTCATTTCAAGAGGTCTAGAGTACAAGAGCAGGGATGTGATAGAAACATAGAAAATAGGTGCAGGAGTAGGCCACTCAGCCCTTCAAGCCTGCACCGCCAGTCAGTATGATCACGGCTGATCATCCAACTCAGAACCCTGTACCTGCTTTCTCTCCATACCCCCTGATCCCTTTAGCCACAAGGGCCATATCTAACTTCCTTTTAAATATAGCCAATGAACCGGCCTCAACTGTTTCCTGTGGCAGAGAATTCCACAGATTCACCACTCTCTGTGTGAAGAAGTTTTTCCTCATCTCGGTCCTAAAAGGCTTCCGCTTTATCCTTAAACTGTGACCCCTCGTTCTGGACTTTCCCAACATCAGAAACAATCTTCCTGCATCTAGCCTGTCCAATCTCTTTAAAATTTTATACATTTCAATAAGATCCTCCCTCAGTCTTCTAAATTCCAGCGAGTATAAGCCTAGTCAATCCAGTCTTACTTCATATGAAAGTCCTGCCATCCCAGGAATGGCAGGGATTATAGGATTATGATGCTGAGGCTTTATAAAGCACTGGTGAGGCCTCACCTCGAGTATTCTGAACAGTTTTGGGCTTCTCATCTTGGAAAAGATGTGCTGGCATTGGAGAGGGTTCAGAGGAGTTTCACAAGGTGATTCCCGGAATGAAAGGGTTATCATACGAGGAATATTTGGTGGCTCTGGGTCTGTACATGCTGGAATTCAGAAGGATGAGAGGGGAATCTCTTTGAGGATATTACAAGTTGAATAGATAAAGGGGATGCAGTGGATGTTGTATATTTGGACTTTCAGAAGGCCTTTGACAAAGAGCCACACATGAGGCTGCTTACCAAGTTAATAGCCCATGGTATTACAGGAAAGTTTTAGAACGATTTTCAGAACGACATTTCACGAGTGAAGTGGCAACTCTGGACTACATTTGAACCAACGAAAGATGCTTGACAGTTGTGGCAGGACTTGAATGCTATCATCTCTTATAAAGTTAAATCAAACAATGTAGGCAACAACAGTGCTTGGCTTCCAGATCCTTGATCTCTTCACTTGCAGACATCACTCAGTTCAGAGCACCATCTCCATCCACACCGGTGCTCCTGCTCTACTCACTTTACACTTATGACTGTCTGGCTCAGCACAGCTCCAATGCCATACTCAAGATTGCTGATGACACCACTGTCATCGGCCAAATCAAAGGTGCTGATGAATCAGCAAATAGGAGGGAGGTTGAAAGATTGGATGAGTGGTGCCACAACAACAACCTCTTAATCAATGGCAGCAAGACCAAAAAGCTGATTATTGACTTTAGGAGAAGGAAACTAGAGGTCCATGAGCCAGTCCTCATTGACAGATCGGAAGTAGGCAGGGTCAACAATTCTAAATCCTCAAAGTTATTATTTTGGGCCCAGCATGTAAGTACAATTACAAATGTAAAGGGGGTTTCTTCTTTTTTTTTGTTACTGTGTATGTAATCAAAAGGTCTTCTTTGTTTTGTTAAAAGCAGGAATGCTCCTTTGTTGCGAGAGAGTGCTGGAAGCTTGTTTGGGTTAAAATTTACTGATAACGAGAATTGTATTCCTTTGTAAACCAAATGGGGATTAATGTTCTTTCTTCTGAGTCTGTAAGCTTTTGTTGATGGGCTTTTGGGCAGATCGGTGCGAGGGAGTTGAGAGGGAGGACGCAATACTGTAAGCTGGGCAAGGAAAGGACACCAAGCGGGGGTCCAAGGCCAGGAGGTACTCCGAGGAGGGGGGATGAAGCTAGGTTGACCACTCGGAGGGTCTTGAGCTGCGAGTCGAGGAGTTTGGAGGGGATCCAATGGTAGCCAGAAGACTTCAGTAATTGAGCTCCAACGGTTGTGCACGAAGTGGTTTAGACTTTGATAAGTTTGGCGCCTTTATTTTTTCTTTTCATATATACTGTATCGTTATTAATCACTTAGTTATAGTAACCTTTATAAATTGTACTCATTTAATCGCTTATGGTGTACTGTCTGTTTTTGGGCGAGGCGGGGACATCACACTGCATCCACACCAGCTGATTACCCAGTTTGGCGGGGCCGAAGGCTGCTCCCCCTAGACGAGAACAAGCTGAGCGAGCCTGAGGTGACCCGAGGGTTACACAAAGAAAGCACAGCAGCACTTCTACTTCTTTAGGAATTTGCAAAGATTCAGGATGACATTTTAAACTTTGACAAACTTCTATAGATGTGTAGTGGAGAGTATATCGACTGGCTTCATTTCAGCATGGTATGGAAACACTAGTGTGTAGGCCTCATTAGTCTTGATAGACCATTGATTTACACCTTGGAAAATTTCCAGTGTGCAAGCCTGGGCAAGGTTTTTTTTAATTGGAAGACCAGCAGTTGCCCAAGCTGCAAGTCTCCCCTCTCCACACCACCGATATTGTCCAATGGAAGGGCATTATGGCCCATACAGCTTAGCACCTGTGTCATCGCAGAGCAATGTGAGGTTAAGTGCCTTGCTCAAGGACACACACGCAGCCTCAGCCAAGGCTCGAACTAGCGGCCTTCCGATCACTAGATGAACACCTTAACCAGTTGGCCATGCACCAACACGGAAACACTAGTACCCCTGAATGGAAAATCCTACAAAAAGTAGTGGATACAGCTTAGTCCAATTCAGGTAAAGCCCTGCCAACCATTGGGCACATCTACATGAAGCGCTGTAGCAGGAAAGCCGCATCCATCATCCAGGATGTGCTCTCTTCTCACTTTTGCCTTCAGGAAGAAGTTACAAGAGTTTCAAGACTCACACCACTAGGTTCAGGAACAGTTACAGCCCCTCCAATATCAGGCTCTTGAAGAAAGTGGAGACCTTCATACAACTTTAGCTGGCCCATTATTAAGATGTTCTCATAACCTAATGACTCACTTTCAAGGACTCTTCATCTCGTATTCTTGATATTTATTGATTATTTATTAATATGTCTTTCTTTTTGTATTTGCACAGTTTTTGTTTTCTGCACTCTGGTTGAATGTCCTAGTTGGGTTGTGCTTCATTGATTCTGTTTTGGCTACTATTCTATAGCTTATTGAATATACCCACAAGAAAATGAACGTCAGGGTTGTATATGCTGATATATACGTACTTTGAACTTTCCCAGAATCTGCAAAATCTCTTGTGCTTACAAAGTAATTTTACATCCTTGCAGCACAGTTACAGATTTTGTGTATGATGTTGTGGGCATCATTGAATCATGGCTGAGAGAGATTGCAACTGAGAGCTTAGCATCCATGAAGATGCATTGCATCAAAAGAACAGGCAGGTGCGCAGAGGGGTTGCATGGCTCTGTTGGTAAAAAATGAAATCAAATCATTAGCATTTTGTAGAATGCCTTTTTAGAAGTGGCTTTTTAGAACAGCTCATGGTTGAACCCACTAGGGGAAAGGTTAAAACAACACACACAAAATGCTGGTGGAACACAGCAGGCCAGGCAACGTCTATAAGGAGAAACACTGTTGATGTTTCGGGCCGAGACCCTTCATCAGGACTAACTGAAAGGAAAGATAGTAAGAAATTTGAAAGTAGTGGGGGGAGGGGGAAATGCAAAATAATAGGAGAAGACCAGAGGGGGTGAGGTGAAGCTGAGAGCTGGAAAGGTGATTGGCGAAAGTGATACAGAGCTGGAGAAGGGAAAGGATCATGGGACAGGAGGCCTTGGGAGAAAGAAAAGGGAAGGGGGGGGGGGAGCACCAGAAGGAGATGGAGAACAGGTAGAGTGATGGGCAGAGAGAGAAAAAAAAACAAAATATGTCAGGGATGGGGTAAGAAGGGGAGGAGGGGCATTAACGGAAGTTAGAGAAGTCAATATTCATGCCATCAGGTTGGATGCTACCCAGCCAGTATATAAGGTGCTGTTCCTCCAGCCTGAGAGTGGTTTCATCTTGACAGAAGAGGAGGCCATGGATAGACATATCAGAATGGGAATGGGACGTGGAATTAAAATGTGTGGCCACTGGGAGATCCTGCTTTCTCTGGCGGACCGAGCGTAGGTGTTCAGCGAAATGGTCTCCCAGTCTGCGTCGGGTCTCACCAATCTATAAGAGACCACACCGGGAGCACCGGACGCAGTATACCACACCAGCCGACTCACAGGCGAAGTGTCGCCTGGAAGGGCTGTCTGGGGCCCTGAATGGTGGTGAGGGAGGAAGTGTAAGGGCAGGTGTAACACTTGTTCCGCTTACAAGGATAAGTGCCAGGAGGGTGATTGGTGGGAAGGGATGGGGGGGGGGGGACGAGTGGACAAGGGAGTCGCGTAGGGTGCGATCCCTGCGGAAAGCAGAAAGCGGGGGAGGGAAAGATGTGCTTGGTAGTGGGATCCCTTTGGAGGTGGCGGAAGATACGGAGGATTATACGTTGGACCTGGAGGCTGGTGGGGTGTTAGGTGAGGACAAGGGGAACCCTATCCCAAGTGGGGTGGCGGGCAGATGGGGTGAGGGCAGATGTGTGGGAAATGGGAGAGATGCATTGAGAAAGGTTATTTTGATTTTGGTGTTGTGCAATGTACCAGATGTGATTAGAGAGCTTCAGCTTAAAGGAAACCTTAGGGGCTAGAGAACATATTATGATGGAATTCACTCTGCAATTTGGGAAGGAGAAGTTAAAGTCAGATGTGTCACAGTGGAGTAAATGGAATTGCAGAGGCACGAGAGAGAAGAATGAAAAATTATTGGTTGGAGACAACAGCTGGGATGATGGCAGAGCAGCAATGGCTGGAGTTTCTGTGAGCAACTCAGAAAGCATAGGGTAGATACAACCCCAAAAAAGAAGAAGCATTTTAAAGGCAGGATAACAAAACCGTGGGTGATAAGGGAAGTCAAAGTCAACATAAAAGCCAAGGAGAGGGCACTTAATAGAGCGAAATTTATTGAGAAGTTGGAGGATTGAGAAGCTTTTAAAAACCAACAGGAGGCAACTAAAAAGTCATAAAGAAGAAAAAATAGAATACAAATGAAAGCTAACCAAAGTATTAAAGAGGATACTAAATGCTTCCCTAGATATAACAATATGGGGACAAGATTGAGTTAAGATTCACAATGAATAGCACACAACTTGTGGCGAGGGTTGCATACCATTGCAGACTTCAAAGCCAAATGTAGACAATATTGCAGCCTCTCTCCCAGATGAGCTCTATCACTTTTATGCTCAGTTCGATGTCGCTAACCCTGAGCCTCCAAGAAAAGCCATCACTACAACCTGCAACCTGGTCACCTCTGTGGCTGAGGTATGGAGATGTTTCCAACAAGTGGACAGTTACAAGGCTGTGGGACTGGATGGCATCCCAGGATGCGTGCAGTATAACTGGCAGGTGTGTTTACTGACATTTTTAAACTCTCCCTCTCCCAGTGTAGAGTGCCCTTCTGCTTCAAATTATCCACCATTGTCCCTACACCAAAAAAGACCAAGGTAACATGCCTGAGCAACTGGCGTCCTGTCACACCCACCTCAATAATAAGCAAATGTTTGGAGAGGCTGGTCAAGGATTACATCTGCAGCTTGCAACCACCCAAAATGGACCCCCTACAATTCGCCTACTGACACAACCGATTGACAGACGATGCAATAGCCACTGTTCCACATACCGTCCTTATATGTCTGGAGAAGAAGGATGTTTATGTGAGAATGCTGTTCTTGTACATCAGTTCAGCATTCAACACAATAATTCCATCCAGGCTCAACAGGAAGCTCAGAGACCTCAGCCTTGACCCTGCCTTGTGCAGCTGGATCCTGGACTTCCTATCAGATCGTCAGCAGGTAGTAAGAGTGGGCTCCCTCACCTCCACCCCTCTGTCTCTCAATACAGGAGCCCTTCAGGGCTGTGTACTAAGTCCCTTCCTTTACTCTGTGTGTTTACATGACTGTTTTGTCACCTATAGCTTCAATCTGCTAATTACATTTGTTGATGACACTACATTGTTTAGCCTAATCTTAAACAATAATGAGGTGGCCTACAGGGAAGAAGTCATCTCTCTGACACAATGGTGTCAAGAAAACAACCTCTCCCTCACTGTCGCAGAAACAAAGGAGCTGGTTGTGGACTACAGGAGGAATGGAGACAGGCTGACCCCTATTGACATCAATGGTTCTGGGGTTGAGAGGGTGAACAGCTTTAAGTTCCTCAGCATCCACATCACGAAGGACCTCACGTGGTCTGTACACACCAGTCGTGTGGTGAAAAAGGCACAACAGTGTCTCTTTCACCTCTGGCGGTTGAGGAAGTTTGGTTTAGGCCCCCAGATCCTAAGAACTTTCTACAGGGGCACAACTGAGAGCATCCTGACTGGCTGCATCACTGCCTGGTATGGAAACTGTACTTCCCTCAATTGCAGGATTCTGCAGAGAGTGGTGCGGACAGCCCAGCGCATCTGTAGTTGAGAACTTCCCATGATACAGGACACTTACAAAGACAGGTGTGAGAAAAGGGCCCAAAGGATCATTGGGGACCCAACTCACCCCAACCACTATCTATTCCAGCTGTTATGATCTGGGCAATGGTACCACAGCAGAAAAGCCAGGACCAACAATCTTCAGGACAGCATCTTCCACCAAGCCATCAGACTGACTAACTCATGCTGATTTGAGTGTATTTCTATGATACATTGACTGTTCTATTTATTATAAATCATTATAAATTACTGTGATTGCACATTCCACATTTAGACGGAGACGTAACGTAAGGATTTTTGCTCCTCGTGTATGTGAGCTATGTAAGAAATAAAATCGATTCAATTAAAATGTAAAAGAGGGGTGAGAGTAGATATCGGGCTGCTGGAAAGGAAATGGTGGTTGAACTGAATGAGTATTTTGCATCAGTCTTCACTGTGGAAGCCAGTGATAGGTGGTTGTGGTGGCATTAGTAATGATCTTTCAAAAATTAATCGATTCAGGCATGATTCCAAAGGGATGGAAAATTGCAAATGTCACTCCATTCCTCAAAAAAGGAGAAAGGCAGAAGAAAGGAAATAATAGGTCAGTTAGTCTGACTCAGATATTGGAGTCAATTGTGGTTTTGGGGTACTTGAAGGCACACGATCAAATTAGCCAAAGTTTGCATTGTTTTCTGAAGAGAACTCTTGCTTGACAAATCTGTTGGAATTCTTTGAAGAAATAACAAGTAGGATAGACAAAAGAGAATCAGTTGATATTGTGTTCTTGGATTTTCAGAAGGCCTTTGACAAAGTGAGGCTTCTTAGCAAATTACGAGCCAATGGTATTAAAGGAAAGATTCTCACATGGATAAAGCAGTGGCTGATCAGCAGAAGGCAAGAGTAGGAATAAAGGGAGCCTTTTCTGGTTGGCTACCAGTCACTAGTGGTGTTCCACATATGTCTGTGTTGGGACATCTTTTTAAGTTCGATGCAAATGATTTGGATGATGGCATTGATAGTTTTATTGTGAACATAGGTGGTAGTGCAGGTAGTTTGGAGGAAGTAGAGAGGCTACAGAAGGACTTAAAAAGATCAGGAGAATGGGCAATAAGTGGAAGTGGGGTATGGTCATGCATTTTAGTAGGAGAAATTAAAGCATAGACTATTTTCTAAATGGAGAGAGAATTGAAATATTTGAAGGGCAAAGGGACTTGGAAGTTGCTGTGCAGGATTCCTGAGAAGTTAATTTCCAGGATGAGTTGGTGGTGACGAAAGCAAATGCAATGTTAGCATTCATTTTGAGGGGACTGGAATATAAAAGCAAGTATGAAATGTTGAGTCTTTATAAAGCACAGGTGAGGCCTCACTTAGATCTGTTTTGGGCCTCTTGTCTAAGAATGTTCGTGCTGATATTGAACAAGGCTCAAAGAAGGTTCTTGAAAATTATTCCAGGATTGAAGGCTTAACATATGAGGAGTGTTTGATGTCCCTGAGCTTGTACTCACTTGAATTCAGGAAAATGAGGGCGTCTTATTGAAACCATTTAAATGTTGAAAGGCTTCAAAGAATGGATGTGGAGAGGATGTTTCCTATGATAAGGGAGTCTTAGACCAGAGGGCACAGCCTCAGAATAGAGGAATGTCCATTTAGAATGGAAATGAGGAGGAATTTCTTTAGCTAGAGAGTGGTCAACCTGTGTTATTCATTGCCACAGACATCTGTGGAGTCCAATCTATTGGGTATATTTATGGTAGAAATTGATAGGTTCTTAATTAGTCAGGACCTGAAGGGATATGGGGAGAAGGTAGGTGACTGGGCTGAAAGGAAAATGGATCAACCATGATGAAAATGGCAGAGCACACTCGATGGGCCATATATCTAAATCTGCCTCTAGGACATTTTGGAATGAGAATAGGGATGGGAATTAAAATGTGTGGGCTTCGGGAATTGTTGCTAATGGAATGAAGCTACTGATTAAACTGAATTGCTTTAATGAAGTTTAAAAGATGCATAATACACAAGGTTGCCAAAGCGTACTCATTAATATCTACCTTTCAAACACTTGAAGAAGAGATTAAGACAGCATAGTGCATGTGTAACATTGGTGTCATAGATTCATAGAATAATATAGCACAGAAACAGGCCCATTGGCCAGTCTGGTGTGTGCTGCACTATTATTTTGCCTAGTTCCATCGACCTGCAGCCATACACGTAGCTATCAAAATGTTTCCTGAACATTGCAACTGAATCCGCGTCCATCACTTCTGTTGGAAGCTCATTCCGCACTCTCACCACTTTCTAAGTGAAAAAATTTGCACCCCTGTTCCCTTGAAACATTTCACTTTTCACCATTAACCCATGATGTAGAGTTCTAGTCTCACAACCTCCATGGAAAAACCCTACCTGCATTTACCCTGCCTATACCACTCATAATTTTGTATACCTCGATTTAATCTCCTCTCATTCTTCTATGCTCTATGGAATAAAGTCCAAACCTATTTAACTTTCCATATAACTCAGATCCTCAACTCCCAGCAACATCCTTGTCTCTGGCAACTATACTTTCTATAATACTACAATGACCATCTTTTAAATACATATATTTAATCTGTTGTGATCCACTCTGGAATATCCTAAGGTTTGAGAGGGCACTGAGGAAGTTAAAAAAATATACAAAAGCAAAAGTTCTAAAAATGTTCTGGAGCTCAGGTGGCATCTTTGGTTGGCACTTAAGTCTGAAATGGGATGAAACTTATTCAGTAGGATGGTGAGTCTTTGACATTCTTTACACCTGATAGCTGTAAGGATTCAGTCAATGTCTTTGTTCAAAATTGAGATTGATGGCTTTCTGTACCGGAAAGGGAATGGAAAGGGGGAATGGTAGTGAGATGGAACATCAGTCATGACCTTGTTGAAGGGCCTAGTAGATCAAGAAGCTGAACTGCCTACTCGTACTCAAATTTCTTGTGTTCCTATACACTCAATGGGCACTTTATTATGTATCTCTATGCCAAATAAAGCGGCCACTGAGTGTGTATTCGTATGTTCATGGTCTACTGCTGCTGTAGCCCATCCACTTCAAGGATCAACACATTATGATGTCTTCGTTTATTGAATATCGGTCCTAGTTATGCCTGCCTTTTTGTTGGCTTTGTGGAACAGTCCATATTCCAAGCTATACAGGTATCCGTCCCACTCTTTTCCTTTGCTACATCGACGACTGCATCGGCGCTGCCTCCTGCACGCATGCTGAGCTCGCTGACTTCATTAACTTTGCCTCCAACTTTCACCCTGCCCTCAAATTTACCTGGTCCATTTCCAACACCTCCCTCCCCTTTCTTGATCTTTCTGTCTCCATCTCTGGAGATGGCTTATCTACTGATATCTACTATAAGCCTACAGCCTCTCACAGCTACCTGGACTATTCCTCTTCCCACCCTGTCTCTTGCAAAATTGCTATCCCCTTCTCACAATTCCTCTGTCTCCACCGTATCTGCTCTCAGGATGAGGCTTTTCATTCCAGGACAAAGGAGATGTCTTCCTTTTTTAAACAAAGGGGCTTCCCTTCTTCCACCATCAACTCTGCTCTCAAACGCATCTCTCCCATTTCCTGCACATCTGCCCTTACCCCATCCGCCTGCCACACCACTCGGGATAGGGGTCCCCTTGTCCTCACCTACCACCCCACCAGCCTCCGGGCCCAACGTATAATTCTCCGTAACTTCCGCCACCTCCAATAGGATCTCACTACCAAGCACATCTTTCCCTCCCCCCCTTTCTGCTTTCCGCAGGGATCGCTCCCTACGTGACTCCCTTATCCATTCATTCCCCCCATCCCTTCCCACCGATCTCCTTCCTGACACTTATCCTTGTAAGCGGATCAAGTGTTACACCTGCCCTTATACTTCCTCCCTCACCACCATTCAGGGCCCCAGACAGTCCTTCCAGGTGAGGCGACACCTCACCTGTGAGTCGGCTGGTGTGGTATACTGCGTCCAGTGCTCCCGGTGTGGCCTTTTATATATTGGTGAGACCCGACAGAGGCTGGGAGACAGTTTCACTGAACACCTACACTCGGTCCACCAGAGAAAGCAGGATCTCCCAGTAGCCACACATTTTAATTCCACATCCCATTCCCATTCTGATATGTCTATCCATGGCCTCCTACTCTCAGGATGAAACCACACTCAGGCTGGAGGAACAACACCTTATATACCGGCTGTGTAGCCTCCAACCTGATGGCATGAATATTGACTTCTCTAACTTCCGTTAATGCCCCTCCTCCCCTTCTTATCCTTGACATATTCAGTTGTTTGTGTTTTTTTCTCTCTCTCCCCATCACTCTGCCTGTTCTTCATCTCCCTCTGGTGCTCCCCTCCCCCTTTCTTTCTCCCGAGGCCTCCCGTCCCATGATCCTTTCCCTTCTCCAGCTCTGTATCCCTTTCGCCAATCACCTGTCTGGCTCTCAGCTTCACACCACCCCCTCCGGTCTTCTCCTATCATTTTATATTTCCCCCTCCCCCCATTACTTTCAAATCTCTTACTATCTTTCCTTTCAGTTAGTCCTGACAAAGGGTCTCGGCCCGAAACGTTGACTGTGCTTCTCCCTCCCTATAGATGCTGCCTGGCCTGCTGTGTTCCATCACTACTTTTTGTGTGTTACTTGAATTTCCAGCATCTTCAGATTGCCTTGTGTGTACATTCAGAGATGCTCTTTTGCACGTGGCTGTTGTAACGTGGATTTTTGAGTTACTGTCACTTTCCTGTCAGCTTGAACCAGTCTGATCATTCACCTCTGACTTCTCATTAACAAACACAAGAAAATCTGCAGATGCTGGAAATCCAGAGTAACAGACACAATGCTCAGCAGATTTGGCAGCATCTATGGAAATAAATAAATGTTTCAGGCCAAGACTCTTCATCAGGACTGGATAGAAAGATGAGAAGTCAGAGTAAGATGATAGGGGGAGGGGAGGAAGAAGTACAAGGTGGTAGGTGATAGATGAAACTGAGAGAGGGGGAGGGGGTGAAGTAAAGAGCTGGGAAGTTGATAGGTGAAAGAGATAAAGGTGGGGGAATCTGATAGTGGAGGGTGGTAGACCATGGAAGAAAGAGAAGGAGTTTGAGAACCAGATGGGGTGATAGGCAGGTAAGGAAAAAAGGTGAGAGAGGGAAAGAAGAATGGGAAAGGGTGGTGGGCAATTACTGGAAGTTCATGCCATCAGGTTGGAGGCTACCCAGCCGGAAGATAAGGTGCTGTTCCTCCAACTTCAGTGTGGCATCATCACAGCAGTAGAGAAAGCCATGGACTGACATGCCAGAATGGGAATGGGAAGTAGAATTAAAATGAATGGCTATTGGGAGATCCCACTCCTCCTGGCAGATAGAGCATAGATAGTCAGCAAAGTGGTCTCTCACAGCACTGCCATTCAATGGATTTTTTTTTTGTTTTTCACACTATTCTCTGTAAACTCAAAAGACCGTTATACATGAAAATCCAAGGAGATTGGCAGTTTCTGAGATAATTCAAACCACTCTATCTAGCCAATAATCATTTCACAGTCAAAGGCACTTCAATTACATTTCATCCCCATTCTGATGTTTGGTCTGAACAACACCTGGACGTCTTGACCATGTCTGCATGCTTTATGCATTGAGTTGCTGCCACGTGATTGGCTGATTAGATATTGGTGTTATCAAGCAGGTGTACAAATGTACCTGATAAAGTGGCCAGTGAGTTTATGTCATGAAATTGTTGTTTTGCATAGTGTTCAGTAGCAGAGGACAACAAATATTAATTCCGTGACCATTTTATTAGGAGCAGGATGTACCTAATAAAGTGGCCTCTGGGTTTATATTCACTAATGACACATTTCTTACCAGCAGAATCTCAAAAGCTGACAAAGAAGGATACAAAAGTGAAATAGACCAGTTGGTTGAGTGGAGATACAATAACCTTGCACGCAATGTCTTTAAGACCAAGGAATTGATTGTGGACAATGAACCCATGAATGCTACCTCACTATTTTTTGCTCTTTTTGCACTACTTACTGAAATATTATATACTGTACTCTACAGTATGCACTAGGAATTGCACTGTACTGCTGCAGCAGAACAACAAATGACAAACCTGATTTTGAATCTGAGACTTTCCCCTTTTGTTGGGGTGTAAGGGATTTGAGGGATGTTAGCTTCACCGCCTGTCAGACCTCCCTACCATTCAATAACAGCGTAGTTATTGATTCTTGATTCTTGACCGCAAGTGGGCACTCCAGCAGCTCGATCCTTAGCTCCCCTATGGCCGGCTAGTTAAACACTGGAGGTACAGCTCCAGCCACTGGACCTTTTCTTGACCTCTGCTGCTGTGTGTGCTCTTCGTTCATTACAGTTGTGACCTCATGGGTTTGCTCATACATTCCAAAAGCATACTGTCTGGTTACTTAACAAGCAACACACACAAACCACTGGAGGAACTCAGCAGGCCAGGCAGCATCTAGGAAAAGAGTACAGTCAACATTTCAGGCTGAAACCTTTCAGCAGGAATGTTTGATCATTTAATTGGCCATCATAAATTGCTCTTGGTGTGCAAGAGAGGTAAATTTCAGATTCAGGTTTATTTATCACACGTACATTGAAACACACAGTGAAATATGTGTCAGGAACGGGGACAGGAATGGACCCAAGTGCAGGACGCAGGCACTGAAGTACTATGGGTAGGACAGGAGGGGGATGCCATGGCATGCAAGGGGTAATGCTGGGGTTCAGGCAGACAGAGAGTCTTAGTCGGGGAGACAGAGCAGGAACCCAAAGTTCAGGCGAGGCAGGAGGATCCCAGAGGTCAGGCAGAAGGTGGGGTCTTGAGGTACATGGCATGGCTGGAGGAGAGCCCCCCCACCAGGTGGGCCGCATATGTCCTGGGTAGGGCCGCCTCCCAGGTGGAAACACGGAGGTCTGGGCAGGACTCCTAGGCAGGTGCGGGGCACAACCCATCGGAAGGGGGGGGGGGAGGGCAGAACACCCCGCCAGGCAGCGGCAGTCCGGCTGGACCTGCCCAACGGAGACAAAGGGGTAGAACGGGGACTAGGTCCAGCGTGACCAGCAAGACAGCCACGATCCCAGGTAACTCGGGAGAGACAGGCAGACAGCACGAGCAAGGCAAAACCGACGGAGCAGCGGGACCAGCGCATGCGAGAAAAAGCAGAGGAACAAGACCAGCGTGGACAGAACAAATACAGAGCAGGTTGGAACCTGGGTAGAGTGAACAGAATTCGGAGCAGGTCAGAACCCGGGCAGGGTAAACAGAATTCGGAGCAGGTCAGAACCCGGGCAGGGTAAACAGAATTCGGAGCAGGTCAGAACCCGGGCAGGGTAAACAGGATACGGAGCAGGTCAGAACCCGGGCAAGGTAAACAGAATTCGGAGCAGGTCAGAACCCGGGCAGGGTAAACAGGATACGGAGCAGGTCGGAACCTGGGCAGGGTAAACAGAATTCGGAGCAGGTCAGAACCTGGGTAGAGTGAACAGAATTCGGAGCAGGTCAGAACCCGGGCAGGGTAAACAGAATTCGGAGCAGGTCAGAACCCGGGCAGGGTAAACAGAATTCGGAGCAGGTCAGAACCCGGGCAGGGTAAACAGAATTCGGAGCAGGTCAGAACCCGGGCAGGGTAAACAGGATACGGAGCAGGTCAGAACCTGGGCAGGGTAAACAGAATTCGGAGCAGGTCAGAACCCGGGCAGGGTAAACAGAATTCGGAGCAGGTCAGAACCTGGGTAGAGTGAACAGAATTCGGAGCAGGTCAGAACCCGGGCAGGGTAAACAGAATTCGGAGCAGGTCAGAACCCGGGCAGGGTAAACAGAATTCGGAGCAGGTCAGAACCCGGGCAGGGTAAACAGAATTCGGAGCAGGTCAGAACCCGGGCAGGGTAAACAGGATACGGAGCAGGTCAGAACCTGGGCAAGGTAAACAGAATTCGGAGCAGGTCAGAACCCGGGCAGGGTAAACAGAATTCGGAGCAGGTCAGAACCCGGGCAGGTTAAACAGAATTCGGAGCAGGTCAGAACCCGGGCAAGGTAAACAGAATTCGGAGCAGGTCAGAACCCGGGCAGGGTAAACAGGATACGGAGCAGGTCGGAACCTGGGCAGGGTAAACAGAATTCGGAGCAGGTCAGAACCCGGGCAGGGTAAACAGGATACAGAGCAGGTCAGAACCCGGGCAGGGTAAACAGGATACAGAGCAGGTCAGAACCCGGGCAGGGTAAACAGAATTCGGAGCAGGTCAGAACCCGGGTAGGGTAAACAGGATACGGAGCAGGTCGGAACCTGGGCAGGGTAAACAGAATTCGGAGCAGGTCAGAACCCGGGCAGGGTAAACAGGATACGGAGCAGGTCAGAACCCGGGCAGGGTAAACAGAATTCGGAGCAGGTCAGAACCCGGGCAGGGTAAACAGGATACAGAGCAGGTCAGAACCCGGGCAGGGTAAACAGGATACAGAGCAGGTCAGAACCCGGGCAGGTTAAACAGGATACGGAGCAGGTCAGAACCCGGGCAGGGTAAACAGGATACGGAGCAGGTCAGAACCCAGGCAGGGTAAACAGGATACGGAGCAGGTCAGAACCCGGGCAGGGTAAACAGGATACGGAGCAGGTCAGAACCCGGGCAGGGTAAACAGAATTCGGAGCAGGTCAGAACCCAGGCAGGTTAAACAGAATACAGAGCAGGTCAGAACCCGGGCAGGGTAAACAGGATACGGAGCAGGTCAGAACCCGGGCAGGGTAAACAGAATTCGGAGCAGGTCAGAACCCAGGCAGGTTAAACAGGATACAGAGCAGGTCAGAACCCGGGCAGGGTAAACAGGATACGGAGCAGGTCAGAACCCGGGCAGGGTAAACAGAATTCGGAGCAGATCAGAACCCAGGCAGGTTAAACAGGATACAGAGCAGGTCAGAACCCGGGCAGGGTAAACAGGATACGGAGCAGGTCAGAACCCGGGCAGGTTAAACAGAATTCGGAGCAGGTCAGAACCCGGGCAGGGTAAACAGGATACGGAGCAGGTCAGAACCCGGGCAGGGTAAACAGAATTCGGAGCAGGTCAGAACCCAGGCAGGTTAAACAGGATACAGAGCAGGTCAGAACCCGGGTAGGGTAAACAGGATACGGAGCAGGTCAGAACCTGGGCAGGGTAAACAGAATTCGGAGCAGGTCAGAACCCGGGCAGGTTAAACAGGATACGGAGCAGGTCGGAACCCGGGCAGGGTAAACAGAATTCGGAGCAGGTCAGAACCCGGGCAGGGTAAACAGAATTCGGAGCAGGTCAGAAGCCGGGCAGGGTAAACAGGATACGGAGCAGGTCAGAACCCGGGCAGGGTAAACAGAATTCGGAGCAGGTCAGAACCCAGGCAGGGTAAACAGGATACGGAGCAGGTCGGAACCCGGGCAGGGTAAACAGGATATGGAGCTGGCAGAGAGCAGGATACGGAACAAAACGACCACCCGCCTGGTCTCAGTCCCAAGGCCCCTTATAAACACCTGCAGCTGAATTGGCCACAGGTGTGCCTCTTAAAGCCAGGAGGATCCTAACTGGCTCAAGGGTGACGGGAGGGACAACTGCAAGACCCGGAGTCCGGGGTCCCCGGACCGAATCAAGACCCAGAATGCCGGTTCCGGACCAGACAACAAAAATGTATCATTTATGTTAACAACCTACACAACCAAGGATGTGCTGGGGGCAGCCCACAAATGTCATCACACATTCTGCTGCCAACATAGCATGCCCACAATGGTCAGCACAACAAAACAGAATGCATCAAGCAACAAAAGAACAACAAAACAAGCCCCGTTCCTTGTTAACACCCAACCCCCATTCATACACACACAGACACACAGTCACACACACACATAGTAAATGCATATGTATTAAAATAACCTATTTATTGCATATGATATCTTATTGATTGGCTATATTATGGCTATTAGACGTATAAATAATTAAACACACACCATGGATGAACATGTGGGGTTACCATGTTGTGATGTTGTGTGGAATGACAAACAATTCATAAAATATTTACCTTCAAACTAATCAAACAATGATGTGGATGTGAAAAATATAGATTGGTTTTTACACACTTTCGAGGCTTAGGTTCAGGTTCTCATTCATTGTCATTCGCGAGTCCTGGGGTCGATACTGAACATCCAAGTCCGATGGTCAATTAGCAGTCCAGAAGTTGAAGCCTGAATTGAAGTGAATTGACTTTATTTTTTACAACCTTCACATACATGAGCATTAAATGTCTTTACGTTACATCTCCATCTGAATGTGCAATGTGCAATCATAGTATTCTGCAATAAATAGTATGTACAACAGAACAGTCAAAGTAACATAGAAATACAGTTGTGTCAGCATGAATTAATCAGTCTGATGGCCTGGTGGAAGAAGCCGTCCCAGAGCCTGTTGGTCCTGGTTTTTTTGCTGTGGTACTCTTTCCAGGTTGGTAGCAGCTGGAACAGATTGTGCCTGGGATAACTCGGGACCCAATGATCCTTCGGACTCTTTTTACACTCCTGTCACTGTAAATGTCCTGAATAATGGGAAGTTCACATCCACAGATGTGCTGGGCTGTCCACACCACTCTCTGCAGAGTCCTGCAATTGAGGAAGTACAGTTCCTATAACAGGCAGTGATGCAGCCAGTCAGGATGCTCTCAATTATGCCCCTGTAGAATGTTCGTATGATTTGGGGACTCATGCTGGGGACTTCTTCAACCATCTGAGGTGAAAGAGGAGCTGTTGTGCTTTTCTCATCACTCAGCTGGTATGTGCGGACGAAGTGAGATCCTTAGTGGTGTGCATACCGAGGAACTTAAAGCTGTTCATCCTCCCAGCCCCAGATCCACTGTTGTCAGTAGGGGTGAGCCAGTCTCCATTCCTCCTGTAATCCACAACCAGCTCCTTTGTTTCTGTGACTTTGAGGGAGAAGTTGTTTTCTTGACACCACTGTGTCAGGGTGGTGTCTTCTCTGTAAGATGCTTCATTATTATTTGAGATAAAGCCAATCAATGTAGTTTCATCAGCAAATTTAATTATGGCGACACAGTCATGGTTACACGGGGGGTAAAGGAGGGGGCTTAGGACCCAGCCCTGAGGGTCTCCTGTGTTGAGTGTCAGAGGGTTGGAGGTGAGGGAGCCCACTCTTACCACCTGCCGGCGATCTGACAGCAAGTCCAGGATCCAGCTGCATAAGGCAGGGTGAAGGCCGAGGTCTCTGAGCTACTTGTCAAGCCTGGAGGGAATTATGGTGTTGAATGCTGAACTGTAGTCCAAGAACAACTTTCTCACATAAGCATCCCTCTCTTCTCCAGATGTGTAAGAACAGTGTGTAAAGCTGCGACTGTTGCGTCTTCTGTCTATCGGCTTTGTTGGTGGGCAAATTGGAGATGGTCCAGTGTGGGTGGTAGCATGCTGTAGATGTAGTCCTTGACCAGCCTCTCAAACCATTTGCTTATTATTGAGGTAAGAGTGACAGGACACCAGTCGTACCAACGTGTACCCTTGATTTTTTTTATGTACAGGAACAATGGTGGAAGCAGGAGGGCACTCTACACTGATGACAGTTCTGAGTCTGAGTCTGCTGAAGAACCCAAGGCCCAATGGCTGCAAATTCATGCGTCCACTGGAGGTTGGAGGCCAAAGATGGCCTGTCATCGGGTTGGAGGACTGTGTGTGTGCATGGGTAAATGGGTGAGTGGGTGGGAGGAAAGAATCGGACTTGTTTTACAGTTGTTGTTTTGTTACTGGTTATGTTCTGTTTTATTGTATTTTGTGTATTCTGCCAAACATTATGGTCATGCTATGTTAGCGCTGAAATACTTTGAGACACCTATGGGTTAACCCCCTACACATCCTTAGGTTGCATTTCACTGTAAGTACTGTATGTTTCAATGTACCTGTGACAAGTAAATCTGAATCTGAACATGAATCCGAATGTGGGATCCCACCTTCATTGCCTCTCTGATGGATGGGAGAGGGGGAATAAAGTAAGAAACTGAGAGGTGACAGCTGGAAGAGGTAAAGGGCTGAAGAAACAATCTGATAGAAGAGTGTGTGTTGCTCAGAAACATCTTTACTTTTAAAGATTTCGTGTAAGGATATCCAGCTTACATCGTTATTCTGTTTTGCAACGACCAGGAAAGAAAAAGAACTAAGTGGACCTTGTCCTTTCTCAGTTTTGCAACACCTAAATCAGTTCTTTTGATTTTCATTCAAGTGCTCAATTTAAACATGAACTCACCGCAAGATGAGCAGTATGAATTTGAGAGGTCTCTGACAGCGAATGGAATATAAATTTATGCTAGTGGCATGGGATGAAGGAAGAATGCTTGTCTGAAGCATAAAATGTGGCATGGACCATTTAGGCTGAATGACTTGTTTCAGCACTAAACAGCCTAGGGGATCAACAAAACACAGGCTGTTTCTCCAGATGGACTTTGAAAACTTGCTTTTAACATTTCTTTAAAGACTGAGACAATTGCAATAAAAAGTTTATAACTTTGAGCAGCTGTTTCTAAGCAAAACACATCAAATGCTGAAGAAACTCTCCTATCAGGTTCCTTCTTCTTCAGTCACTTTTCCATCTGTCACCTCCCAGTTTCTCACTTCATCTGCTCCTCCCCCACCCTCTCACCTTCCCCCTCACCTGGTCTCACCTGCCACATGTCAGCTTGCACTCCTTCCCCTCCCCACTTTCTCATTCAATCTTCATATCCTTGTTTTCCAGTCCTGATGAAAGGTCTCGGCCTGAAAAGTCAAATGCTTTTTCCTCTCCATAAATGTGGCCTGACTTGCTGATTTCCTCCAGCATTTAGTTTGTGTTGCACAGCATCTGCAAAATCTCTTGGGTTTCGTATCAGCTGCTTCCAGGTTTGACAGAGTACCTATGCATGCCTACCAAATGGAAGAAGGGGAAATTTTAATGTACCTGAACAAGGTTACAAGTTTCTCTATTATTTTGTGAAAGTCATCAACAATTGCAGAACTTCAGAATTGTTTCTATTTTATCATAACAGCAAATGAGACTGAAATTTCATTATTTTTGGCACAAACCAGATTAATGGACCTGCACTGTGAGACCTTAATATGTTTACAACTATTAATTATATATGCAGGTTTGGAGAGATTGTCTGAAGCATGTACAGGCTTTTGGTTTTAATCTGTATGTAAATGTGCAATCAGTCAGTACAGCCAAGAGAAAATGCTCAGAAGTGCAATTGCTAAAATAAATTGACAGAAAAATTAACAAGAAAGTTCACAAACTTTTAAAATCTGTAAAAATACCTTTAAAGTTTAATCACACTCACATAATGGAACAGATTTGTGTTCAATTTTGCGGCAGTTTCTCATTTAGTCATACTTCTCAGAGCTCAATACAGTGGCAAAGATTAGCTGATTCCCTTATTAATCAAAATTACTAACCATACTTTTGTAAGACACAACAGTCATTTGATGCAAATATTTTACATAGTTAGTAGGTTAGTTTATCACATAGTTGTAATAAGGGTATGTGGACTCATTAGTAATGATCTTTCAAGAATTACCAGATTCTGGAATGATTCCAGAGGACTAGAAAATTGCAAATATCACTCCACCCTTTATGAAGGGAGGGACGTAGAAGGCAGGAAATTATAGGCCTTTTAGCCTGACTTCAGTAGGTGAGATGTTGCAGTCTGTTATTAATAATGAGGTACTGGGGGCACTTGATAAGATAGGCTATAGTCAGCAAGGTTTTCTAAAGGGGAAGTCTTGCCTGACAAATCTGTTTGAATTCTTTGAAGAAACAACAGGAAGGATAGTCAAAGGAGAATCAGTGGATGTCATGTACTGGATTTTCAGAAGGTTTTTGACAAGGTGCCGCACATGAGCCTGTTTAACAAGATAAGAGCCCTTGGTATTACAAGAGAAATACTAGCATAGATAGAAGATTGGTTGACTGGCAGGAGGCAGAGTGTGGAAATAAAGGGAACCTTTTCTGGTTGGCTATTGTTTACGAGTGATATCTCACAGGGATTCATGCTGGGACAGCTTCTTTTCATGTTATATGTTATTGATTTGGATGAAGGAATTGATGGCTTTGTGGCCAGGTTTGTGGACAATACAAGGATAGTTGGAGGTGCAGGAAGTTTGCAGAAGAACCTAAACAGATCAGGACATTGGGCAAAAAAGTGGCAGATGGAATATAGTGTAGGGAAGTGTATGCTCATGCACTTCGGCAGAAAGAATAAAGGCAAGCACTATTTTCTAAATGGGGAGAAGATTTTAAAAATCAGAGGTGCAAATGGAGTTGGAAGTCCTTATGCGATGCCCTAAAGGTTATCTTGAAGGCTGAGTCAGTGGTAAGGAAGGCAAATGCAATGCTAGCCTTAATTTTGAGGGGATGTGAATATAAAAGCAAAGATTTAATGCTAAGGCAGACTGACTTGGAGTATTGAGAGCAAATTTTTGACCCTTATCGAAGAAAAGGTATTCTGACATTAAGAGGTTATAGAGGATTTTCACAAGAATGGTTCCAGGAATGAAAGGGTTAACATATGAGGTGTACTTGCTGAAGTTTAGAAGCATGAGGGATATCTCACTGAAACCTATTGAATATTGAAAGTCCTGGATTGAATGGATGTGCAGAAGATTTTTCCCATGTGGGGGAGTCTACGAACAGAAAGCATGGCCTCAGGATAGAGAGATGTCTATTTATAACAGGGATGAGGAGGAATTTCTTTCACCAGAGGGTGGTGAATCTGTGGAATGCATTGGCACAGACAGCTGTGGAGGTCAAATCATTGGATGTATTTGAAGTAGGGGCTAATTTGTACTTAATTAGCCAGGACGCCAAAGGTTACCATTGACACTCACAAATTGCTACAGATGTATTGTGGAGAAGATTCTAAGTGGCTGGTGTGCAGGGAGGTGTGGCACTGCACAGGAATGAAGTAAGCTGCAGAAAGTTGTGAACTCAGTCAGCTCCAGCAAGGGCACTAATCTCTGTAGCATCCGGGACATCTTCAAGGACTGAAGCCTCAAAAAGGTGACGTCCATCAAAGAGAACTCCCTTCACCCAGGACTAGCCCTCTTCTCATTGCTACCATCAAGAAAGAGGCACGAGAGCCTGAAGGGACACACTCAATGATTCAGGACCAGATTTTTCCCCTCTGCCAGCAGTCTTTGCCAGTCTGTATGTAGTCTTTCATTGACTCTGTAGTCTTCCTTTGTTCTAGTAGTTGGTCTCATCAACAAATGATAATGAGGTGGTATAAAGAGAGGAGGTAAAGTGGCTGGTAGAATGGTGTGAGCACAACACCCTCAGTCTCAACATGGACAAGACTAAAGAGATTATTTTGGACTTTAGGAAGGTGCATGTAGACTACTCCTCACTGAACACAAATGGCTCCTCTGTAAGAGAGAGTTAGGAGTGAGTGCACATAACAGTCGATCTCGCCTGATCCCTCATCACCACCTCTTAGACAGGAAAGCACAGTACCGTCTCCACTTCCTGAGGAGATTGAGGTGTGTGAAGCTTTCCTCCATGGTAACTGATTTTTACAGGAGCACCATTGAGAATGTCTTCATCAGCTGCATCACTCTCTGGTATGGGAATCATAAGTCCCAACAAAGGATTACAAGGACTGTTGAGGGGATTATCAGGGTCTCTTCCATCCATTAGAAATATTTATCATGAGTGCTGTGTGCACAGAGCCCTTAGCATTGTCAATGATCCCTTCCACCTGCCCAACAACCTCGTTGACGCCCTACTATCAAGCAGGTGGTACCATAGCATTAGGACAAGGACTCTTTAATGGAAAACAGCTTTTTTCTCGGGGCTGTGTGACTACTGAACTCCCTGCTGCCAACCAGATCTCATCACGTTTACTGTTATAAGTTGTGTCGTAAATGCACCTTATTATTTGTTGGGGTATTTGTGGTAATATTACTTTATATGTTATGTGTGAGTTATATGTACTGTGTTGTGTACATTGATCCGGAGGAATATTACTTCTTTTGGCTGCGTACATGTATATGGTTGAATGACGGTGAACTTGGTCTTGAACTGAAAATGAATTTCAAAGTAGTGTATATGTACTTTGACAATAAATTACTTTAAAACTTTGACCTTTTCCCATTGTCAGTGCACATCAAGGCACATCAAAGAGGAGTTACTCACTCAGGCAACTGTAACACCATGTTCCAAGCCCCAGGGAAGGACAAGGGAGGCAGACATGTGCAAGCAAAGCACCTACATGCTCCTGGCAGATTGTGCAATATGCGTACTTGGAAATGGTTTGCCTTTCCTTTGTATCATTGAGCAGAAAGCTTGGAACTTCCTTTCCCGGGCTCTGAGGGAATGTTTCCTTTAGAATGACTGCAGTGGCTCAGCAAACTGGCTTACTACCACCTTCTCTGGGTATCAGGTTCAGATTTGGAATCAGGTTGAAATTTATTTACATCATGTACATACAGTGAAATATGTCCTTCATGTTAAGAAGCAGCACAGTCTGAGGAAGTGCTTGAGGAAGCCCACACATGTCACCATACATTCCGTACCTACGTAGCATGCACACAATGCTCAGCAGAGCAACACCAGCACCAACGACAACAGCACGAGCCCCATTCCTACCTCCCACCCTTCCAGCTCACTTTCCCACAAAGATGTATAAACTATTGTGTGAATGCTGTTTATCTTTCTTCTTTGAAATTGATTCAACTTCAAATTAAAATATTATTGTTATAAAATTACTGTACAAATTGAGTCCAAGACAGCCTGTCTACCACCAAGTTATAGTGCACACACTGAATCCAGAATACAGATGATGCCTGTGTACAAAATCTGCTCTTGCGTGGCTAGTCATAGAGAGACCAGAAGCTTATGCGTTGGTCTTTCGATCCTGTAGTCATTAATCTTTCACTCAGAATGGCACGGCCGGAGAATGTCATGCAGTGGATGCTTGCTGTGTGTTACAGTAGAACAGCTTTCTCCAGCTAAAGCTGCAGACCTGATGATCCCCCAGCCCTAGCCTCGATCTTCTTGTCTTGTAAAAACCTGGCATGAACTGTCGCAGCATTTTTAACTAAACTGTTTTCGATATTTTAAGGTTCTGTTGTTTGTCAAGGTTCGAAGTGGACAATTAGAGATGAATAATAAACACTGGTCTTGCCTGTGACACTCAGACCTTGATAATGAAATACTGTTGGAACTCTCAAAAGTGGCACGGTAGCATAGCAGCTAACATAATGCTTTACAGCGCCTGCAGTCACCAACCACGGTTCAGTTCCCACTGCTGCCTGGAAGGGATTTGTCCATTTTCCCCATGACTGCATGGATTTCCTCCAGATGCTCCAGTTTCCTCCATGTTCCAAAAATGTATGGGTTAGGGTCAGTAAATTGTGGCCATGCTAAGCTGCCCCCAGCGCAATCCTCACTGATCTGTTTTGATGCAAATTCCATTGTATTTCTTTATTTTCCTGTAAATGCCTACAAGAAAATGAATCTCAAGGTAGTATATGGTGACATATACATAATTTGATAATAAATTTACTTTGACCTTGACTTTGAGATTTCATTGTATGTTTTGATGTTTCAATGTACATATGACAAATAAAGCAAATCTTTATTTTAAACAGTCATTAGACTTCTGTGAAGTAACCTGTTTTGTTCTCAGATCTGTCTGAAACACTTTTCCTTTATCTACCATTTCTATATCTTATCTTCCACAGCTGATGCTCTCTTTATTGCGCAAATTTGTCAATGACCTGCAAATCCAGCATGTAACTATTTAGCATTCACAGTTTTGTTAGTCAGCCTTCACTTCTGGCATGAAAAGTTTCAACATGTACTGTCCAATCCTGCATGTGAGGACACAGGCAGCTGCTAGCTATTGGTAAAGCATTCCTGACTAACACAGAAAACCAAGAGACTATTTGAATTAGGGCTGTAATGGTTAATGAAATCACATTACTGTGCCAGATATCAGCATAGATTCCCACAGCTGTCTGTAAACAGTCTATATGTTCTCTTTGTATCCACATGGGTTTCCACCCACACCCCAAAGATATACAGATTAGGATTAGTGGGCATTGCTATGTTGGCGCCAGATACATGGCGACACTTGGAGGTAGTCCCAGCACCATCCTAAGAATGTGTTGGTTGTTGACACAAAAAGACATATTTCTCTGGACATGCAACACAGAGGTAATCACTAAGTTTAATCTTGTTTAAAACTTTAATAGAGCAGAGTGGCTTTGAAAGAACATTATAGTGGTTGATGGTCAATATTTACTGGCTTTGTGTTCATAATTGCCTTCAAATTAATAGAGCACTTCTAAAGTATTACATTTATTTTTATTTCAGTCATGGTGTTCCCTTTCCCAATAGTTTTTTTTCTGTTGAGAATGAGGTTGAGAATTAGGTTTATCATCACTGATATACTGTAAGTTGTGAAATTTGTAGTTTTGATACAGCAGTACAGTTAAATACATAAAATATACTATAAATTACCATAAATTATATATAAAATAAATAAGTGGTGCAGAAATAAAGCAAAAATACTGAGGTAATGTTCATGGGTTTGTTGTCTATTTAGAGATCTGATGGCAGAGGGGAAGAAGCTGTTCCTGAATTGTTGAATGTATGTGTTGCCTAGAGGTGTGAATTTTATACAGGGTAGAATTTCCCCAACTTCCTTAAAGAAGATGGAAAGATTAACTTTATTTGTCACACACACATCGGAATATTGGAACATATAGTGAAATACTGGTTCAAATCAAATAAGCAAGGATTGTGCTGGTTCTCTGGCTCTGCTTTACCCATTTCCATTTCCATATCCCCTGCCTAACATATTCTCCTAGCTGGTCATCCTTAGGGGCTATCTCACAAGCATACTCAGGAATGTTTCACATTTCTTCCAGGACTGTGGCCTTGACACTTCCAAATCTCCGACCTCTTTTATTCCGATGAGTGTGCAGTCACTCAATGTTGGATTTTGGATGGAATCCTCATGTATTGTTAGTAGTTTCTGGGTCTCAATGTCAGTGGCTTCCAGTTCGTTCCTTGGCCAGCACACTATTGTGACTGGGTATCGGATGACTGGTAGGGTGAATGTGTTGATGGCATGTTCTTCCCATGCAGCTGTATTTTTAGGACCTGTCTCACTCTTTGGAGGTACTTAAATGTTGCTGCCCTCCTTGTGTCCTCATTGTGGCTTCTATGTGCCTGTAGGATCCCCAGGTGTTTGTAGTTGTCATGTATGTCTGGCGTGTGGCCTTCAGGTATCTTGACTCCTCAGTCTTCATGAGCTTCTGTCTTTTCACTAAAGAGTTAAATTAAATAAGAAGTGCAAAAAAAGTAGTGAGATAGTGCTCGTGAATGCAATGTCCAGTCCATAGCTTGTGGAATCGGTTCAGGGTTGAAGTGAATGATGTTATCAATGTTGGTTCAGGAATCTGATGGCTGACGGATAGTAATTGCTCCTGAACCTGGTGGTGTGGGACCAAAGGCTTCTTAGCCTTCTTCATGATGGCAACAGTGAGAAGAAAGATTGGTCTGGATGGTGGGGGTCCTTAATGATGGATGTGCTCATTGGTGAGGTGGGCTTTTCCTGTGATGGAGTGGGCTGTAAACATGACTTTCTGTAGCTTTTTCCATTATTGGGCCTTGGTGTTTCCGTTCAGGCCACACTGCAACCAGGCTGGATACATTGCCCTGGCAATCTAAAGAAGTTTTTGATGACATGCCAAATCTGTGCAAACTTCTAAGACAGTAGTAGAGCAGCCATTCCTTCTTTTTAATGGCACTTAAATGCTGGTCCTGGGACATATCATCTGAAATGATAACCCTGAGGAATTTAAGGTTTGTTGTTACTGAGCCAGCCAGATCAGCTAATTCCATCAGGCACTAACCTCTCCAGCAACGAAGACACCTTCAAAAGGCGGAATCTGTCATTAAGGATTCTCAGCATCCAGAACAGGCCCTCTTCTCATTGCTTCCAATGAGGTACAGGAGCCTGAAGACCCATACTCAATGTTTCAGGAACAGCTTCTTCCCCTCTGCCATCAGATTGCTGAATGAACAATGACTCATGAATACTGCCTCACTGTTTTCTTCTTTGCTCATTTTTTTGCACTACTTATTTAATTTATTTTTATATATATGGTAACTTACAGTTTTTTATTATTCTGTGTTGAAATTATTACTGCTGCAAAACAACAAATATCACAACATATGCCAGAGACATTAAACCTGATTGTAATTCTGATACTGAGGTGCCAATCAGCTGAATCACATTGTCCTGAATCGCACTGAGCTTTTCGATAGTTGCTGGTATTGTACTCATCCAGTCTCGAAGAGAATATCTCAATATGCTTGTGATCTATAGTCATAGTTATTGTTATAGAACACTACAGCACAGAAACAAACCCTTCAATCTAGTCCATGCCAAGCTATTATTCTGCCTAGTCCCATCAACCCGCACCTGGACTATAGCTCTCCAAACCCCTCTCAACTACGTGCTTATCCAAATTTCTCTTCAATTTTGAAACTGAACCCACATCCATCAGTTCCTCTGACAGCTCGTTCCTATTTACACCCCCCCAAATGAAAAAGTTTGCCTTTAAAATTTCACCTTTCGAAGTTCGAAGTAAATTTATTATCAAAGTGCATATATATCGCCATATATCACCCTGAGGTTTATTTCCTTGTAGACATTCACACTAGATACAAAGGAACATAATAGAATTAATGAAAAACTGCACACAACAAAGGCAGACAAACTACCAATGTACAAAACACAACAAACAAAATACAAGAAAAGGAAATTACTAATAATGATATTATTAAATAAATAAGCAATAGATATTGAGTACATGCATGGTAGAGCCCTTAAGAGTGAGTCCTTAGATTGTGGAATTGGTTTAGCATTTCACATTTAACCCATAATCTCTGGTTCTAGTCTCACACAACAGCAGTGGAAAAAGCCTGCTTGAATTTACCCTATCTATACACCACATAATTTTGTATACCTCCATCATTTTTATCCCTTTCAGTTGGTTAAAAGGCCTTGAAGAGTCAGTAGCTAGCCTCTGATCTGCTTTTGCAGCCATTGTATTTATGTGGTTAATCCACTTGAGCTTCTGTTCAATGGTGACCCACGCCTGAGTATATTGATCACCAGGGGCTCAGCAATGACAATGCCAATAGACAACAGACAATAGGTACAGAAGTAGACCATTCGGCCCTTCAAGCCTGCACCACCATTTTGAGATAATGGCTGATCATCTACTACCAATACCCGGTTCCTGCCTTGTCCCCATATCCCTTGATTCCCCTATCCATAAGATACCTATCTAGCTCCTTCTTGAAAGCATCCAGAGAATTGGCCTCCACTGCCTTCCGAGGCAGTGCATTCCAGACCCCCACAACTCTCTGGGAGAAGAAGTTTTTCCTTAACTCTGTCCTAAATGACCTATCCCTTATTCTCAAACCATGCCCTCTGGTACTGGACTCTCCCAGCATCTGGAACATATTTCCTGCCTCTATCTTGTCCAACCCCTTAATAATCTTATATGTTGCAATCAGATCCCCTCTCAATCTCCTTGATTCCAGCGTGTACAAGCCCAGTCTCTCTAACCTCTCTGCGTAAGACATTCAGGACATCCCAGGAATTAACCTTGTGAATCTATGCTGCACTTCCTCTACAGCCAGGATGCCCTTCCTTAACCCTGGAGACCAAAACTGTACACAATACTCCAGGTGTGGTCTCACCAGGGCCCTTTACAAATGCAAAAGGATTTCCTTGCTCTTGTACTCAATTCCCTTTGTATTAAAGGCCAACATTCCATTAACCTTCTTCACTGCCTGCTGCACTTGCTCACTCACCTTCAGTGACTGATGAACAAGGACTCCTAGATCTCTTTGTATTTCTCCCTTAATAATCTGCCTTCCTGTTCTTACTCCCAAAGTGGATAACCTCACACTTATTCACATTAAACGTCATCTGTCAAGTATCTGCCCACTCACTCAGCCTAGCCAAGTCACCCTGAATTCTCCTAACATCCTCATCACATGTCACACTGCCACCCAGCTTAGTATCATCAGCAAACTTGCTGATGTTATTCTCAATGCCTTCATCTAAATCACTGATGTAAATCGTAAACAGCTGTGGTCCCAATACCGAGCCCTGTGGCACCCCGCTAGTCACCACCTGCCATTCCGAGAAACACCCATTCATCGTTACCCTTTGCTTTCTATCTGCCAACCAGTTTTCTATCCATGTCAATATCTTCCCCCCATTCCCATGAGCTCTGATTTTACCCACCAATCTCCAATGTGGGACCTTATCAAATGCCTTCTGAAAATCGAGGTACATTACATCCACTGGATCTCCCCCGTCTAACTTCCTGGTTACATCCTCGAAAAATTCCAATAGATTAGTCAAGCATGATTGACTAAGGTTGCAGGTTGTAGCGGTGGCTTTCCTTGGAGGCTCAGAGTTAGTGTTTTAAGATCATACATAATCTCATGGATTATGAATGATCTGATTGGTATGGGTTCCAGTGAGATTTGCTGATGAATAGGAGTGGTAGGATTACTCAGTAATCAGGTGTAGATATGATGATCCTAATGGTGGCAAAGTCTTAGTGTTTTGAAAGCAGGTTGGATACGATGTTCCTTTGTCATTTATACCGACTGAATTGACCTGCATTGGATCTTTAAATATAAAGAAAAGGCTATTGATGAAGCATTGAATTGGAACAGTTGTGAGTGTGAAGAGGATAATGGGGGGGGGGGGGGGGGGGAGGGGAGGGATGAAATCTAGAAGACCATACCTTTAATTTCTGATGAAGTGTCCTGATGCAGGATATTGGTCATACTGTCAACCGTTTGTTCTCCTCCATGGACACTGCCTGACCTGCTGAGCTCCTCCAGCATTCTGTGTATGTTGCTCTGGATGTCCAGCCTCTGCAGAATCTCTTGTGTTTATCTTATACTGATGCCAATGATGCATTAAAAGCATAGGTTTTACTGTTTCTATTCTTTTTTTCAACACTTTCAACAGGACTATTAAATGTGGCAGGAAGGAGCCAGTTCCCTCCCTGAGCTTGAGGGAAAGTTTCAATCTCCTGAGATTTGTACTTTGAAGATGATTAGTGAAGAAATGTCCTTTTGATGTAGAATAGCAAGGTTGTTGATTTAGTGAAGCTTGACACCTGTGGGCTGATATTGGATTGGAGATACTGCAACACTTTGAATTACTGAATGTACAATCTGTATCTGATGCTTGGATATTGGATTCATTCACCTTGTTGAAGACAAGTTGCATCTTTACTAGTGTGTAGTTAATATAGCTACTCCCTGTGCTCTGCTCAGCTAGGTTACAGAAATTAATTCACAATTGTTCATTCACATGCCACTACCTAAAAATTTGAGGTACAGTATCAAATTCCTCTTCAATAAATACAAGAGTACTAGCACACAAAATACTGAAGGAATACAGCAAATCAAGCAGAATCTATGATCATGAAGGGTCTCGGCTTGAATCCTCAGCTGCTTATTTCCCTTCATAGATGCTGAGTTCTTCCAAAATTTTGCATGTACTGCTGAAGAGTTCCAACAATTGCAGAATCTCTTGTGTTTAAAATAAATGAGCCCAACCTTTCCATCTTGGTGTTTCTCGATGACACTGCTTCACGTTACAGAAAATGTTATGATGTGAACCATTGACTAGGAACCTGAGCACCCCGTAATAATCATACTGGGTAACTTAAAGTGGAGAGTTTAGATTAAATAAATAAATAAATAAATAAAATCAACTATAGCGTCCAGGGCTGAAGCAGAATAACACGGGATATGATCAGCAGATCAGGATGCATCAGTGAGAAAAGGAACTAAGCCAATGTGTGGGTTTCTTCGAATTTCACAAAGCCATACGTGTTAGTAGGTTAATTGTCACATGGGTGTAACTAGATTGGAAGGGCCTGTTACTGTGCTGTATGCCTAAAGGAGGGGCATGGTGGCTTAGTATAACACTAGTGGCCTGGGTTCAATTCCCAGTACTGTCTGTAAGGAGTTTGTACGTTCTCCCCATGACCACGTGTGTTTCCTCCAGGAGCTCTGGTTTCCTCCCACATTCCAAACATGCACCATTAGTAAGCTAATTGGTCCCATGTATCTATTTGGGTGGTGCAGATATGTTGGGCCAGGAAAACCTGTTACCATGCTTTATCTTTAAATTTAGGTAGTGAATAGATGACCACAGTCTTGCTGATGAATGAGACTTTTGTATTGGTGCTCATTGAAAACCTACAGCACAATACAGGCCCTTCGGCCCACAATGCTGTGCCAAACATGTATGTACTTCAGAAATTATCCATAGCCCACTATTTTTCTAAGCTCCATCTCTTGAAAGACCCTATTGTATCTGCATCAGATATAGGTATTAAAAATAGAACATATACACTAAATACAAGCATGAGACTCTGTAGATGTTTGAAATCCAGAGCAACATACAACAAAATGCAGGAGGAACTCTGTAGGACAGGTATCACTATAGAATGCAATAAAGAGTTGACATTTTGGGCTGAGACCCTTCATAAGGACATGATCTCCAGCATTTTGTGTATGTTAATCAGATACACCTGTTACAGTTTACAGTGAAGGTTCTTGCCTGAGGAAGGCAAGTTTCTTCATTTAGGGATTAATAAAGTATTCTCTCTTGTTGACTGTCAGACATGAATACATTTCCATACATTTGAGCAAACAGCCAGCTTCTGTATCTTTTAATGCTGTGGGCAGCTTCTCTCCACCAGAGAGCCATTAATCTTTCATGAATCTCCATTAGAACTGACCTTCACATCCTTCAGAATGCTAAAATCTGCACGCAAGGTTATGGTGACAGCTGAGAAAATTATCACACCAATTATCTCTTGTTTTTAACGTAAACAAGAGATTTTGCAAATGTACATCAGGTTTGTTTAATCTGATTATTCCTCTTAAAAAAAACTTTTTGATCGTTGCCACAATCTGAATGTTTTGAAAGTGACACATCACCTTGGACTGTAGTCACAGATTTTTGGATGGAACCCATAACATTGCAGGCAATATATGGAAAGATGAGACATGATATTCCCAGTGGATAAAAGACAATCTCCTGTGATGGACGCTGTCACATCTGATGCATGAATGAGCAACCTTTGATAGCAGAAAGCCAAACTTTTGTCATTATGTTAAGAAGAAGGAGAAGTAAAATGAGTTTAACATTTGATGAAATTTGATGAAATTTTGTACATATCCCTTAGAATATAAAAATAGAAAGCAAGTAACAAAAAGTAATTACCAATGTGGCCTTTAATGTCACATTGAAACATACAGAGTTTGTGTCGCATCATATTAGAGAGGATTTTGCTAGGTAGTCTGCAAGGGTCATCTCATTCTGATACTAATGTTGCATTTCTACAACTCACTATCCCTAACCAGTACATCTCTAAACTGTGGGAGGAAACCAGAAGATTCAGAGGAAACTCACACGGTCATGGGGAGAATGTACAAACTCCTTACAGACAGCACGGGAATTGAACCCCTATCTTACAATCGGTACTGTAAAGCATTACATGAACTGCTAACCACAAAGTGTGGTTGTGTCTTATGCTCAGGGAATCAGACAAGCTATCTTATCATGTTCTGTATACCTCATGTACTTCTATTGCTGACGTATTGCAAGCCTGAACTATTTTACAGTATGATTGTAGGAAGGATGTGTGTAAAGTTTAAGTGCTGCTTAGCAATAGACATTAAAATGTTCAAAGCAACACACAAAAACAAAATGCTGGAAGAACTCAACAGGTCAGACGTCATCTGTGGAAATAAACAGTCAATATTTCAAGCCGAGACCCTTCTTCAAGTTTGAAAAGGAAGAGATACCAGAATTAAAAGGTGGGGCGGGGGGTGGGGGGGAAGGACAATAGCTCAAAGGTGAACAAGTTTGGGTGAGTGCATGCTGGAAGAGTCGGAGGGCAGCAGAATTCACAGAGGGGGTGCATTGAGAAAGGGTTTCCCTCACCTTCTATCTATTCTCCTTCCCCTCCCTCCACCGTTTTATTCTGGCATCTTCCCCCTTCGTTTTCAGTGCTGAAGATGGATCTCAGGCCAAAATGTCAACTGTTTTATTCATCTCCATAGATGCTGCCTGACCGGTTGAGTTCCTCCAGCATTTTGTGTGTGTTGCTTTGAATTTCCAGCAGTTGTAAAATCTCTTGTGCTAAAATGTTCAACATACTTGGAAATGAAAATAGAGCTTGGAAAAAAGGCTCATCAGTCCAATCTATGCTTCAAAAGTTCAAGTCAAACTCAAAGTTAATTTATTATCAGAGTACATATATGCTACCTTGGGTCTCATTTTCTTGCAGGCATTTCTGGGAAAATAAAGAAAAACAATATAATTTATGAAAAACTACATCTAAAAGACCGCAAACAACTAATATGCAAAAGACAAATTGTGCAAATAAAAAAAAATAATTCTGAGAACATTATTGTAGAGTCCTTGAAAGTGACTCCATGGGTTATGTAATCAGTTAATTGTTGAGGTGAGTGAAATGATTCATGCTGGTTCAGAAGTCTGATGGTTGGAGAGTAATAACTGGTCCTGAACCTGCTGGTGTGAGACCTCGGGCTCCTTTAACCTTGCTAACCTGACAGTCCTCCTACTTACTCTATCTCATCCTGACAGTTATTAGAAAAGGATGCTTGAAAGACAACTGTGAGCTGAAATTTGGAGCAAGGGCTGGAAAAAGTACCTAAAGAAATCACCTGCCTCAAAACACCCTGACGAGATGACCACATCCAGAGGGATCACCATATGTGGACAGAAACAAAGAATTATGACATTTAGAGCCCGAAATGTGCAGTCTCTGATGGTGCAACCAGTAATCAGTCAGAGATGACAACCGCAGCCATTGAGGAAGAAATAAGGAATTGCCGGATTAGCTGGAAGAGCCAACATGAACAGCATCTCCACCATGATAAAGCAACACCAGCTCTGATGGATAGGTCATTTCATCCGGACGACTGTCTCTCTTCTCCCCAAACAGATCTTTTACTCCCAGTTGAAGGAAAATCAGTAAGCCCCTGGCAGGCAAAGAAAACCCTCCAAAGTTAACATTAATGTCAGCCTGTAGAAATTCAACATTACATCTAAAAACTGGGAAGATAATGTATTCAACAGATATATCTGGAGGAATTGCACTATTAATAGATAGTAGTTCACATATTGTTCCTGCAAACATTTTGGATAAAAAGTTTGATGCAGAAGGTTCTGAGTGCCTTCGTTTAGGTTGGAATCAGAACCAGGTTTATCATCACTGGCATATGTTGTGAATTGTTGGTGTTTCATGGCAGCATTACAGTGCAAGACCTAAAATAAAACAGTTACAATAGATAGATAGCATATGCAGGGTTCTCGGATTATTAACTGTAATGGTAACTGTTAAACGTATATATATATATATACACACATAAAGTGGCTTCTCTGTAGCGTTGTAATGAAATGGCTTCTTTGTAAGTAACTGATGTGGTAATGCTCTGTTTAGTTGAAATGTTTGGGTTATGGTTATTGATAGCAGAGGAACCAACCATTGGAAGTGATATTATTCTACCTGTATGTGTGGGAACCTGGAGTCAGTGTGCAGGTATTTTCGAGAGGAGAACTGAAGAGAAAGGACGTGCTGGACGGTTGGTCCCAGGCAGCAGGTCGAGTAGGTCAGAGAAAATCGAATGGTGGACGGAAAGCTTTGATAATTGAGCTCCAACAGTTGCGCATGAACTGATTGAACTGTGCTCAGTTTTGGTGCCCTTTTATTTCTTTTTATATTGTATCGCTATTAATTACCTAGTTCTAGTAAGATATCTAAAGAGTAATCTGTAAAACGTATATTGTGTGCTGTCTGACACTGCATGTGCGAGTTTGTTCCAGTCTGCAATATACAAACGGGAGACATGGTTTGGCGGGTGGATGGATTTTCCCCTAGACAAACACAAGCCAATAGCCCTGGGTGTTACGTTTGTGGGGCACTTGTCCTGGGATAGAATTCTATGGATGCGGTGTGACCACTCTGCTTAAATAAAATACAGGGTTTGGCGATGGGGTGCGGCTGCAAAGGTGGCAGAGAGCAATGTGTGCACGTTGAGGGGGATGGAGACTAGCGTACCAGATGAAGTGTTACTTCGAAGTTTGAGTGAGGTTAAAACTTTTGGCAAAGTGGAGATTGTATCGTGGAACTTTGGTTTTGAGGCAGGTACAGATAAAGTGTTAGTGCAGACAAGTGAGGACATAACAGGGGCAGAGTTGCCAGAGGAGATTGGCGTCCCCGGGGAGGCGGGGCCATGGCACCTGCAGAGTGTCGGGGAGGGAGGGGGCAAAGCTCAGCGAGCAGGGTTGCCTATAGAGGGGGGAGGAGATCTAAGGGAACGGATTCTTTCGGTGCTGGAGGATGAAGGGAAATAGTGGTCAGATTTGGAAAAGTTGGTCAGTTCCCGTACCACAGTGAAAGGCAAAAGTTCTGAGTTGGCCTCTGCACTTACCTCCTTAGCGAGAAGGGCAGAGGGGCCCTGCCAGAAGATAAGAGTTTTCTTGGGGGATAACGCCCACTCCTGAAGGTAAGGAGGATTATGGGACATGGGTAGAGCAAACATCACAGTTGTTAAGTAAGTGGCAGTGCTCGGATGAGGAAAAGCAACAGAGGTTGGTTGAAGATGCTGGGGTAGTGTGAGGCGTGAAGGTTAACCAGCCTTTGGCCACTCTGAAGGACTATATGGAGGCCTTGGAAAGTGCTTTTGGGTTGACTGGGAGCTCCTGGGAGCTCCTCAGGGAATTTCAAAACATGTATCAGGAGGAGGGCGAGAAGCTCTCTGCGTACCTTTTTTGGCTAGAGAGACAGCTTAATGGATTACGGCACCGGGGGGGGGGGGTCGTTTGGGCTGAACAGGTGGATCAGGTATTTCAGGGTGCCCAAGCCAAGGACAAGATTGTTTGGAGTCTCCGGCAGTCTTATAAAACACGCCCCCCTCTGACATTCATTCAACTGATCAGAGATGTGAGGGGGGATGAGCGCCCATTGAGGCCGCGGGAGGACTCTGTCAGCAGGGTGAGATCCTCAGTTGTAGCCCCCGGTGGGGACGGGAGAGGAGCCGGCTCCACCCGGCAACTGATAAAAGAGGTGGTGGCCGAGCTGAGGACTGAAGGGTTGGTAGTGAGGGCTTTGCACCCGCCCACCAGAGGACAGACAGCGTAGGATGCTGCGAGTGGCGGGAGGTCTGCTGGTGGCGTGTGCTATATCTGTGGGAAAGAGGGGCACTTCCGGAGAGACTGCGAGAGGCAGGGGGTGTGCTATAACTTCTGGAGGGAGGACCACTTCCGGCGGGAATGTGAGCGGCCGGAAGCCTCTAGGAGGGCGAGCCCCTGGTATGCAAGAAGGGAGAGGTGTCGGGAAACTTAGAGGAGACCCAGTGAGGGAATGGCCTGGTGTCTCTAGGGGAACACATTCCCAGCAATGTACCAAGGAACTTCCAAAATCAAAAGACCCAATTCCAGAAGGATTAGTGGGACCCCACTTTAATGTGTTGCTATAGATGGAGGGAATCTCTGCTAAAGCCATAGTCGACACCGGGTCGCAGGTCACGCTACTATACCGTTCATTTTACAACCAGTATTTAAAGCATTTGCCATTGACCCCATTTTGTGTACTGGAGATTTGGGGCATCAGAGCTAGGGATTATCCGTATGATGGGTATTGTCGGTGAAACTGGAGTTTGCAGTGGCCGATGTGGGAGTATCCGAAGTTTTGGAGACATTAGAGCTGGTTTGTCTAGACCCGCTTGAGACAGGGGGTTCTTCAATACTGGTGGGGACCACCACATCACACCCCTGTGGTGCAGAGGCTCATGGGGGCCTGCCAGGAGAGGGCGCATGAGAACTGTTTGGAGACCCGGGCTGTGCACCCAGAGTTTCGAGCTGTTTTTGAGGAAGTGCGGTGCCACCCTGGGCCGGAGACTGAATTTAAACGAGGGACTGTGAGGTGCACCCAGTCAAAGCCTGTGATACTAAGGCCCAGGGAAGTAGCGAGAGTGATGGGAACCCCCAGATATCCCAGAATGCCTGATGGCGAGGCCCGTTTAGTGGAAGACCTCGAAGGGGAAACACGATTTCCGGCTGGGGTGTTGGTGAGGCCTGAAGTACAAAGGCCAGCGGTGGTACACGTGAGGCGGATAGCCGTGAGTGTCAGGAACACGACGGAGAGAGAGATCACCTTTAAGAGAGGGATGCCACTGGCACATTTGTTTCCGGTGACGGTAATGTCTGGCGCCCCTGTGAAGCCACTGGGGGGAAGGATTGGAATATAGAGGAAAGCTGACCGCTGGAGGCCTTTAACTTTGGGGACTCTCCTGTGCCGCCGGAGTGGAAACGCAAGCTGGTGGAGTGGAAACGCAGGCTGGTGGAGTGGAAATGCAGGCTGGTGGAGAAGGTGTTGAAGGTGTTGATGTTTTTTCTCTTGGTGAGTTTGATGTGGGCTGCTCCAAGAGCACTCGCCACACTATCCGGGTGACTGAGGACACCCCGTTCAGAGAGAGGTCACGGCGACTGGCCCCTGCAGATGTGGAAGACGTGTGGCAGCACTTGTGCACGTTGAAGGAAACTGGAATCATCACTGAGTCCCGAAGCCCCTATGCATCCCCAATAGTAGTGGCCTGGAAGAAGAACAGAAGAAAAGGTACTCGTGTGTGGACTATATGTCCCGGACCAGTATACAGTCCCAAGGGTTGAAGATGCATTAGCCTGTCTGAGTGGAGCGAAGTGGTTTAGTGTGCTGGACTTGAGGAGAGGATATTACTAGATCCCGATGAGTGAGGCCGACAAAGAGAAGATGCCGTTTATATGCCCTCCGGGGTTCTTCCAGTTCGAAAGAATGCCCAAGGGCATATTGGGAGCCCCTGCCACCTTCCAGAGGGTCATGGAAAAGAGCGTGGGGGACATGAATTTGCTTGAAGTGTTGGTGTGTTTGGAGCCACCTTGGAAGAACGAAGCGAGGCTACTGAATGTGCGAAGCGGACTGAAGGAGGAAGGGTTAAAACTCTCTCTGGACAAGTGCCAGATCTGCAAGACATCTGTTGGGCACATGATCTTGCTGGGTAGACTAGCTATACCTGGCTAAGATAGAAGTGGTGACCACGTGGCCGAGGCCCTGGACTGTGAGAGCTCTGTGCTTGTTCTTGGGGATCTGTGGTTATTATTGGAGATTCATGAAGGACTACGCCAAAGTGAGTCACCCCTTGAACCAGTTTCTGCCTGGTTACCCTCCCTTGGGGAAGAGAGGAAAAGGGGGATGGGAGGTTGGAGAATATCTCAACCTGTCGAAGTCCTTCGGACAGAGGTGGGATGCAAAATGTGAGGAGGCTTTTAAATCACTGAAAGAGTGCTGACCCAGGCTTTTGCGGACCCCGATTACCCTATGTACTACACACCGATGCCAGCTGAGAGCGATTAGGGGCCGTCTTGTATCAAGATCTGGACACCGGGTTGAGACCTGTTGCATTTGTCAGCCGGAGTTTGTCGCCTTCTGAGAGAAACTATCCCACCCATAAGTTGGAGTTCCTGGCGTTGAAGTGGGCAGTGGTGGATAAGCTGATGACTATTTTTACAGAGCCAAGTTTGAGGTAAGGACGGACAACAACCCACTTACTTATATCCTGACTTTGGCAAAACTGGATGCCACAAGCCATCGGTGGTTGGCAGCCTTGTTGGTTTATGATTTCAGCCTTTAGTACCGGCCGGGGAGCAGGAATGTTGCTGGAGATGCTTTGTCTTGATGGGAACATGAGGAACAGGAGATGGACAAGGAGTAGGAAAGCGTTCCTCCCCCTGGGGTGAAAGCCATGTGTCAGTTTGCTATCACTGTTAAGGCCAATGAAAAGGGGAGGCCGGAGCGAGCAGTGGACCCATTCGGGGCTTCTGATGACGTCTTACCCCCAATTTACTGTGACCTGACTATTTTAACACAAGGAGTGTTGTGAACAAAGCAGATGAGCTTAGAGCGTGGATCAGTACTTGGAGATATGATGTGGTGGCCATTACAGAGACTTGGATGGCTCAGGGACAGGATTGGTTACTTCAAGTGCTGGGTTTTAGATGTTTCAGAAAAGACAGAAAGGGAGGCAAAAGAGTTGGGGGCGTGACACTGTTGATCAGAGATAGTGCCATGGCTGTAGAAAAGGTGGACTTCATAGAGGGATTGTCTATGGAGTCTCTGTGGGTGGAGGTTAGGAACAGGAAGGGGTCAATAACTTTACTGGGTGTTTCTTATAGGCCACCCAATAGTAACAGGGATACCAAGGAACAGTAGGGAAACAGATCCTGGAAAGGTGTAATAATAACAGAATTGTCATGATGGGAGATTTTAATTTCCCAGATATCAATTAGCATCTCCCGAGAGTGAGGGGTTTAGATAGGGTAGAGTTTGTTAGGTATGTTCAGGAAGGTTTCTTGACACAATATGTAGATAAGCCTACAAGGGGAGAGGCTGTACTTGATTTGGTATTGGGAAATGAACTATACTATAGCAACTTCCACCAATAAAGCCAAGAAATATCTCCAAGTAAATGCAGTGAGTGAAGGAGATTTACTTAAAAACCATGCAAATAAAACATATCTTGTTTGTTGGTGGCATTAGGCTTGGTAGACAAGGCAGTTACTCACTAAGTCTCATGGTCACAGGGACAAGTATTGTCACGGGATGTAAACTTCTTGTAAAGATTAGCATTATTTGTCACATGCATATCAAACCATACAGTGAAATGTATCAAATCAAATCAGCAAGGATTGTGCTGGGAGCAGCCGCACTTCCAGCACCAACATAGAATGCTCACACTCACTAATCATAATCGTTCTCTGACGATCGTCACCTTGCTGTGGTGGAGAGCATTGTGATTTCTTTAGATCTTGAGAGTGAGGCTGTTTGCAGTCTAGCTCCTGGTAGAGTCACCTATGGTGGTGAGGCCAAGGAGGAGGTTCCAGACGAGAAGTAATCCAACCAGGTCCTCAACGGTGGAGCTGGCAGCAGGTGATGACACATCACAACAACAGCAGTGAAGGCAGAGGAAGGCTACAGCAGGAAAGGGACCACAGTCATCTTGCATTCCATGTCACTAGACCCATATCCCCATCTGTCAGGGACTTTCTAGTGGCTGCCTATGCATCTGCCTCCACAGTAGAAAGCAGTTTGTGGAATGAGGTGCATAGCCTCTCTATTTAAAGTAATGCTTTGAAAGCAGTTCAGAGAAAGTTTACTGGGTGAATACTACAAATGGGTGAGATCTATACTCATTGGCCACTTTACTGGGTGCTTCCGGTATGAAATAGAGTGGTTACGGAATGCACCTTTGTGGTCTTCTATTGCTGTAGTCCATCCACTTCAAGGTTTGGCATGTTGTGCATTCACAGATACTCTTATGCACACCTCTGTCATAATGCGTGGTTATTCGAGTTACTGTCACCCTCCTGTAAGTTTGAACTTGTCTGGCCATTCTCCTCTGACCTCTCTCATTAATCAAGTGTTTATGCCCACAGAACTTCACTGAATTTTTATTTTTTGTTTTTTGCACCATTTTTTGTAAACTCTGTAAATCCCAAGAGATCAGCAGTTTCTGAAATACTCAAACCATCCCATCTGGCACCAACAGTTATTCCACATTCGAAGTCACTTAGATTACTTTTCTTCCCCATTCTGATGTTTGGTCAGAGGAACAACCGAACCTCTTGACCATGTCTGCATGCTTTTATGCATTGCATTTCTGTCACATGTTTGGCTGATTAAATGTTTGCATTATTGAGCAAGTGTACAGATGTACCTAATAAAGTGGTCACTGAGTGTACGAGGAGAGTTTGGACAGGGAAAGCGTGTATTCACTGGAGTTAAGAAGAGTGAGCCCTAATTTGATTGAAAGTTCCTCAGGCACTTTAACATAATGGATGTGGAGGAGCCATTCATAAAAAAATTAAGGGGATCCCCATTTCATACATATATATTGCAAATTTTTTTCTCTCTCTCTGGTTTGTGAGTCTTTGGAACTGTCATTTTGAAAGGGCCGCAGAAGCAAAGATTATAAATATTTTCAAGGCAAAGGTAAATCAAGGGGAAAAAAGGTCACTTCCGGGTGGACCATGACCTTGTTAAATGTAGAAGTGGCGTGTGCGTGTGTGTGTGTGTGTGTGTGTGTGTGTGTGTGTGTGTGTGTGTGAGAGAGAGAGAGGCATACACTGCACACGCGCGTGTGCGCACGCACACACACACACACACATATACACACACTCTCCTTTCCAGTCCCTCAACACCCTTCTCACTCTTCCTCCCCTCCATTTCTCTTTCTCTCTCTGTCTGCCTGTCTCTCACACACAGGCACAATCCTTCCCTTTCCCTCTCCACATCCCCTGCTCTCCACCCTCTCCCATTCACCAACTGTCTGCCTCTCTTTCTTTCTCTCTCCCCGTCTTTTTCTTCCTCTCTTTTTCTGTCTTCATAACTGCTTCTGATTCTCTGTTCGGATAGCTTACATAGCTTGTTGATAGAGGTGGCAACAACAAGAATGACGTCTCAAGAGATGGATTGAATAACTTGTTGGAGCATCTGAAGGATTCATTAAGTGGATGTGTAAGTTCAGCATTGCCACTGCTTTGGCTTATTTGGTGAGGAAAACTGTGGCTTAAAGGAACACAAATGAAATCCTGGAGATCCCTCTCCTTTCTCTCTTTTCCCATTCGCCATTCTGGTTCCCTCCTCACCTGCCCATCATCTCCCACTGGTGTCCATTCTCCTTCACTTTCTCCTATGGTTTACGATCCTCTGCTATCAGATTCCATCCTCTCCAGGCCTTTATCTCTTCCACCTATCACCTCACAGTTTCTCAGTTCATCCACACATCTCCCATCACCTCTTTCACCTATCACCAACCAGCTTGTACTCCTTCCCTTCACTCTACCTTCTTATTTTGGCTACTGCCCCCTTCCTTTCCAGTCCTGATGAAGGGTCTTGGCTCGAAGCATTGGCAGTTTATAGCTATTCATAGACACTGCCTAACCTGCTGAGTTCCTTCAACATTTTGTGTGTGGGCTCCTGGAGATGTTGTAAATCTGAAATAAAACAGTAATTTTCTGTAGGTAGTCAGCAGAACAGGTGACATCTGTGAATAAAGGACACATTTAACACTTCACTCTGTTCCAGAGTTGCACAGTGCAAAGCATCCTGTTTGCATCATGGCCAGGTATGGGAACTCCAGTGCAAGAGGCGTCAGACGTCAGACAGTGAGGACTTCAGCAAATCCATCATTCTACGGTTCTCCTCACCACTGAGGACATAAGAGATGATGTCTCAGGAAGGCAACATTCATCATCAAAGACCTCCACCATTCAGGCCATGCCCTCCTCCCATTGCTGCCATCACGTGTAGAAGACACAGGAGGCTAAAGACCCATACCCCAAGGCTCAACAACAGCTCAACCATCAGGTTCTTGAGCTGACTTAATAAACCCTAACATTAACTTAGACCATATTTCCTCCTGTTTTCCTCTCAACTTGCAGTAATATCATAATGTTTATTGTGTTTATTCATTGTGTAATTTATGTATAATTTATGTTAGCCTATTTTGTCATGTTTGTAAAGTACTATGGTGCTAATAATTTTCATAACATTTATTATATACTGAGTAGGTATACCTTTGATAATATGTTTGAATTTAACAGTAAGGTTTTGAATTTGAAAGGATATCAAACTATAAATTTAACACTGTCTCTCTCCTCAGTTGCTACCCAACCCGATGAGTATGTATGCAAGCTTAAGGGAATATGGCTCCTGCAATGTGTGCTTGTACTAAAGAGTTGAGCAAGATTTCCACTGGCCTTATCCTTTCTGAATAAGTTCATGACCTTGCCTCCACCTAGACCTAACTTCCTCCTCAGAGAATGAGTAAAACATATTGTAATCTAATGACAAACAAGAAAAAGTGTGCAGATGCTGGAAATCCAAACAACAAACAAAATGCTGGAGCAACTCATAAAACATGTTGTAAACCATGATTTTAATTGTGTTCTTTAAAATAAAGGATTTTTCACTTACTTGTTAAAAACAAAAGATGCTTGAAGTTCTGAATATAGGCTCTGAGCCTGTACTCCATGGAATTCAGAAGGATTGAGGGGTGGGGGGGGGGGGGGGAAGTTGCTTTGAAACGTACCAGAGACAAAAAGATCTGGAGAGTGAACATGGGGAAGATGCTTCAATTGGTAGGAGATTCTAGGATCCAAGGACACAGCCTCAGAACAATGGGACAAGAATAAGAATAAGCCTTATAATAAGTCTGTTGAGAAATGAGATGAAGGGGAATTTCTTCAGCCATAAGGTGGTGAATCTGTAGAATTCGTTGCTACAGCAGGCTATGGAGACCACGTTGTTAGGTACATTTAGTACAGAGATTGAGAGATTCTTGGTTGGTAAGTGGGTTACAGGAAGAAGGCCCGAATGGTATTGGAAAATAAATAGGTCATAAATGAATGGCAGATCAAACATGATGGGTCAAGTGGTGTAATTCTGCTTCTATATCTTATGATCTTATTAAAAGGGGACAGGGAAAACTGGAATAAAAATGTATGACCTTGTCTATCTTGGAGACAGCAGTGAGATGACTGGCATTGAAATGCAAGATCTGTTAATGGTAACCTTGGACTTTTAAGTCAATAACGAATTGCCTGGAGATGGAACAAGATAAAAGAGATTACATAATCTGGTTCTCCAAGCACTTAAAAGCCTTGTAAATATTAAATGTTTTATCAATATTTATGTTCATATTTTGCATAGTCTAATAAATGATAACATGACACAGTTATCCACACAAGCTGGGACAATAGCTATTAAATTAACATTTACAAAGACACAGTATTAGGTTCCTGTAAGCCCATTTATTTTCTGGCATGGATCTGCTGTGTGGGAAACAGTTCCGATTATTCTGCTACAGAAAAGTAGAATCGGCCCCACTCCCTGGTGCCCTTCCATGTCCCAGGAAGGCCTGTTATAGAGTCATAGTGCACTACAGAACAGAAGCAAGCCCTACGGCCTCTCTAGTCCATGCCAAACTATTAATCTGCCTAGTCTCATTGACCTGCTCCTGGATCATAGCCCTCATGCGATGTGGCTACTGTCATATCAAGCTAAAAAATGATTGGTTAATATAATGATAAAGCTGGTTGTCTCAAACTGAAGCAAAACACCTTATCTATGTTAAAGCTCTGTCAAATAAGAAGGTCCTTTACGTTGATTCAGGGGCAGCTGCCCTCAAGGAAAGGCCAGTAAACCCTCAGCAAAATAAGTATTCTCATTGCTTGAACTTGCCTCGATACAGTCTGGTTATCTCCAGTGGAAGGAATGCAATGTTAAGACCTGCTACCATTGAAATTTGAGGAGGTGAGTGCTGCATAATATTAAATACTTGAAGTTTTTAGTTTTTAGTTATTCTCCAAAGCTTAGAATCAGAATCAGGTTTATTATCACTGACATGTATACAATTACACGCATACTCAGTGGCCACTTTATTGGATACAACTCTGCACCTATATAGTAATGCAAATATTTAATCAGCCATCCAGGTGGCAGCTACTCAACGCTTAAAGGATGCAGACATGTTCAAGAGTTTCAGTTGTTGTTGAGATCAAATATCAGAAAGGGAAAGAAATGTGATCTCAGTGATTTTGACAGGGGTATGACTGTTGGTGCCAGACGGGGTTGTTTGAGTATCTCAGAAACTACTGATCTCCTGGGAGTTTCCTACCTAACAGTCTCTAGAATTTTCAAAAAGTGGTGTGATTCTATAGATGCAGGAAAGAAATTCGGATGGTAGTTTGCCTCCCAGGTGCCAAGGTCCGGGATGTTTCAGATCGCGTCCAAGATATTCTGCGGTGGAAGGGAGAACAGCCAGAGGTCATGGTACATATTGGTATGAATGACATAGGTAGTAAAAGGGAAGAAGTACTGAAAAAACACTACAGGGAGTTAAGAAGGAAGTTGAGAAGTAGAACTGCAAAGATAGTAATCTTGGGATTACTAACTGTGTCACACGACAGTGAGAATAGGAATAGAAAGAGGTGGAGGATAAATGTGTGGCTGAGGGATTGGAGCAGTGGGCAGGGATTCAGATTTTGGGATCATTGGGACCTCTTTTAGGGCAGATGTGACCTGTACAAAAAGTACGAGATGCGCTTGAATCCCAGGGGGACTAGTATCCTGGTTGGGAGGTTCACTAAGGCTACTGGGAAGAGTTTAAACTAGAATTGTTGGGGGGTGGGAACCGAATTGAAGAGACTGGGGCAAAGGAGGTTAGCTCACAAATAGAGAAAGCTTGTAGACAGTGCGACAGGGAAGATAGGCCGGTGGTAGAGAAGGGACACGCTCAGACCAGCTGTTTGAGATGTATCTATTTTAACGCAAGGAGTATTGTGAACTAAGTGGATGAGCTTAGAGCATGGATCATTACTCGGAGATATGATGTGGTGGTCATTACAGAGACTTGGATGGCTCAGGGACAGGATTTGTTACTTCAAGTGCCGGGTTTTAGATGTTTCAGAAAGGACAGGGAGGGAGGCAAAAGAGGTGGGGGCATTGCACTGTTGATCAGAGATAGTGTCACAGCTATAGAAAAAGTGGACGCCATGGAGCGATTGTCTATGGTGTCTCTGTGGGTGGAGGTTAGGAACAGGAAGGGATCGATAACTTTACTGGCTGTTTATATAGGCCACCCAATAGTAACAGGAATATCGAAGAGCAGATAGGGAAACAGATCCTGGAAAGGTGTAATAATAACAGAGTTGTCATGATGGGAGATTTTAAGTTCCCAAATATTGATTGGCATCTTCTTAGAGCAAAGGGCTTAGATGAGGTGGAGTTTGTTAGGTGTGTTCAGGAAGGTTTCTTGACACAATATGTAGATAAACCTACAAGAGAAGAGACTGTACTTGATTTGGTATTGGGAAATGAACCTTGTCAGGTGTCAGATCTCTCAGTGGGAGAGCATTTTGGAGATACTGATCACAATTCTATCTCCTTTACAATAGCATTGGAGAGAGATAGGAACAGACAAGTTAGAAAAGCATTTAATTGGAGGAAGGGGAATTATGAGCCTATCAGGCAGGAAATTGGAGGCTTAAATTGGAAACAGATGTTCTCAGGGAAAACGACGGAAGAAATGTGGCAAATATTCAGGGGATATTTGTATAGTGTTCTGTATAGGTACGTTCCAATGAGACAGGGAAGTTATGGTAGGGTACAGGAACTGTGGTGTACAAAGGCTGTAACAAATGTAGTCAAGAAGAAAAGAAAAGCTTACAAAAGTTTCAGAGAGCTAGGTAATGTTAGAGAAAGGCAAAAAGAAAACACTGAAGGCAGAGAGTGGTTGTGGACGGGTCATATTCTGCATGGAGTTCGCTCACCAGCGGAGTGCATCAGGGATCTGTTCTGGGACCCTTACTCTTCGTGATTTTTATAAATGAACTGGATGTGGAATTGGAGAGATGGTAAGTTTGCTGACGACACAAAGATAGGAGGTATTGTGGATAGTGTGGAAGACTGTCAGAGGTTACAGCGGGACATTAATAGGATGCAAAACTGGGCTGAGAAATGGCAGATGGAGTTCAAGCCAGTTAAGTGTGACGTGGTTCATTTTGGTAGGTCAAATATGATGGCAGAATATTGTATTAATGGTAAGACTCTTGGCAGTGTGGAGGATCAGAGGGATTTTGGGGTCTGAGTCCATAGGATGCTCAAAGCAGCTGCACAAGTTGACTCTGTGGTTAAGAAGGTATATGGTGTATTGGCCTTCAGCAATCGTGGAATTGAATTTAGGAGTGGAGAGGTAATGTTGCAGCTATATAGGACCCTGGTCAGACCCTTCTTGGAGTACTATACTCAGTTCTGGTCGCCTCACTACAGGAAGGATGTGGAAGCCATAGAAAGGGTGTACAGGAGTTTTACAAGGATGTTGCTTGGATTGGGGAGCATGGCTTATGAAAGCAGGTTGAGTGAACTTGGCCTTTTCTCCTTGGAGTGACAGAGGATGAGAGGTGACCTGATAGAGGTGTATAAGATGTTGCGAGGCATTGATTGTGTGGATAATCAGAGGCTTTTTCCCAGGGCTGAAATGGCTGCCACAAGAGGACACAGGTTTAAGGTGTTGGGGAGTAGGTACAGAGGAGATGTCAGGGGTAAGTTCTTTACGCAGAGAGTGGTGAGTGCGTGGAATGGGCTGCCAGCTACGGCGGTGGAGGCGGATACGATAGGGTCTTTTAATGGACATTTAGATAGGTACATGGAGCTTAGTAAAATAGAGGGCTATAGGTAAGCCTAGTAATTTCTGAGTTAGGGACATGTTTGGCATAACTTTGTGGGCTGAAGGGCCTGTATTGTGCTGTAGGTTTTCTATGTTTCTATCTTTCTATGAAAATATCTTGTTAATGAGAGAGGTCAGAGGAGAGCGGTCAGACTGGTTCAAGCTGACAGGAAGGTGACAGTAACTCAAGTAGCCATATATTATAGAAAAAATTTCACCCTTATAGGAGATGTGTATGTGTATATTTCTCACAAAATTGTATCCTCTACCAGAAGCCTGAGAGTTTAAGGTTTGGTCCACTATATTTGCTGTTCCTAGAGGTGTCCTCTTCTGGACCAAGATCTCAGATGGTGTTCCCAGGATCTGTTGGAGCTACTCTCCAAGTCCAGGTGTCACAGTTCCAAGTGCTCCTGTCACCACTGGGATTACTCTGGCTTTAATATTTCACATCCTCTCTATCTGCTCTTTCAAGCCCTGAGATTTCCCAGCTTCTCATATTACTGTCATTTGGGATTGCCACATCTGTTACTTGTCCTTTCTTCTGTTCCTTCTCCCGTACCTTTTGTCTGGTTGGTTGACCTGTTAAAAAACATAGAAAACCTACACCACAGTACAGGCCCTTCGGCCCACAAAGCTGTGCCAAACATGTCCTTACCTTAGAAAACACAAAGTACACTGCAGATGCAGATACATGTTGATCCTTGCCTTACAACTAACTAGGCTTTACCCATAGCCCTCTATTTTTCTAAACTCCATGTATCCATCCAGGAGCCTCTTAAAGGACCCAATTGTTTCTGCTTCCCTCACCGCCACTGGCAGCCCATTCCACACACTCACCATGCTCTGTGTAAAAAACTTACCCCTGGCATCTCCTCTGTACCCACTTCCAAGCCCCTTAAATCTATGCCCTCTCGTGCGAGCCATTTCAACCTTGGGAAAAAATCTTCTGACTATCCATATGATCAATGTCTCTCATCATTTTATACACCTCTATCAGGTCATCTCTCATCCTCTATCACTTTTATATATATAGAAAATGTATAAATAAATTACATATATGTGCCACTTGTGTGCTTGTATTCAAAAAACAGTGATGTTTGTCACTGATAGTTGGTGAGTAATAAGAAGCAAGGAGAAAGCCAGAACCATTTTGCTCACTGTGGTTTCAAGCAATCTGGCTTCTTAATGATGCCAGAAATCACCAGGAGTGAAAGTGAAACAATTTCACAAGTTTGGACTATGAAGAATTTGAAGGTACCAACAATCATCTTGAATGTTGCATTTAAGAGAAGGTTTGGAGGATGCAATCATCGAAAGCACAGTTTGAAGCTGTCCACTACCTGCACTAGATACTTAACTTGCACTGATTTTGTTCATCTGCAGTAAATCAAAAGAACATGTCAGTGCATACTGAATTAATTCCTCTGTCAATAACTTTTAGGAACTAATACACGGATTTATTAGTGTTCTAATTTATTCTATATCTCATTTAAATATATAATTTTACTCAGTTAAATGGCAGTTTGTCTTTTTATACCCATGAAGCTTTAGGTAATTAGGACAGCCTTTTAATTTGGCCAAAATTTATTGGTTCCAATGTAGCCCAATTAACTGTAATCTATTTTATGTACATATAAGTGAGCAAAAATAGTGAGGTAGTGTTTGCGTGTTCATTGTCTATTCAGAAATCTGATGGTGGAAGGGAAGAAACAGTTCCTAAAACATTGAGTGTGTTTCTTCTGGCTCTGGTATCTCTTCTCTAATGATAGTAATGGGAAGGTGGCATATCCTTAATGACGGATACCACTTCTTTGAGGTTGTTATCAAAGGAGACCAGAAGAGTGGCAGTGGCACAGAAATAGTAAAAAGAACCGGAAATGCTCAGCAAGTCTGGCTGCATCTGTGGAGTGAGGGTAAGACCCACCATTGCATTTTGAGACTCTTCATTAGAGTTGTTTTAAGGTTGCGTTGTGCTCCCTTGAGCACAAAATGAGAAGTCATTCCTCAAGCTTGCATTGGAACTGAGGGGCTATGGAGGACAGTGGTCCAGATGGGAATAGGCAGGTTAACAGTTCGGCATGAACTAGATGATCTGAAGGACCTTTTTATGTGCTGCACACACAGAACACAGGAAGAACTCAGCAGGTCAGGCAGCATCTATGGAAGGAATAAACAGTCAATGTTTTCGACTGAGACCCTTCATCAGAACTGGAAAGGAAATGGGAAAATGTTTCTGAGCTGCAGTGCTCTATGTCTCTCTGAATCTTTAGGAGGCCACCGATAGGTTAGTTGGATCAAACTGCAGGTCCAGATGGAGTTCCAGGATGGGTACTTAAAGATTGTGCTGAGTATTTACGAGAATTTTCAGTCTGTCTCTATCTCAGGCAACTGTCCCCAAGTGCGTGAAGTCAGCCATCATAGTGCCTGTCCCAAAGAAAACAAACAACAACTTGAATGACTATCGTCCGGTTGCCCTCACACCAATAATAATGAAGTGCTTTGAGAGACTGGTCCTCTCCCACATCAAAGTCACTGTCCCTGTTACACTGGACTCACACCAGTTTGCCTATAAAGCAAACAGGTCCGCGGAGGATACTATCTTATTAGCTCTTCACGCTGTCCTGACACATCTGGAGGGAAATGGCACATAAGTGAGGATGTTGGTTGTTGATTATCGCTCTGCTTTTAATACTGTCATCCCCAGTAAGCTCATCTCCAAACTCCACCAGCTAGGCCTCAGCTCATCACTCTGCAACTGGGTCCTGAATTTTTTGTCAGAGCGTTCACAGGCAGTGAAACTGAGCCCTCACCTGTCCTCCATTACTATCCTGAACACTGGTACACCACAAGGTTGTGTATTGAGTCTCATACTCTAATCCCTCTTCACTTATGACTGTGTACTTGCATTTGACACTAATACCATTGTCAAATTCGCAGACGACACAACAGTGATCGGGTTGATCTCTAACAGAGACAAATCAGCGTACAGAGTGGAGGCACAGAACTCAGTGAGCTGGTGCTCAGAGAACAACCTGTCTCTTAATACAGCAAAGACCATGGAGCTAATTATCAACTTTGGAAAGTCACGGGATGACGAGTACACTCCAGTCTACAATAATGGAGACATAGTGGAGAGAATGTCCAGTTTCAGGTTTCTGGGAATACACATCTCAGAACACCTTACCTGGTCCACTAACACCACAGCAATAGTTAAGAAAGCACAGCAACGCTTGTTCTTCCTCAGGATGCTGAAGAAAGCTGGTCTACCTGATCAGGTGCTGGTGACCTTTTACCGCTGCACCACAGAGAGCATCTTAACCTACTGCATCTCTGTGTGGTATCTCAGTTGTACAGCAGCTGATAGGAAAGCACTTCAGTGGGTCGTCTCTAGCGCACACAAGATCATTGGGACACAGCTCCCAGCCCTGGAGGACATCTACAGCTTACGCTGCCTAAGGAAAGCTACAAGCATCTGTAAGGACAATACACACCCATGCAATCATCTGTTTGAACATCTTCCATCTGGCAGATGTTATAAGATTTTCTGTGCCCGCACTTCCAGACTGAAAAATAGCTTTTTCCCCAGAGCTATAATTGATCTGAACCAATCGATCATCCATAAATTTGTTATATTGCTACTTTTAATACTGGTTTTACGGCTGTCATGCATCTGAGTTGTGCTTTTGTACTGCTGGACATGGATTGTACTGGCTGGTTACTTGATTTAATTTATTGTTTATTTATTTTATTTGTTGTTTTATAGCATTGAGTACGAGAGTTGCAAACTCATTTTCGCTGTATTGGTGCATGAAAATTGTACTATGCAATGACAATAAAGATTTCAAATTCAATATTTCAATTTCAGTAAGGAATTAATGTGGCAGGTAAAGGAATGTTAAGAGTCAACCTTGAGGAATAAAATTAGGTGAATAAAAAGAGTAAGTCCATGTCAGATTTCTCCAATGTAGAGGAGAACACATTGAGAACGCCGAATGCACTGGAATATTACTTCAGTCATATCACTCACATCAAAACTGAACTGATCCCAGAATTTATGATCTTTATTTCAAGGACTCTGTAACTCGTGTTCTCAAATAAACATTTATTTGTTTGGTTGGTTGCTTATGAGTATAGTTACTTATCTAATTATTTATTTATTGTACATGCACAGATTGTCTTTTTGCACATTGGTTGATTATCACAGCAACCCCATGATAGTCATTCTCCTCCCACGAAGCCTGGATTCCAGTGCCCATACACTTCAATGGATTTCCACACTGATAATTGCAACTTGCTGTTCCAGTGTATCTTACACTTTGAGCTCCAGCCATCTCTGAGTTATACAAATTGAGCCAAGATTACCTCCAACAGCTCTCTCCTGACAGGCAGTAGAGACCTGGGCTGCCACTAATTAAGACAATAAAGCTACCATTTTCAATAAATATGAAAAATTTGTTACTGAGATGAGCTGGGTTTTTGAAGCATTCAGAAAATGAACTGTGACTTTTTAGCCATTACAGAGACTGGGATATCTCAGGAGCAGGAATGCCTGCTGAACGTGCTGAGCTTTAGATGTTTCAAAAAGGACAGGGAGGGAGGCAAAAGAGGTGGGGGAGTGACACTGCTAATCAGGGAAAGTACCATGGCAGTGGAAGAGGAGGAAGTCATGGAGGGACAGTCGACTGAGCCAGTATGGGTGGAAGTCAGAAACAGGAAGTGGCAATAATGCTACTGCATGTTTTTATAGATCCCCCCTCCAAATAGTAACAGGAATATCAAGGAGCAGATAGGGAGGCAGATTTGGGAACGGTGGATTAATAACAGGGTTGTTGTGATGGGAGATTTTAACTTTCCTAATATTGATTGACATCTTCTTAACACAGGGTTTTAGATGCAATGGAGTTTGCTAGGTGTATTCAGGAAGTTTTCCTTATGTAGTTAAGTCTACAAGAGGAGAGGCTGTACTTGATCTGGTATTGGGAAATAAACTAGGTTATGTGTCAGACCTCTTGGTGGAAGAGCATTTTGGAGGTAGTGACCACTATTCTATCTCCTTCACCATAGCACTGGAAAGGGATAGGGGCAGACAATTTGGGAACACATTTAACTGGGGTAGGGAGAAATAGGATGCTACAAGCCAAGAACGTGGGAGTAGATATTCTCAGGGAAATGCATGGTAGACATATGACAAACGTTCAGGGAACATTTGCGTGATGTTCTGCATTGGTATGTTCCACTGAGGCAGGGAAAGGATGGTAGGGTTAAAGTATCATAGTGTACAAAGTAAGTAGAAAATCTAGTTAAGAAGAAAAAAGCTTACAAAAGGTTCAAGAAACTAGGTACTGTTAGAGCTCTAGAAAATTACAAGATTGTGAGAAAGCAGCTTAAGAATGGAATTAGGAGAGACAGAAGGGGCCATGAGAAGACCTTGGTGAGCCGGGTTAAGGAAAACCCCAAGGCATTCTTAAAGTATGTGAAGAGCATGTGAGATCAGGTGCAATAGTGAAATTGTCATGGGGGTGGGGGGGGGGGGGGGGGTGGCGCTGAAGGCAGACCCAAATGCAAGACACAGACACTGAAGTACTGGGAACTGGATTGGACTAGAGTTAGGGACAGGATTGGACACAGACTAGGAGCTGGGACAGGAACACAGATTTGCGCTAGGACTTTGGCTAGGAAAGCAGGACCAGGACAAGAAACTGGGAAATAGGAGCCTGGGAGCCTGGGCTTGGACTCCGAGCCAGAGACTGGACAAGGACCCAGAACCTGGGTCTTGACTTGGGCTCGGACCCCAGAACTAGGTGAGGACATGATGTGGCTACAGGACTGGATGAGGCCTGGGCTCTTTGAGGCTTTCCTGGGTAGGACGCAGTACTCCTAATCAGCTCAGGGCTGGGACCGTTCCTAGGACGCAGGGCCAGGATGCTTTAGCAGGGCCTTCCATGGACGTCGGGCTGGGATGACTGCCAAGGTAAACCACCAAGGAAACTGTCAGGGATTCAAATGGGGAGGGGAAGAGAACAGTCCTGCCTCAGGGTAACGGCTAAGACAGCCTGGTTTACTCAACAGAGGCGAGGACGGGAAGGGACAGATCCAACCACAGGGTAACAGCAAGGATGGCCTGATTTACCCAACAGAGGCAAGGGCAAGAAGGGAGCTCAATCTGGGGTGGCTCCAACACCAGAATCTCAGTTGCATTCCCAGAACCATGTGCTGGAAAACCCTCATTACTGCCTCCAGAACCATGTAGCTAGGGAGAGCTCCCTTAACCACCACTTCCCCCACCCCTAAAGTGTGTGAGGCTTGGTGGAGGAAAACTTGTGCACTCACTGTGAAGCTGCCGATCATTGCATCCAGGAAAACAGCACCACCAGGTAGAGAAGAAGAGCCTTCTAACTGGTAAGCTCTCCTTGGCCTCTCGTTCTAGCACCATAGCCTGACTCACCCTCTCTGTCCTCTTCCACACTCTGACAGTGGTATGCACACTGGAGGCTCTGGTAGATCCTGGTGAAATGGACTGTATGCAGCTTAGACTCCCTATTGAGTCTTTCTCGCACCCCTTTTGATTCATGGCCATTTATGGGGTCTGAGATGGTCAGAACACACACATGGTCTATACACATGAACAGTGGACAGCTCCATGAGTCACCCAAAACTTCTCTCATCTTGAGTTACCACAAGCTCCCCACTCACGAATCTCACTTCACCTGTCATCTAGTTCATCTACATTAATGACATTCTCATCTTCTTAAAGACCGGTAAGACCATGTCTATCACCTCTGTTCAGTCTGTCAGCATCTCCTCAATAACAGCTGTGCTGAAAATTAGAAATATGCCAGTTCCATACCCCAATCAGTCATTTCCTTCCTAGGTTATGTCTTTTCACCCCAACGAATAACCATGGACCCAGAGAAAGTGTGTGCTTTTGTTGAATGGCCCCAGCCGCACTCCTTCAAGCAGGTATGGTGCTTATTGGGCTTCTCCAACTTCTACTGTCATTTCATGAGGAACTATGGTCGAACCTTTGCTCTTCTCATCTCCCTCACCAATTCACCTACTTTTGGATAATCTGATCTGCTGCCATAGATGGCACTTTCAAGGAGCACAAGAGATGTTTCACCACTGCTCCCATTCTCTGCTATCCGATCCCCTCTGGTAAAGGTGGACACGTTTGACATGGGAGCCTGGGATATCCTCTCCCAGTGAGGACCAGACAAGAAAACAGACCCCTGTGCGTTCTTCTCGTGCAAGTTTTACTCTACCCAGCATCCTTTTGTGTAGGAGACAGGCAGCATCTCACCGTTAAATAGGCCTTAGAGGAATAGAGATTGGCTGATAGGATACATTGAGCTCTTCCTGATGTGGACTGGCCACCAGAATCTCATACCCATACAACAGACCCATCAACCCAACCCACATCAGGCTCACTGCGCCCTCTTCTTGGCGCAATTCAACTTCACCACTTCCTACCGATGGGCTTCAAGAACTCTGCAGTGAGCTCCCTGTCATGACAGTTCAACGCAGCTGAAACGGTGATTGACCTCAGCCCTTCATTCCATCCTTGCAGATCCTCTCCCCAGTCTTCTGCGACCTTGAGAAAAAGATCCACCAGGCCCTGCAGCACCAGTTTCCTCCAGCTGAAATGCCTAATAACTGTGAGTATGTGCTGGTGGCCATGCACTCTGAGGCACTCCAGTGGCCCAGTCGCCCAGGTGCATGGAGGACCTCGAGGCTCTTGCAGTTTTATCGGTCTCCTGATTGCCATGGGTTTGCGACCTTCTGATGGGGCCACGGTGATCATGATGGACAGGGTCTCCAAGGCAGGCAACCTACTTCACTGCCCTCCGTCCTTCACTTCTGTTCTGCAACAGGTAGTCTGCCCGTATGGTCTCCTTTAGCACATGATGTGAGACTGGTGCTCACAATTCATCTCCTACCTCTGCTCCTGCCTCCACTGCTCAGTTAGATTGTCCTCTGGCTATCATCTGAAGATCAGCAGTCAGCCAGGAAGAGACACTCTGCGGCCAGAAAGGTTTCTGTGCTGCTTTCCACCGCTAACCATTCCACATGGAGGAAGTATCTGCTCTGGGCTGAAGTGTTCCATAAACTACACACCTCTTCTGCCACAGGTATGTCACCTTTTGAAGTGGTTCATGGCTACTAATCCCATTGTTCACCACAGAGGAACCAATGGTGAAGGACCCATCCACCAGAGCTCTGGTTTGCTGATGCTGGAATGCTTGGAAGAGAGCATGAAAGGCCATCCAAGCTGAAAATTGCATCTACGGCTGTCAGGCTAATGGCAGTCGGTGCCCAGCCAGACTACTCTGGCCTGGAGGCTGTACCCCCAAGATCTGCCCCTGGATACCTACTACTGCAAGGTATTTCCCCTGTTCATTTGTCCCTTTAAGATGATCCATTGGATCAAACCAGTCAATTACCATCTCCAGTTGCCACCGTCCCCAAGGATCACATCTATCTTTCATGTTAACAAATTTAACAAAGTAAGCAAATTTCACAACACATACCGGTGATAACAAACCTCATTCTGATTCTCATGTGTCCTGCCTCAAGGCCATTGTCCATGGGTCACTCAACCCACCTGAGCCTGCATCTCCACAACTTTGGATGGTGGAAAGTGGTCCAGTGTACATAGTTTGCTGGTTGATGAATTCATGTTGTCATGAATGGGGTTTGCAGTACCTGTTCAAATGGGAAGAATATGGCCCAAAAGAGAGGTCCAGTTTCATCTAGAATCCATCACTCATCAAGGAATTCCACCAGACCCTCCAGATGTCATGGGCTGTTGAGTGCCAGCTGTAGGAGGGGGATTCTGTCAGGCCTACCCAGGGAGACACCTCCCAGTCTCCTCTCAGCTAATTGGAGTCACCTGCCACTTGTTTCTAACTCATCACCTGCAGCCTATTTAAACCCAGCTCTTACCCACAGTCTTTTGTTCACACATCGAACCAGCCAGCCTCAGTGAGTTTCTTTGAGACTTCAGTTACCTTGTTGCCATGTCATGATAAATATTTGTTCTGTCTTGTTTTGTGGCCCCTTGTGGCTTGTTATTTTGCAGTTTATTAGCTAAATATGCCAGTGTCTAGTGATGTGCTGCTGGGGTCAGTGTTGGGACAGCTTCATTGCATGTTACATGTCAATGATTTGAATGAAGGAATTGATGGCTTTGAGGCCAAATTTGTGGATGATATAAATGGAGGGGTAGCTGGCACTGAGGAAGCAGGGTATCTGCAGAAGGGTAGATTTGGGGAATGGGCAAAGAAATGGCAGATTGAACTAGTGTAGGGAAGTGAACGGTCACACACTGGTAGAAGAAATAAAGGCTTGGACTATTTTCTAAATGGGGATATATTTCAAAAATTAGGTGTGAAAAAGGAATTTGGGAGACTTTGTGCAGGATTCCTTAAAGGTGAACATGCAGGTTGAGTCAGTGGTCCGGAATGAAAATGCAATGTCATCAGTTCGAGATGACTAAGATGCAAAAGTAAGGATGCAATGCTGAGGCTTTGAAAGGTATTGGTCGGACCACACTTGGAATATTGTGAACAGTTTATCCTTATCTGAGAAAAGATGTGTTGATATTGGAGAGGTTTCAGAGGAGGGTCACAAGAAAGATCGCAGGAACAAGTGGACTAGGGAGTGTTTGATGGCTGAGGGCCTGTACTTGCTGGAGTTCAGAAGAATGAGGGTGGGATGTCATTGAAACCTATCGAGTGTTGAAAGGGCTAGATAGAGTGAATGTGGAGAGGATGTTTCCTATAGTGGGGGAAGCTAGGACAAGAGGGTACAGCCTGAGAACTGAAGGATATTCATTTGGAACAATAGACAATAGACAATAGGTGCAGAAGTAGACCATTCGGCCCCTCGAGTCTGCACCGCCATTCTGAGATCATGGCTGATCATTCACTATCAATACCCAGTCCCTGTCTTGTCCCCATATCCCTTGATTCCCCTATCCATCAGATATCTATCTAGCTCCTTCTTGAAAGCATCCAGAGAATTGGCCTCCACTGTCTTCCGAGGCAGTGCATTCCACACTTCCACAACTCTGGGAGAAGAAGCTCTTCCTCAACTCTGTTTTAAACAACTGACCTCTTATTCTCAATCCATGCCCTCTGGTACTGGACTCTCCCAACATCTGGAACATATTTCCTGCCTCAATCCTATCAAATCCTTTAATTATCTTAAACGTTTCAATCAGATCCCCTCTCAATCTCCTCAATTCCAGTGTGTACAAGCCCAATCTCTCCAATCTCTCTGCGTAAGACAGCCCTGCCATCCCAGGAATCAACCTAGTGAATCTACGCTGCACTTTCTCAATTGGCAGAATGTCCTTCCTTAAACCTGGAGACCAAAACTGTACACAATATTCCAGGTGTGGTCTCACCAGGGCCCTGTACAAATGCAAAAGGACATCCTTGCTCTTGTACTCAATTCCCCTTGTAACAAAGGCCAACATTCCATTTGCCTTCTTCACTGCCTGTTGACTTGCTCATTCACCTTCATTGACTGGTGAACTAGGACTCCTAGATCTCTTTGCATTTTCCCCTTACCTAACTCTACACCATTTAGACAATACTCTACCCTCTTGTTCCTGCTTCCAAAGTGGATAACTTCACATTTATTCACATTGAATGACATTTGCCAAGCATCTGCCCACTCACCCAGCTTATCCAAGACTCCCTGTATTCTCCTAATGTCCTCGTCGCATGTCACACTGCCACCCAATTTAGTATTGTCAGCAAACTTGCTGATATAGTTTTCAATGCCCTCATCTAAATCGTTGACATAAATCGTAAAGAGCTGTGGTCCCAATACAGAGCCCTGTGGTACCCCACTAGTCACCTCCAGCCAGTCCGAGAAACACCCATTCACTGCTACCCTTTGCTTTCTATCTGCCAACCAGTTTTCTATCCATGTTGAAACCCTGCCCCCAATGCCATGAGTTCTGATTTTACTCACCAATCTCCTATGTGGCACCTTATCGAATGCCTTCTGAAAATCGAGGTACACAACATCCACTGGCTTACCCTCGTCTAACATCCTTGTTACACCCTCAAAAAACTCCAACAGATTAGTCAAGCATGATTTGCCCTTGGTAAATCCATGCTGGCTCTGCCTAATCCTATTTCTGCTATCAAGATGTGCCACTATTTTGTCCTTAATAATGGACTCAAGCATCTTCCCCACGACTGACGTCCGTTTTCTCCTTCCCTCCCTTCTTGAAAAGTGGGATAACATTAGCCACTCTCCAATCTTCAGGAACTGATCCTGAATCTAAGGAACATTGGAAAATGATTATCAATGCATCCGCAATTTCCTGAGCCACCTCTTTTAGAACCCTCGGATGCAGACCATCTGGACCCAGGGATTTATCAGCCTTCAGTCCTACCAGTCTACTCATCACAGATTTTTTCCTAATGTCAATCTGTCTCAATTCCTCTGATATCTTATGACCCTGGCCCATCCATGCATCTGGGAGATTGCTTGTGTCCTCCCTGGTGAAGACAGATCTAAAGTACGCATTAAATTCTGTTGCCATTTCCCTGTTTCCCATAACAATTTCTCCCAATTCATTCTTCAAGGGGCCAACATTGTTCTTAACTATCTTCTTTCTCTTCACATAGCTAAAAAAGCTTTTGCTATCCCCTTTTATATTCCTGGCTAGACTGAGCTCATACCTAATTTTTTCTCTCCGTATTGCTTTTTTAGTTAAGATCTGCTGTTCCTTAAAACTTTCCCAATCATCTGTATTCCCACTCATCTTAGCTAAACTCATCTTAACTAAAGAACAGTGAAAACATTTCTTTAGTCAGAGAGTGGTGAATCAGTGGAATTCATTGCCACAGACAGCTGTGCATTGGGTATATTCAGTGAAGAGTTTAATAGGTTTTTCATTAATCAGGGCATTTTTGGTTGTGGGAAGCAGGCAGGAGAATGGGTTTGAGAGGGGTAATTAATCAGTCATGATGACTCAATGAGCTGACTCAATGAATCGCAAGGTCTAATCCTGCTCCTGTAGCTTATGATCCAATGGTCCTCTCCTCTGGCACCTTGAGCAGACCCAATTCTCATGACTCTCTCATTGATGGCCATGATTTATGTGTCCAGGCACTAAGCTCTGGAACCCCTAAACCTCTTAACCTGCCAATTATGTCCCCTAAAGACTTGGTCAAAATATGACAATTGTGCTGTGAATGACTTTACTGTCCTTTACTCTGTACACCCACGGCTTCAATCTGCTAACTAAGTTTGCTAACGACACTACATTGATTGGTCTTATCTCAAATAATAATGAGGTAGCCTACAGGGAAGAAGTTATCTGTCTGACACAGTGGTGTCAAGAAAACAATCTCTCCCACAATCTAGCTGGTTATGGATTACAGGAGGAATGGAGACAAGCACACCCCTATTGACATCAATGGGTCTGGGGTTGAGAGGGTGAACAGCTTTAAGTTCCTTGGTATACACATCACTGAGGATCTCACGTGACCTGTACATACCAGCTGTGGGGTGAAAAAAGCATAACAATGCCTCTTTCATCTCAGACGGCTGAAGAAGTTTGGCATGAGTCCCCAAGTCCTAAGCACATTCTACTGGGGGACAAGTGAGAGCATCCTGACTGGCTGCATCACTACCTGGTATAGGAACTTGACTTCCTTCAATCACAGGACTCTGTAGAGAGTGGTGCGAACAGCCCAGCGCATTTGTAGACGTGAACTTCTGACTATTCAGGACATTTACAGAGACAGGTGCGTAAAAAGGGCCCGAAGGATCATTGGACACCTGAGTCACCCCAACCACAAAATTTTCTACCTGCTGCCATCTGGGAAATGGTATCACAGCCTAAAAGCCAGGACTACCAGTCTCCGGGACAGCTTCTTACACCAAGCCATCAGGATGATTAATTCATGCTGATACATTTGTATTTCTATGCTATATTGACTGTCCTGTTGTACATACTATTTATTACAAATTGCTATAATTGCACTTTGCACATTTAGATGGAGACGTAACGTAAAGATTTTTACTCCTCCTGTATATGAAGGATGTAAGAAATAAAGTAAATTCAACTCAATAGTAATCTGAGGATGTTAATGAATAAAAGTTGTTGTCGGGTCTATCCCAACAGGAGAGATAAATTGGTATGTACAGGTGAACGGGAAGAACATGGTGTCAGTCCTACCCTTCACTAATGTTAGGTTCACTTCACACCTCGGCTTACCTTGGCTCACACCTCCTTCCAACTTTTCCAAAACTTTTGTTAATTTTTGAAGATAACTCTTTAAATAAATCCAAAACACAGTATCAAAACAAAACTAGGAGAGATCAGCACATAAAATATACAGTCAGTGGCTACTCTATTGGGTACATCCTGTGTCTAGTAAAGTGGCCACTGAGTGTGTGTTCATGATCTTCATCTGATGTAGCCCATTCACTTCAATGTTTGATGTGTTGTACGTTTAGAGATGCTCTTATGCACACCACTGTTATAACAAGATACAAGATTGTTTAATACAATTTCCTATACACAAGTGTAAAGGGCAGTGAGTAATTGTTACTCCAGATCTGATGCATTACAAAAAACACAATAAGATAAAGAACACAATAATAATAAAAACACAATAAATATATTATATAAGCTAGCTTATATACTGTACATTGATTGTATGTCCATATGCTGGGCTGGACATAAGGTGATTGACAGGAAATAATGAAGGGTTGTTGGAGTTAGTGTGTATTAGCCTGACTGCTTGGGGGAAGTAGCTATTTTTTGAGTCTGGTGATCCTGGTGTAGATGCTACATAGCCTCCTCACTAAAGGGAGTGGGACAAGCAGTCTATGAGCAGGTGGGTGGGATTGATCATAATGTTGCAGGCCCTTTTGCAGCACCTCTCTGATAGCAGTAAGGCTCTTGCCAGAGATTCATTGGGGGGTTTTGACTATTCATTGCAGAGGCTTCCTGCCCATCAGTGCAATTTCCGTACCATGCAGTGATGCAGATTGTTAGGATGCTCTCTACTGCACATCTGCAGAATAACTTGAGTATGAATGTGCAAAGACCAGCTTTCTTCAGACTCCTCAGCAACTAGAAGCAACGTTGAGCATCTTTCTCTGTGTAGGATGTGTTCTAGGCCAATGTGATGTTGTGTGTGATGTGCACTTCCAGCTGTTTGGAACTGCTTGCAGTTTCCATGCATTGAAGCTGATGTAAAGCTGATGTGAGTGGTGTGAGTTCTGCAGAAGTTGATAACCATCTCCTTTCTGTTGTTGACAATAAGGAAGAGATTATTTGCTTGGCACCGGGCCTTGAGCCCTTTCAAGCCTTGACCTTTGTAGGCCAGCTCATCTGTGCCCAACCACATCCTCGTTGTTGGTGATCTTGATGATGTGAGTGCCCTGGTGTTTGGCTGCACAGCCACACATGAGCACAGTGTACAGCAATGGACTCAGCACACGTTGAGGAAGATGAGGAGCGGGAAGTGGCTGTGCATCCTGACTCTCTGAGGTCTGTTCACTAGGAAGCCCAGCACCCATTTGCACTGTGGTGTACTTAGACTGAGGGATAGGAATTTGTTCAGAAATTAGGAGCAAGAAGACTGTGAGTGAACAGCTAGTTTTTTAGAGCAAAGGAAGTTTTTCACTACTTGGGTTAAAGAGAGGTGAGATTGCACATTAAGGTTAGGGTGACATCAGCCAGTAGAGCGTGAAAGGTTTAAAAAGAAGGCAGCCATATCCAGCGGGCAGCGGAGTGACAGGGCTTTGGCTCAACGGGCTTCGGCAGTAACAGGACGAGACGAGGTAGGAAATAAATGTGTGAGGCCAGTTTTCTGTGCTCAGTGTCAGATGCGGGGTTTCCTGGAGTCTCCCAGCTGCTTGGACGGCCATAACTGCACCAGGTGTGTCGAACTGCAGCTCTTGAAGGACTGAGTTAGGGAACTGGAGATGCAGCTCGATAACCTTTGTCTGGTCAGAGAGAGTGAGGAGGTGATAGAGAGGAGTTACAGGCAGGTGGTCACTCCGGGGCCACGGGAGACAGACAAGTGGGTCACAGTCAGGAGAGGAAAGGGCAAGAGTCAGGTACTAGACAGTACCCCTGTGGCTGTACCCCTTGACAATAAGTACTCCTGTTTGAGTAGTGTTGGTGGGGGTGCAGCCTAACTGGGGGAAGCGGCAGTGGACGTGCTTCTGGCACAGAGTCTGGCTCTGTGGCTCAGAAGGGTATGGAAGGGAAGAGAAAGGGAGTAGTGATTGGAGACTCTATAGTTAGGGGTCAGACAGGCGATTCTGTGGTGGCAGGAAAAAAAAACAGATGGTAGTTTGCCTCCCAGGTGCAAGGGTCTAGGATGTTTCAGATCGTGTCCAAGATATCCTGCGGTGAGAGGGCGAACAACCAGAAGTCGCGGTACATATTGGTACCAATGACATAGGTAGGAAAAGGGAAGAGGTCCTGAAAAAAGACTACAGCGAGTTAGGAAGGAAGTCGAGAAGCAGGGCCACAAAGGTAGTAATCTCGGGATTACTGCCTGTGCCATGTGATAATGAGAATTGGAATATAATGAGGTGCAGGATAAATGCATGGCTGAGGGATTGGAGCAGGGGGCAGGAATTCAGATTTCTGGATCATTGGGACCTCTTTTATAGACAATAGACCATAGACAATAGGTGCAGAAGTAGACCATTCGGCCCTTCGAGCCTGCACCGCCATTTTGAGATCATGGCTGATCAACTACTATCAATACCCAGTTCCTGCCTTGTCCCCATATCCCTTGATTCCCCTATCCATAAGATACCTATCTAGCTAACTTCTTGAAAGCATCCAGAGAATTGGCCTCCACTGCCTTCCGAGGCAGTGCATTCCAGACACCCACAACTCTCTGGGAGAAGAAGTTTTTCCTTAACTCTGTCCTAAATGACCTACCCCTTATTCTCAAACCATGCCCTCTGGTACTGGACTCTCCCAGCATCTGGAACATATTTCCTGCCTCTATCTTGTCCAATCCCTTAATAATCTTATATGTTTCAATCAGATCCCCTCTCAATCTCCTTAATTCCAGCGTGTTCAAGCCCAGTCTCTCTAACCTCTCTGCATAAGACAGTCCAGACATCCCAGGAATTAACCTTGTGAATCTATGCTGCACTTCCTCTACAGACAGGATGTCCTTCCTTAACCCTGGAGACCAAAACTGTACACAATACTCCAGGTGTGGTCTCACCAGGGCCCTGTACAAATGCAAGAGGATTTCCTTGCTCTTGTACTCAATTCCCTTTGTAATAAAGGCCAACACTCCATTAGACTTCTTCACTGCCTGCTGCACTTGCTCATTCACCTTCAGTGACTGATGAACAAGGACTCTTAGATCTCTTTGTATTTCTCCCTTACATAACTCTACACCGTTCAGATAATAATCTGCCTTCCTGTTCTTACGCCCAAAGTGGATAACCTCACATTTATTCACATTAAACGTCATCTGCTAAGTATCTGCCCACTCACCCAGCCTATCCAAGTCACCCTGAATTCTCCTAACATCCTCATCACATGTCACTAATGAACTGATGAATTGATTTTGCACCTTGTGCATTATTCCCAAGAATACCTGCCATTGCTGTTCCACTGTCTTTTCTGCTAGGCTATCCGTCCAGTCAACTTTGGCCAGCTCCTCCCTCATGGCTCCATAGTTTCCCCTGTTCAACTGCAACACTGACACCTCCGAGCTGCCCTTATCTTTCTCAAATTGCAGATAAAAACTTAACATATTATGATCACTACCTCCTAATGGCTCCCTTACTGCAAGATCGCTTATCAAATCCTGTTCATTACATAACACTAAATCCAGAACAGTCCTGTCCCTGGTCAGCTCTCGTACAAGCTGTTCCAAAAATGCATCCCATAGGCACTCTACAAACTCCCTATCCTGTGGTCCAGCACCAACCTGATTCTCCCAGTTCACCTGCATGTTGAAATCCCCCATAACTACTGTGACATTACCTTTGCCACATGCCAATGTTAACTCCCTATTCAACTTGCACCCAATACCCATGCTACTGTTTGGTGGCCTGTAGACAACACCCATTTGGGTCCTTTTGCCTTTACTGTTCCTCAATTCTATCCACACAGACTCTACTTCTCCTGACCCTATGTCCCCCCTTGCAAAGAACTGAATCTCATTCCTCACCAACAGGGCTGCCCCACCCCCTCTGCCCACATTTCTGTCCCTACGATAGCATATATACCCTTGAACATTCACTTCCCAGGTCTGATCTCCCTGTAGCCATGTCTCCGTTATCCCAACAACACCATAGTTACCCATTCGCACCTGGGCTTCAAGCTCATCCGCCTTATTTCTGACACTTCGTGCATTCAGATATAGAAGTTTTAGCCCATTTCTCCTCTCTCTGTTTGAATCGCTGCCTATTGTGCTTAACCCAGCTCCCCGAACTCCCATCGGGCTATACGCCCCTAGAATTTCGTTGTCCTTCCTAAATTTACTTATTCTTTCAACACATTTAACTCCATGTTCCATCAGACCATCCCTCTGTATATGTGTCCTCCTTATCACTTGTTCCGCCTCACCTTTCTCTACTACACACTTAATATTCCAGAACCGTGTAGTCCCCACCTGTCCTTTATTCTTCCTTTCACTATCCTCTCTCACATTCTGGATCCCTGCCCCCTGTAAATTTAGTTTAAACCCCCCCAAGGAGCACTAGCAAACTTCCCTGCAAGATGTGACCAGTATAAAAAGGACGGATTGCACTTGAAATCCAGGGGGACCAATATCATGGCGGGGAGGTTTGCTCAGGCTACTGGGGAGAGTTTAAACTAGAATTGTTGGGGGGTGGAAGACAAACTGAAGAGACCGGGGAAGAAGAGGTTAGCTCACAAATAAAGAAAGCTTGTAGACAGTGCATGAGGGATGACAGGCAGGTGATAGAGAAGGGACAAGCTCAGACTGAAGGCTTGAGATGTGTCTACTGTATTTTAATGCAAAGAGTGTTGTCAACAAAGCAGATGAGCTTAGAGAATGGATCAGTACTTGGAGATATGATGTGGTGGCCATTACAGAGACTTGGATGGCTCAGGGACAGGATTGGTTACTTCAGGTGCCGAGTTTTAGATGTTTCAGAAAGGACAGTGAGGGAGGCAAAAGAGGTGGGGGCATGGCACTGTTGATCAGAGATAGTGTCACAGCTGCAGGAAAGGTGGACACCATGGAAGGATTGAGGTTAGGAACAGGAATGGTCAATAACCTTACTGGGTGTTTTTAATAGGCCGCCTATAGTAAAAGGGATATTGAGGAGCAGATAGGGAAACAGATCCTGGAAAGGTGTAATAATAACAGAGTTGTTGTGATGGGAGATTTTAATTTCCCAAATGTCGATTGGCATCTCCCTAGAGTGAGGGATTTAGAGGGGTGGAGTATGTTAGGTGTGTTCAGGAATATTTCATGACACAGTATGTAGATAAACCCACAAGAGGAGAGGTTGTACTTGATTTTGTATTGGGAAATGAACCTGGTCAGGTGTCAGATCTCTCAGTGGGAGAGCATTTTGGAAATAGTGATCATAATTCTATCTCCTTTACAATGGCATTGGAGAGAGATAGGAACAGACAAGTTTGAAAAGTGTTTAGTCGGAGTAAGGGGAATTATGAGGCTATAAGGCAGGAAATTGGAGGCTTAAATTGGAAATAGATGTTTTCAGGGAAAACGACAGAAGAAATGTGGCAAATATTCAAGTGATATTCGTGTAGAGTTCTCTATACGTATGTTGCACTGAGGCAGGGAAGTTATGGTAAGGTACAGGAACTGTGGTGTACAAAGGCTGTAATAAATCTAGTCAAGAAGAAAAGAAAAGCTTACAAAATGTTCAGAAAGCTAGGTAATGTTAGAGATCTAGAAGATTATAAGGCTTCTCAGAAGAAGCTTAAGAAGGAAGTTAGGAGAACCAGAAGGGGCCATGAGAAGTCCTTGGTGGGCAGGATTAAGGAAAACCCCAAGGCATTCTACAAGTATGTGAAGAGCAAGAGGATAAGACGTGAAAGAATAGGATCTATCAAGTGTGACAGTGGTGAAGTGATAGTAGTGATGACTTGCAGCAAACTGATAAGATTGAGTATGCAGATATTAAGGAAGAGGATGTGCTGGAGCTTTTGGAAAGCATCAACTTGGATAAGTCGCCGGGACTGGATGAAATGTACCCCAGGCTACTGTGGGAGGCGAGGGAAGAGATTGCTGAGCCTCTGGTGATCTTTCCATTATCAATGGGGACGGGAGAGTTTCCGGAAGATTGGAGGGTTGCGGATGTCGTTCCTTTATTCAAGAAAGTGAGTAGAGATAGCCCCGGAAATAACAGACCAGTGAGTCTTAACTCAGTGATTGGTAAGTTGAAGGAGAGGATCCTGAGAGGCAGGATTTATGAACATTTGGAGAGGTATAATATGATTAGGAGTAGTCAGCATGGCTTTATAAAGGGTGGGTCGTGCCTTAGGAGCCTGATTGAATTTTTTGAGGATGTGACTAAACACATTGATGAAGGAAGAGCAGTAGATGCATATGAATTTCAGCAAGGCATTTGATAAGGTACCCCATGCAAGGCTTATAGAGAAAGTGAAGAGACATGGGATCCAAGGGGACATTGCTTTGTGGATCCAGACCTGACTTGCCCACAGAATGCAAAGAATGGTTGTAGACAGGTCATATTCTGCATGGAGGCCGGTGACCAGTGGAGTGCCTCAGGGATCTGTTCTGGGACCCTTAATCTTCGTGATTTTTATAAATGACCTGGATGAGGAAGTGTAGGGACAGGTTAGTAAGTTTGCTGATGACACACAAGTTGGAGGTATTGGGGATAGTGTGGAGGGCTGTCAAAGATTACAGCAGGATATTGATAAGATGCAAAACTGGGCTGAGAAGTAGCAGATGGAGTTCAACCCAGGTAAGTGTGAAGTGGTTCATTTTGGTAGATCAGATATGATGGCAGAATATAGTATTAATGGTAAGACTCTTGGCAGTGTGGAGGATCAGGGGAATCTTGGGATCCGAGTCCATAGGACAGTCAAAGGAACTGCTCAGCTTGACTCTGATAAGCAGGCATATTGTGTATTGGCTTTCATCAATCGTGGAATTGAATTTAGGAGCTGAGAAGTAATGTTGCAGCTATATTGGACCCTGGTCAGACCCCATTTAGAGTATTGTGCTCTGTTCTGGTCTCCTCAGTACAGGAAGGATGTGGAAGCCATAGAAAGGGTGCAGAGGAGATTTACAAAGATGTTACCTGGATTGGGGAGCATGCCTTATGAGAATAGGTTAAGTGAACTCGGCCTTTTCTCCTTGGAGTGACGGAGGATGAGAGATGACCTGATAGAGGTGTATATGATGATGAGAGGCATTGATCGTGTGGATAGTCAGAGGTTTTTTCCCAGGGCTGAAATGGTTACCACAAGAGGACCCAGGTTTAAGGTGCTGGGGAGTAGGTACAGAGGAGATGTCAGGGGTAAGTTTTTTTCTCAGAGAGTGGTGAGTTCGTGGAATGGGCTGCCAGCAACCGTGGTGGAGGGGGATACGATAGGGCCTTTTAACAGGCTTTTAGATAGGTACATGGAGCTTAGTAAAATAGAGTTGTACAGGTAAGCCTAGTAATTTTTAAGGTAGGGACATGTTCGGCACAACTTTGTAGGGCGAAAGGCTAGTATTATGCTGTAGGTTTTCTATGTTTCTAAGGTGTGTGGGGCAATAATGCTGAATGCCAAACTAAAATCCAGATGCAGAATTTGGACGTAATTTTTTGACATGTTCCATTAACAGCCATTTCAAGCAGTACATGATGAATAATATCAGAGCCACTGCGTTGTAGCCACTAATTCCAAAGGTGCAGGGTTCATTGGTACAGGGATAATGGAGGCTGATTTGAAGCATGTGGGGAGAGCAGCCTGTATGAGTGAAGTGTTGAAGACGTCAGTGAGCTGATGTGCACACTCCATGAGAACTCAGCCTGGAAGGTTGCCTGGCCTGGGGTTGATTCTCTGCAGAGTCCATCTCATGTCTGTAGCTGTTAGAAACAGTGGCTGCTCCTCTGGGAGGTGTTGGGTGGGTTAGCTTTTGTGGCTGGCACTGTTACATGACTCAAAGTGTGCATGCAAGTTGTTTACAGCAGCAGGGTCATAGGCATCATTGGTACAGTCGATGTCGATTCCCTTGTGTCATTAGTAATACCCTTGATGCCCAGCCACATTCACCAGGATTGCTATTGGCCAGGTGTTTCTCTTTTTTTGTGCATCGGTGGCCTTTGCCCTCTCGCTGCCTAAGGCTCTCAGGAAGGGCACATCTCTGTGTCAGCCAGGGGATTCTTGACGTATCAATGTCATCTACATACATGCCAATCTAGCCGATGACAGATGAGGCATATTTCTCAGGATCTGTGCCCTATTCCTTTTGAGGCAGCCTCCTTGAACATTTACCAGTCAGTCCATTCAAAACAGTCCTGAAGCATAGAGATTGCCTCATCAGACCATACAGTGATTGTCCTTTTGACTGGTTTCTCCATTTTCTGCAATAGTCGGTATGCTGGGATTAACATTATGAAGACGTGGTCAGAGAGACCAAGATGAGGACATGGGATGGCTTTGCAAGTACTGCGTCTGTTTGATAAACATGGTCCAGTCTGTTTGTTTCTGTTATGGCTATGTTAACATGTTGTTGGGATTTGCTTGTTTATTTGAGTTACTGCTATCTTCCTGTCAGTTTGAATCAGTCTGGCTATTCTCCTCTGACCTCTCTCCACAAGGCTTTTTCACCCACAGAACTGTTGCTTACGTTATGTTCTTTTGTTTTTCATACCATTCTCTGTAAATTCTAGAGTCTGTTGTGCATGAAAATCTCAGGAGAACAGCAATTTCTGCAATACTCAAATCACCCCATCTGGCACCAACAAACATTCTCGGGTCAAAGTCACTTTGTTCACATTTATTGCCCATTCTGATGTTTGGTCTGAACAACAACTAAACCCCTTGACTACGTCCGCATCCTTTTTTGAGTTGCTGCCACATGATTCACTGATGAGATATATGCATTAACAAGCAGGTGTACCTAATAAAATGGCCACTGGTTATGTGTGATGATGGGATTTCCTCTTTAAATTTATTTGTCACAATTAGCAGAGGCAGTCTTTGTTACTGATGATTTGAATGCTAAGGGAAGATCTTGCATTAGGTAGTATAGGTTAAAATTAGACTGATTAGTGTTTCCATGCACATTGTGATGTGTGTTAGGTCGTTGGTCATAGTGATTCACAGAGTTTGCTCAACATGGGTTATGTAACTATCATTTAATTCTGGTCTATTGTTTTCATGGGAACAGTACCTGCTGCACCAGCTAGTGTGCAACTAGTATGAAGGACTTCATGGAATATAATCTCATATTTGAGAGTGTTATTCAAGAGAACACAATGAAACTTGACTGCCCTCACAGAGGTATCTCACTGCAAGTGGAAACTTTACAGTGAGTCATTCCTCTTCCTCTTATCTGGAGGACCCCTGGCTGATCCATTAACCCTTGTATAGTCTATTCTGTATAAATGTTTTTTTAGTAGAGGACTTTGCAAACAGGAATTGTACTGAAGTACGCCTACTGAGGAAGGCATCTAATTCTACCTTTGCTGTTCTATAAACCATTCGTTAAGGGGCTGCTTTGTTGAGCACTTTCACTGCATCTGCAACATGCAGGATTTCCTGGTGACCCATTTTAATTCTACTTCCCATTCCCATTCCATCATGTCGGTCCATGCCCTCCCGTCTGCCAGGATGACGCCACTCTCAGGTTGGAGGAACATATCCAGATATTCAATCTGGATAGCCTCCAACCTGATGGTATGAACATCCATTTTTCTAACTTCTGGTCATTTCTCAACCCTCCTTTTTTTTTCATCTCCCATCATGGTTCTTCTCATGCCTTTTCTTTTCCTCACTTGCCTAGCACCTCCTTCTGGCGTCCTCCTCCTTCCCTTTCACCCACTCTCCTCTCCTAACTGATTCCTTTTTCTCCAGCCCTGTACCTTTTTCACCTATCACCACCCAGCTTCTCACTTCATCCCTCCCCCACACACTCACCTTCCTTCAAACCTGGAGTCACCTACCATCTTCCAGTTTGAACCCTTTACCTTGCACCAGCTTCTTATACTGACTTCTTCTACCTTCCATTCCTGTCCCGATGAAGGGTCTTGTCCCAAAATAGTGTTGTTTAGTCGTCTCCATAGATGCTGCCTGACTTGCTGACTTGCTCCAGCAGTCTGTGTGTGTTATATTAGTTAGCCTTCATTTGGAACATTATATGCAGTTCTGGTCACCAAATTACAGGAAGGCTGTGGAAAGTACAGCAGACATTCACCAGAATTCCATCTCCTAAATTAGAGGGATGATCCATTGGGCATACTTGGATTGTGTCTTTTTTTCTGGAGTATCAGAGGCTGAGCCGGTGGAAATATATAAAATTATTGGAACTATAGATCAGGTTGAAATGTCAGGTACAAGGGGTATTGCATTTAAGGGGAGAGGGGGAATGTTTAAAGGAGATGCACTGTACAACACGAGTTTTTTCACAGAAAGTCCCTGCAATGGGCTGCCGGGGTGGTAGTGAAAGCAGATATGAAAGGGACATTTAAGAGATTTTTAGACAGACACATGGATATCCAAGGAATGGATGTGCATGCAGAGGAGATTTAGTTCCATTTGGCATCATGTTCAGCACTGACATCTCGGGCCGAAGGCTCAGTTCCTGTGCTGTACCGTACCGTACAGTGTTCAGGACAACACACTTTAGTCCTCCTTGAGGGGTCAGCAGTGGAAAGGCTGATCAGCTTCAAGTTTCTGGATATCAAATTTTCTAACGCCGACCTTGAGCCCAACATTGATGCAATTATGAAGAAGGCATGCCACTGGTGAAGGAGAGGATCAACATTTCGAGCTGAGCCCTTTTGGCAAGGACTGGAGAAAAAAAGATGAGAAGTAGATCTAAAAAGTGGGGGTGGGGGGAAGAAAACACAAGGCAATAGGTGAAACCGGGAGGGGGAGGGTTCCTTCATCAGTCCCCATCCCCTTTCCCTGCTCTCATCTTATCTCCTTCACCTCCCTCTGGTGCTCCTCCCCCCTTTCTTTCTTCCATGGTCTTCTGTCCTCTCCTATCAGATTCCCCCTTCTCCAGCCCTCTATCTCTTTCACCAATCAACTTCAGCAGCCATTTACTTCATCCCTCCCACTCCCGGTTTCACCTGTCACCTTATGTTTCCCTCTTCCTCACCCTCCCTCCTTTTAAATCTACTCCTCAGCTTTTCTTCTCCAGTCCTACCAAAGGGCTTTGGCCCAAAAGGTCGTCTGTCCTCTCTTCCATAGATACTGTCTGGCCTGGTGACATCTTCTGGCATTTTGTATGTGTTGCTCATAAACAGGTGCAAAGGGTTGTAAACTCAGCCAGCTTCATCATGGGCATTAGCCCCCACCACCCCCCACAACTTTCTTATTATAACCTATAGTAATTTTTATGTTTTGCACAGTACTGCTGCTACATAACCTCCAATTTTACAATATATATCAGTGATAATAAACCTGATTCTGATTGTGTGATTCAAAAATCATTGGACTCTGACATGGTAGCAGAGGACTGGAAAATTGCAAACGTCACTCCACTCTTTATGAAAAGAGGAAGGCAGCAGGAAGGAAGTTACAGACCAGTTAAACTGACCTCAATCATTGGGAAGATGTTGGCATCAGTTGTTAAGGATGAGGTTATGGAGTACTTGTTGACACAAAACAAGATAGCACAAAGTCAGCATTGTTTCCTTAAGGGAAAATCTTGCCTGATAAACCTGTTGGAATATTTTGAGGAGATTATAAGTAGGTTAGATAAGGGGGATGTAATGGATGTTATATATTTGGACTTTCAGAAGGCCATTGATGAGGTGCACACATAAAAACATAGAAAACCTACAGCACAATACAAGCCCTTCAGCCCACAAAGCTGTGCCGAACATGTCTTTGCCTTGGAAATTTCCTAGGGCTACCCATAGCCCTCTATTTTTCTAAGCTCCATGTACCTATCCAGGAGTCTCTTAAATGACCCTATCGTATCCACCTCCATCACCATCGCCGGCAGCCCATTCCGTGCATTCACCACTCTCTGCATAAAAAACTTAACCCTGACATCTCCTCTGTACCTACTTCGAAGCACCTTAAAACTGTGCCCTCTTGTGCTAGCTTTCCAAGTTAAGAGCCCATGGCATTACAGAAAAGTTACTGGCATGGTTACAGCTTTGGCTGTTTAATAGTAGGAATAAAAGGATCCTTTTCTGGTTGGCTGCCAGTGACTAGTGGTGTTCCGCAGGGGTGTGTGTTGGGAGCACTTCTTTTTATGCTGTTTATCAATGGCATAGATGATGGAGTCGATGGCTTTGTTGCCAGATCTGCAGCTGATACGAAGATTGATGGAAGGGCAGATAGTGTTGAAGAAATAGGTAGGCTGCAGAAAGACCTAGACAAATGAGGAAAATGGACAAGTGGTGGCAAATGAAATACAAAGTTGGAAAATGCATGGTCATGCACTTTGGTAGTAGAAATAAATGTGCAGAATATTTTCTAAACGGGGAGAAAATCCAAAAATCTGAGATGCCTAAGGACTTGGAAGTCTTTGTGGAAAACACCCTAAAGGTTATCTTGCAGGTAGAGCCAGTGGTGAGGAATGAAATTGCAATGTTAGCATTCACTTCAAGAGGTCTAGAATACAAGAGTAGGGATGTGATGCTGAGGCTTTATAAGGCATTGGTGAGGCCTCACCTTGAGTATTTTGAACAGTTTTAGGCTCCTCATCTAAGAAAAGCTGTGCTGGTATTGGAGAGGGTCCAGAGGAGGTTCACAAGGATAATTCCTGGAATGAAAGGGTTATCATATAAGAAACATTTGATAGCTCTGGGTCTGTACTCACTGGAATTTAGGAAGATGAGGGGGTATCTCATTGAAACTTGTTGAATGGCAAAAGGCCTAGACAGAGCAGATATAGAAAGGATGTTTCCCATGGTGGTGGTGTCTAGGACAAGAGGACACAGCCTCAGGATAGACAGACTTCCATTTAAAACAGAGGTGAGGAGAAATTTTGTTCAGCCAGATGGTAGTGAATTTATGGAATTTTTTTTACCACAGGCAGCTGTGGAGGTCAGGTTGTTGGATGTATTTAAGGCTTGGTTGGTTCTTGATTGAACACAGCATCAAAGGTTACAGAGTGAAGGTTGGTGAGTGGGCTGAGGAGAGGAAAAAAGATCAGTCATGATTGAATGGTAGAGCAAACTTGATGGGCTAAATGACCTAATTCTGCCCCTATCTCTTATGGTCTTATGGTTTTATGGCAGTCACTCACCTTTTTCATCCGGCAGTTCCCTCCCTCTGAAATATAGTACAGCACGTTTGACCGTGAACTTCTCTATCTGCCTAGTTGTCCTCCATTTTCGTTATCTCAGAAAGGGTCACCATTTCACAGTGTTTGTTGACCACAAACCTCTGTGCACACGATGGCCAAAATATCAGACCTTTGGTGTGCTTGGCAGCAAAGCCAACTGGCCTACATACCAGTTCACAACTGCATATCAAGGGGAAAAATAATGCTGTGGCTGATTGTCTCTCACGGCCAGCCATTGAAACCATATGACACACATTGGGGTTGACTATGTCAGCATTACATAGCTGCTGACTCAGAAGTCCAGGCTTACCAATCAGTACTTAAGGGCCTGTGGTTGCCTAACATTAAGGTTGGACTGGGATTTCACTCCTGTGCGATGACTCAGCTGGCCACCCTCATCCAATAGTGCCCGAAAAATGGAGGTGGACTGTTTTTGACTCCATATTTGGCTTCTCACATCTGGGCCAGAAGGCCTCACAGAAACCGATTGCACGAAAGTCTGTGCGGCACAGCCTCAGAATGGATGTACATGATTGGACTGCAGTGGCAATGGGCAAAATTTAACCGTTATGTTCAGGCACCATTGGCACCTTTTGAGCTCCCTAAGTGACGGTTTGACATTTTGACCTCGTTGGTCCTCTTCCATGGTTTCATGCACCTTCTTACCATGACGGACCATACCATCAGGTGGCGAGAGGTCGTTCTGCTGGCATTGACGATGACTGCAGATGTGGCTCGGGTACTCTTCAGCACCTGGGTGCTCAGCTTGGCACCCCAAATGGTATTTCTTCTGACTCCAGTGCCCAGTTCATATTAGATTTCTTAGATAACCCAGAACCTCAGCGTTAGGATACATCTCACCACAGTGTATCACTCGGAGTCCAATGCCGTATGCGAACCATTTTGCCGCTCCTTAAGGACTGCTTGGAAGGCTTCCCTGACTGATGATCGTTGGCATGATCATCACCCATGGGTCCTGCTGGGGTTCAAAACTGCTCCAAAGGAGGACCTGCATTTGTCCATGGCTGATTTGGTATACGGGCAGTCGTTCTGAGTGCCAGGTGATTTTATCCGGACACCACAGCTGCCTGGTTGGCTTCTGAACAGCATTCCACCCTCCTCAATAAATTCAGTTCCTTTTCACCTATTCATACGTACATGGCATACAAAACTCTTGGGTTCCTGTTGACCCATGTTCCATCTTGTTTGTTTTCATCCAACATGATGCACACCAACATCCCCTTAGGCCTCTTTATGTTGGCCTATTCTGAAATTTGGAAAGGGAAGAAAAGACTTCTCAGAGGAGTAAACCTGAATTTGTCTCAATAGATCGCCTTAAGCAGGCCCACCAAGATTTGGAGTATTCTGCTACCATGCCCCTGCCATCACAACATGATCATAAGTGTGTCAATGCACCTCTGGGTAAGCTAAAGGCACCTGCTGTTCTTTCATCCGTGGAACATAGGACCTATACCAGTCAACTTGGCCAAGCTCACAATGTTGATTTAGTTCACAATGTTCACAATGTTGATTTAGTGAAATGTCAGTAACATAATTAATGGAAACGCACAGAACCAATATTGGATTGGAGTTTACTTTTAGAGGCTGGTCTGATGTGATGAGGTAATTATGTAAAGGACTTTTATTGTGCATTGTGTTCAGTTTTTGATGTTCACAAATGAGTTGCTATGGTTTTTCTGAAATGTAAAATACCTCCTCTGTTTTATTTGTGAAAACCTGCAGTTTGTGAATCTCTGAAACTGCTGATCTGGGATTTTCATACACAACAGAGAATGGTGCGGTAAAACAGAAGAACATACAGTAAGCAGCAATTCTGTGGGTGAGCGCCTTGTTAATGAGAGAGGTCAGAGGACACAGGATAGACACATTACAACTGTGTGTGCGGAAGAGCACCTCTGAATGCACAATATGTCAAACCACGGGGTGAATGGGCTACAGCATCAGTGGACCACAAATATAAACCCAGTTGTCAATTTATTAGGAACAAGAGCTATCTAATAAAGTAGCCACTGAGTGTATATAGAATATACAATATATTTGTGGTTTATTCAGGGTTCTCTCCCATTTAAACAGAATAAATATGCATGGCATCAAATATCATATATATTTTAAGACCAATCCTATTAAAGACATTCCAACAATGATCCTCTTTATTAAGGTTTATTTAGTCTATTAAGCATTTATCAAAAATGTTTGCGAGATAAGGTTTGCAAATATTCTCAGACTGATAAGATTCCTTTGATGAACTATTGATATATCAATATTAATACAATGAATATTTTAGGTAAGTCAGGCTTTGATATACTAGCCTTTGAAGCTCTAGTCTTGATGGAAAATCATACTGAATTTCCCTTTGATTTACTAGATGGGGACCTTGAAACGTGAAAGTAATCTGAGGTGCATTTACCAGCAATGCACTGTGAAAAAAATATTGCAACATTAATATGCTGTAAGATCAAAGGTAGAGAAGGACTTAAAGATTAGGGAAGAGGCATGTAGGACTTACAATAGCAATTAATTTCTGGTTTGGGGATAGGTTGGTTATTTACAGCTGGAGAGAAATGGGGTTATGGAGTTTGAGGAACAGCCATTAAAATGTTTATACTTAACTCAGGAGAACTCATCTGAAGTAACAGATGATAAAAAAATCTTGGGGAAGGCTATGCGGAAAGGAATAGGTTATTGAATACACGCATTCAATATTTTAGGAACATCTTTTTCTCCTTCACCTTCAGAGTTCTGAATGGACAATGAATTCATGAACACCACTCATTTTGTGCTTCTTAGAGAGTTACCTCCTGCACCTAACAAAGAGGCCACTGAGTGTATGTTCATGGTCTTCTGCTGCTGTAGCCCATCCACATTCGATGTGTTCATTCAGAGATGCTGTTCTGCACATAACTGTTGTATCACATGGTTATCTGATTTACTGTCACAATCCTGTCAGATAGAACATTGTAAATCTTGCATTTACAGTACCTGGAAGTTCAGTGCAATCCTGGGACTGCAGCAGTATCTTACTACAGCAAGTGAGGACAGTGCCATCCAATTGACATACTCATAAATATGAAAATATGGACAGGGAGAGCCCTCCTCCCTACCTGCTATTAAATAAAGTCTTATACCGTGTGAAAGGTCCAGTGACGAAATATTCAGCTAAACTAACGACAGTCTAGCATCAATCCAACAGGTTTCCGCATCTCCTTTGTTTGTCTTTGTTCACCTTGATAACCATAATCCTAATTCTTTGTCTTCACATACTGCACTTTGTCTATAACCACAACACTTTTGGCTTTATTTTTATATAGAGTCATAGAACACTACAGCACAGAAATAGGCCCTCCAGCACATCTGTATAGTCCCACTGATCTGCACCTGGACCATAGCCCTCCATACCCCTTCCATCCATGTACTTCTCCAAATCTCTCTTAAATCCACCACTTGCACTGACATTGAAGGTTCCACATAGTGCGTCAATTCTATGGTCACTCATAGAGAAGTCCATCTCTCAAAGAGCTTCAAAGCAAAGAAACAGACTGGATGGTCTATTATGTCTGTGCCAAAGTTTTATTTCGCATTTTGCCTCCGACCCATATGTAATCCAAGACCCTCTATGGCCTTCCCATTATCTACTTATCCAAACTTCTCCTAAATGCTGAAATCAAACCCATATCCACAGCTTCTGCCAGGACCTTGTTCCACACTATCACAATCCTTGAGTGAAGATGATCCTACTTATGTGCCCTTTAAACATTTCACCTTTAATTCTTAAATCATGATCTCTAGTTTGAGTTTCACCCAACCTCCGTGGAAAAATCTGCTAGTTTACCCCACCTATATCCCTCATCATTTTGTATACCTCTATCAATCTCCCCTTAATCTCCCATGTTCGCTATAACTCAGGTCCTCAAGTCCCAGCAACATCCTTGAAAATTTTCTCTCCATTCTTTCAATCTTATTGACATCATTCCTGTAGCTAGGTGACTAAAATTGCACATAACACTTCAGATTAAGCCTCTCCAACATCTTACACAATTTCAAGATAACATCCCAATTCCTGTACTCAATAGTTTGTTATGAAGGCTATTGTGCCAAAAACTCTCTTTATGACACTATGATTCCACTTTTGAGGAATTGTGGATTGGTCTTTCCAGATCTCTCTGTTGTACTGTACTTCTCATTGCCCTTCTGTTCATCCTGGTGGATCCTCCAAAAGTGCAACACTCCACACTTGTCTGCATTAAATTTCATGTGTCATTTTTAGCCCATTTCCCTCTGCAATGTTTGATAGTCTTCCTCACTGTCCACCACAACCCCAGTCTTAGTGTTATCTGCAAATTTGCTGATCTAGTTAGTTTATTGATGTCGGTGACAAACAACAATGGTTCCAGCACTGATCTCTGCAGCACACCCCTGGTCACAGGATTCCTGTCAAAGAAGCAACCATCTACCACTGCTCTCTGGCTTCTTCTGCGAAGCTGATGCCTAATTACTATTTAATCTTGAATGCCAAGTGACTGAACTTCCTCAACCAACCTGACATGCTGGGCCTGTTAGAGGCCTTGCTAAAGTCTATGTAGGCAATATCCATTGTCTTGTTTTCATAAACTTTCCTGGTAACTTCCTTGAAAATCTCTTTAACATTGGTTAGACACGACTTACTACACACAAAACCATGTTGACTATCCCTAATCAGTCATCGCCCATCTAAATGCAGTACTTATATATCCGGTCTCTTAGAATAGCTTCCAATAACTTTCACACTACTGATGTCACGCTCACCATCTTATAACTTCCTGGCATATTCTTAGAGTCTATCTATTCTCCAATTCTCTGGCACCTTACCTGTGGCTAAGGGTGTTTTAAATGTATCTGCTGGGCCCCTTACAATTTCTGCACTAGCATCCCATAGGTCCAAGGGGAACACATTGTCAGGCCTCAGAGATATATCTACCTTAATTTGTATCACGGCAGCAAGTGCTTCCTCCTCTGTAATCTGAATCTGATGCCATTTTGCCTTACTTCTATAGACACTGTATCCATCTGCTGATTAAGTTCAGGTACAAAACATCCATTTATGATCTCCCCTATCTGTTTTGGATCCACACATGGAATACCACTCTGATCTTCCAGAGGACCAATTCTGTCCCTTGAAATCCTTTTGCTCTTAATATATCGATAGAAGCCTCAGGATTCTGCACCATCTGTCTGCTAGAGTTACCTCATGCCTTCTTCTAGCCCTTCTACTTTCCTTCTTAAGTGTTCTCCTGCATTTCTTATACCTCAAGAACCTCATTTGTTCTTGCCTGTCTTCACCAGTGATGCATCTCCTTCTTTTTCTTAGCAAGGGCCTCAATATCTATTGAAAACCAAGGTTCCCTAAACCTGTTATCATTTAGCTTTGCCTTTTATTTTGACATGGAAAGCTGAAATCAAAGTCAAGGTAAATTTATTGTCAAAGTAGAATATAATTCAAGTTGGGGGGTGGTTATCAAAGGTAGTTTTTTTTTTTACACTTAGAGTGGTGGGTGCATGGAACCCAGTGATGGTGATGGAGACAGATACATAAGAGACATTTAAAAAGCCATTTGTTAGGCCCCTGGATGATTGAATAGTGGAGAGCTATGTAAGCGAGAAGGGTAGATTCATCTTCGACTAGGTTAAGAAGTTAGCACAAAATGGTGGCTTGAAGGATGTGTACCAGGCTGTAGTGTTCTATGTTTTGTTTCTAACCTGACCTCAGCAATACAACTCTTACATGGACTTCTCTTCGATTGTCTTTGTTTTTGTTTTGCATTAATGTCCTGTTTTTACATGGTTTCTTTTTTGTGTGGTAAATGTCTCTGTATAGTTTATGTATATTGTGTGTTGTCTGTACCGGGTTCTGGTGATACTAATTGTGCCTGTAGCCCATCTTCCTTGAGATGATAATCAAACATCACCTTCCTGTTACGTGTGTGGGGAGCAAGAACGACAAAGGAGCAATTTGATGAAACCTTTTTACTGAGTCATGTTGTATAACTTAGAATGTTGGAGAGATGAACTGGCAAACTCTTGAGCCGAAAGCATATACATTCAAAAGCCTGGGTGAAAAGAATGTGGAACCCTCCCGTGCTATGAGGGCCAACCGATTCACCATGTGATCATTCGGCTCTGTATACTTGGCAACTTCTTGCAATCAATCCAATATGGTTGACTTCTCACTGCAAAAAATGAACAATGATTCCACAGGAATATCCCTGAACCAGGGTAATAATGAAATTGAATCCCAGAGGTCTGGTTAGCCCAGATGAAAACCACAAGGCTCCATAGATCTATCATCACTGATAATTAGGAACGAACTCAGGGCAGTTAGTCAGAGCATCTTATAATCTTCTGGCTCACTCACCAATTTGTAAGGATTCCTATGAATGAGAAGAATATAACTGAAGCAATAATTATATACTTGCTAATTGTTTATCCTAGGCCTAAGGACAACGTTCCTTCACAAGTAACCACAAATGTGTTACAGCCTGTGTAGAATGGGGCACTAATGTTCAGAACTTTCTGCTTTAAACGACTGTCTTCTCAAGCATTACATAGAAATATAGAAAACTTACAGGACAATACAGTCCCTTCAGCTCACAATGCTGTGATGAACATGTACTTAATTTAGAAATTACCTAGGGTTACCTATAGCCCTCTGTTTTTTTTTAAAGCTCCATGTACTTATCCAGGAGTCTCTTAAAAGACCCTATTGTATCCACCTCCACCACCGTTGCTGGCAGCCCACTCCACACACTCACCACTCTCTGCATAAAAAAACTTACTTCCAAGCACTTTAAGACAGTGAACTCTCGTGCTAGCCATTTCAGCCCTGGGAAAAAGCCTCTGACTATCCACATGATCAATGCCTCTCATCATCTTATACACCTCTATCAGGTCACCTCTCATCCCCCGTCGCTCCAAGGAGAAAAGGCCGAGTATACACAACCTATTCTCATAAGACATGCTCCCCAATCCAGGCAACATCTTTGTAAATCTCCTCTGCACCCTTTCTATGGCTTCCATATCCTTCCTGCAGTGAGGTGACCAGAACTGAGAGCAGTACTCTAAGTGGGACCTGACAAGGGTCCTATATACTGTAACTGCAACATTGCCTCTCGGCTCTTGAACTCAATCCCATGGTGATGAAGGTCAATGCATCGTATGTCTTCTTAACTACAGGGTCAACCTGCGCAGCAGCTTTGAGTGTCCTATGGACTTGGATCCCAAGATCCCTCTGATCCTCCACACTGCCAAGAGTCTTGTCATTAATATATATTTTGCCATCGTATTTGACCTACCAAAATGAACAACCTCGCGCTTATCTGGGTTGAATTCCATCTGCCGCCTCTCAGCCCAGTTTTGCATCCTATCAATGTCCCGCTATAACCTCTGACATCCTTCTACACTATCCACAACACCTCCAACCTTTGTGTCATCAGAAAATTTACTAACCCAACCCTCCACTTCCTTATCCAGGTCATTTATAAAAATCATGAAGGGGTCCCAGAACAGATGCCTGAGGCACACCACTAGTCACCAACCTCCATGCAGAATATGACCCATCTACAACCACTCTTTGCCTTCTGTGGGCAAGCCAGTTCTGGATCTACAAAGCTATGTTCCCTTAGATACCATGCCTCCTTACTTTCTCAATCAGCCTTGCATGGGTACTGTATCAAATGCCTTGTTGAAATCCATATACACTACATTTCCCGCACTACCTTCCATCTTTCAATACTGGCGATAATTATAGCCTACAATCAGGTCTCATTCTACTATAAGGAACTGTCTCCTTCTCTGGTCTGCAATTTAATTCACAAAACTTATAAAAAATGTATGTTTTGTCTTGTAAATCTGCATTGGTCCATTAGGGATGCCATTTTGCTTAAATCTCCTGGAATCAATGACTATCTCCAGAACAAAAGTGTAGAGTCATATAGAGATGCAGTATTTTCAAATAGTTCATGATACCAACCATTAAACATTCATTTATTCCAGTCCTACATTAAGGTCATCATCTTTATTCTCCTTTTATGTTTTTTAAAATCAGCTTCCTTTATTTCTGTCTCTAATTGCTGATTTTAATGTAATGGTTACCTTAACAACTTTGGTCGATACCCTTTCAAAGACAGTCCCGTGGTTCTTTCTATCTCTGAACCTTTGAGAATGAAACCCTGCTCTCTTTACATTCAGACAAGAAGCCCATCACCCTAAACATCAGCGTTGTTTTCATTGACGTTTTGGACCAAGACCCTCTGTCAACACTCAGCCCGAAACATCAACGGTTTATTCATTTCCATCGCTGCTGCCTGACCTGCTGGGTTCCTCCAGTGTTTTGTGTGTTGCTGATTTCCAGAAGAACATAGAGGATATGGAGCTCTGTGCTGAGAGGAATAATACTCTATGCACTTCAAGGTAAAGGAAGGTAGTGGTGGGTCTTGTAAAAAGCATTAAAGTGGATAACCCTCCAGGGTTTGATGGGATATATGGTTATTTAGAGAGGCAGAGGAAGAAACTGCTATGCTTGTCCAAACTTTGTGTCCTTTCTCTTTCTGTCCTTTGCATGAGTTCCTGGAGGATTGGAATGTTGCCAATGTTGTTCCATTTTTCAAGAGGGGAATCAGGGATAATTCTGGAAGCTATAGCCCATTAAGTCTTACATCAGTGGTAAGGAAGTTACTGAAGAGAATTCTTAGGGTTAGGGTTGATGAGCATTTGGAAAACATTGGCCTAGGGAGAGCCAGTATGTGCGATGCAAGTTGTGTCTTACTAACTTGATTGAGTTTATTGAAAAGGTGATAAGGATAATTTGTGAAGGTAGAGATTTGGATGTTGTCTACACAGGATTGAATACGACACTTGACAAGGCCACTCATCGGCAGCTCATCCAGTGGATAGGATACATGGGATCCATGGTGAATTGGCCATTTGGATTCAGAACTAGCTGCCTACAGAAGACAGAGGTTAGAAGTTAAAGAATCAGAATCAGGTTTATTATCACTGGCACGTGTCATAACATTTGTAAACTTAGCAGCAGCAGTTCAATGCAATACATAATATAGAAGAGAGAATAAAAAATATAATAATACATAAATAAGTAAATTAATTACAGCATACATATATTGAATAGATTAAAAACATGCAAAAAACAGAAATATTGTATATTTAAAGAAGTGAGGTAGTGTCCAAGGGATGAAAATCTAGATGAGTGGGTTAGTAAGCTTGTGGATGATACCTAGATTGGTGTAGTTGTGGATAGCATAAAAGACTGGTAAAAAACACAGCGAGATATAGAACAGTCGCAATTATGGTCAGAAAAATGGCAAATTGAGTTTAACCCTGCGAAATGTCAAATGTTGTACATTATTAGGTCAAATGTAAAGGGACAGTACACTGTTAAGGTCAAGATCCTTAATAGTTTTGATGAGCAGAGGGGATCTTGGGTTTCACGTTCACATCTCCCTGAAAGTGGCTACATAGGTTCATAGTGTGGTTAAAAAGGCATAGCAACGCACACAAAATGCTAGAGGAACTCAGCAGGCCAAGCATAGGAAAAAGTACAGTCGATGTTTCGAGACTTTGGAGGGGGTGCCAAAGAGGTTTACTAGAATGCTGGCTGGATTAGAGGGCAAGTGCTATATGAGAGCTTGGACAAATTTGGGTTTGCTCTGAGTAGTGGAGGCTGAAGGGAAACCTGATAGAGATTTGTAAGATTATGAAAGGCATGTGTAGAATAGACAGACAGTATCTTTCTCCCAGGGGTGAGATGTCTAATACCAGAGAAGGGAGTAATTTCAAAGGAGATGTGAGGAGCAAGTTGTTTTTTACACAGAGCAAGTGACAGGTGCCTATAATGCACTGCCTGGGGTGATGGTGGATGCAGGTACATAAGGGGCACTTAAGAGAAGTTTAGATAGGCACATGGATGTGAGGGAAATGGAACGATATGGACATTGTGTCAGCAGAAGGGAATAATTTAGTTGGCCATTTAATTTAATTGGTTTGGCAGAACATTGTGGGATGAAGGGTGCTGTAGTGTTCTAAAGCCTGAAGCCGAAGTGCCTCTTGTTTTCTTTTGTGATATCTCATTGCTTGACTGGAAAATCACAGGAGCAGCCTCACTTAGCAGGAAACGATGCTAAGCAAACATTAAACTTAAGCAAAATCCTCAAGACTTACTCTGTTAGCAGAGAATCAGAAGTTATTACAGTTTGTGAAGATTTGCTAAGCAAAGATTGTTTACAGTGTTTTGTAATTCATAGTAGAAGTTACTTTCCAGAGCAATTAGAAAACAAGGAAGAAATGTGATCGAAGTGACTTTGATCGTGGAATGATTGTTGGTTCCAGATGGGGTGGTTTGAGAATCTCAGAAATTGCTGATCCGGGATTTTCACGGACAATAGTCTCTAGAGTTTACAGAGAATGATGCAAGAAATGAAAATCATCCAACAAGCGGCAAAAATACCTTGTTAATGGGAGGGATCAGAGGAGAATGCCAGATTGCTTCAAGCTACAGGAAGACGACAGGTACTCAGACAACCACGCACTACAACAGTGATGTGCAGAAAAGCATCTCTGAATGCTACACATCGAATCTTGAAGTAGATAGGTTAGTGGCAGAGGATTATGAACATACAGAAATACACAATGGCCACTTTATCAGTTATCTCTATAGGATTCTGTGAATAAAACATATGAGTCATTTTATGTGCTTAACAAAGGCCACAGTACTTTATTTCAATTATGAACAAGCCAAAAGCACTCACCTTACACTGACATCATTATGTCAGACTCCATCTCTTAAAGTGAACACAACAACTCAATGATGGTGTTTGTGAATTATGTAGAACAGTTTCTGTTATGAATAATATATCACCTGTCAACCATTACATTAGTCCCTCTGCAGAGTTCACTAAAACCAGCATCAAGAGTCTGTCTGCAGCTGGCACAAACTGCCCAGCTCCACTCTTATGTGACTTGGTTGGAGTAACAGCAGGTGCCTCTGGCTCATGCAGAGGTGTACTGACATGCACATGCCCATGTCGTGATAGAGAGATATGGTTGTGGAACCATTTAAGTCTTGGTGAACCAGTTTAAAGGTATCTAGAGAAATATATTTAGGTTTACCCTTCTTATCTATAATAAAAGTCATTTTGCCCCACTTTAAAACATGCCATTGTAAGGGGGCTTAAGGGGATGTTGTTGTGCATCATGGCAGACAAAATTAATGAGGAAGAACACAGGTCAACAGGAACCCCAGAGTGCTGTACGCTATGATGGGTGGTAACAATAGGTAATAAGTGTAAAAGTACCGAGCTTACTGAGATGTAACATTGCTGAGATGCTGTCCAAGTGGTCAGTGATAAAATCACATGGGACCCATAGCAACTGCTGTGGACGACTGCAGGTCTTCTTTTGAAGCCATTCTGAGCCCCAGCAGGACCCACGGGAGATGATGGTGTCAACACTCATGTGTCAGGGAGGCCCTCAGAGCAGCCTTTAAGGAATGGTGAAACCACTTGCACAGGTCATTGGACTGTGGGTGATATGCCATAGTATGATGCAATTTCATGCCATGGTTCTAGACCACTGTGGCTCAGGGGTCTAATGAGAATTGTGGACCACGCCAGGAGAAGTATCAGATCAGGTGCCAAACCGAGTGACCCAGGTGTTGATGAATGGCCAAACCATGTCTGCAGCCACCGTTGATGCTAGAGGGACAACGTGGTAAGGAGATGTATGAAACCACAGGAGGGGGTGCAAGGACCAAACCATCTCTCAGGAACCACCATGGTGCTGGAACATGATGGTAAATTTTCACCCACTGACACACAACACAGGCTGCACTCCAGCTTCGAGCGTCCTTCCTAAGACTGTAGGACACAAACTTCAAAGCAACCAATCTCTGTGATGCCTTCCCCCCTGAATGTGAGAGGCCACGAATGGAGTTAAAAGCAGCACAACTCCAGTTTGTAGGCACTACTAGGTAAGGGCGACCAGTTGAGACATTGCTCAGGAGAGTATCTGCATCCCCGAACTTGACGCCAGTCAACAACTGGTATCCAGTAAGCCTGGACTTCTGGGACGGTGGCTTGGTTGGCTGCCATGCCAACATACTTAGCTCCGATGTGAGAGGCAATCAGCCACAGCATTATATTTCCCTTCAATGTCAGTCATGAATTCCAAACTAGCATTGTTGCCATGCTGAGAAATGGTCTGATGTTATGGCCATCACGTGCACAAGGGGTTTGTGGTCAACAAGTGCTGTGAAATGACAACCCTCTGGTAGAAAATGAAAATGGTGGATGACCAGTTAGAGATCAAGAAGCTCAGTCATGTGTGTTGCACTTCCTCACAGGTGGGCAGAGCTGGCAGCTGAAGAAGGGAAGTGGCTGCCACATGCCTCCTACCAACCGTTTGTGCACAGCACCCACAGCATAGTCTGAGGCATCAGTAGAGATGGCTTAGTTGTGTTGGGGAGCAGGTGCACCAATAGAGTTGCATTTAATAGAACTCATTTGGTATCATTAAAAGCTCTGGTCATATCTGCTGACTATTCAAACATGTGGTTAGGGCACAACTTTTAAGGGCACTATACAAGGGGAGCATAGGTTCAGCAGCTCGTGGATGAAACAATGATAGAAACTCACTATACCTAAAAACTCTTGCAGTACTCTGATAGTACAGGACAGTGGAAGTCCATAATAGTGGTGACTTTTAATGATAGGTGTGTCACACCTTCTGCAGAGGTGCGATGGCTGAGAAAATCAATTGCAGACAACTCACATCAGCATTTGTCAGGGTTAATAATCAGCTCACATTGGCTTAAGCACTTGAAAAGTGTGTGGAGATGTGATAAGTGTTCGTATTTGAATGCAGTGGTATCTTCCAGATAAACAAAAAGAAAATTGAAGTCTTTTAACGCAGAGTCACTAGAAAGTCTGTGCTGCATTTTTTCCAGCACAAATGGCATGTGCAGAAACTCCAGCAAGCCAAAAAGTTGTAACGACAGTTTTGGAAACTTCCTCTGACTAAGTCTACTTTAGAAAAAGATTATCTTTCTGGCTAAATGTGCTAAAAAGATTTGGATATGTGGGAGCAGATAATGATGTGCCTTGTTAAGGAGGTGGTAATTGCCACATGGACTGCAACCACCATTGGACTTAGGTTGTGGCATGAAGCCCAAAGGCTATTCGAATTGTGTACAATGTCCTGCATTTCCATGTTAGCAAACTCAGCCTTTGCACTGGCCATCTTTCCTGAGCCCAGTCCATGGCTGTGGGCGTGGATTGGTGAAATCTGCGGTTTGGTCCCATGCTTTGTGACTGCAGTGGAAAACGTAGGTTTGTGATTCACCCAGCAGACGACTGAATTCACATGTGGTGGTGCATGTGCTAGGCAGAGTCGTTGTGGGGAACTTACTGGGGGTATAGGGTAAGAACTCAACATCCTTTGGGTCTACAAGCTGGTAGTTCTTAAGATCTACTAGCAGTCCTTTGGAGCTCAGGAAATCTCCGCTGAGCAGTGGTCCAGCAACAGTAGCCAAGACAAAGTCCCATGTATAGCATCGTCCACTGAATCAGAATGTCACTTGTTGTGTCCTATAGGTCCGGATCCTACTGCTGTTGGCAGTCTCCAGTGAGGGTTCATCACTCTCTGCCTTCTAAGCAATGGGCAGCACACTCACTTGAGCCACCCTGTGCATAATAAACAACAGACGGTGCTGGCAGCTGAGAGACATGGTCTTCACAGACCTCCAAATAGCCTGATATGCTGGCACTGTCAAAGCTGCATGGCAACTGGCGCTTAGTTATGTTCATGCCAAAGCATGCATGGTAAAAGCATAGTGCTGGCATTGTCTAGATCGGATCTGTGGGGATGAATCTGCTGGAAGCACTGCTGACAGGACTTATTGAGACAGGGAAAGGAGGAGAAATGATGCACTCTGGCCGCACAGTCCACACTCTCACCATCCTCTGAGACAAGAAGTTGGAAGGAACTTTGCCGTATTAATAAGCAAAAATACCTAAACACAAAGCAGCGCCATCTTAATCTTAGTTCCTTAGTCTGTCTCTTTGCTTGTCTTAGATTCCACACTAGCAGGTTCCGGAAGAGTTATTACCCTTCAACCATCTGGGTCCTGAATCAGCATGGCCAACTTCACTCACCACAACACAGATCTGATTCAATAATTCGAGGATTCCCTTTCAGGGACTCAACAACTCACATTCACAACGGTATTCATTAATACTTTATTGTTGTTATTATTATTAATGTTTATACAATTTGTTTCTTTTTGCAATTTAGTTGCTTGTTCATCTTTCTGTGTAGTTTTTCATTGACTCTGTTATTTTTCGTTGTTCTACTGTGAATGCCTGCAAGAAAATGAATTTCGGGGTAGGATATGGCAACATATATATACTTTGATAATAAATTTAGTTTGAAATCTAAACTTTGAAAACTTGGAAATAATCATGTTTAGTTGTTGGTCAACCTTACTGTGGAGAATTCTAGAAACTGTACACAAAACCTGCAACGTTTTCCCTGGGTGTGCCTCAGGGATCTGTACTGGGTCCAATGTTGTTTGTCATATACATTAATGATCTGGATGATGGGGTGGTAAATTGGATTAGTAAGTATGCAAATGATACTAAGATAGGTGGTGTTGTGGATAATGAAGTAGATTTTCAAAGCTTGCAGAGGGATTTAGGCCAGTTAGAAGAGTGGGCTGAATGATGGCAGATGGAGTTTAATGCTGATAAGTGTGAGGTGCTACATTTTAGTAAGAATAATCAAAACAGGACACACATTGTAAATGGTAGGGCATTGAAGAATGCAATAGAACAGAGTGATCTAGGAATAATGGTGCCTAGTTCCCTGAAGGTTGAATCTCATGTGGATAGGGTGGTGAAGAAAGCTTTTGGTATGTTGGCCTTTATAAATCAGAGCATTGAATATAGGAGTTGGGATGTAATGTTAAAATTGTACAAGGCATAGATGAGGCCAAATTTGGGGTATTGTGTACAGTTCTGGTCACCGAATTATAGGAAAGATGTCAACAAAATAGAGAGAGTACAGAGGAGATTTACTAGAATGCTACCTGGGTTTCAGCACCTAAGTTACAGAGGAAGGTTGAACAAATTAGGTCTTTGTTCTTTGGAGCATAGAAGGTTGAGGGGGTACTTGATAGAGGTATTTAAAATTATGAGTGGGATAGATAGAGTTGACAGGGATAGGCTTTTTCCATTGAGAGTAGGGGAGATTCCAACAAGAGGACCTGAGTTGAGAGTCAGGGGGCAAAAGTTTAAGGATAACACGAGGGGGAATTTCTTTACTCGGAAAGTGGTGGCTGTGTGGAACAAGCTTCCAGCAGAAGTAGTAGAGGCAGGTTTGGTATTGTCATTTAAAGTAAAATTGGATAGGTATATGGACAGGAAAGGAATGGAGGGTTATGGGCTGAGTGCAAGTTGGTGGGGTTAGGTGAGAGTAAGCGTTCGGCACGGACTAGAAGGGCCGAGATGGCCTGTTTCCGTGCTGTAATTGTTATATGGTTATATGGAAGCCCCAGTGACGTGTGTATGTTCAAGACTGAAGATGATAGGAACATGAGGAACAGGCATGCTGATGGACTTGATGTAGTGGATCAGCCATGATATATCGGGTTCAATGGTTCAGAACAGTCACCAGGCTCCTGAACTGATGTTGAATTCATATACCTCAAATCAGACCTGAATCCATAACCTGCAGACTCACTTTCAAAGACACTATAACATGTTCTCAGTATTACTCATCTTTTATTTTCTTTTGCACATTGGTTGTTAGTCAGTTCTTGATTATGTATAGTTATTCATAAATTCTGTTGTATTTCTTTATTTTTCATGTAGCTGTCTGCAAAAATGAATCTCAAGGCAATATATGTCAATATATATGTACCTTGACATAAATAAAATTAGTTACATACTTTATTAATCTTGTAAGTATGACTTAATTACTTATGAATAGCTCAAATCGATAAAATGTCTGCAGTTAGATGCCAAACAGCTACAAGGTTGTTCAGATCAGTTGAAGTGATTATATGCTAACAGAAACAATTGAGTATCTTGCCTTCAGTAATGTAGGTTAATTCTGTGCCAGAGAGTTTGGATGATGAGTTGAGGAATTTGCCTTGGCATCTCTTCAATGAACTGACTGGCAAACAAAAGTGCAGGCAAGTGACTTACAGTGTTGCATGTAGGGGTGGGAATTACTTCTTGGAAAAATTTTAAGCTCATCAAACAAGACATTTCTTTGTTCTGCTGCACCTGGTATCCAGTATGCAAGGAAATTATATGTAAATTGAGTCAAATAATTCCAGGGTGGGAATAAACTGAAACAGACACAATACAATATAACCAATAACTTAATTAATTGTTTTAATGATAAAAAACACTGCATGTATTAGTAGGTTGAGATCACCAGATCAAACATAACCAAAGAGGTAACTGACAGAAATAACAAGAGGATGAAGTTATTTTTAAAAGCATTTTATATGAATGTTGCCCTCACTGGCTTGTATTGTCATGGTCCGGATTGGGTTCCCTTTGAATTTACCTTGTTTGTGTTATGATCCATGTTTTCCTTTAATTCTCTGTTTTCCCATGTCCCTTGGGCTTGGTGATTAAAAGCAACTTACTATCGACCGAACCGGCAGTTTATAAGTCTGTGGCTTCAGCCGTTCGGGGCAAGAGTGTTATGGAGTGTTAACAAAGTCACTAAAGCTAGAGCAAGTCAAAGTCATCTAACCGGAACCAACTAAGTTTCTTGCAAGAGCAAGACAAGTCTCCTCCCGAAGCAAGTGCCAGAAAGCTGCCTGTCCTTGCCAGAGCTGGTCCAGCAATGTTAACCGGCCAGGGTGAGTCAGGAGCTCATCACTGCTTGGAGGATTACCAGCTCAGTGTTATATGTCCTGTCTCTGAGTCTGTCCCATGAATAAGAAGAGTCCCGGCTCCATGTCATGTCTAAGGAGGAGTCCCAGCTCAGTGTTCTAGGTCCTGTGTTTCAGATTCAAGTCCTGACTCCGAGGTTCCAGAATCAAGTCCTGACTCCGAGGTTCCAGTATCAAGTCCTGACTTCGAGGTTCCAGTATCAAGTCCTGACTCTGAGGTTCCAGTATATCAAGCCCTGACTCCATGGTTCCAGTATCAAGTCCAAGCTCGGAGATTCCAGTATCAAGTACTGACGCCGAGGTTCCAGTATCAAGCCCTGACTCCGGGGTTCCAGTATCAAGTCCAAGCTCGGAGGTTCCAGTATCAAATACTCACTCCGAGGTTCCAGTATCAAGTCCTGACTCTGAGGTTCCAGTATCAAGTCCAAGCTCGGAGGTTCCAGTATCATGTCCTGACTCCGAGGTTCCAGTATCAAGTCCAAGCTCAGAGGTTCCAGTATCAAGACTTGACTCCGAGGTTCCAGAATCAATCCTGACTCCGAGGTTCCAGTATCAAGTCCTGACTCCGAGGTTCCAGTATCAAGTCCTGACGCCGAGGTTCCAGTACCAAGTACAGAATCGGAGTTTCCAGTATCAAGTCATGAAACCGAGGTTCCAGTATCAAGTCCAAGCTAGGAGGTTCCAGTATCAAGTCCTGACTCAGAGGTTCCTGTATCAAGACTTGACTCCGAGGTTCCAGTATATCAAGTCCTGACTCTGAGGTTCCAGTATCAAGTCCACGCTCGGAAGTTCCCGTATCAAGTCCTGACTCCGAGGTTCCAGTATCAAGTCCTGACTCCGAGGTTCCAGTATCAAGTCCTGACTCCGAGGTTCCAGTATCAAGTCCTGACTCCGAGGTTCCAGTATCAAGTCCAAACTCGGAGGTTCCAGTATCAACTCCTGACTCCGAGGTTCCAGTATCAAGTCCTGACTCCGGGGTTCCAGTATCAAGTCCAAGCAAGGAGTTTCCATATCAAGTCCTGACTCTGAGGTTCCAGTATCAAGTCCACGCTCGGAAGTTCCCGTATCAAGTCCTGACTCCAAGGTTCCAGTATCAAGTCCTGGCTCGGAGATTCCAGTATCAAGTCCTCACTCCGAGGTTCCAGTCTCAAGTCCTGACTCCGAGGTTCCAGAATCAAGTCCTGACACTGAGGTTCCAGGATCAACTCCTGACTCCGAGGTTCCAGTATCAAGTCCAAGCTAGGAGGTTCCAGTATCAAGTCCTGACTCAGAGGTTCCTGAATCAAGACTTGACTCCGAGGTTCCAGTATATCAAGTCCTGACTCTGAGGTTCCAGTATCAAGTCCACGCTCGGAAGTTCCCGTATCAAGTCCTGACTCCGAGGTTCCAGTATCAAGTCCTGACTCCGAGGTTCCAGTATCAAGTCCAAGCTCGGAGATTCCAGTATCAAGTCCTGACTCCGGGGTTCCAGTATCAAGTCCTGACTCCGAGGTTCCAGTATCAAGTCCAAGCTCGGATATTCCAGTATCAAGTCCTGGCTCCGGGGTTCCAGTATCAAGTCCTGACTCCAAGGTTCCAGTATCAAGTCCTGACTCCGAGGTTCCAGTCTCAAGTCCTGACTCCGAGGTTCCAGTATCAAGTCCTGACTCAGGGGTTCCAGTATCAAGTCCTGACTCCGAGGTTCCAGTATCAAGTCCTGACTCCGGGGTTCCAGTAACAAACCTAACGCCGAGGTTCCAGTATCAAGTCCAGAATCGGAGGTTCCAGTATCAAGTCCTGACTCCGAGGTTCCAGTATAAAGTCCTGACGCCGAGGTTCCAGTCTCAAGTCCTGACTCCGAGGTTCCAGTATCAAGTCCTGACTCCGAGGTTCCAGTATCAAGTCCTGACTCCGAGGTTCCAGTATCAAATCCTGACTCCGAGGTTCCAGTATCAAGCCCAAGCTCGGAGGTTCCAGTATCAAATCCTGACTCCGAGTATCCAGTATCAAGTCCTGACTCCGAGGTTCCAGTATCAAGTCCAAACTCGGAGGTTCCAGTATCAACTCCTGACTCCGAGGTTCCAGTATCAAGTCCTGACTCCGGGGTTCCAGTATCAAGTCCAAGCAAGGAGTTTCCATATCAAGTCCTGACTCTGAGGTTCCAGTATCAAGTCCACGCTCGGAAGTTCCCGTATCAAGTCCTGACTCCAAGGTTCCAGTATCAAGTCCTGGCTCGGAGATTCCAGTATCAAGTCCTCACTCCGAGGTTCCAGTCTCAAGTCCTGACTCCGAGGTTCCAGAATCAAGTCCTGACACTGAGGTTCCAGGATCAACTCCTGACTCCGAGGTTCCAGTATCAAGTCCAAGCTCGGAGATTCCAGTATCAAGTCCTGACTGCGAGGTTCCAGTATCATGTCCTGACTCCGAGGTTCCAGTATCAAGTCCTGACGCCGAGGTTCCAGTACCAAGTACAGAATCGGAGTTTCCAGTATCAAGTCATGAAACCGAGGTTCCAGTATCAAGTCCAAGCTAGGAGGTTCCAGTATCAAGTCCTGACTCAGAGGTTCCTGTATCAAGACTTGACTCCGAGGTTCCAGTATATCAAGTCCTGACTCTGAGGTTCCAGTGTCAAGTCCACGCTCGGAAGTTCCCGTATCAAGTCCTGACTCCGAGGTTCCAGTATCAAGTCCTGACTCCGAGGTTTCAGTATCAAGTCCAAGCTCGGAGATTTCAGTATCAAGTCCTGACTCTGGGGTTCCAGTATCAAGTCCTGACTCCGAGGTTCCAGTATCAAGTCCAAGCTCGGAGATTCCAGTATCAAGTCCTGACTCCGGGGTTCCAGTATCAAGTCCTGACTCCGAGGTTCCAGTCTCAAGTCCTGACTCCAAGGTTCCAGTATCAATCCTGACTCCAGGGTTCCAGTATCAAGTCCTGACTCCGAGGTTCCAGTCTCAAGTCCTGACTCCGAGGTTCCAGTATCAAGTCCTGACTCCGGGGTTCCAGTATCAAGTTCTGACTCCGAGGTTCCAGTATCAAGTCCTGACTCCGGGGTTCCAGTAACAAGTCCTAACGCCGAGGTTCCAGTATCAAGTCCAGAATCGGAGGTTCCAGTATCAAGTCCTGACTCCGAGGTTCCAGTATAAAGTCCTGACGCCGAGGTTCCAGTCTCAAGTCCTGACTCCGAGGTTCCAGTATCAAGTCCTGACTCCGAGGTTCCAGTATCAAGTCCTGACTCCGAGGTTCCAGTTTCAAGTCCTGACTCCGGGGTTCCAGTATCAAGTCCAAGCAAGGAGTTTCCAGTATCAAGTCCTGACTCTGAGGTTCCAGTATCAAGTCCTGACTCCGGGGTTCCAGTATCAAGTCCACGCTCGGAAGTTCCAGTATCAAGTCCTGACTCCAAGGTTCCAGTATCAAGTCCACGCTTGGAAGTTCCCGTATCAACTCCTGACTCTGAGATTCCAGTATCAAGTCCCCACTCCGAAGTTCCAGTCTCAAGTCCTGACTCCGAGGTTCCAATAACAAGTCCTGACTCCGGGGTTCCAGTATCAAGTCCTGACTCCGAGGTTCCAGTCTCAAGTCCTGACTCCGGGGTTCCAGTATCAAGTCCTGACTCCGGGGTTCCAGTATCAAGTCCTGACTCCGAGGTTCCAGTCTCAAGTCCTGACTCCGAGGTTCCAGTATCAAGTCCTGACTCCGAGGTTCCAGTATCAAGTCCTGACTCCGAGGTTCCAGTATCAGGTCCAAGCTCGGAGGTTCCAGTATCAACTCCTGACTCCGAGGTTCCAGTATTAAGTCCAAGCTCGGAGGTCCCAGTATCAAATCCTGACTCCGAGGTTCCAGTATCAAGACCACACTCCGAGGTTCCAGTCTCAAGTCCTGATTCCGAGTTTCCAGTATGAAGTCCTGACACGGAGCTTCCAGTATCAACTCCTGGCTTGGAGGTTCCTGTATCAAGTCCTGACTCGGAGATTCCAGTATCAAGTCCAAGCTACGAGGTTCCAGTATCAAATCCTGACTCCGAGTATCCAGTCTCAAGTCCTGACTCCGAGGTTCCAGTATCAAGTCCAAGCTCGGAGGTTCCAGTATCAAGTCCTGACTCCGAGGTTCCAGTATCAAGTCCTGACTCCAAGGGTCCAGTATCAAGTCCAGGCTAAGGTGTTCCAGTATCAATTCCTGACTCTGAGGTTCCAGTATCAAGTCCATCTCGGAGATTCCAGTATGAAGTCCTGACTCCGAGGTTCCAGAATCAAGTCCAAGCTCGGAGGTTCCAGTATCAAGTCCTGACTCCGAGGTTCCAGTATCAAGTCCAAGCTCGAAGGTTCCAGTATCAAATTCTGACTCCGAGGTTCCAGTATCAAGTCATGGCTCCGGGGTTCCAGTATCAAGTCCATCTCGGAGTTTCCAGTATCAAGTCCTGACTCCGAGGATCCAGTATCAAGTCCTCACTCCGATGTTCCAGTCTCAAGTCCTGACTCGGAGCTTCCAGTATCAAGACCTGGCTCGGAGTTTCCAGTATCAAGTCCTGGCTCGGAGGTTCCAGTATCAAGTCCTGACTCGGAGGTTCCAGTATCAAGTACTGACTCCCAGGTTCCAGTATCAAGTCCAAGCTCAGAGGTTCCAGTATCAAATCCTGACTCCGAGGTTCCAGTCTCAAGTCCTGACTCCGAGTTTCCAGTATCAAGTCCTGACTCCGAAGTTCCAGTATGAAGTCCTGGCTTGGACGTTCCAGTATCAAGTCCTGACTTGGAGATTCCAGTATCAAGTCCAAGCTCGGAGGTTCCAGTCTTAAGTCCTGACTCCGAGGTTCCAGTATCAAGTCCTGACTCCAAGGGTCCAGTATCAAGTCCAGGCTAAGGTGTTCCAGTATCAATTCCTGACTCTGAGGTTCCAGTATCAAGTTCATCTCGGAGATTCCAGTATCTAGTCCTGACTCCGAAATTCCAGAATCAAGTCCAAGCTCGGAGGTTCCAGTATCATGTCCTGACTCCGAGGTTCCAGTATCAAGTCCAAGCTCGAAGGTTCCAGTATCAAATTCTGACTCCGAGGTTCCAGTATAAAGTCATGGCTCCGGGGTTCCAGTATCAAGTCCATCTCGGAGTTTCCAGTATCAAGTCCTGACTCCGAGGATCCAGTATCAAGTCCTCACTCCGATGTTCCAGTCTCAAGACCTGACTCGGAGCTTCCAGTATCAAGACCTGGCTCGGAGTTTCCAGTATCAAGTCCTGGATCGGAGGTTCCAGTATCAAGTCCTGACTCGGAGGTTCCAGTATCAAGTACTGACTCCCAGGTTCCAGTATCAAGTCCAAGCTCAGAAGTTCCAGTATCAAATCCTGACTCCGAGGTTCCAGTCTCAAGTCCTGACTCCGAGCTTCCAGTATCAAGTCCTGACTCCGAAGTTCCAGTATGAAGTCCTGGCTTGGACGTTCCAGTATCAAGTCCTGACTTGGAGATTCCAGTATCAAGTCCAAGCTCGGAGGTCCAGTCTTAAGTCCTGACTCCGAGGTTCCAGTATCAAGTCCAAGCTCGGAGGTTCCAGTATCAACACATGACTCCGAGGTTCCAGTATTAAGTCCAAGCTCGGAGGTCCCAGTATCAAATCCTGACTCCGAGGTTCCAGTATCAAGACCACACTCCGAGGTTCCAGTCTCAAGTCCTGATTCCGAGTTTCCAGTATGAAGTCCTGACTCGGAGCTTCCAGTATCAACTCCTGGCTTGGAGGTTCCAGTATCAAGTCCTGACTCCGAGGTTCCAGTATCAAGTCCAAACTCGGAGGTTCCAGTATCAACTCCTGACTCCGGGGTTCCAGTATCAAGTCCTGACTCTAAGGTTCCAGTATCAAGTCCAAGCTCGGAGGTTCCAGTATCAAATTCTGACTCCGAGGTTCCAGTATCAAGTCATGGCTCCGGGGTTCCAGTATCAAGTCCATCTCGGAGTTTCCAGTATCAAGTCCTGACTCCGAAGTTCCAGTATGAAGTCCTGGGTTGGACGTTCCAGTATCAAGTCCTGACTTGGAGATTCCAGTATCAAGTCCAAGCTCGGAGGTTCCAGTCTTAAGTCCTCTCTCCGAGGTTCCAGTATCAAGTCCAAGCTCGGAGGTTCCAGTATCAACTCCTGACTCCGAGGTTCCAGTATTAAGTCCAAGCTCGGAGGTCCCAGTATCAAATGCTGACTCTGAGGTTCCAGTATCAAGACCACACTCCGAGGTTCCAGTCTCAAGTCCTGATTCCGAGTTTCCAGTATGAAGTCCTGACACGGAGCTTCCAGTATCAACTCCTGGCTTGGAGGTTCCTGTATCAAGTCCTGACTCGGAGATTCCAGTATCAAGTCCAAGCTCGGAGGTTCCAGTATCAAGTCCTGACTCCAAGGGTCCTGTATCAAGTCCAGGCTAAGGTGTTCCAGTATCAATTACTGACTCTGAGGTTCCAGTATCAAGTCCATCTCGGAGATTCCAGTATCAAGTCCTGACTCCGAGGTTCCAGAATCAAGTCCAAGCTCGGAGGTTCCAGTATCAAGTCCTGACTCCGAGGTTCCAGTATTAAGTCCAAGCTCGAAGGTTCCAGTATCAAATTCTGACTCCGAGGTTCCAGTATCAAGTCATGGCTCCGGGGTTCCAGTATCAAGTCCATCTCGGAGTTTCCAGTATCAAGTCCTGACTCCGAGGATCCAGTATCAAGTCCTCACTCCGATGTTCCAGTCTCAAGTCCTGACTCGGAGCTTCCAGTATCAAGACCTGGCTCGGAGTTTCCAGTATCAAGTCCTGGATCGGAGGTTCCAGTATCAAGTCCTGACTCGGAGGTTCCAGTATCAAGTACTGACTCCCAGGTTCCAGTATCAAGTCCAAGCTCAGAGGTTCCAGTATCAAATCCTGACTCCGAGGTTCCAGTCTCAAGTCCTGACTCCGAGTTTCCAGTATCAAGTCCTGACTCCGAAGTTCCAGTATGAAGTCCTGGCTTGGACGTTCCAGTATCAAGTCCTGACTTGGAGATTCCAGTATCAAGTCCAAGCTCGGAGGTTCCAGTATCAAATCCTGACTCCGAGGTTCCAGTATCAAGTCCTGACTCCAAGGGTCCAGTATCAAGTCCAGGCTAAGGTGTTCCAGTATCAATTCCTGACTCTGAGGTTCCAGTATCAAGTCCATCTCGGAGATTCCAGTATCTAGTCCTGACTCCGAGATTCCAGTATCAAGTCCAAGCTCGGAGGTTCCAGTCTTAAGTCCTGTCTCCGAGGTTCCAGTATCAAGTCATGACTCCAAGGGTCCAGTATCAAGTCCATCTCGGAGTTTCCAGTATCAAGTCCTGACTCCGAAGTTCCAGTATGAAGTCCTGGGTTGGACGTTCCAGTATCAAGTCCTGACTTGGAGATTCCAGTATCAAGTCCAAGCTCGGAGGTTCCAGTCTTAAGTCCTGACTCCGAGGTTCCAGTATCAGGTCCAAGCTCGGAGGTTCCAGTATCAACTCCTGACTCCGAGGTTCCAGTATTAAGTCCAAGCTCGGAGGTCCCAGTATCAAATCCTGACTCCGAGGTTCCAGTATCAAGACCACACTCCGAGGTTCCAGTCTCAAGTCCTGATTCCGAGTTTCCAGTATGAAGTCCTGACACGGAGCTTCCAGTATCAACTCCTGGCTTGGAGGTTCCTGTATCAAGTCCTGACTCGGAGATTCCAGTATCAAGTCCAAGCTACGAGGTTCCAGTATCAAATCCTGACTCCGAGTATCCAGTCTCAAGTCCTGACTCCGAGGTTCCAGTATCAAGTCCAAGCTCGGAGGTTCCAGTATCAAGTCCTGACTCCGAGGTTCCAGTATCAAGTCCTGACTCCAAGGGTCCAGTATCAAGTCCAGGCTAAGGTGTTCCAGTATCAATTCCTGACTCTGAGGTTCCAGTATCAAGTCCATCTCGGATATTCCAGTATGAAGTCCTGACTCCGAGGTTCCAGAATCAAGTCCAAGCTCGGAGGTTCCAGTATCAAGTCCTGACTCCGAGGTTCCAGTATCAAGTCCAAGCTCGAAGGTTCCAGTATCAAATTCTGACTCCGAGGTTCCAGTATCAAGTCATGGCTCCGGGGTTCCAGTATCAAGTCCATCTCGGAGTTTCCAGTATCAAGTCCTGACTCCGAGGATCCAGTATCAAGTCCTCACTCCGATGTTCCAGTCTCAAGTCCTGACTCGGAGCTTCCAGTATCAAGACCTGGCTCGGAGTTTCCAGTATCAAGTCCTGGCTCGGAGGTTCCAGTATCAAGTCCTGACTCGGAGGTTCCAGTATCAAGTACTGACTCCCAGGTTCCAGTATCAAGTCCAAGCTCAGAGGTTCCAGTATCAAATCCTGACTCCGAGGTTCCAGTCTCAAGTCCTGACTCCGAGTTTCCAGTATCAAGTCCTGACTCCGAAGTTCCAGTATGAAGTCCTGGCTTGGACGTTCCAGTATCAAGTCCTGACTTGGAGATTCCAGTATCAAGTCCAAGCTCGGAGGTTCCAGTCTTAAGTCCTGACTCCGAGGTTCCAGTATCAAGTCCTGACTCCAAGGGTCCAGTATCAAGTCCAGGCTAAGGTGTTCCAGTATCAATTCCTGACTCTGAGGTTCCAGTATCAAGTTCATCTCGGAGATTCCAGTATCTAGTCCTGACTCCGAGGTTCCAGAATCAAGTCCAAGCTCGGAGGTTCCAGTATCATGTCCTGACTCCGAGGTTCCAGTATCAAGTCCAAGCTCGAAGGTTCCAGTATCAAATTCTGACTCCGAGGTTCCAGTATAAAGTCATGGCTCCGGGGTTCCAGTATCAAGTCCATCTCGGAGTTTCCAGTATCGAGTCCTGACTCCGAGGATCCAGTATCAAGTCCTCACTCCGATGTTCCAGTCTCAAGACCTGACTCGGAGCTTCCAGTATCAAGACCTGGCTCGGAGTTTCCAGTATCAAGTCCTGGATCGGAGGTTCCAGTATCAAGTCCTGACTCGGAGGTTCCAGTATCAAGTACTGACTCCCAGGTTCCAGTATCAAGTCCAAGCTCAGAGGTTCCAGTATCAAATCCTGACTCCGAGGTTCCAGTCTCAAGTCCTGACTCCGAGCTTCCAGTATCAAGTCCTGACTCCGAAGTTCCAGTATGAAGTCCTGGCTTGGACGTTCCAGTATCAAGTCCTGACTTGGAGATTCCAGTATCAAGTCCAAGCTCGGAGGTCCAGTCTTAAGTCCTGACTCCGAGGTTCCAGTATCAAGTCCAAGCTCGGAGGTTCCAGTATCAACACATGACTCCGAGGTTCCAGTATTAAGTCCAAGCTCGGAGGTCCCAGTATCAAATCCTGACTCCGAGGTTCCAGTATCAAGACCACACTCCGAGGTTCCAGTCTCAAGTCCTGATTCCGAGTTTCCAGTATGAAGTCCTGACTCGGAGCTTCCAGTATCAACTCCTGGCTTGGAGGTTCCAGTATCAAGTCCTGACTCCGAGGTTCCAGTATCAAGTCCAAACTCGGAGGTTCCAGTATCAACTCCTGACTCCGGGGTTCCAGTATCAAGTCCTGACTCTAAGGTTCCAGTATCAAGTTCAAGCTCGGAGGTTCCAGTATCAAATTCTGACTCCGAGGTTCCAGTATCAAGTCATGGCTCCGGGGTTCCAGTATCAAGTCCATCTCGGAGTTTCCAGTATCAAGTCCTGACTCCGAAGTTCCAGTATGAAGTCCTGGGTTGGACGTTCCAGTATCAAGTCCTGACTTGGAGATTCCAGTATCAAGTCCAAGCTCGGAGGTTCCAGTCTTAAGTCCTCTCTCCGAGGTTCCAGTATCAAGTCCAAGCTCGGAGGTTCCAGTATCAACTCCTGACTCCGAGGTTCCAGTATTAAGTCCAAGCTCGGAGGTCCCAGTATCAAATGCTGACTCTGAGGTTCCAGTATCAAGACCACACTCCGAGGTTCCAGTCTCAAGTCCTGATTCCGAGTTTCCAGTATGAAGTCCTGACACGGAGCTTCCAGTATCAACTCCTGGCTTGGAGGTTCCTGTATCAAGTCCTGACTCGGAGATTCCAGTATCAAGTCCAAGCTCGGAGGTTCCAGTATCAAGTCCTGACTCCAAGGGTCCTGTATCAAGTCCAGGCTAAGGTGTTCCAGTATCAATTACTGACTCTGAGGTTCCAGTATCAAGTCCATCTCGGAGATTCCAGTATCAAGTCCTGACTCCGAGGTTCCAGAATCAAGTCCAAGCTCGGAGGTTCCAGTATCAAGTCCTGACTCCGAGGTTCCAGTATTAAGTCCAAGCTCGAAGGTTCCAGTATCAAATTCTGACTCCGAGGTTCCAGTATCAAGTCATGGCTCCGGGGTTCCAGTATCAAGTCCATCTCGGAGTTTCCAGTATCAAGTCCTGACTCCGAGGATCCAGTATCAAGTCCTCACTCCGATGTTCCAGTCTCAAGTCCTGACTCGGAGCTTCCAGTATCAAGACCTGGCTCGGAGTTTCCAGTATCAAGTCCTGGATCGGAGGTTCCAGTATCAAGTCCTGACTCGGAGGTTCCAGTATCAAGTACTGACTCCCAGGTTCCAGTATCAAGTCCAAGCTCAGAGGTTCCAGTATCAAATCCTGACTCCGAGGTTCCTGTCTCAAGTCCTGACTCCGAGTTTCCAGTATCAAGTCCTGACTCCGAAGTTCCAGTATGAAGTCCTGGCTTGGACGTTCCAGTATCAAGTCCTGACTTGGAGATTCCAGTATCAAGTCCAAGCTCGGAGGTTCCAGTCTTAAGTCCTGACTCCGAGGTTCCAGTATCAAGTCCTGACTCCAAGGGTCCAGTATCAAGTCCAGGCTAAGGTGTTCCAGTATCAATTCCTGACTCTGAGGTTCCAGTATCAAGTCCATCTCGGAGATTCCAGTATCTAGTCCTGACTCCGAGATTCCAGTAACAAGTCCAAGCTCGGAGGTTCCAGTCTTAAGTCCTGTCTCCGAGGTTCCAGTATCAAGTCATGACTCCAAGGGTCCAGTATCAAGTCCAGGCTAAGGTGTTCCAGTATCAATTCCAGACTCTGAGGTTCCAGTATCAAGTCCATCTCGGAGTTTCCAGTATCAAGTCCTGACTCCGAAGTTCCAGTATGAAGTCCTGGGTTGGACGTTCCAGTATCAAGTCCTGACTTGGAGATTCCAGTATCAAGTCCAAGCTCGGAGGTTCCAGTCTTAAGTCCTGACTCCGAGGTTCCAGTATCAAGTCCAAGCTCGGAGGTTCCAGTATCAACTCCTGACTCCGAGGTTCCAGTATTAAGTCCAAGCTCGGAGGTCCCAGTATCAAATCCTGACTCCGAGGTTCCAGTATCAAGACCACACTCCGAGGTTCCAGTCTCAAGTCCTGATTCCGAGTTTCCAGTATGATGTCCTGACACGGAGCTTCCAGTATCAACTCCTGGCTTGGAGGTTCCTGTATCAAGTCCTGACTCGGAGATTAAAGTATCAAGTCCAAGCTACGAGGTTCCAGTATCAAATCCTGACTCCGAGTATCCAGTCTCAAGTCCTGACTCCGAGGTTCCAGTATCAAGTCCAAGCTCGGAGGTTCCAGTATCAAGTCCTGACTCCGAGGTTCCAGTATCAAGTCCTGACTCCAAGGGTCCAGTATCAAGTCCAGGCTAAGGTGTTCCAGTATCAATTCCTGACTCTGAGGTTCCAGTATCAAGTCCATCTCGGAGATTCCAGTATCAAGTCCTGACTCCGAGGTTCCAGAATCAAGTCCAAGCTCGGAGGTTCCAGTATCAAGTCCTGACTCCGAGGTTCCAGTATCAAGTCCAAGCTCGAAGGTTCCAGTATCAAATTCTGACTCCGAGGTTCCAGTATCAAGTCATGGCTCCGGGGTTCCAGTATCAAGTCCATCTCGGAGTTTCCAGTATCAAGTCCTGACTCCGAGGATCCAGTATCAAGTCCTCACTCCGATGTTCCAGTCTCAAGTCCTGACTCGGAGCTTCCAGTATCAAGACCTGGCTCGGAGTTTCCAGTATCAAGTCCTGGCTCGGAGGTTCCAGTATCAAGTCCTGACTCGGAGGTTCCAGTATCAAGTACTGACTCCCAGGTTCCAGTATCAAGTCCAAGCTCAGAGGTTCCAGTATCAAATCCTGACTCCGAGGTTCCAGTCTCAAGTCCTGACTCCGAGTTTCCAGTATCAAGTCCTGACTCCGAAGTTCCAGTATGAAGTCCTGGCTTGGACGTTCCAGTATCAAGTCCTGACTTGGAGATTCCAGTATCAAGTCCAAGCTCGGAGGTTCCAGTCTTAAGTCCTGACTCCGAGGTTCCAGTATCAAGTCCTGACTCCAAGGGTCCAGTATCAAGTCCAGGCTAAGGTGTTCCAGTATCAATTCCTGACTCTGAGGTTCCAGTATCAAGTCCATCTCGGAGATTCCAGTATCTAGTCCTGACTCCGAGGTTCCAGAATCAAGTCCAAGCTCGGAGGTTCCAGTATCATGTCCTGACTCCGAGGTTCCAGTATCAAGTCCAAGCTCGAAGGTTCCAGTATCAAATTCTGACTCCGAGGTTCCAGTATAAAGTCATGGCTCCGGGGTTCCAGTATCAAGTCCATCTCGGAGTTTCCAGTATCAAGTCCTGACTCCGAGGATCCAGTATCAAGTCCTCACTCCGATGTTCCAGTCTCAAGACCTGACTCGGAGCTTCCAGTATCAAGACCTGGCTCGGAGTTTCCAGTATCAAGTCCTGGATCGGAGGTTCCAGTATCAAGTCCTGACTCGGAGGTTCCAGTATCAAGTACTGACTCCCAGGTTCCAGTATCAAGTCCAAGCTCAGAGGTTCCAGTATCAAATCCTGACTCCGAGGTTCCAGTCTCAAGTCCTGACTCCGAGCTTCCAGTATCAAGTCCTGACTCCGAAGTTCCAGTATGAAGTCCTGGCTTGGACGTTCCAGTATCAAGTCCTGACTTGGAGATTCCAGTATCAAGTCCAAGCTCGGAGGTTCCAGTCTTAAGTCCTGACTCCGAGGTTCCAGTATCAAGTCCAAGCTCGGAGGTTCCAGTATCAACACATGACTCCGAGGTTCCAGTATTAAGTTCAAGCTCGGAGGTCCCAGTATCAAATCCTGACTCCGAGGTTCCAGTATCAAGACCACACTCCGAGGTTCCAGTCTCAAATCCTGATTCCGAGTTTCCAGTATGAAGTCCTGACTCGGAGCTTCCAGTATCAACTCCTGGCTTGGAGGTTCCTGTATCAAGTCCTGACTCGGAGATTCCAGTATCAAGTCCAAGCTAGGAGGTTCCAGTATCAAATCCTGACTCCGAGTATCCAGTATCAAGTCCTGACTGAGAGGTTCCAGTATCAAGTCCAAACTCGGAGGTTCCAGTATCAACTCCTGACTCCGGGGTTCCAGTATCAAGTCCAAGCAAGGAGTTTCCAGTATCAAGTCCTGACTCTAAGGTTCCAGTATCAAGTCCAGGCTCCGAGGTTCCAGTATCAAATTCTGACTCCGAGGTTCCAGTATCAAGTCATGGCTCCGGGGTTCCAGTATCAAGTCCATCTCGGAGTTTCCAGTATCAAGTCCTGACTCCGAGGATCCAGTATCAAGTCCAAGCAAGGAGTTTCCAGTATCAAGTCCTGATTCTGAGGTTCCAGTATCAAGTCCACGTTCGGAAGTTCCCGTATCATGTCCTGACTCCAAGTTTCCAGTTTCAAGTCCTGGCTTGGAGATTCCAGTATCAAGTCCTCACTCCGACTTTCCAGTCTCAAGTCCTGACTCCGAGGTTCCAGTATCAAGTCCTGACTCTGAAGTTCCATATCAAGTCCTGACGCCGAGGTTCCAGTTTCAAGTACAGAATCGGAGGTTCCAGTATCAAGTCATGAAACCGAGGTTCCAGTATCAAATCCAAGCTCGGAGGTTCCAGTATCAAGTCCTGACTCCGAGGTTCCAGTATCAAGTCCTGACTCCAAGGGTCCAGTATCAACTCCAGGCTAAGGTGTTCCAGTATCAATTCCTGACTCTGAGGTTCCAGTATCAAGTCCATCTCGGAGATTCCAGTATCAAGTCCTGACTCCGAGGTTCCAGAATCAAGTCCAAGCTCGGAGTTTCCAGTATCAAGTCCTGACTCCGAGGTTTCAGTATCAAGTCCAAGCTCACAGGTTCCAGTATCAAATTCTGACTCCGGGGTTCCAGTATCAAGTCCATCTCGGAGATTCCAGTATCAAGTCCTGACTTCGAGGTTCCAGAATCAAGTCCAAGCTCGGAGGTTCCATTATCAAGTCCTGACTCCGAGTTTCCAGTATCAAGTCCAAGTTCGGAGGTTCCAATATATCAAGTCTTGACGCAGAGGATCCAGTATCAAGACCTGACTCCGAGGATCCAGTATCAAGACCGGACTCCGAGGATCCAGTATCAAGTCCTCACTCCAAGGTTCCATTCTCAAGTCCTGACTCGGAGCTTCCAGTATCGAGACCTGGCTCGGAGTTTCCAGTATCAAGTCCTGACTCCGAGGTTCCAGTATCAAGTCCTGACTCGGAGGTTCTAGTATCAAGTACTGACTCGCAGGTTCCAGTATCAAGTCCAAGTTCTGAGGTTCCAGTATCAAATCCTGACTCCGAGGTTCCAGTCTCAAGTCCTGACTCCGAGTTTCCAGTATCAAGTCCTGACTCCGAAGTTCCAGTATGAAGTCCTGGCTTGGACGTTCCAGTATCAAGTCCTGACTTGGAGATTCGAGTATCAAGTCCAAGCTCGGAGGTTCCAGTCTTAAGTCCTGACTCCGAGGTTCCAGTATCAAGTCCTGACTCCAAGGGTCCAGTATCAAGTCCAGGCTAAGGTATTCCAGTATCAATTCCTGACTCTGAGGTTCCAGTATCAAGTCCATCTCGGAGATTCCAGTATCAAGTCCTGACTCCGAGGTTCCAGAATCAAGTCCAAGCTCGGAGGTTCCAGTATCAAGTCCTGACTCCGAGGTTCCAGTATCAAGTCCAAGCTCGAAGGTTCCAGTATCAAATTCTGACTCCGAGGTTCCAGTATCAAGTCATGGCTCCGGGGTTCCAGTATCAAGTCCATCTCGGAGTTTCCAGTATCAAGTCCTGACTCGGAGGTTCCAGTATCAAGTACTGACTCCCAGGTTCCAGTATCAAGTCCAAGCTCAGAGGTTCCAGTATCAAATCCTGACTCCGAGGTTCCAGTCTCAAGTCCTGACTCCGAGTTTCCAGTATCAAGTCCTGACTTGGAGATTCCAGTATCAAGTCCAAGCTCGGAGGTTCCAGTCTTAAGTCCTGACTCCGAGGTTCCCGTATCAAGTCCAAGCTCGGAGGTTCCAGTATCAACACCTGACTCCGAGGTTCCAGTATTAAGTCCAAGCTCGGAGGTCCCAGTATCAAATCCTGACTCCGAGGTTCCAGTATCAAGACCACACTCCGAGGTTCCAGTCTCAAGTCCTGATTCCGAGTTTCCAGTATGAAGTCCTGACTCGGAGCTTCCAGAATCAACTCCTGGCTTGGAGGTTCCTGTATCAAGTCCTGACTCGGAGATTCCAGTATCAACTCCAAGCTAGGAGGTTCCAGTATCAAATCCTGACTCCGAGTATCCAGTATCAAGTCCTGACTCCGAGGTTCCAGTATCAAGTCCAAACTCCGAGGTTCCAGTATCAACTCCTGACTCCGGGGTTCCAGTATCAAGTCCAAGCAAGGAGTTTCCAGTATCAAGTCCTGACTCTAAGGTTCCAGTATCAAGTCCAAGCTCGGAGGTTCCAGTATCAAATTCTGACTCCGAGTTTCCAGTATCAAGTCATGGCTCCGGGGTTCCAGTATCAAGTCCATCTCGGAGTTTCCAGTATCAAGTCCTGACTCCGAGGATCCAGTATCAAGTCCAAGCAAGGAGTTTCCAGTATCAAGTCCTGATTCTGAGGTTCCAGTATCAAGTCCACGTTCGGAAGTTCCCGTATCATGTCCTGACTCCAAGTTTCCAGTTTCAAGGCCTGGCTTGGAGATTCCAGTATCAAGTCCTCACTCCGAGGTTCCAGTCTCAAGTCCTGACTCCGAGGTTCCAGTATCAAGTCCTGACTCTGAAGTTCCATATCAAGTCCTGATGCCGAGGTTCCAGTATCAAGTACAGAATCGGAGGTTCCAGTATCAAGTCATGAAACCGAGGTTCCAATATTAAATCCAAGCTCGGAGGTTCCAGTATCAAGTCCTGACTCCGAGGTTCCAGTATCAAGTCCTGACTCCAAGGGTCCAGTATCAACTCCAGGCTAAGGTGTTCCAGTATCAATTCCTGACTCTGAGGTTCCAGTATCAAGTCCATCTCGGAGATTCCAGTATCAAGTCCTGACTCCGAGGTTCCAGAATCAAGTCCAAGCTCGGAGTTTCCAGTATCAAGTCCTGACTCCGAGGTTTCAGTATCAAGTCCAAGCTCAGAGGTTCCACTATCAAATTCTGACTCCGGGGTTCCAGTATCAAGTCCATCTCGGAGATTCCAGTATCAAGTCCTGACTCCGAGGTTCCAGAATCAAGTCCAAGCTCGGAGGTTCCATTATCAAGTCCTGACTCCGAGTTTCCAGTATCAAGTCCAAGTTCGGAGGTTCCAATAAATCAAGTCCTGACGCAGAGGATCCAGTATCAAGACCTGACTCCGAGGATCCAGTATCAAGACCTGACTCCGAGGATCCAGTATCAAGTCCTCACTCCGAGGTTCCAGTCTCAAGTCCTGACTCGGAGCTTCCAGTATCAAGACCTGGCTCGGAGTTTCCAGTATCAAGTCCTGGCTCGGAGGTTCCAGTATCAAGTCCTGACCGAGGTTCCAGTATCAAGTCCTCACTCCGAGGATCCAGTATCAAGTCCATCTCGGAGATTCCAGTATCAAGTCCTGACTCCGAGGATCCAGTATCAAGTCCTCACTCCGAGGTTCCAGTCTCAATTCCTGACTCCGAGTTTCCAGTATCAAGTCCAAGTTCGGAGATTCCAATATATCAAGTCCTGACTCAGAGGTTCCAGTATCAAGTCTAAGCTCGGAGATTCGAGTATCAAGTCCTGACTCCGAGGTTCCAGTATCAAGTCCAAGCTCGGAGGTTCCAGTATCAAGTCCTGACTCCGAGGTTCCAGTATCAAGTCCAAGCTCGGAGGTTCCAGTATCAAATCCTCACTCCGAGGTACCCTTATCAAGTCCTGACTCCGAGGTTCCAGTCTCAAGTCCTGACTCCGAGTTTCCAGTATCAAGTCCTGACTCCACGGTTATAGTATCAAGTCCAAGCTCGGAGATTCCAGTATCAAGTCCTGACTCGGAGGTTCCAGTATCAAGTCCAAGCTCGGAGGTTCAAGTATCGAGTCCAAGCACGGAGGTTCCAGTATCAAATCCTGACTCCGAGTATCCAGTATCAAGTCCTGACTCCGATGTTCCAGTATCAAGTCCAAACTCGGAGGTTCCAGTATCAACTCCTGACTCCGAGGTTCCAGTATCAAGTCCTGACTCCGAGTATCCAGTATCAAGTCCTGACTCCGATGTTCCAGTATCAAGTCCAAACTCGGAGGTTCCAGTATCAACTCCTGACTCCGAGGTTCCAATATCAAGTCCTGACTCCGGGGTTCCAGTATCAAGTCCAAGCAAGGAGTTTCCAGTATCAAGTCCTGACTCTGAGGTTCCAGTATCAAGTCCACGTTCAGAAGTTCCCGTATCATGTCCTGACTCCAAGTTTCCAGTTTCAAGTCCTGGCTCGGAGATTCCAGTATCAAGTCCTCACTCCGAGGTTCCAGTCTCAAGTCCTGACTCCGAGGTTCCAGTATCAAGACCTGACTCTGAGGTTCCAGTATCAAGTCCTGACTCCGAGGTTCCAGAATCAACTCCTGACTCCGAGGTTCCAATATCAAGGCCATGCTCGGAGATTCAATTATCAAGTCCTAACTCCGAGGTTCCAGTATCAGGTCCTGACGCCGAGGTTCCAGTATCAAGTACAGAATCGGAGGTTCCAGTATCAAGTCATGAAACCGATGTTCCAGTATCAAATCCAAGCTCGGAGGTTCCAGTATCAAGTCCTGACTCCGAGGTTCCAGTATCAAGTCCAGACTACGAGGTTCCAGTATCAAGTCCTGACTCCGGAGTTCCAGTATCAAGACCAAGCTAGGAGGTTCCAGAATCAAGTCATGACTCCGACGTTCCTGTATCAAGTCATGACTCCAAGGGTCCAGTATCAACTCCAGGCTAAGGTGTTCCAGTATCAATTCCTGACTCTGAGGTTCCAGTATCAAGTCCATCTCGGAGATTCCAGTATCAAGTCTTGACTCCGAGGTTCCAGAATCAAGTCCAAGCTCGGAGTTTCCAGTATCAAGTCCTGACTCCGAGGTTTCAGTATCAAGTCCAAGCTCGGAGGTTCCAGTATCAAATTCTGACTCCGGGGTTCCAGTATCAAGTCGATCTCGGAGATTCCAGTATCAAGTCCTGACTCCGAGGTTCCAGAATCAAGTCCAAGCTCGGAGGTTCCATTATCAAGTCCAGACTCCGAGTTTCCAGTATCAAGTCCAAGTTCGGAGGTTCCAATATATCAAGTCCTGACTCCGAGGTTCCAGTATCAAGTCCTGACTCTGAAGTTCCATATCAAGTCCTGATGCCGAGGTTCCAGTATCAAGTACAGAATCGGAGGTTGCAGTATCAAGTCATGAAACCGAGGTTCCAATATTAAATCCAAGCTCGGAGGTTCCAGTATCAAGTCCTGACTCTGAGGTTCCAGTATCAAGTCCATCTCGGAGATTCCAGTATCAAGTCCTGACTCCGAGGTTCCAGAATCAAGTCCAAGCTCGGAGTTTCCAGTATCAAGTCCTGACTCCGAGGTTTCAGTATCAAGTCCAAGCTCAGAGGTTCCACTATCAAATTCTGACTCCGGGGTTCCAGTATCAAGTCCATCTCGGAGATTCCAGTATCAAGTCCTGACTCCGAGGTTCCAGAATCAAGTCCAAGCTCGGAGGTTCCATTATCAAGTCCTGACTCCGAGTTTCCAGTATCAAGTCCAAGTTCGGAGGTTCCAATAAATCAAGTCCTGACGCAGAGGATCCAGTATCAAGACCTGACTCCGAGGATCCAGTATCAAGACCTGACTCCGAGGATCCAGTATCAAGTCCTCACTCCGAGGTTCCAGTCTCAAGTCCTGACTCGGAGCTTCCAGTATCAAGACCTGGCTCGGAGTTTCCAGTATCAAGTCCTGGCTCGGAGGTTCCAGTATCAAGTCCTGACCGAGGTTCCAGTATCAAGTCCTCACTCCGAGGATCCAGTATCAAGTCCATCTCGGAGATTCCAGTATCAAGTCCTGACTCCGAGGATCCAGTATCAAGTCCTCACTCCGAGGTTCCAGTCTCAATTCCTGACTCCGAGTTTCCAGTATCAAGTCCAAGTTCGGAGATTCCAATATATCAAGTCCTGACTCAGAGGTTCCAGTATCAAGTCTAAGCTCGGAGATTCGAGTATCAAGTCCTGACTCCGAGGTTCCAGTATCAAGTCCAAGCTCGGAGGTTCCAGTATCAAGTCCTGACTCCGAGGTTCCAGTATCAAGTCCAAGCTCGGAGGTTCCAGTATCAAATCCTCACTCCGAGGTACCCTTATCAAGTCCTGACTCCGAGGTTCCAGTCTCAAGTCCTGACTCCGAGTTTCCAGTATCAAGTCCTGACTCCACGGTTATAGTATCAAGTCCAAGCTCGGAGATTCCAGTATCAAGTCCTGACTCGGAGGTTCCAGTATCAAGTCCAAGCTCGGAGGTTCAAGTATCGAGTCCAAGCACGGAGGTTCCAGTATCAAATCCTGACTCCGAGTATCCAGTATCAAGTCCTGACTCCGATGTTCCAGTATCAAGTCCAAACTCGGAGGTTCCAGTATCAACTCCTGACTCCGAGGTTCCAGTATCAAGTCCTGACTCCGAGTATCCAGTATCAAGTCCTGACTCCGATGTTCCAGTATCAAGTCCAAACTCGGAGGTTCCAGTATCAACTCCTGACTCCGAGGTTCCAATATCAAGACCTGACTCCGGGGTTCCAGTATCAAGTCCAAGCAAGGAGTTTCCAGTATCAAGTCCTGACTCTGAGGTTCCAGTATCAAGTCCACGTTCAGAAGTTCCCGTATCATGTCCTGACTCCAAGTTTCCAGTTTCAAGTCCTGGCTCGGAGATTCCAGTATCAAGTCCTCACTCCGAGGTTCCAGTCTCAAGTCCTGACTCCGAGGTTCCAGTATCAAGACCTGACTCTGAGGTTCCAGTATCAAGTCCTGACTCCGAGGTTCCAGAATCAACTCCTGACTCCGAGGTTCCAATATCAAGGCCATGCTCGGAGATTCAATTATCAAGTCCTAACTCCGAGGTTCCAGTATCAGGTCCTGACGCCGAGGTTCCAGTATCAAGTACAGAATCGGAGGTTCCAGTATCAAGTCATGAAACCGATGTTCCAGTATCAAATCCAAGCTCGGAGGTTCCAGTATCAAGTCCTGACTCCGAGGTTCCAGTATCAAGTCCAGACTACGAGGTTCCAGTATCAAGTCCTGACTCCGGAGTTCCAGTATCAAGACCAAGCTAGGAGGTTCCAGAATCAAGTCATGACTCCGACGTTCCTGTATCAAGTCATGACTCCAAGGGTCCAGTATCAACTCCAGGCTAAGGTGTTCCAGTATCAATTCCTGACTCCGAGGTTCCAGAATCAAGTCCAAGCTCGGAGTTTCCAGTATCAAGTCCTGACTCCGAGGTTTCAGTATCAAGTCCAAGCTCGGAGGTTCCAGTATCAAATTCTGACTCCGGGGTTCCAGTATCAAGTCGATCTCGGAGATTCCAGTATCAAGTCCTGACTCCGAGGTTCCAGAATCAAGTCCAAGCTCGGAGGTTCCATTATCAAGTCCAGACTCCGAGTTTCCAGTATCAAGTCCAAGTTCGGAGGTTCCAATATATCAAGTCCTGACTCCGAGGTTCCAGTATCAAGTCCTGACTCTGAAGTTCCATATCAAGTCCTGATGCCGAGGTTCCAGTATCAAGTACAGAATCGGAGGTTCCAGTATCAAGTCATGAAACCGAGGTTCCAATATTAAATCCAAGCTCGGAGGTTCCAGTATCAAGTCCTGACTCTGAGGTTCCAGTATCAAGTCCATCTCGGAGATTCCAGTATCAAGTCCTGACTCCGAGGTTCCAGAATCAAGTCCAAGCTCGGAGTTTCCAGTATCAAGTCCTGACTCCGAGGTTTCAGTATCAAGTCCAAGCTCAGAGGTTCCACTATCAAATTCTGACTCCGGGGTTCCAGTATCAAGTCCATCTCGGAGATTCCAGTATCAAGTCCTGACTCCGAGGTTCCAGAATCAAGTCCAAGCTCGGAGGTTCCATTATCAAGTCCTGACTCCGAGTTTCCAGTATCAAGTCCAAGTTCGGAGGTTCCAATAAATCAAGTCCTGACGCAGAGGATCCAGTATCAAGACCTGACTCCGAGGATCCAGTATCAAGACCTGACTCCGAGGATCCAGTATCAAGTCCTCACTCCGAGGTTCCAGTCTCAAGTCCTGACTCGGAGCTTCCAGTATCAAGACCTGGCTCGGAGTTTCCAGTATCAAGTCCTGGCTCGGAGGTTCCAGTATCAAGTCCTGACCGAGGTTCCAGTATCAAGTCCTCACTCCGAGGATCCAGTATCAAGTCCATCTCGGAGATTCCAGTATCAAGTCCTGACTCCGAGGATCCAGTATCAAGTCCTCACTCCGAGGTTCCAGTCTCAATTCCTGACTCCGAGTTTCCAGTATCAAGTCCAAGTTCGGAGATTCCAATATATCAAGTCCTGACTCAGAGGTTCCAGTATCAAGTCTAAGCTCGGAGATTCGAGTATCAAGTCCTGACTCCGAGGTTCCAGTATCAAGTCCAAGCTCGGAGGTTCCAGTATCAAGTCCTGACTCCGAGGTTCCAGTATCAAGTCCAAGCTCGGAGGTTCCAGTATCAAATCCTCACTCCGAGGTACCCTTATCAAGTCCTGACTCCGAGGTTCCAGTCTCAAGTCCTGACTCCGAGTTTCCAGTATCAAGTCCTGACTCCACGGTTATAGTATCAAGTCCAAGCTCGGAGATTCCAGTATCAAGTCCTGACTCGGAGGTTCCAGTATCAAGTCCAAGCTCGGAGGTTCAAGTATCGAGTCCAAGCACGGAGGTTCCAGTATCAAATCCTGACTCCGAGTATCCAGTATCAAGTCCTGACTCCGATGTTCCAGTATCAAGTCCAAACTCGGAGGTTCCAGTATCAACTCCTGACTCCGAGGTTCCAGTATCAAGTCCTGACTCCGAGTATCCAGTATCAAGTCCTGACTCCGATGTTCCAGTATCAAGTCCAAACTCGGAGGTTCCAGTATCAACTCCTGACTCCGAGGTTCCAATATCAAGTCCTGACTCCGGGGTTCCAGTATCAAGTCCAAGCAAGGAGTTTCCAGTATCAAGTCCTGACTCTGAGGTTCCAGTATCAAGTCCACGTTCAGAAGTTCCCGTATCATGTCCTGACTCCAAGTTTCCAGTTTCAAGTCCTGGCTCGGAGATTCCAGTATCAAGTCCTCACTCCGAGGTTCCAGTCTCAAGTCCTGACTCCGAGGTTCCAGTATCAAGACCTGACTCTGAGGTTCCAGTATCAAGTCCTGACTCCGAGGTTCCAGAATCAACTCCTGACTCCGAGGTTCCAATATCAAGGCCATGCTCGGAGATTCAATTATCAAGTCCTAACTCCGAGGTTCCAGTATCAGGTCCTGACGCCGAGGTTCCAGTATCAAGTACAGAATCGGAGGTTCCAGTATCAAGTCATGAAACCGATGTTCCAGTATCAAATCCAAGCTCGGAGGTTCCAGTATCAAGTCCTGACTCCGAGGTTCCAGTATCAAGTCCAGACTACGAGGTTCCAGTATCAAGTCCTGACTCCGGAGTTCCAGTATCAAGACCAAGCTAGGAGGTTCCAGAATCAAGTCATGACTCCGACGTTCCTGTATCAAGTCATGACTCCAAGGGTCCAGTATCAACTCCAGGCTAAGGTGTTCCAGTATCAATTCCTGACTCTGAGGTTCCAGTATCAAGTCCATCTCGGAGATTCCAGTATCAAGTCTTGACTCCGAGGTTCCAGAATCAAGTCCAAGCTCGGAGTTTCCAGTATCAAGTCCTGACTCCGAGGTTTCAGTATCAAGTCCAAGCTCGGAGGTTCCAGTATCAAATTCTGACTCCGGGGTTCCAGTATCAAGTCGATCTCGGAGATTCCAGTATCAAGTCCTGACTCCGAGGTTCCAGAATCAAGTCCAAGCTCGGAGGTTCCATTATCAAGTCCAGACTCCGAGTTTCCAGTATCAAGTCCAAGTTCGGAGGTTCCAATATATCAAGTCCTGACGCAGAGGATCCAGTATCAAGACCTGACTCCGAGGATCCAGTATCAAGTCCTCACTCCGAGGTTCCAGTCTCAAGTCCTGACTCGGAGCTTCCAGTATCAAGACCTGGCTCGGAGGTTCCAGTATCAAGTCCTGACTCGAGGTTCCAGTATCAAGTCCAATCTCGGAGGTTCCAGTATCAAGTCCTGACTCCGAGGATCCAGTATCAAGTCCAAGCAAGGAGTTTCCAGTATCAAGTCCTGATTCTGAGCTTCCAGTATCAAGTCCACGTTCGGAAGTTCCCGTATCATGTCCTGACTCCAAGTTTCCAGTTTCAAGTCCTGGCTCGGAGATTCCAGTATCAAGTCCTCACTCCGAGGTTCCAGTCTCAAGTCCTGACTCCGAGGTTCCAGTATCAAGACCTGACTCTGAGGTTCCAGTATCAAGTCCTGACTCCGAGGTTCCAGAATCAACTCCTGACTCCGAGGTTCCAATATCAAGGCCATGCTCGGAGATTCAATTATCAAGTCCTAACTCCGAGGTTCCAGTATCAGGTCCTGACGCCGAGGTTCCAGTATCAAGTACAGAATCGGAGGTTCCAGTATCAAGTCATGAAACCGATGTTCCAGTATCAAATCCAAGCTCGGAGGTTCCAGTATCAAGTCCTGACTCCGAGGTTCCAGTATCAAGTCCAGACTACGAGGTTCCAGTATCAGGTCCTGACTCCGGAGTTCCAGTATCAAGACCAAGCTAGGAGGTTCCAGAATCAAGTCATGACTCCGACGTTCCTGTATCAAGTCATGACTCCAAGGGTCCAGTATCAACTCCAGGCTAAGGTGTTCCAGTATCAATTCCTGACTCTGAGGTTCCAGTATCAAGTCCATCTCGGAGATTCCAGTATCAAGTCTTGACTCCGAGGTTCCAGAATCAAGTCCAAGCTCGGAGTTTCCAGTATCAAGTCCTGACTCCGAGGTTTCAGTATCAAGTCCAAGCTCGGAGGTTCCAGTATCAAATTCTGACTCCGGGGTTCCAGTATCAAGTCGATCTCGGAGATTCCAGTATCAAGTCCTGACTCCGAGGTTCCAGAATCAAGTCCAAGCTCGGAGGTTCCATTATCAAGTCCTGACTCCGAGTTTCCAGTATCAAGTCCAAGTTCGGAGGTTCCAATATATCAAGTCCTGACGCAGAGGATCCAGTATCAAGACCTGACTCCGAGGATCCAGTATCAAGTCCTCACTCCGAGGTTCCAGTCTCAAGTCCTGACTCGGAGCTTCCAGTATCAAGACCTGGCTCGGAGTTTCCAGTATCAAGTCCTGGCTCGGAGGTTCCAGTATCAAGTCCTGACCGAGGTTCCAGTATCAAGTCCTGACTCGAGGTTCCAGTATCAAGTCCAATCTCGGAGGTTCCAGTCTTAAGTCCTGACTCCAAGGTTCCAGTATCAAGTCCAAGCTCGGAGGTTCCAGTCTCAAGTCCAAGCTCGGAGGTTCCAGTATCAACTCCTGACTCCGAGGTTCCAGTATCAAGTCCAAGCTCGGAGTTTCCAGCATCAAATCCTGACTCCGAGGTTCCAGTATCAAGTCCACACTCCGAGGTTCCAGTCTCAAGTCCTGATTCCGAGTTTCCAGTATGAAGTCCTGACTCGGAGCTTCCAGTATCAAGTCCAAGCTAGGAGGTTCCAGTATCAAGTCCTGACTCAGAGGTTCCAGTATCAAGTCCAAGCTCGGAGGTTCCAGTATCAAATCCTGACTCCGAGGTTCCAGTCTCAAGTCCTGACTCCGAGTTTCCAGTATCAAGTCCTGACTCCGAAGTTCCAGTATCAACTCCTGGCTTGGACGTTCCAGGATCAAGTCCTGACTCGGAGATTCCTGTATCAAGTCCAAGCTCGGAGGTTCCAGTCTTAAGTCCTGACTCCGAGGTTCCAGTATCAAGTCCAAGCTCGGAGGTTCCAGTATCAACTCCTGACTCCGAGGTTCCAGTATCAAGTCCAAGCTCGGAGTTTCCAGCATCAAATCCTGACTCCGAGGTTCCAGTATCAAGTCCACACTCCGAGGTTCCAGTCTCAAGTCCTGATTCCGAGTTTCCAGTATGAAGTCCTGACTCGGAGCTTCCAGTATCAAGTCCAAGCTAGGAGGTTCCAGTATCAAGTCCTGACTCAGAGGTTCCAGTATCAAGTCCTGACTCAGAGGTTCCAGTATCAAGTCCAAGCTCGGAGATTCCAGTATCAAGTCCTGACTCCGATGTTCCAGAATCAAGTCCAAGCTCGGAGGTTCCATTATCAAGTCCTGACTCCGAGTTTCCAGTATCAAGTCCAAGTTCGGAGGTTCCAATATATCAAGTCCTGACGCAGAGGATACAGTATCAAGACCTGACTCCGAGGATCCAGTATCAAGTCCTCACTCCGAGGTTCCAGTCACAAGTCCTGACTCGGAGCTTCCAGTATCAAGACCTGGCTCGGAGTTTCCAGTATCAAGTCCTGGCTCGGAGGTTCCCGTATCAAGTCCTGACCGAGGTTCCAGTATCAAGTCCTGACTCGAGGTTCCAGTATCAAGTCCAATCTCGGAGGTTCCAGTCTTAAGTCCTGACTCCAAGGTTCCAGTATCAAGTCCAAGCTCGGAGGTTCCAGTCTCAAGTCCAAGCTCGGAGGTTCCAGTATCAACTCCTGACTCCGAGGTTCCAGTCTCAAGTCCTGACTCCGAGTTTCCAGTATCAAGTCCTGACTCCGAAGTTCCAGTATCAACTCCTGGCTTGGACGTTCCAGTATCAAGTCCTGACTCGGAGATTCCTGTATCAAGTCCAAGCTCGGAGGTTCCAGTCTTAAGTCCTGACTCCGAGGTTCCAGTATCAAGTCCAAGCTCGGAGGTTCCAGTATCAACTCCTGACTCCGAGGTTCCAGTATCAAGTCCAAGCTCGGAGTTTCCAGCATCAAATCCTGACTCCGAGGTTCCAGTATCAAGTCCACACTCCGAGGTTCCAGTCTCAAGTCCTGATTCCGAGTTTCCAGTATGAAGTCCTGACTCGGAGCTTCCAGTATCAAGTCCAAGCTAGGAGGTTCCAGTATCAAGTCCTGACTCAGAGGTTCCAGTATCAAGTCCAAGCTCGGAGATTCGAGTATCAAGTCCTGACTCCGAGGTTCCAGTATCAAGTCCTGACTCCTATCTTCCAGTATCAGATCCAAGCTCGGAGGTTCCAGTATCAAGTCCTGACTCCGAGGTTCCAGTATCAAGTCCAGACTACGAGGTTCCAGTATCAAGTCCTGACTCCGGAGTTCCAGTATCAAGACCAAGCTAGGAGGTTCCAGAATCAAGTCATGACTCCGACGTTCCTGTATCAAGTCCTGACTCCAAGGGTCCAGTATCAACTCCAGGCTAAGGTGTTCCAGTATCAATTCCTGACTCTGAGGTTCCAGTATCAAGTCCATCTCGGAGATTCCAGTATCAAGTCTTGACTCCGAGGTTCCAGAATCAAGTCCAAGCTCGGAGTTTCCAGTATCAAGTCCTGACTCCGAGGTTTCAGTATCAAGTCCAAGCTCGGAGGTTCCAGTATCAAATTCTGACTCCGGGGTTCCAGTATCAAGTCGATCTCGGAGATTCCAGTATCAAGTCCTGACTCCGAGGTTCCAGAATCAAGTCCAAGCTCGGAGGTTCCATTATCAAGTCCTGACTCCGAGTTTCCAGTATCAAGTCCAAGTTCGGAGGTTCCAATATATCAAGTCCTGACGCAGAGGATCCAGTATCAAGACCTGACTCCGAGGATCCAGTATCAAGTCCTCACTCCGAGGTTCCAGTCTCAAGTCCTGACTCGGAGCTTCCAGTATCAAGACCTGGCTCGGAGTTTCCAGTATCAAGTCCTGGCTCGGAGGTTCCAGTATCAAGTCCTGACCGAGGTTCCAGTATCAAGTCCTGACTCGAGGTTCCAGTATCAAGTCCAATCTCGGAGGTTCCAGTCTTAAGTCCTGACTCCAAGGTTCCAGTATCAAGTCCAAGCTCGGAGGTTCCAGTCTCAAGTCCAAGCTCGGAGGTTCCAGTATCAACTCCTGACTCCCAGGTTCCAGTATCAAGTCCAAGCTCGGAGGTTCCAGTATCAAATCCTGACTCCGAGGTTCCAGTCTCAAGTCCTGACTCCGAGTTTCCAGTATCAAGTCCTGACTCCGAAGTTCCAGTATCAACTCCTGGCTTGGACGTTCCAGTATCAAGTCCTGACTCGGAGATTCCTGTATCAAGTCCAAGCTCGGAGGTTCCAGTCTTAAGTCCTGACTCCGAGGTTCCAGTATCAAGTCCAAGCTCGGAGGTTCCAGTATCAACTCCTGACTCCGAGGTTCCAGTATCAAGTCCAGGCTCGGAGTTTCCAGCATCAAATCCTGACTCCGAGGTTCCAGTATCAAGTCCACACTCCGAGGTTCCAGTCTCAAGTCCTGATTCCGAGTTTCCAGTATGAAGTCCTGACTCGGAGCTTCCAGTATCAAGTCCAAGCTAGGAGGTTCCAGTATCAAGTCCTGACTCAGAGGTTCCAGTATCAAGTCCAAGCTCGGAGGTTCCAGTATCAAATCCTGACTCCGAGGTTCCAGTCTCAAGTCCTGACTCCGAGTTTCCAGTATCAAGTCCTGACTCCGAAGTTCCAGTATCAACTCCTGGCTTGGACGTTCCAGTATCAAGTCCTGACTCGGAGATTCCTCTATCAAGTCCAAGCTCGGAGGTTCCAGTCTTAAGTCCTGACTCCGAGGTTCCAGTATCAAGTCCAAGCTCGGAGGTTCCAGTATCAACTCCTGACTCCGAGGTTCCAGTATCAAGTCCAAGCTCGGAGTTTCCAGCATCAAATCCTGACTCCGAGGTTCCAGTATCAAGTCCACACTCCGAGGTTCCAGTCTCAAGTCCTGATTCCGAGTTTCCAGTATGAAGTCCTGACTCGGAGCTTCCAGTATCAAGTCCAAGCTAGGAGGTTCCAGTATCAAGTCCTGACTCAGAGGTTCCAGTATCAAGTCCTGACTCAGAGGTTCCAGTATCAAGTCCAAGCTCGGAGATTCCAGTATCAAGTCCTGACTCCGAGGTTCCAGAATCAAGTCCAAGCTCGGAGGTTCCATTATCAAGTCCTGACTCCGAGTTTCCAGTATCAAGTCCAAGTTCGGAGGTTCCAATATATCAAGTCCTGACGCAGAGGATACAGTATCAAGACCTGACTCCGAGGATCCAGTATCAAGACCTCACTCCGAGGTTCCAGTCACAAGTCCTGACTCGGAGCTTCCAGTATCAAGACCTGGCTCGGAGTTTCCAGTATCAAGTCCTGGCTCGGAGGTTCCCGTATCAAGTCCTGACCGAGGTTCCAGTATCAAGTCCTGACTCGAGGTTCCAGTATCAAGTCCAATCTCGGAGGTTCCAGTCTTAAGTCCTGACTCCAAGGTTCCAGTATCAAGTCCAAGCTCGGAGGTTCCAGTCTCAAGTCCAAGCTCGGAGGTTCCAGTATCAACTCCTGACTCCCAGGTTCCAGTATCAAGTCCAAGCTCGGAGGTTCCAGTATCAAATCCTGACTCCGAGGTTCCAGTCTCAAGTCCTGACTCCGAGTTTCCAGTATCAAGTCCTGACTCCGAAGTTCCAGTATCAACTCCTGGCTTGGACGTTCCAGTATCAAGTCCTGACTCGGAGATTCCTGTATCAAGTCCAAGCTCGGAGGTTCCAGTCTTAAGTCCTGACTCCGAGGTTCCAGTATCAAGTCCAAGCTCGGAGGTTCCAGTATCAACTCCTGACTCCGAGGTTCCAGTATCAAGTCCAAGCTCGGAGTTTCCAGCATCAAATCCTGACTCCGAGGTTCCAGTATCAAGTCCACACTCCGAGTTTCCAGTCTCAAGTCCTGATTCCGAGTTTCCAGTATGAAGTCCTGACTCGGAGCTTCCAGTATCAAGTCCAAGCTAGGAGGTTCCAGTATCAAGTCCTGACTCAGAGGTTCCAGTATCAAGTCCAAGCTCGGAGATTCGAGTATCAAGTCCTGACTCCGAGGTTCCAGTATCAAGTCCTGACTCCTATCTTCCAGTATCAGATCCAAGCTCGGAGGTTCCAGTATCAAGTCCTGACTCCGAGGTTCCAGTATCAAGTCCAGACTACGAGGTTCCAGTATCAAGTCCTGACTCCGGAGTTCCAGTATCAAGACCAAGCTAGGAGGTTCCAGAATCAAGTCATGACTCCGACGTTCCTGTATCAAGTCCTGACTCCAAGGGTCCAGTATCAACTCCAGGCTAAGGTGTTCCAGTATCAATTCCTGACTCTGAGGTTCCAGTATCAAGTCCATCTCGGAGATTCCAGTATCAAGTCTTGACTCCGAGGTTCCAGAATCAAGTCCAAGCTCGGAGTTTCCAGTATCAAGTCCTGACTCCGAGGTTTCAGTATCAAGTCGATCTCGGAGATTCCAGTATCAAGTCCTGACTCCGAGGTTCCAGAATCAAGTCCAAGCTCGGAGGTTCCATTATCAAGTCCTGACTCCGAGTTTCCAGTATCAAGTCCACGTTCGGAGGTTCCAATATATCAAGTCCTGACGCAGAGGATCCAGTATCAAGACCTGACTCCGAGGATCCAGTATCAAGTCCTCACTCCGAGGTTCCAGTCTCAAGTCCTGACTCGGAGCTTCCAGTATCAAGACCTGGCTCGGAGTTTCCAGTATCAAGTCCTGGCTCGGAGGTTCCAGTATCAAGTCCTGACCGAGGTTCCAGTATCAAGTCCTGACTCGAGGTTCCAGTATCAAGTCCAATCTCGGAGGTTCCAGTCTTAAGTCCTGACTCCAAGGTTCCAGTATCAAGTCCAAGCTCGGAGGTTCCAGTCTCAAGTCCAAGCTCGGAGGTTCCAGTATCAACTCCTGACTCCCAGGTTCCAGTATCAAGTCCAAGCTCGGAGGTTCCAGTATCAAATCCTGACTCCGAGGTTCCAGTCTCAAGTCCTGACTCCGAGTTTCCAGTATCAAGTCCTGACTCCGAAGTTCCAGTATCAACTCCTGGCTTGGACGTTCCAGTATCAAGTCCTGACTCGGAGATTCCTGTATCAAGTCCAAGCTCGGAGGTTCCAGTCTTAAGTCCTGACTCCGAGGTTCCAGTATCAAGTCCAAGCTCGGAGGTTCCAGTATCAACTCCTGACTCCGAGGTTCCAGTATCAAGTCCAAGCTCGGAGTTTCCAGCATCAAATCCTGACTCCGAGGTTCCAGTATCAAGTCCACACTCCGAGGTTCCAGTCTCAAGTCCTGATTCCGAGTTTCCAGTATGAAGTCCTGACTCGGAGCTTCCAGTATCAAGTCCAAGCTAGGAGGTTCCAGTATCAAGTCCTGACTCAGAGGTTCCAGTATCAAGTCCAAGCTCGGAGGTTCCAGTATCAAATCCTGACTCCGAGGTTCCAGTCTCAAGTCCTGACTCCGAGTTTCCAGTATCAAGTCCTGACTCCGAAGTTCCAGTATCAACTCCTGGCTTGGACGTTCCAGTATCAAGTCCTGACTCGGAGATTCCTCTATCAAGTCCAAGCTCGGAGGTTCCAGTCTTAAGTCCTGACTCCGAGGTTCCAGTATCAAGTCCAAGCTCGGAGGTTCCAGTATCAACTCCTGACTCCGAGGTTCCAGTATCAAGTCCAAGCTCGGAGTTTCCAGCATCAAATCCTGACTCCGAGGTTCCAGTATCAAGTCCACACTCCGAGGTTCCAGTCTCAAGTCCTGATTCCGAGTTTCCAGTATGAAGTCCTGACTCGGAGCTTCCAGTATCAAGTCCAAGCTAGGAGGTTCCAGTATCAAGTCCTGACTCAGAGGTTCCAGTATCAAGTCCTGACTCAGAGGTTCCAGTATCAAGTCCAAGCTCGGAGATTCCAGTATCAAGTCCTGACTCCGAGGTTCCAGAATCAAGTCCAAGCTCGGAGGTTCCATTATCAAGTCCTGACTCCGAGTTTCCAGTATCAAGTCCAAGTTCGGAGGTTCCAATATATCAAGTCCTGACGCAGAGGATACAGTATCAAGACCTGACTCCGAGGATCCAGTATCAAGACCTCACTCCGAGGTTCCAGTCACAAGTCCTGACTCGGAGCTTCCAGTATCAAGACCTGGCTCGGAGTTTCCAGTATCAAGTCCTGGCTCGGAGGTTCCCGTATCAAGTCCTGACCGAGGTTCCAGTATCAAGTCCTGACTCGAGGTTCCAGTATCAAGTCCAATCTCGGAGGTTCCAGTCTTAAGTCCTGACTCCAAGGTTCCAGTATCAAGTCCAAGCTCGGAGGTTCCAGTCTCAATTCCAAGCTCGGAGGTTCCAGTATCAACTCCTGACTCCCAGGTTCCAGTATCAAGTCCAAGCTCGGAGGTTCCAGTATCAAATCCTGACTCCGAGGTTCCAGTCTCAAGTCCTGACTCCGAGTTTCCAGTATCAAGTCCTGACTCCGAAGTTCCAGTATCAACTCCTGGCTTGGACGTTCCAGTATCAAGTCCTGACTCGGAGATTCCTGTATCAAGTCCAAGCTCGGAGGTTCCAGTCTTAAGTCCTTACTCCGAGGTTCCAGTATCAAGTCCAAGCTCGGAGGTTCCAGTATCAACTCCTGACTCCGAGGTTCCAGTATCAAGTCCAAGCTCGGAGTTTCCAGCATCAAATCCTGACTCCGAGGTTCCAGTATCAAGTCCACACTCCGAGGTTCCAGTCTCAAGTCCTGATTCCGAGTTTCCAGTATGAAGTCCTGACTCGGAGCTTCCAGTATCAAGTCCAAGCTAGGAGGTTCCAGTATCAAGTCCTGACTCAGAGGTTCCAGTATCAAGTCCAAGCTCGGAGATTCGAGTATCAAGTCCTGACTCCGAGGTTCCAGTATCAAGTCCTGACTCCTATCTTCCAGTATCAGATCCAAGCTCGGAGGTTCCAGTATCAAGAATGGAATCGGAGATTCCAGTATCAAGTCATGACACCGAGGTTCCAGTATCAAGACCAAGCTCGGAGGTTCCAGTCTCAAGTCCAAGCTCGGAGGTTCCAGTATCAACTCCTGACTCCGAGGTTCCAGTATCAAGTCCAAGCTCGGAGGTTCCAGTATCAAGTCCTGACTCCGAGGTTCCATTATCAAGTCCAAGCTCGGAGGTTCCAGTATCAAGTCCAAGCTCGGAGGTTCCAGTATCAAATCCTCACTCCGAGGTTCCAGTATGACGTCCTGACTCGGAGCTTCCAGTATCAACTCCTGGCTTGGAGGTTCCAGTATCAAGTCCTGACTCGGAGATTCCAGTATCAAGTCCAAGCTAGGAGGTTCCAGTATCAAGTCCTGACTCAGAGGTTCCAGTATCAAGTCCTGACTCAGAGGTTCCAGTATCAAGTCCAAGCTCGGAGATTCCAGTATCAAGTCCTGACTCCGAGGTTCCAGAATCAAGTCCAAGCTCGGAGGTTCCATTATCAAGTCCTGACTCCGAGTTTCCAGTATCAAGTCCAAGTTCGGAGGTTCCAATATATCAAGTCCTGACGCAGAGGATACAGTATCAAGACCTGACTCCGAGGATCCAGTATCAAGTCCTCACTCCGAGGTTCCATTCACAAGTCCTGACTCGGAGCTTCCAGTATCAAGACCTGGCTCGGAGTTTCCAGTATCAAGTCCTGGCTCGGAGGTTCCCGTATCAAGTCCTGACCGAGGTTCCAGTATCAAGTCCTGACTCGAGGTTCCAGTATCAAGTCCAATCTCGGAGGTTCCAGTCTTAAGTCCTGACTCCAAGGTTCCAGTATCAATTCCAAGCTCGGAGGTTCCAGTCAAAAGACCAAGCTCGGAGGTTCCAGTATCAACTCCTGACTCCCAGGTTCCAGTATCAAGTCCAAGCTCGGAGGTTCCAGTATCAAATCCTGACTCCGAGGTTCCAGTCTCAAGTCCTGACTCCGAGTTTCCAGTATCAAGTCCTGACTCCGAAGTTCCAGTATCAACTCCTGGCTTGGACGTTCCAGTATCAAGTCCTGACTCGGAGATTCCTGTATCAAGTCCAAGCTCGGAGGTTCCAGTCTTAAGTCCTGACTCCGAGGTTCCAGTATCAAGTCCAAGCTCGGAGGTTCCAGTATCAACTCCTGACTCCGAGGTTCCAGTATCAAGTCCAAGCTCGGAGTTTCCAGCATCAAATCCTGACTCCGAGGTTCCAGTATCAAGTCCACACTCCGAGGTTCCAGTCTCAAGTCCTGATTCCGAGTTTCCAGTATGAAGTCCTGACTCCTATCTTCCAGTATCAGATCCAAGCTCGGAGGTTCCAGTACCAAGAATGGAATCGGAGATTCCAGTATCAAGTCATGACTCCGAGGTTCCAGTATCAAGACCAAGCTCGGAGGTTCCAGTCTCAAGTCCAAGCTCGGAGGTTCCAGTATCAACTCCTGACTCCGAGGTTCCAGTATCAAGTCCAAGCTCGGAGGTTCCAGTATCAAGTCCTGACTCCGAGATTCCATTATCAAGTCCAAGCTCGGAGGTTCCAGTATCAAGTCCAAGCTCGGAGGTTCCAGTATCAAATCCTCACTCCGAGGTTCCAGTATGACGTCCTGACTCGGAGCTTCCAGTATCAACTCCTGGCTTGGAGGTTCCAGTATCAAGTCCTGACTCGGAGATTCCAGTATCAAGTCCAAGCTAGGAGGTTCCAGTATCAAGTCCTGACTCAGAGGTTCCAGTATCAAGTCCAAGCTCTGAGATTCGAGTATCAAGTCCTGACTCCGAGGTTCCAGTATCAAGTCCTGACTCCTAGGTTCCAGTATCAGATTCAAGCTCGGAGGTTCCAGAATGAAATCCGGAATCGGAGGTTCCAGTATCAAGTCATGACTCCGAGGTTCCAGTATATCAAGTCCTGTCTCCACGGTTCCAGAATCAAGTCCAAGCTCCGAGGTTCCAGTCTCATGTGTTGACTCCAAGTTTCCAGTTTCAAGTCCTGGCTTGGAGATTCCAGTATCAAGTCCTCACTCCGAGGTTCCAGTCTCAAGTCCTGACTCCGAGGTTCCAGTATCAAGTCCTGACTCTGAGGTTCCAGTATCAAGTCCTGACGCCGAGGTTCCAGTATCAAGTACAGAATCGGAGGTTCCAGTATCAAGTCGTGAAACCGAGGTTCCAGTATCAAATCCAAGCTCGGAGGTTCCAGTATCAAGTCCTGACTCCGAGGTTCCAGTATCAAGTCCTGACTCCAAGGGACCAGTATCAAGTCCAGGCTAAGGTGTTCCAGTATCAATTCCTGACTCTGAGGTTCCAGTATCAAGTCCATCTCGGAGATTCCAGTATCAAGTCCTGACTCCGAGGTTCCAGAATCAAGTCCAAGCTCGGAGGTTCCAGTATCAAGTCCTGACTCCGAGGTTCCAGTATCAAGTCCAAGCTCGGAGGTTCCAGTATCAAATTCTGACTCCGAGGTTCCAGTATCAAGTCATGGCTCCGGGGTTCCAGTATCAAGTCATGGCTCCGGGGTTCTAGTATCAAGTCCTGACTCCGAGTTTCCAGTATCAAGTCCATCTCGGAGTTTCCAGTATCAAGTCCTGACTCCGAGGATCCAGTATCAAGTCCTCACTCCGATGTATCAGTCTCAAGTCCTGACTCGGAGCTTCCAGTATCAAGACCTGGCTCGGAGTTTCCAGTATCAAGTCCTGGCTCCGAGGTTCCAGTATCAAGTCCTGACTCGGAGGTTCCAGTATCAAGTACTGACACCCAGGTTCCAGTATCAAGTCCAAGCTCAGAGGTTCTAGTATCAAATCCTGACTCCGAGGTTCCAGTCTCAAGTCCTGACTCCAAGTTTCCAGTATCAAGTCCTGACTCCGAAGTTCCAGTATGAAGTCCTGGCTTGGACGTTCCAGTATCAAGTCCTGACTTGGAGATTCCAGTATCAAGTCCAAGCTCGGAGGTTCCAGTCTTAAGTCCTGACTCCGAGGTTCCAGTATCAAGTCCAAGCTCGGAGGTTCCAGTATCAACTCCTGACTCCGAGGTTCCAGTATTAAGTCCAAGCTCGGAGGTCCCAGTATCAAATCCTGACTCCGAGGTTCCAGTATCAAGACCACACTCCGAGGTTCCAGTCTCAAGTCCTGATTCCGAGTTTCCAGTATGAAGTCCTGACACGGAGCTTCCAGTATCAACTCCTGGCTTGGAGGTTCCTGTATCAAGTCCTGACTCGGAGATTCCAGTATCAAGTCCAAGCTACGAGGTTCCAGTATCAAATCCTGACTCCGAGTATCCAGTATCAAGTCCTGACTCCGAGGTTCCAGTATCAAGTCCAAACTCGGAGGTTCCAGTATCAACTCATGACGCCGAGGTTCCAGTATCAAGTCCTGACTCCGGGATTCCAGTATCAAGTCCAAGCAAGGAGTTTCCAGTATCAACTCCTGACTCTAAGGTTCCAGTATCAAGTCCACGTTCGGAAGTTCCCGTGTAATGTCCTGACTCCAAGTTTCCAGTTTCAAGTCCTGGCTTGGAGATTCCAGTATCAAGTCCTCACTCCGAGGTTCCAGTCTCAAGTCCTGACTCCGAGGTTCCAGTATCAAGTCCTGACTCTGAGGTTCCAGTATCAAGTCCTGACTCCGAAGTTCCAGTATCAACTCCTGGCTTGGACGTTCCAGTATCAAGTCCTGACTCCGAGGTTCCAGTATCAAGTCCAAGCTCGGAGGTTCCTGTATCAAATTCTGACTCCGGGGTTCCAGTATCAAGTCCATCTCGGAGATTCCAGTATCAAGTCCTGACTCCGAGGTTCCAGAATCAAGTCCAAGCTCGGAGGTTCCATTATCAAGTTCTGACTCCGAGTTTCCAGTATCAAGTCCAAGTTCGGAGGTTCCAATATATCAAGTCCTGTTGCAGAGGATCCAGTATCAAGACCTGACTCCGAGGATCCAGTATCAAGTCCTCAATCCGAGGTTCCAGTCTCAAGTCCTGACTCGGAGCTTACAGTATCATGACCTGGCTCGGAGGTTCCAGTATCAAGTCCTGACCGAGGTTCCAGTATCAAGTCCTGACTCGAGGTTCCACTATCAAGTCCAATCTCGGAGGTTCCAGTAGTAAGTCCTGACTCCAAGGTTCCAGTATCAAGTCCAAGCTCGGAGGTTCCAGTCTCAAGTCCAAGCTCGGAGGTTCCTGTATCAACTCCTGACTCCCAGGATCCAGTATCAAGTCCAAGCTCGGAGGTTCCAGTATCAAATCCTGACTCCGAGGTTCCAGTCTCAAGTCCTGACTCCGAGTTTCCAGTATCAAGTCCTGACTCCGAAGTTCCAGTATCAACTCCTGGCTTGGACGTTCCAGTATCAAGTCATGACTCGGAGATTCCAGTATCAAGTCCTGACCGAGGTTCCAGTATCAAGTCCTGACTCGAGGTTCCAGTATCAAGTACAAGCTCGGAGGTTCCAGTCTTAAGTCCTGACTCCGAGGTTCCAGTATCAAGTCCAAGCTCGGAGGTTCCAGTATCAACTCCTGACTCCGAGGTTCCAGTATCAAGTCCAAGCTCGGAGTTTCCAGCATCAAATCCTGACTCCGAGGTTCCAGTATCAAGGCCACACTCCGAGGTTCCAGTCTCAAGTCCTGATTCCGAGTTTCCAGTATGAAATCCTGACTCGGAGCTTCCAGTATCAACTCCTGGCTTGGTGGTTCCAGTATCAAGTCCTGACTCGGAGATTCCAGTATCAAGTCCAAGCTAGGAGGTTCCAGTATCAAGTCCTGACTCAGAGGTTCCAGTATCAAGTCCTGACTCCTATCTTCCAGTATCAGATCCAAGCTCGGAGGTTCCAGTATCAAGAACGGAATCGGAGGTTCCAGTATCAAGTCATGACTCCGAGGTTCCAGTATCAAGACCAAGCTCGGAGGTTCCAGTCTCAAGTCCAAGCTCGGAGGTTCCAGTATCAACTCCTGACTCCGAGGTTCCAGTATCAAGTCCAAGCTCGGAGGTTCCAGTATCAAGTCCTGACTCCGAGGTTCCATCATCAAGTAAAATCTCGGAGGTTACAGTATCAAGTCCTAACTCCGAGGTTCCAGCATCAAGTCCAAGCTCGGAGGTTCCAGTATCAAATCCTCACTCCGAGGTTCCAGTATGATGTCCTGACTCGGAGCTTCCAGTATCAACTCCTGGCTTGGAGGTTCCAGTATCAAGTCCTGACTCGGAGATTCCAGTATCAAGTCCAAGCTAGGAGGTTCCAGTATCAAGTCCTGACTCAGTTCCAGTATCATGTCCAAGCTCGGAGATTCGAGTATCAAGTCCTGACTCCGAGGTTCCAGTATCAAGTCCTGACTCCTAGGTTCCAGTATCAGATCCAAGCTCGGAGGTTCCAGTATAAGTCCGGAATCGGAGGTTCCAGTATCAAGTCATGACTCCGAGGTTCCAGTATCAAGACCAAGCTCGGAGGTTCCAGTTTCAAGTCCAAGCTCGGAGGTTCCAGTATCAACTCCTGACTCCGAGGTTCCAGTATCAAGTCCAAGCTCGGTGGTTCCATTATCAAGTCCTGACTCCGAGGTTCCAGTATCAAGACCAAGCTCGGAGGTTCCAGTCTCAAGTCCAAGCTCGGAGGTTCCAGTATCAACTCCTGACTCAGAGGTTCCAGTATCAAGTCCTGACTCTGAGGTTCCAGTATATCAAGTCCTGTCTCCACAGTTCCAGAATCAAGTCCAAGCTCCGAGGTTCCAGTATCAAGTCCTGACTCCGAGGTTCCAGTATTAAGTCCAAGCAAGGAGTTTCCAGTATCAAGTCCTGATTCTGAGGTTCCAGTATCAAGTCCACGTTCGGAAGTTCCCGTATCATGTCCTGACTCCAAGTTTCCAGTTTCAAGTCCTGGCTTGGAGATTCCAGTATCAAGTCCTCACTCCGAGGTTCCAGTCTCAAGTCCTGACTCCGAGGTTCCAGTATCAAGTCCTGACTCTGAAGTTCCATATCAAGTCCTGACGCCGAGGTTCCAGTATCAAGTACAGAATCGGAGGTTCCAGTATCAAGTCCTGACTCCGAGGTTCCAGTATCAAGTCCTGACTCCAAGGGTCCAGTATCAAGTCCAGGCTAAGGTATTCCAGTATCAATTCCTGACTGAGGTTCCAGTATCAAGTCCATCTCGGAGATTCCAGTATCAAGTCCTGACTCCGAGGTTCCAGAATCAAGTCCAAGCTCGGAGGTTCCAGTATCAAGTCCTGACTCCGAGGTTCCAGTATCAAGTCCAAGCTCGAAGGTTCCAGTATCAAATTCTGACTCCGAGGTTCCAGTATCAAGTCATGGCTCCGGGGTTCCAGTATCAAGTCCATCTCGGAGTTTCCAGTATCAAGTCCTGACTCCGAGGATCCAGTATCAAGTCCTCACTCCGATGTTCCAGTCTCAAGTCCTGACTCGGAGCTTCCAGTATCAAGACCTGGCTCGGAGGTTCCAGTATCAAGTCCTGACTCCTATCTTCCAGTATCAGATCCAAGCTCGGAGGTTCCAGTATCAAGAACGGAATCGGAGGTTCCAGTATCAAGTCATGACTCCGAGGTTCCAGTATCAAGACCAAGCTCGGAGGTTCCCGTATCATGTCCTGACTCCAAGTTTCCAGTTTCAAGTCCTGGCTTGGAGATTCCAGTATCAAGTCCTCACTCCGAGGTTCCAGTCTCAAGTCCTGACTCCGAGGTTCCAGTATCAAGTCCTGACTCTGAAGTTCCATATCAAGTCCTGACGCCGAGGTTCCAGTATCAAGTACAGAATCGGAGGTTCCAGTATCAAGTCCTGACTCCGAGGTTCCAGTATCAAGTCCTGACTCCAAGGGTCCAGTATCAAGTCCAGGCTAAGGTATTCCAGTATCAATTCCTGACTGAGGTTCCAGTATCAAGTCCATCTCGGAGATTCCAGTATCAAGTCCTGACTCCGAGGTTCCAGAATCAAGTCCAAGCTCGGAGGTTCCAGTATCAAGTCCTGACTCCGAGGTTCCAGTATCAAGTCCAAGCTCGAAGGTTCCAGTATCAAATTCTGACTCCGAGGTTCCAGTATCAAGTCATGGCTCCGGGGTTCCAGTATCAAGTCCATCTCGGAGTTTCCAGTATCAAGTCCTGACTCCGAGGATCCAGTATCAAGTCCTCACTCCGATGTTCCAGTCTCAAGTCCTGACTCGGAGCTTCCAGTATCAAGACCTGGCTCGGAGGTTCCAGTATCAAGTCCTGACTCCTATCTTCCAGTATCAGATCCAAGCTCGGAGGTTCCAGTATCAAGAACGGAATCGGAGGTTCCAGTATCAAGTCATGACTCCGAGGTTCCAGTATCAAGACCAAGCTCGGAGGTTCCAGTCTCAAGTCCAAGCTCGGAGGTTCCAGTATCAACTCCTGACTCCGAGGTTCCAGTATCAAGTCCAAGCTCGGAGGTTCCAGTATCAAGTCCTGACTCCGAGCTTCCATCATCAAGTAAAATCTCGGAGGTTACAGTATCAAGTCCTAACTCCGAGGTTCCAGCATCAAGTCCAAGCTCGGAGGTTCCAGTATCAAATCCTCACTCCGAGGTTCCAGTATGATGTCCTGACTCGGAGCTTCCAGTATCAACTCCTGGCTTGGAGGTTCCAGTATCAAGTCCTGACTCGGAGATTCCAGTATCAAGTCCAAGCTAGGAGGTTCCAGTATCAAGTCCTGACTCAGTTCCAGTATCATGTCCAAGCTCGGAGATTCGAGTATCAAGTCCTGACTCCTAGGTTCCAGTATCAGATCCAAGCTCGGAGGTTCCAGTATAAGTCCGGAATCGGAGATTCCAGTATCAAGTCCTGACTCCGAGGTTCCAGAATCAAGTCCAAGCTCGGAGGTTCCAGTATCAAGTCCTGACTCCGAGGTTCCAGTATCAAGTCCAAGCTCGAAGGTTCCAGTATCAAATTCTGACTCCGAGGTTCCAGTATCAAGTCATGGCTCCGGGGTTCCAGTATCAAGTCCATCTCGGAGTTTCCAGTATCAAGTCCTGACTCCGAGGATCCAGTATCAAGTCCTCACTCCGATGTTCCAGTCTCAAGTCCTGACTCGGAGCTTCCAGTATCAAGACCTGGCTCGGAGTTTCCAGTATCAAGTCCTGGCTCGGAGGTTCCAGTATCAAGTCCTGACTCGGAGGTTCCAGTATCAAGTACTGACTCCCAGGTTCCAGTATCAAGTCCAAGCTCAGAGGTTCCAGTATCAAATCCTGACTCCGAGGTTCCAGTCTCAAGTCCTGACTCCGAGTTTCCAGTATCAAGTCCTGACTCCGAAGTTCCAGTATGAAGTCCTGGCTTGGACGTTCCAGTATCAAGTCCTGACTTGGAGATTCCAGTATCAAGTCCAAGCTCGGAGGTTCCAGTCTTAAGTCCTGACTCCGAGGTTCCAGTATCAAGTCCAAGCTCGGAGGTTCCAGTATATCAAGTCCTGACTCCGAGGTTCCAGTAACAAGTCCAAGCTCGGTGGTTCCATTATCAAGTCCTGACTCTGAGGTTCCAGTATATCAAGTCCTGTCTCCACGGTTCCAGAATCAAGCCCAAGCTCCGAGGTTCCAGTATCAAGTCCTGACTCCGAGGATCCAGTATCAAGTCCTGACTCCGGGGTTCCAGTATCAAGTCCACGTTCGGAAGTTCCTGTATCATGTCCTGACTCCAAGTTTCCAGTTTCAAGTCCTGGCTTGGAGATTCCAGTATCAAGTCCTCACTCCGAGGTTCCAGTATCAAGTCCAAGCTCGGTGGTTCCATTATCAAGTCCTGACTCCGAGGTTCCAGTATCAAGACCAAGCTCGGAGGTTCCAGTCTCAAGTCCAAGCTCGGAGGTTCCAGTATCAACTCCTGACTCAGAGGTTCCAGTATCAAGTCCTGACTCTGAGGTTCCAGTATATCAAGTCCTGTCTCCACAGTTCCAGAATCAAGTCCAAGCTCCGAGGTTCCAGTATCAAGTCCTGACTCCGAGGTTCCAGTATTAAGTCCAAGCAAGGAGTTTCCAGTATCAAGTCCTGATTCTGAGGTTCCAGTATCAAGTCCACGTTCGGAAGTTCCCGTATCATGTCCTGACTCCAAGTTTCCAGTTTCAAGTCCTGGCTTGGAGATTCCAGTATCAAGTCCTCACTCCGAGGTTCCAGTCTCAAGTCCTGACTCCGAGGTTCCAGTATCAAGTCCTGACTCTGAAGTTCCATATCAAGTCCTGACGCCGAGGTTCCAGTATCAAGTACAGAATCGGAGGTTCCAGTATCAAGTCCTGACTCCGAGGTTCCAGTATCAAGTCCTGACTCCAAGGGTCCAGTATCAAGTCCAGGCTAAGGTATTCCAGTATCAATTCCTGACTGAGGTTCCAGTATCAAGTCCATCTCGGAGATTCCAGTATCAAGTCCTGACTCCGAGGTTCCACAATCAAGTCCAAGCTCGGAGGTTCCAGTATCAAGTCCTGACTCCGAGGTTCCAGTATCAAGTCCAAGCTCGAAGGTTCCAGTATCAAATTCTGACTCCGAGGTTCCAGTATCAAGTCATGGCTCCGGGGTTCCAGTATCAAGTCCATCTCGGAGTTTCCAGTATCAAGTCCTGACTCCGAGGATCCAGTATCAAGTCCTCACTCCGATGTTCCAGTCTCAAGTCCTGACTCGGAGCTTCCAGTATCAAGACCTGGCTCGGAGGTTCCAGTATCAAGTCCTGACTCCTATCTTCCAGTATCAGATCCAAGCTCGGAGGTTCCAGTATCAAGAACGGAATCGGAGGTTCCAGTATCAAGTCATGACTCCGAGGTTCCAGTATCAAGACCAAGCTCGGAGGTTCCAGTCTCAAGTCCAAGCTCGGAGGTTCCAGTATCAACTCCTGACTCCGAGGTTCCAGTATCAAGTCCAAGCTCGGAGGTTCCAGTATCAAGTCCTGACTCCGAGCTTCCATCATCAAGTAAAATCTCGGAGGTTACAGTATCAAGTCCTAACTCCGAGGTTCCAGCATCAAGTCCAAGCTCGGAGGTTCCAGTATCAAATCCTCACTCCGAGGTTCCAGTATGATGTCCTGACTCGGAGCTTCCAGTATCAACTCCTGGCTTGGAGGTTCCAGTATCAAGTCCTGACTCGGAGATTCCAGTATCAAGTCCAAGCTAGGAGGTTCCAGTATCAAGTCCTGACTCAGTTCCAGTATCATGTCCAAGCTCGGAGATTCGAGTATCAAGTCCTGACTCCGAGGTTCCAGTATCAAGTCCTGACTCCTAGGTTCCAGTATCAGATCCAAGCTCGGAGGTTCCAGTATAAGTCCGGAATCGGAGGTTCCAGTATCAAGTCATGACTCCGAGGTTCCAGTATCAAGACCAAGCTCGGAGGTTCCAGTTTCAAGTCCAAGCTCGGAGGTTCCAGTATCAACTCCTGACTCCGAGGTTCCAGTATCAAGTCCAAGCTCGGTGGTTCCATTATCAAGTCCTGACTCCGAGGTTCCAGTATCAAGACCAAGCTCGGAGGTTCCAGTCTCAAGTCCAAGCTCGGAGGTTCCAGTATCAACTCCTGACTCAGAGGTTCCAGTATCAAGTCCTGACTCTGAGGTTCCAGTATATCAAGTCCTGTCTCCACAGTTCCAGAATCAAGTCCAAGCTCCGAGGTTCCAGTATCAAGTCCTGACTCCGAGGTTCCAGTATTAAGTCCAAGCAAGGAGTTTCCAGTATCAAGTCCTGATTCTGAGGTTCCAGTATCAAGTCCACGTTCGGAAGTTCCCGTATCATGTCCTGACTCCAAGTTTCCAGTTTCAAGTCCTGGCTTGGAGATTCCAGTATCAAGTCCTGACTCCGAGGTTCCAGTCTCAAGTCCTGACTCCGAGGTTCCAGTATCAAGTCCTGACTCTGAAGTTCCATATCAAGTCCTGACGCCGAGGTTCCAGTATCAAGTACAGAATCGGAGGTTCCAGTATCAAGTCCTGACTCCGAGGTTCCAGTATCAAGTCCTGACTCCAAGGGTCCAGTATCAAGTCCAGGCTAAGGTATTCCAGTATCAATTCCTGACTGAGGTTCCAGTATCAAGTCCATCTCGGAGATTCCAGTATCAAGTCCTGACTCCGAGGTTCCAGAATCAAGTCCAAGCTCGGAGGTTCCAGTATCAAGTCCTGACTCCGAGGTTCCAGTATCAAGTCCAAGCTCGAAGGTTCCAGTATCAAATTCTGACTCCGAGGTTCCAGTATCAAGTCATGGCTCCGGGGTTCCAGTATCAAGTCCATCTCGGAGTTTCCAGTATCAAGTCCTGACTCCGAGGATCCAGTATCAAGTCCTCACTCCGATGTTCCAGTCTCAAGTCCTGACTCGGAGCTTCCAGTATCAAGACCTGGCTCGGAGTTTCCAGTATCAAGTCCTGGCTCGGAGGTTCCAGTATCAAGTCCTGACTCGGAGGTTCCAGTATCAAGTACTGACTCCCAGGTTCCAGTATCAAGTCCAAGCTCAGAGGTTCCAGTATCAAATCCTGACTCCGAGGTTCCAGTCTCAAGTCCTGACTCCGAGTTTCCAGTATCAAGTCCTGACTCCGAAGTTCCAGTATGAAGTCCTGGCTTGGACGTTCCAGTATCAAGTCCTGACTTGGAGATTCCAGTATCAAGTCCAAGCTCGGAGGTTCCAGTCTTAAGTCCTGACTCCGAGGTTCCAGTATCAAGTCCAAGCTCGGAGGTTCCAGTATATCAAGTCCTGACTCCGAGGTTCCAGTAACAAGTCCAAGCTCGGTGGTTCCATTATCAAGTCCTGACTCTGAGGTTCCAGTATATCAAGTCCTGTCTCCCCGGTTCCAGAATCAAGCCCAAGCTCCGAGGTTCCAGTATCAAGTCCTGACTCCGAGGATCCAGTATCAAGTCCTGACTCCGGGGTTCCAGTATCAAGTCCACGTTCGGAAGTTCCTGTATCATGTCCTGACTCCAAGTTTCCAGTTTCAAGTCCTGGCTTGGAGATTCCAGTATCAAGTCCTCACTCCGAGGTTCCAGTCTCAAGTCCTGATGCCGAGGTTCCAGTATCAAGTCCTGACTCTGAGGTTCCAGTATCAAGTCCTGACTCCAAGGGTCCAGTATCAAGTCCAGGCTAAGGTATTCCAGTATCAATTCCTGACTCTGCGGTTCCAGTATCAAGTCCATCTCGGAGATTCCAGTATCAAGTCCTGACTCCGAGGTTCCAGAATCAAGTCCAAGCTCGGAGGTTCCAGTATCAAGTCCTGACTCCGAGGTTCCAGTATCAAGTCCAAGCTCGAAGGTTCCAGTATCAAATTCTGACTCCGAGGTTCCAGTATCAAGTCATGGCTCCGGGGTTCCAGTATCAAGTCCATCTCGGAGTTTCCAGTATCAAGTCCTGACTCCGAGGATCCAGTATCAAGTCCTCACTCCGATGTTCCAGTCTCAAGTCCTGACTCGGAGCTTCCAGTATCAAGACCTGGCTCGGAGTTTCCAGTATCAAGACCTGGCTCGGAGGTTCCAGTATCAAGTCCTGACTCGGAGGTTCCAGTATCAACACCTGACTCCGAGGTTCCAGTATTAAGTCCAAGCTCGGAGGTCCCAGTATCAAATCCTGACTCCGAGGTTCCAGTATCAAGTCCAAGCTCGGAGGTTCCAGTATCAACACCTGACTCCGAGGTTCCAGTATTAAGTCCAAGCTCGGAGGTCCCAGTATCAAATCCTGACTCCGAGGTTCCAGTATCAAGACCACACTCCGAGGTTCCAGTCTCAAGTCCTAATTCCGAGTTTCCAGTATGAAGTCCTGACTCGGAGCTTCCAGTATCAACTCCTGGCTTGGAGGTTCCTGTATCAAGTCCTGACTCGGAGATTACAGTATCAAGTCCAAGCTAGGAGGTTCCAGTATCAAATCCTGACTCCGAGTATCCAGTATCAAGTCCTGACTCCGAGGTTCCAGTATCAAGTCCAAACTCGGAGGTTCCAGTATCAACTCCTGACTCCGGGGTTCCAGTATCAAGTCCAAGCAAGGAGTTTCCAGTATCAAGTCCTGACTCTAAGGTTCCAGTATCAAGTCCAAGCTCGGAGGTTCCAGTAACAAATTCTGACTCCGAGGTTCCAGTATCAAGTCATGGCTCCGGGGTTCCAGTATCAAGTCCATCTCGGAGTTTCCAGTATCAAGTCCTGACTCCGAGGATCCAGTATCAAGTCCAAGCAAGGAGTTTCCAGTATCAAGTCCTGATTCTGAGCTTCCAGTATCAAGTCCACGTTCGGAAGTTCCCGTATCATGTCCTGACTCCAAGTTTCCAGTTTCAAGTCCTGGCTTGGAGATTCCAGTATCAAGTCCTCACTCCGAGGTTCCAGTCTCAAGTCCTGACTCCGAGGTTCCAGTATCAAGTCCTGACTCTGAAGTTCCATATCAAGTCCTGACGCCGCGGTTCCAGTATCAAGTACAGAATCGGAGGTTCCAGTATCAAGTCATGAAACCGAGGTTACAGTATCAAATCCAAGCTCGGAGGTTCCAGTATCAAGTCCTGACTCCGAGGTTCCAGTATCAAGTCCTGACTCCAAGGGTCCAGAATCAACTCCAGGCTAAGGTGTTCCAGTATCAATTCCTGACTCTGAGGTTCCAGTATCAAGTCCATCTCGGAGATTCCAGTATCAAGTCCTGACTCCGAGGTTCCAGAATCAAGTCCAAGCTCGGAGTTTCCAGTATCAAGTCCTGACTCCGAGGTTTCAGTATCAAGTCCAAGCTCACAGGTTCCAGTATCAAATTCTGACTCCGGGGTTCCAGTATCAAGTCCATCTCGGAGATTCCAGTATCAAGTCCTGACTCCGAGGTTCCAGAATCAAGTCCAAGCTCGGAGGTTCCATTATCAAGTCCTGACTCCGAGTTTCCAGTATCAAGTCCAAGTTCGGAGGTTCCAATATATCAAGTCCTGACGCAGAGGATCCAGTATCAAGACCTGACTCCGAGGATCCAGTATCAAGACCTGACTCCGAGGATCCAGTATCAAGTCCTCACTCCGAGGTTCCAGTCTCAAGTCCTGACTCGGAGCTTCCAGTATCAAGACCTGGCTCGGAGTTTCCAGTATCAAGTCCTGGCTCGGAGGTTCCAGTATCAAGTCCTGACCGAGGTTCCAGTATCAAGTCCTCACTCCGAGGATCCAGTATCAAGTCCATCTCGGAGATTCCAGTACCAAGTCCTGACTCCGAGGATCCAGTATCAAGTCCTCACTCCGAGGTTCCAGTCTCAAGTCCTGAGTCCGAGTTTCCAGTATCAAGTCCAAGTTCGGAGGTTCCAATATATCAAGTCCTGACTCAGAGGTTCCAGTATCAAGTCTAAGCTCGGAGATTCGAGTATCAAGTCCTGACTCCGAGGTTCCAGTATCAGATCCAAGCTCGGAGGTTCGAGTATCAACTCCTGACTCCGAGGTTCCAGTATCAAGTCCAAGCTCGGAGGTTCCAGTATCAAGTCCTGACTCCGAGGTTCCAGTATCAATTCCAAGCTCGGAGGTTCCAGTATCAAGTCCTGACTCCGAGGTTCCAGTATCAAGTCCAAGCTCGGAGGTTCCAGTATCAAATCCTCACTCCGAGGTACCCTTATCAAGTCCTCACTCCGAGGTTCCAGTCTCAAGTCCTGACTCGGAGCTTCCAGTATCAAGACCTGGCTCGGAGTTTCCAGTATCAAGTCCTGGCTCGGAGGTTCCAGTATCAAGTCCTGACCGAGGTTCCAGTGTCAAGTCCTCACTCCGAGGATCCAGTATCAAGTCCATCTCGGAGATTCCAGTATCAAGTCCTGACTCCGAGGATCCAGTATCAAGTCCTCACTCCGAGGTTCCAGTCTCAAGTCCTGACTCCGAGTTTCCAGTATCAGATCCAAGCTCGGAGGTTCGAGTATCAACTCCTGACTCCGAGGTTCCAGTATCAAGTCCAAGCTCGGAGGTTCCAGTATCAAGTCCTGACTCCAAGGTTCCAGAATCAATTCCAAGCTCGGAGGTTCCAGTATCAAGTCCTGACTCCGAGGTTCCAGTATCAAGTCCAAGCTCGGAGGTTCCAGTATCAAATCCTCACTCCGAGGTACCCTTATCAAGTCCTGACTCCGAGGTTCCAGTCTCAAGTCCTGACTCCGAGGTTCCAGTATCAAGTCCTGACTCCGAAGTTCCAGTATCAACTCCTGGCTTGGACGTTCCAGTATCAAGTCCTGACTCGGAGATTCCAGTATCAAGTCCAAGCTCGGAGGTTCCAGTCTTAAGTCCTGACTCCGAGGTTCCAGTATCAAGTCCAAGCTCGGAGGTTCCAGTATCAACTCCTGACTCCGAGGTTCCAGTATCAAGTCCTGACTCCGGGGTTCCAGTATCAAGTCCAAGCAAGGAGTTTCCAGTATCAAGTCCTGACTCTAAGGTTCCAGTATCAAGTCCACGTTCGGAAGTTCCCGTATAATGTCCTGACTCCAAGTTTCCAGTTTCAAGTCCTGGCTTGGAGATTCCAGTATCAAGTCCTGATTCCGAGTTTCCAGTATGAAGTCCTGACTCGGAGCTTCCAGTATCAAGTCCAAGCTAGGAGGTTCCAGTATCAAGTCCTGACTCAGAGGTTCCAGTATCAAGTCCAAGCTCGGAGATTTGAGTATCAAGTCCTGACTCCGAGGTTCCAGTATCAAGTCCTGACTCCTATCTTCCAGTATCAGATCCAAGCTCGGAGGTTCCAGTATCAAGAACGGAATCGGAGGTTCCAGTATCAAGTCATGACTCCGAGGTTCCAGTATCAAGACCAAGCTCGGAGGTTCCAGTCTCAAGTCCAAGCTCGGAGGTTCCAGAATCAACTCCTGACTCCGAGGTTCCAGTATCAAGTCCAAGCTCGGAGGTTCCAGTATCATGTCCTGACTCCGAGGTTCCATTATCAAGTCTAAGCTCGGAGGTTCCAGTATCAAGTCCTGACTCCGAGGTTCCAGTATCAACTCCAAGCTCGGAGGTTCCAGTATCAAATCCTCACTCCGAGGTTCCAGTATCAAGTCCTGACTCGGAGATTCCAGTATCAAGTCCAAGCTAGGAGGTTCCAGTATCAAGTCCTGACTCAGAGATTCCAGTATCAAGTCCAAGCTCGGAGATTCGAGTATCAAGTCCTGACTCCGAGGTTCCAGTATCAAGTCCTGACTCCTAGGTTCCAGTATCAGATTCAAGCTCCGATGTTCCAGTATGAAGTCCGGAATCGGTGGTTCCAGTATCAAGTCCAAGCTCGGAGATTCGAGTATCAAGTCCTGACTCCGAGGTTCCAGTATATCAAGTCCTGTCTCCACGGTTCCAGAATCAAGTCCAAGCTCCGAGGTTCCAGTCTCATGTCCTGACTCCAAGTTTCCAGTTTCAAGTCCTGGCATGGAGATTCCAGTATCAAGTCCTCACTCCGAGGTTCCAGTCTCAAGTCCTGACTCCGAGGTTCCAGTATCAAGTCCTGACTCTGAGGTTCCAGTATCAAGTCCTGACACCGAGGTTCCAGTATCAAGTACAGAATCGGAGGTTCCAGTATCAAGTCATGAAACCGAGGTTCCAGTATCAAATCCAAGCTCGGAGGTTCCAGTATCAAGTCCTGACTCCGAGGTTCCAGTATCAAGTCCTGACTCCAAGGGTCCAGTATCAAGTCCAGGCTAAGGTGTTCCAGTATCAATTCCTGACTCTGAGGTTCCAGTATCAAGTCCATCTCGGAGATTCCAGTATCAAGTCCTGACTCCGAGGTTCCAGAATCAAGTCCAAGCTCGGAGGTTCCAGTATCAACTCCTGACTCCGAGGTTCCAGTATCAAGTCCAAGCTCGGAGGTTCCAGTATCAAATTCGGACTCCGAGGTTCCAGTATCAAGTCATGGCTCCGGGATTCCAGTATCAAGTCATGGCTCCGGGGTTCCAGTATCAAGTCCTGACTCCGAGGTTCCAGTATCAAGTCCATCTCGGAGTTTCCAGTATCAAGTCCTGACTCCGAGGATCCAGTATCAAGTCCTCACTCCGATGTTCCAGTCTCAAGTCCTGACTCGGAGCTTCCAGTATCAAGACCTGGCTCGGAGTTTCCAGTATCAAGTCCTGGCTCGGAGGTTCCAGTATCAAGTCCTGACTCGGAGGTTCCAGTATCAATACTGACACCCAGGTTCCAGTATCAAGTCCAAGCTCAGAGGTTCTAGTATCAAATCCAGACTCCGAGGTTCCAGTCTCAAGTCCTGACTCCGAGTTTCCAGTATCAAGTCCTGACTCCGAAGTTCCAGTATGAAGTCCTGGCTTGGACGTTCCAGTATCAAGTCCTGACTTGGAGATTCCAGTATCAAGTCCAAGCTCGGAGGTTCCAGTCTTAAGTCCTGACTCCGAGGTTCCAGTATCAAGTCCAAGCTCGGAGGTTCCAGTATCAACTCCTGACTCCGAGGTTCCAGTATTAAGTCCAAGCTCGGAGGTCCCAGTATCAAATCCTGACTCCGAGGTTCCAGTATCAAGACCAAACTCCGAGGTTCCAGTCTCAAGTCCTGATTCCGAGTTTCCAGTATGAAGTCCTGACACGGAGCTTGCAGTATCAACTCCTGGCTTGGAGGTTCCTGTATCAAGTCTTGACTCGGAGATTCCAGTATCAAGTCCAAGCTAGGAGGTTCCAGTATCAAATCCTGACTCCGAGTATCCAGTATCAAGTCCTGACTCCGAGGTTCCAGTATCAAGTCCAAACTCGGAGGTTCCAGTATCAACTCCTGACGCCGAGGTTCCAGTATCAAGTCCTGACTCCGGGGTTCCAGTATCAAGTCCAAGCAAGGAGTTTCCAGTATCAAGTCCTGACTCTAAGGTTCCAGTATCAAGTCCACGTTCGGAAGTTCCCGTATAATGTCCTGACTCCAAGTTTCCAGTTTCAAGTCCTGGCTTGGAGATTCCAGTATCAAGTCCTCACTCCGAGGTTCCAGTCTCAAGTCCTGACTCCGAGGTTCCAGTATCAAGTCCTGACTCTGAGGTTCCAGTATCAAGTCCTGACTCCGAAGTTCCAGTATCAACTCCTGGCTTGGACGTTCCAGTATCAAGTCCTGACTTGGAGATTCCAGTATCAAGTCCAAGCTCGGAGGTTCCATTATCAAATTCTGACTCCGGGGTTCCAGTATCAAGTCCATCTCGGAGATTCCAGTATCAAGTCCTGACTCCGAGGTTCCAAAATCAAGTCCAAGCTCGGAGGTTCCATTATCAAGTCCTGACTCCGAGTTTCCAGTATCAAGTCCAAGTTCAGAGGTTCCAATATATCAAGTCCTGACGCAGAGGATCCAGTATCAAGACCTGACTCCGAGGAGCCAGTATCAAGTCCTCACTCCGAGGTTCCAGTCTCAAGTCCTGACTCGGAGCTTACAGTATCAAGACCTGGCTCGGAGTTTCCAGTATCAAGTCCTGGCTCGGAGGTTCCAGTATCAAGTCCTGACCGAGGTTCCAGTATCAAGTCCTGACTCGAGGTTCCAGTATCAAGTCCAATCTCGGAGGTTCCAGTCGTAAGTCCTGACTCCATGGTTCCAGTATCAAGTCCAAGCTCGGAGGTTCCAGTCTCAAGTCCAAGCTCGGAGGTTCCAGTATCAACTCCTGACTCCCAGGTTCCAGTATCAAGTCCTGACTCCGAGTTTCCAGTATCAAGTCCTGACTCCGAAGTTCCAGTAAGAAGTCCTGGCTTGGACGTTCCAGTATCAAGTCCTGACTTGGAGATTCCAGTATCAAGTCCAAGCTCGGAGGTTCCAGTCTTAAGTCCTGACTCCGAGGTTCCAGTATCAAATCCAAGCTCGGAGGTTCCAGTATCAACTCCTGACTCCGAGGTTCCAGTATCAAGTCCAAGCTCGGAGTTTCCAGCATCAAATCCTGACTCCGAGGTTCCAGTATCAAGTCCTGGCTCTGAGGTTCCAGTATCAAGTCCTGACCGAGGTTCCAGTATCAAGTCCTGACTCGAGGTTCCAGTATCAAGTCCAATCTCGGAGGTTCCAGTCGTAAGTCCTGACTCCAAGGTTCCAGTATCGTCCAAGCTCGGAGGTTCCAGTCTCAAGTCCAAGCTCGGAGGTTCCAGTATCAACTCCTGACTCCGAGGTTCCAGTATCAAGTCCAAGCTCGGAGGTTCCAGTATCAAATCCTGACTCCGAGGTTCCAGTCTCAAGTCCTGACTCCGAGTTTCCAGTATCAACTCCTGGCTTGGACGTTCCAGTATCAAGTCATGACTCGGAGATTCCAGTATCAAATCCAAGCTCGGAGGTTCCAGTCTTAAGTCCTGACTCCGAGGTTCCAGTATCAAATCCAAGCTCGGAGGTTCCAGTATCAACTCCTGACTCCGAGGTTCCAGTATCAAGTCCAAGTTCGGAGTTTCCAGCATCAAATCCTGACTCCAAGGTTCCAGTATCAAGTCCACACTCCAAGGTTCCAGTCTCAAGTCCTGATTCCGAGTTTCCAGTATGAAGTCCTGACTCGGAGCTTCCAGTATCAACTCCTGGCTTGGTGGTTCCAGTATCAAGTCCTGACTCGGAGATTCCAGTATCAAGTCCAAGCTAGGAGGTTCCAGTATCAAGTCCTGACTCAGAGGTTCCAGTATCAAGTCCTGACTCCTATCTTCCAGTATCAGATCCAAGCTCGGAGGTTCCAGTATCAAGAACGGAATGGGAGGTTCCAGTATCAAGTCATGACTCCGAGGTTCCAGTATCAAGACCAAGCTCGGAGGTTCCAGTCTCAAGTCCAAGCTCGGAGGGTCCAGTATCAACTCCTGACTCCGAGGTTCCAGTATCAAGTCCAAGCTCGGAGGTTCCAGTATCAAGTCGTGACTCCGAGGTTCCATCATCAAGTAAAAGCTCGGAGGTTCCAGTATCAAGTCCTGACTCCGAGGTTCCAGCATCAAGTCCAAGCTCGGAGGTTCCAGTATCAAATCCTCACTCCGAGGTTCCAGTATGATGTCCTGACTCGGAGCTTCCAGTATCAACTCCTGGCTTGGAGGTTCCAGTATCAAGTTCTGACTCGGAGATTCCAGTATCAAGTCCAAGCTAGGAGGTTCCAGTATCAAGTCCTGACTCAGAGGTTCCAGTATCAAGTCCAAGCTCGGAGATTCGAGTATCAAGTCCTGACTCCGAGGTTCCAGTATCAAGTCCTGACTCCTAGGTTCCAGTATCAGATCCAAGCTCGGAGGTTCCAGTATCAAGTCCGGAATCGGAGGTTCCAGTATCAAGTCATGACTCCGAGGTTCCAGTATCAAGTCCTGACTCCGAGGTTCCAGTATCAAGTCCATCTCGGAGTTTCCAGTATCAAGTCCTGACTCCGAGGATCCAGTATCAAGTCCTCACTCCGATGTTCCAGTCTCAAGTCCTGACTCGGAGCTTCCAGTATCAAGACCTGGCTCGGAGTTTCCAGTATCAGGTCCTGGCTCGGAGGTTCCAGTATCAAGTCCTGACTCGGAGGTTCCAGTATCAAGTACTGACACCCAGGTTCCAGTATCAAGTCCAAGCTCAGAGGTTCTAGTATCAAATCCTGACTCCGAGGTTCCAGTCTCAAGTCCTGACTCCGAGTTTCCAGTATCAAGTCCTGACTCCGAAGTTCCAGTATGAAGTCCTGGCTTGGACGTTCCAGTATCAAGTCCTGACTTGGAGATTCCAGTATCAAGTCCAAACTCGGAGGTTCCAGTCTTAAGTCCTGACTCCGAGGTTCCAGTATCAAGTCCAAGCTCGGAGGTTCCACTATCAACTCCTGACTCCGAGGTTCCAGTATTATGTCCAAGCTCGGAGGTCCCAGTATCAAATCCTGACTCCGAGGTTCCAGTATCAAGACCACACTCCGAGGTTCCAGTCTCAAGTCCTGACTCCGAAGTTCCAGTATGAAGTCCTGGCTTGGACGTTCCAGTATCAAGTCCTGACTTGGAGATTCCAGTATCAAGTCCAAGCTCGGAGGTTCCAGTCTTAAGTCCTGACTCCGAGGTTCCAGTATCAAATCCTGACTCCGAGGTTCCAGTATCAAGACCACACTCCGAGGTTCCAGTATCAACTCCTGACTCCGAGGTGCCAGTATCAAGTCCTGACTCCAAGTTTCCAGTTTCAAGTCCTGGCTTGGAGATTCCAGTATCAAGTCCTCACTCCGAGGTTCCAGTCTCAAGTCCTGACTCCGAGGTTCCAGTATCAAGTCCTGACTCCGAGGTTCCAGTATCAAGTCCTGACTCTGAGGTTCCAGTATCAAGTCCTGACTCCGAAGTTCCAGTGTCAACTCCTGGCTTGGACGTTCCAGTATCAAGTCCTGACTCGGAGATTCCAGTATCAAGTCCAAGCTCGGAGGTTCCAGTATCAAATTCTGACTCCGGGGTTCCAGTATCAAGTCCATCTCGGAGATTCCAGTATCAAGTCCTGACTCCGAGGTTCCAGAATCAAGTCCAAGCTCGGAGGTTCCATTATCAAGTCCTGACTCCGAGTTTCCAGTATCAAGTCCAAGTTCGGAGGTTCCAATATATCAAGTCCTGACGCAGAGGATCCAGTATCAAGACCTGACTCCGAGGATCCAGTATCAAGTCCTCACTCCGAGGTTCCAGTCTCAAGTCCTGACTCGGAGCTTCCAGTATCAAGACCTGGCTCGGAGTTTCCAGTATCAAGTCCTGGCTCGGAGGTTCCAGTATCAAGTCCTGACCGAGGTTCCAGTATCAAGTCCTGACTCGAGGTTCCAGTATCAAGTCCAATCTCGGAGGTTCCAGTATCAACTCCTGACTCCCAGGTTCCAGTATCAAGTCCAAGCTCGGAGGTTCCAGTATCAAATCCTGACTCCGAGGTTCCAGTCTCAAGTCCTGACTCCGAGTTTCCAGTATCAAGTCCTGACTCCGAAGTTCCAGTATCAACTCCTGGCTTGGATGTTCCAGTATCAAGTCATGACTCGGAGATTCCAGTATCAAGTCCAAGCTCGGAGGTTCCAGTCTTAAGTCCTGACTCCGAGGTTCCAGTATCAAGTCCATGCTCGGAGTTTCCAGCATCAAATCCTGACTCCGAGGTTCCAGTATCAAGTCCACACTCCGAGGTTCCAGTCTCAAGTCCTGATTCCGAGTTTCCAGTATGAAGTCCTGACTCGGAGCTTCCAGTATCAACTCCTGGCTTGGTGGTTCCAGTATCAAGTCCTGACTCGGAGATTCCAGTATCAAGTCCAAGCTAGGAGGTTCCAGTATCAAGTCCTGACTCAGAGGTTCCAGTATCAAGTACTGACTCCTATCTTCCAGTATCAGATCCAAGCTCGGAGGTTCCAGTATCAAGAACGGAATCGGAGGTTCCAGTATCAAGTCATGACTCCGAGGTTCCAGTATCAAGACCAAGCTCAGAGGTTCCAGTCTCAAGTCCAAGCTCGGAGGTTCCAGTATCAACTCCTGACTCCGAGGTTCCAGTATCAAGTCCAAGCTCGGAGGTTCCAGTATCAAGTCCTGACTCCGAGGTTCCATCATCAAGTAAAAGCTCGGATGTTCCAGTATCAAGTCCTGACTCCGAGGTTCCAGTATCAAGTCCAAGCTCGGAGGTTCCAGTATCAAATCCTCACTCCGAGGTTCCAGTATGATGTCCTGACTCGGAGCTTCCAGTATCAACTCCTGGCTTGGAGGTTCCAGTATCAAGTTCTGACTCGGAGATTCCAGTATCAAGTCCAAGCTAGGAGGTTCCAGTATCAAGTCCTGACTCAGAGGTTCCAGTATCAAGTCCAAGCTCGGAGATTCGAGTATCAAGTCCTGACTCCGAGGTTCCAGTATCAAGTCCTGACTCCTAGGTTCCAGTATCAGATCCAAGCTCGGAGGTTCCAGTATCAAGTCCGGAATCGGAGGTTCCAGTATCAAGTCATGACTCCGAGGTTCCAGTATCAAGACCAAGCTCGGAGGTTCCAGTTTCAAGTCCAAGCTCGGAGGTTCCAGTATCAACTCCTGACTCCGAGGTTCCAGTATCAAGTCCAAGCTCGGTGGTTCCATTATCAAGTCCTGACTCCGAGGTTCCAGTATCAAGACCAAGCTCGGAGGTTCCAGTCTCAAGTCCAAGCTCGGAGCTTCCAGTATCAACTCCTGACTCCGTGGTTCCAGTATCAAGTCCTGACTCTGAGGTTCCAGTATATCAAGTCCTGTCTCCACGGTTCCAGAATCAAGTCCAAGCTCCGAGGTTCCAGTATCAAGTCCTGACTCCGAGGTTCCAGTATCAAGTCCAAACTCGGAGGTTCCAGTATCAACTCCTGACTCCGATGTTCCAGTATCAAGTCCTGACTCCGGGGTTCCAGTATCAAGTCCAAGCAAGGAGTTTCCAGTATCAAGTCCTGATTCTGAGGTTCCAGTATCAAGTCCAAGCAAGGAGTTTCCAGTATCAAGTCCTGATTCTGAGGTTCCAGTATCAAGTCCACGTTCGGAAGTTCCCGTATCATGTCCTGACTCCAAGTTTCCAGTTTCAAGTCCTGGCTTGGAGATTCCAGTATCAAGTCCTCACTCCGAGGTTCCAGTCTCAAGTCCTGACTCCGAGGTTCCAGTATGAAGTCCTGACTCTGAAGTTCCATATCAAGTCCTGACGCCGAGGTTCCAGTATCAAGTACAGAATCGGAGGTTCCAGTATCAAGTCATGAAACCGAGGTTCCAGTATCAAATCCAAGCTCGGAGGTTCCAGTATCAAGTCCTGACTCCGAGGTTCCAGTATCAAGTCCTGACTCCAAGGGTCCAGTATCAAGTCCAGGCTAAGGTGTTCCAGTATCAATTCCTGACTCTGAGGTTCCAGTATCAAGTCCATCTCGGAGATTCCAGTATCAAGTCCTGACTCCGAGGTTCCAGAATCAAGTCCAAGCTCGGAGGTTCCAGTATCAAGTCCTGACTCCGAGGTTCCAGTATCAAGTCCAAGCTCAAAGGTTCCAGTATCAAATTCTGACTCCGAGGTTCCAGTATCAAGTCATGGCTCCGGGGTTCCAGTATCAAGTCCATCTCGGAGTTTCCAGTATCAAGTCCTGACTCCGAGGATCCAGAATCAAGTCCTCACTCCGATGTTCCAGTCTCAAGTCCTGACTCAGAGCTTCCAGTATCAAGACCTGGCTCGGAGTTTCCAGTATCAAGTCCTGGCTCGGAGGTTCCAGTATCAAGTCCTGACTCGGAGGTTCCAGTATCAAGTACTGACTCCCAGGTTCCAGTATCAAGTCCAAGCTCAGAGGTTCCAGTATCAAATCCTGACTCCGAGGTTCCAGTATCAAGACCACACTCCGAGGTTCCAGTCTCAAGTCCTGATTCCGAGTTTCCAGTATGAAGTCCTGACACGGAGCTTCCAGTATCAACTCCTGGCTTGGAGGTTCCTGTATCAAGTCCTGACTCGGAGATTCCAGTATCAAGTCCAAGCTAGGAGGTTCCAGTATCAAATCCTGACTCCGAGTATCCAGTATCAAGTCCTGACTCCGAGGTTCCAGTATCAAGTCCTAACTCGGAGGTTCCAGTATCAACTCCTGACTCCGAGGTTCCAGTATCAAGTCCTGACTCCAAGTTTCCAGTTTCAAGTCCTGGCTTGGAGATTCCAGTATCAAGTCCTCACTCCGAGGTTCCAGTCTCAAGTCCTGACTCCGAGGTTCCAGTATCAAGTCCTGACTCTGAGGTTCCAGTATCAAGTCCTGACTCCGAAGTTCCAGTATCAACTACTGGCTTGGACGTTCCAGTATCAAGTCCTGACTCGGAGATTCCAGTATCAAGTCCAAGCTTGGAGGTTCCAGTATCAAATTCTGACTCCGGGGTTCCAGTATCAAGTCCATCTCGGAGATTCCAGTATCAAGTCCTGACTCCGAGGTTCCAGAATCAAGTCCAAGCTCGGAGGTTCCATTATCAAGTCCTGACTCCGAGTTTCCAGTATCAAGTCCAAGTTCGGAGGTTCCAATATATCAAGTCCTGACGCAGAGGATCCAGTATCAAGACCTGACTCCGAGGATCCAGTATCAAGTCCTCACTCCGAGGTTCCAGTCTCAAGTCCTGACTCGGAGCTTACAGTATCAAGACCTGGCTCGGAGTTTCCAGTATCAAGTCCTGGCTCGGAGGATCCAGTATCAAGTCCTGACCGAGGTTCCAGTATCAAGTCCTGACTCGAGGTTCCAGTATCAAGTCCAATCTCGGAGGTTCCAGTCTTAAGTCCTGACTCCAAGGTTCCAGTATGAAGTCCAAGCTCGGAGGTTCCAGTCTCAAGTCCAAGCTCGGAGGTTCCAGTATCAACTCCTGACTCCCAGGTTCCAGTATCAAGTCCAAGCTCGGAGGTTCCAGTATCAAATCCTGACTCCGAGGTTCCAGTCTCAAGTCCTGACTCCGAGTTTCCAGTATCAAGTCCTGACTCCGAAGTTCCAGTATCAACTCCTGGCTTGGACGTTCCAGTATCAAGTCATGACTCGGAGATTCCAGTATCAAGTCCAAGCTCGGAGGTTCCAGTCTTAAGTCCTGACTCCGAGGTTCCAGTATCAAATCCAAGCTCGGAGGTTCCAGTATGAACTCCTGACTCCGAGGTTCCAGTATCAAGTCCATGCTCGGAGTTTCCAGCATCAAATCCTGACTCCGAGGTTCCAGTATCAAGTCCACACTCCGAGGTTCCAGTATCAAGTCCTGACTCCGAGATTCCAGTATCAAGTCCAAGCTCGGAGGTTCCAGTATCAAGTTCTGACTCCGGGGTTCCAGTATCAAGTCCATCTCGGAGATTCCAGTATCAAGTCCTGACTCCGAGGTTCCAGAATCAAGTCCAAGCTCGGAGGTTCCATTATCAAGTCCTGACTCCGAGTTTCCAGTATCAAGTCCAAGTTCGGAGGTTCCAATATATCAAGTCCTGACGCAGAGGATCCAGTATCAAGACCTGACTCCGAGGATCCAGTATCAAGTCCTCACTCCGAGGTTCCAGTCTCAAGTCCTGACTCAGAGCTTACAGTATCAAGACCTGGCTCGGAGTTTCCAGTATCAAGTCTTGGCTCGGAGGTTCCAGTATCAAGTCCTGACCGAGGTTCCAGTATCAAGTCCTGACTCGAGGTTCCAGTATCAAGTCCAATCTCGGAGGTTCCAGTCTTAAGTCCTGACTCCAAGGTTCCAGTATCAAGTCCAAGCTCGGAGGTTCCAGTCTCAAGTCCAAGCTCGGAGGTTCCAGTATCAACTCCTGACCCCCAGGTTCCAGTATCAAGTCCAAGCTCGGAGGTTCCAGTATCAAATCCTGACTCCGAGGTTCCAGTCTCAAGTCCTGACTCCGAGTTTCCAGTATCAAGTCCTGACTTCGAAGTTCCAGTATCAACTCCTGGCTTGGACGTTCCAGTATCAAGTCATGACTCGGAGATTCCAGTATCAAGTCCAAGCTCGGAGGTTCCAGTCTTAAGTCCTGACTCCGAGGTTCCAGTATCAAATCCAAGCTCGGAGGTTCCAGTATCAACTCCTGACTCCGAGGTTCCAGTATCAAGTCCATGCTCGGAGTTTCCAGCATCAAATCCTGACTCCGAGGTTCCAGTATCAAGTCCACACTCCGAGGTTCCAGTCTCAAGTCCTGATTCCGAGTTTCCAGTATGAAGTCCTGACTCGGAGCTTCCAGTATCAACTCCTGGCTTGGTGGTTCCAGTATCAAGTCCTGACTCGGAGATTCCGGTATCAAGTCCAAGCTAGGAGGTTCCAGTATCAAGTCCTGACTCAGAGGTTCCAGCATCAAGTACTGACTCCTATCTTCCAGAATCAGATCCAAGCTCGGAGGTTCCAGTATCAAGAACGGAATCGGAGGTTCCAGTATCAAGTCATGACTCCGAGGTTCCAGTATCAAGACCAAGCTCGGAGGTTCCAGTCTCAAGTCCAAGCTCGGAGGTTCCAGTATCAACTCCTGACTCCGAGGTTCCAGTATCAAGTCCAAGCTCGGAGGTTCCAGTATCAAGTCCTGACTCCGAGGTTCCATCATCAAGTAAAAGCTCGGAGGTTCCAGTATCAAGTCCTGACTCCGAGGTTCCAGCATCAAGTCCAAGCTCGGAGGTTCCAGTATCAAATCCTCACTCCGAGGTTCCAGTATGATGTCCTGACTCGGAGCTTCCAGTATCAACTCCTGGCTTGGAGGATCCAGTATCAAGTCCTGACTCGGAGATTCCAGTATCAAGTCCAAGCTAGGAGGTTCCAGTATCAAATCCTGACTCCGAGTATCCAGTATCAAGTCCTGACTCCGAGGTTCCAGTATCAAGTCCTAACTCGGAGGTTCCAGTATCAACTCCTGACTCCGAGGTTCCAGTATCAAGTCCTGACTCCAAGTTTCCAGTTTCAAGTCCTGGCTTGGAGATTCCAGTATCAAGTCCTCACTCCGAGGTTCCAGTCTCAAGTCCTGACTCCGAGGTTCCAGTATCAAGTCCTGACTCTGAGGTTCCAGTATCAAGTCCTGACTCCGAAGTTCCAGTATCAACTCCTGGCTTGGACGTTCCAGTATCAAGTCCTGACTCGGAGATTCCAGTATCAAGTCCAAGCTCGGAGGTTCCAGTATCAAATTCTGACTCCGGGGTTCCAGTATCAAGTCCATCTCGGAGAATCCAGTATCAAGTCCTGACTCCGAGGTTCCAGAATCAAGTCCAAGCTCGGAGGTTCCATTATCAAGTCCTGACTCCGAGTTTCCAGTATCAAGTCCAAGTTCGGAGGTTCCAATATATCAAGTCCTGACGCAGAGGATCCAGTATCAAGACCTGACTCCGAGGATCCAGTATCAAGTCCTCACTCCGAGGTTCCAGTCTCAAGTCCTGACTCGGAGCTTACAGTATCAAGACCTGGCTCGGAGTTTCCAGTATCAAGTCCTGGCTCGGAGGTTCCAGTATCAAGTCCTGACCGAGGTTCCAGTATCAAGTCCTGACTCGAGGTTCCAGTATCAAGTCCAATCTCGGAGGTTCCAGTCTTAAGTCCTGACTCCAAGGTTCCAGTATCAAGTCCAAGCTCGGAGGTTCCAGTCTCAAGTTCAAGCTCGGAGGTTCCAGTATCAACTCTTGACTCCCAGGTTCCAGTATCAAGTCCAAGCTCGGAGGTTCCAGTATCAAATCCTGACTCCGAGGTTCCAGTCTCAAGTCCTGACTCCGAGTTTCCAGTATCAAGTCCTGACTCCGAAGTTCCAGTATCAACTCCTGGCTTGGACTTTCCAGTATCAAGTCATGACTCGGAGATTCCAGTATCAAGTCCAAGCTCGGAGGTTCCAGTCTTAAGTCCTGACTCCGAGGTTCCAGTATCAAATCCAAACTCGGAGGTTCCAGTATCAATTCCTGACTCCGAGGTTCCAGTATCAAGTCCATGCTCGGAGTTTCCAGCATCAAATCCTGACTCCGAGGTTCCAGTATCAAGTCCACACTCCGAGGTTCCAGTCTCAAGTCCTGATTCCGAGTTTCCAGTATGAAGTCCTGACTCGGAGCTTCCAGTATCAACTCCTGGCTTGGTGGTTCCAGTATCAAGTCCTGACTCGGAGATTCCAGTATCAAGTCCAAGCTAGGAGGTTCCAGTATCAAGAACGGAATCGGAGGTTCCAGTATCAAGTCATGACTCCGAGGTTCCAGTATCAAGACCAAGCTCGGAGGTTCCAGTCTCAAGTCCAAGCTCGGAGGTTCCAGTATCAACTCCTGACTACGAGGTTCCAGTATCAAGTCCAAGCTCGGAGGTTCCAGTATCAAGTCCTGACTCCGAGGTTCCATCATCAAGTAAAAGCTCGGAGGTTCCAGTATCAAGTCCTGACTCCGAGGTTCCAGCATCAAGTCCAAGCTCGGAGGTTCCAGTATCAAATCCTCACTCCGATGTTCCAGTATGATGTCCTGACTCGGAGCTTCCAGTATCAACTCCTGGCTTGGAGGTTCCAGTATCAAGTCCTGACTCGGAGATTCCAGTATCAAGTCCAAGCTAGGAGGTTCCAGTATCAAGTCCTGACTCAGAGGTTCCAGTATCAAGTCCAAGCTCGGAGATTCGAGTATCAAGTCCTGACTCCGAGGTTCCAGTATCAAGTCCTGACTCCTAGGTTCCAGTATCAGATCCAAGCTCGGAGGTTCCAGTATCAAGTCCGGAATCGGAGGTTCCAGTATCAAGTCATGACTCCGAGGTTCCAGTATCAAGACCAAGCTCGGAGGTTCCAGTTTCAAGTCCAAGCTCGGAGGTTCCAGTATCAACTCCTGGCTCCGAGGTTCCAGTATCAAGTCCAAGCTCGGTGGTTCCATTATCAAGTCCTGACTCCGAGGTTCCAGTATCAAGACCAAGCTCGGAGGTTCCAGTCTCAAGTCCAAGCTCGGAGGTTCCAGTATCAACTCCTGACTCCGAGGTTCCAGTATCAAGTCCTGACTCTGAGGTTCCAGTATATCAAGTCCATCTCGGAGATTCCAGTATCAAGTCCAGGCTAAGGTGTTCCAGTATCAATTCATGACTCTGAGGTTCCAGTATCCATTCCATCTCGGAGATTCCAGTATCAAGTCCTGACTCCGAGGTTCCAGAATCAAGTCCAAGCTCGGAGGTTCCAGTATCAAGTCCTGACTCCGAGGTTCCAGTATCAAGTCCAAGCTCGAAGGTTCCAGTATCAAATTCTGACTCCGAGGTTCCAGTATCAAGTCATGGCTCCGGGGTTCCAGTATCAAGTCCATCTCGGAGTTTCCAGTATCAAGTCCTGACTCCGAGGATCCAGTATCAAGTCCTCACTCCGATGTTCCAGTCTCAAGTCCTGACTCGGAGCTTCCAGTATCAAGTCCAAGCTCGGAGGTTCCAGTATCAACACCTGACTCCGAGGTTCCAGTATTAAGTCCAAGCTCGGAGGTCCCAGTATCAAATCCTGACTCCGAGGTTCCAGTATCAAGACCACACTCCGAGGTTCCAGTCTCAAGTCCTGATTCCGAGTTTCCAGTATGAAGTCCCGACTCGGAGCTTCCAGTATCAACTCCTGGCTTGGAGGTTCCTGTATCAAGTCCTGACTCGGAGATTCCAGTATCGTCCAAGCTAGGAGGTTCCAGTATCAAATCCTGACTCCGAGTATCCAGTATCAAGTCCTGACTCCGAGGTTCCAGTATCAAGTCCAAACTCGGAGGTTCCAGTATCAACTCCTGACTCCGGGGTTCCAGTATCAAGTCCAAGCAAGGAGTTTCCAGTATCAAGTCCTGACTCTAAGGTTCCAGTATCAAGTCCAAGCTCGGAGGTTCCAGTATCAAATTCTGACTCCGAGGTTCCAGTATCAAGTCATGGCTCCGGGGTTCCAGTATCAAGTCCATCTCGGAGTTTCCAGTATCAAGTCCTGACTCCGAGGATCCAGTATCAAGTCCTCACTCCGATGTTCCAGTCTCAAGTCCTGACTCGAAGCTTCCAGTATCAAGACCTGGCTCGGAGTTTCCAGTATCAAGTCCTGGCTCGGAGGTTCCAGTATCAAGTCCTGACTCGGAGGTTCCAGTATCAAGTACTGACTCCCAGGTTCCAGTATCAAGTCCAAGCTCAGAGGTTCCAGTATCAAATCCTGACTCTGAGTTTCCAGTATCAAGTCCTGACTCCGAAGTTCCAGTATGAAGTCCTGGTTTGGACGTTCCAGTTTCAAGTCCTGGCTTGGAGATTCCAGTATCAACTCCTCACTCCGAGGTTCCAGTCTGAAGTCCTGACTCCGAGGTTCCAGTATCAAGTCCTGACTCTGAAGTTCCATATCAAGTCCTGACGCCGAGGTTCCAGTATCAAGTACAGAATCGGAGGTTCCAGTATCAAGTCATGAAACCGAGGTTCCAGTATCAAATCCAAGCTCGGAGGTTCCAGTATCAAGTCCTGACTCCGAGGTTCCAGTATCACGTCCTGACTCCAAGGGTCCAGTATCAAGTCCAGGCTAAGGTGTTCCAGTATCAATTCCTGACTCTGAGGTTCCAGTATCAAGTCCATCTCGGAGATTCCAGTATCAAGTCCTGACTCCGAGGTTCCAGAATCAAGTCCAAGCTCGGAGGTTCCAGTATCAAGTCCTGACTCCGAGGTTCCAGTATCAAGTCCAAGCTCGAAGGTTCCAGTATCAAATTCTGACTCCGAGGTTCCAGTATCAAGTCATGGCTCCGGGGTTCCAGTATCAAGTCCATCTCGGAGTTTCCAGTATCAAGTCCTGACTCCGAGGATCCAGTATCAAGTCCTCACTCCGATGTTCCAGTCTCAAGTCCTGACTCGGAGCTTCCAGTATCAAGACCTGGCTCGGAGTTTCCAGTATCAAGTCCTGGCTCGGAGGTTCCAGTATCAAGTCCTGACTCGGAGGTTCCAGTATCAAGTACTGACTCCCAGGTTCCAGTATCAAGTCCAAGCTCAGAGGTTCCAGTATCAAATCCTGACTCCGAGGTTCCAGTCTCAAGTCCTGACTCCGAGTTTCCAGTATCAAGTCCTGACTCCGAAGTTCCAGTATGAAGTCCTGGCTTGGACGTTCCAGTATCAAGTTCTGACTTGGAGATTCCAGTATCAAGTCCAAGCTCGGAGGTTCCAGTCTTAAGTCCTGACTCCGAGGTTCCAGTATCAAGTCCAAGCTCGGAGGTTCCAGTATCAACACATGACTCCGAGGTTCCAGTATTAAGTCCAAGCTCGGAGGTCCAAGTATCAAATCCTGACTCCGAAGTTCCAGTATCAAGACCACACTCCGAGGTTCCAGTATCAAGTCCTGACTCCGAAGTTCCAGTATGAAGTCCTGGCTTGGACGTTCCAGTATCAAGTCCCGACTTGGAGATTCCAGTATCAAGTCCAAGCTCGGAGGTCCAGTCTTAAGTCCTGACTCCGAGGTTCCAGTATAAAGTCCAAGATCGGAGGTTCCAGTATCAACACATGACTCCGAGGTTCCAGTATTAAGTCCAAGCTCGGAGGTCCCAGTATCAAATCCTGACTCCGAGGTTCCAGTATCAAGACCACACTCCGAGGTTCCAGTCTCAAGTCCTGATTCCGAGTTTCCAGTATGAAGTCCTGACTCGGAGCTTCCAGTATCAACTCCTGGCTTGGAGGTTCCTGTATCAAGTCCTGACTCGGAGATTCCAGTATCAAGTCCAAGCTAGGAGGTTCCATTATCAAATCCTGACTCCGAGTATCCAGTATCAAGTCCTGACTCCGAGGTTCCAGTATCAAGTCATGGCTCCGGGGTTCCAGTATCAAGTCCATCTCGGAGTTTCCAGTATCAAGTCCTGACTCCGAGGATCCAGTATCAAGTCCTCACTCCGATGTTCCAGTCTCAAGTCCTGACTCGGAGCTTCCAGTATCAAGACCTGGCTCGGAGTTTCCAGTATCAAGTCCTGGCTCGGAGGTTCCAGTATCAAGTCCTGACTCGGAGGTTCCAGTATCAAATCCTGACTCCGAGTTTCCAGTATCAAGTCCTGACTCCGAAGTTCCAGTATGAAGTCCTGGTTTGGACGTTCCAGTTTCAAGTCCTGGCTTGGAGATTCCAGTATCAAGTCCTCACTCCGAGGTTCCAGTCTGAAGTCCTGACTCCGAGGTTCCAGTATCAAGTCCTGACTCTGAAGTTCCATATCAAGTCCTGACGCCGAGGTTCCAGTATCAAGTACAGAATCGGAGGTTCCAGTATCAAGTCATGAAACCGAGGTTCCAGTATCAAATCCAAGCTCGGAGGTTCCAGTATCAAGTCCTGACTCCGAGGTTCCAGTATCACGTCCTGACTCCAAGGGTCCAGTATCAAGTCCAGGCTAAGGTGTTCCAGTATCAATTCCTGACTCTGAGGTTCCAGTATCAAGTCCATCTCGGAGATTCCAGTATCAAGTCCTGACTCCGAGGTTCCAGAATCAAGTCCAAGCTCGGAGGTTCCAGTATCAAGTCCTGACTCAGAGGTTCCAGTAGCAAGTCCAAGCTCGAAGGTTCCAGTATCAAATTCTGACTCCGAGGTTCCAGTATCAAGTCATGGCTCCGGGGTTCCAGTATCAAGTCCATCTCGGAGTTTCCAGTATCAAGTCCTGACTCCGAGGATCCAGTATCAAGTCCTCACTCCTATGTTCCAGTCTCAAGTCCTGACTCGGAGCTTCCAGTATCAAGACCTGGCTCGGAGTTTCCAGTATCAAGTCCTGGCTCGGAGGTTCCAGTATCAAGTCCTGACTCGGAGGTTCCAGTATCAAGTACTGACTCCCAGGTTCCAGTATCAAGTCCAAGCTCAGAGGTTCCAGTATCAAATCCTGACTCCGAGGTTCCAGTCTCAAGTCCTGACTCCGAGTTTCCAGTATCAAGTCCTGACTCCGAAGTTCCAGTATGAAGTCCTGGCTTGGACGTTCCAGTATCAAGTTCTGACTTGGAGATTCCAGTATCAAGTCCAAGCTCGGAGGTTCCAGTCTTAAGTCCTGACTCCGAGGTTCCAGTATCAAGTCCAAGCTCGGAGGTTCCAGTATCAACACATGACTCCGAGGTTCCAGTATTAAGTCCAAGCTCGGAGGTCCAAGTATCAAATCCTGACTCCGAAGTTCCAGTATCAAGACCACACTCCGAGGTTCCAGTATCAAGTCCTGACTCCGAAGTTCCAGTATGAAGTCCTGGCTTGGACGTTCCAGTATCAAGTCCCGACTTGGAGATTCCAGTATCAAGTCCAAGCTCGGAGGTCCAGTCTTAAGTCCTGACTCCGAGGTTCCAGTATAAAGTCCAAGCTCGGAGGTTCCAGTATCAACACATGACTCCGAGGTTCCAGTATTAAGTCCAAGCTCGGAGGTCCCAGTATCAAATCCTGACTCCGAGGTTCCAGTATCAAGACCACACTCCGAGGTTCCAGTCTCAAGTCCTGATTCCGAGTTTCCAGTATGAAGTCCTGACTCGGAGCTTCCAGTATCAACTCCTGGCTTGGAGGTTCCAGTATCAAGTCCTGACTCCGAGGTTCCAGTATCAAGTCCAAACTCGGAGGTTCCAGTATCAACTCCTGACTCAGGGGTTCCAGTATCAAGTCCAAGCAAGGAGTTTCCAGTATCAAGTCCTGACTCTAAGGTTCCAGTATCAAGTCCAAGCTCGGAGGTTCCAGTATCAAATTCTGACTCCGAGGTTCCAGTATCAAGTCATGGCTCCGGGGTTCCAGTATCAAGTCCATCTCGGAGTTTCCAGTATCAAGTCCTGACTCCGAGGATCCAGTATCAAGTCCAAGCAAGGAGTTTCCAGTATCAAGTCCTGATTCTGAGGTTCCAGTATCAAGTCCACGTTCGGAAGTTCCCGTATCATGTCCTGACTCCGTTTCCAGTTTCAAGTCCTGGCTTGGAGATTCCAGTATCAAGTCCTCACTCCGAGGTTCCAGTCTCAAGTCCTGACTCCGAGGTTCCAGTATCAAGTCCTGACTCTGAAGTTCCATATCTAGTCCTGACGCCGAGGTTCCAGTATCAAGTACAGAATCGGAGGTTCCAGTATCAAGTCATGAAACCGAGGTTCCAGTATCAAATACAAGCTCGGAGGTTCCAGTATCAAGTCCTGACTCCGAGGTTCCAGTATCAAGTCCTGACTCCAAGGGTCCAGTATCAAGTCCAGGCTAAGGTGTTCCAGTATCAATTCCTGACTCTGTGGTTCCAGTATCAAGTCCATCTCGGAGATTCCAGTATCAAGTCCTGACTCCGAGGTTCCAGAATCAAGTCCAAGCTCGGAGGTTCCAGTATCAAGTCCTGACTCCGAGGTTCCATAATCAAGTCCAAGCTCGGAGGTTCCAGTATCAAGTCCTGACTCCGAGGTTCCAGTATCAAGTCCAAGCTCGAAGGTTCCAGTATCAAATTCTGACTCCGAGGTTCCAGTATCAAGTCATGGCTCCGGGGTTCCAGTATCAAGTCCATCTCGGAGATTCCAGTATCAAGTCCTGACTCCGAGGATCCAGTATCAAGTCCTCACTCCGATGTTCCAGTCTCAAGTCCTGACTCGGAGCTTCCAGTATCAAGTCCTGGCTCGGAGGTTCCAGTATCAAGTCATGACTCCGAGGTTCCAGTATCAAGACCAAGCTCGGAGGTTCCAGTCTCAAGTCCAAGCTCGGAGGTTCCAGTATCAACTCCTGACTCCGAGGTTCCAGTATCAAGTCCAAGCTCGGAGGTTCCAGTATCAAGTCCTGACTCCGAGGTTCCATCATCAATTAAAAGCTCGGAGGTTCCAGTATCAAGTCCTGACTCCGAGGTTCCAGCATCAAGTCCAAGCTCGGAGGTTCCAGTATCAAATCCTCACTCCGAGGTTCCAGTATGATGTCCTGACTCGGAGCTTCCAGTATCAACTCCTGGCTTGGAGGTTCCAGTATCAAGTCCTGACTCGGAGATTCCAGTATCAACTCCAAGCTAGGAGGTTCCAGTATCAAGTCCTGACTCAGAGGTTCCAGTATCAAGTCCAAGCTCGGAGATTCGAGTATCAAGTCCTGACTCCGAGTTTCCAGTATCAAGTACTGACTCCTAGGTTCCAGTATCAGATCCAAGCTCGGAGGTTCCAGTATCAAGTCCGGAATCGGAGGTTCCAGTATCAAGTCATGACTCCGAGGTTCCAGTATCAAGACCAAGCTCGGAGGTTCAAGTTTCAAGTCCAAGCTCGGAGGTTCCAGTATCAACTCCTGACTCCGAGGTTCCAGTATCAAGTCCAAGCTCGGTGGTTCCATTATCAAGTCCTGACTCCGAGGTTCCAGTATCAAGACCAAGCTCGGAGGTTCCAGTCTCAAGTCCAAGCTCGGAGGTTCCACTATCAACTCCTGACTCCGAGGTTCCAGTATCAAGTCCTGACTCTGAGGTTCCAGTATATCAAGTCCTGTCTCCACGGTTCCAGAATCTATTCCAAGCTCCGAGGTTCCAGTATCAAGTCCTGACTCCGAGGTTCCAGTATCAAGTCCAAACTCGGAGGTTCCAGTATCAACTCCTGATTCTGAGGTTCCAGTATCAAGTCCACGTTCGGAAGTTCCCGTATCATGTCCTGACTCCAAGTTTCCAGTTTCAAGTCCTGGCTTGGAGATTCCAGTATCAAGTCCTCACTCCGAGGTTCCAGTCTCAAGTCCTGACTCCGAGGTTCCAGTATCAAGTCCTGACTCTGAAGTTCCATATCAAGTCCTGACGCCGAGGTTCCAGTATCAAGTACAGAATCGGAGTTTCCAGTATCAAGTCATGAAACCGAGGTTCCAGTATCAAATCCAAGCTCGGAGGTTCCAGTATCAAGTCCTGACTCCGAGGTTCCAGTATCAAGTCCTGACTCCAAGGGTCCAGTATCAAGTCCAGGCTAAGGTGTTCCAGTATCAATTCCTGACTCTGAGGTTCCAGTATCAAGTCCATCTCGGAGATTCCAGTATCAAGTCCTGACTCCGAGTTTCCAGAATCAAGTCCAAGCTCGGAGGTTCCAGTATCAAGTCCTGACTCCGAGGTTCCAGTATCAAGTCCAAGCTCGAAGGTTCCAGTATCAAATTCTGACTCCGAGGTTCCAGTATCAAGTCATGGCTCCGGGGTTCCAGTATCAAGTCCATCTCGGAGTTTCCAGTATCAAGTCCTGACTCCGAGGATCCAGTATCAAGTCCTCACTCCGATGTTCCAGTCTCAAGTCCTGACTCGGAGCTTCCAGTATCAAGACCTGGCTCGGAGTTTCCAGTATCAAGTCCTGGCTCGGAGGTTCCAGTATCAAGTCCTGACTCGGAGGTTCCAGTATCAAGTACTGACTCCCAGGTTCCAGTATCAAGTCCAAGCTCAGAGGTTCCAGTATCAAATCCTGACTCCGAGGTTCCAGTCTCAAGTCCTGACTCCGAGTTTCCAGTATCAAGTCCTGACTCCGAAGTTCCAGTATGAAGTCCTGGCTTGGACGTTCCAGTATCAAGTCCTGACTTGGAGATTCCAGTATCAAGTCCAAGCTCGGAGGTTCCAGTCTTAAGTCCTGACTCCGAGGTTCCAGTATCAAGTCCAAGCTCGGAGGTTCCAGTATCAACACCTGACTCCGAGGTTCCAGTATTAAGTCCAAGCTCGGAGGTCCCAGTATCAAATCCTGACTCCGAGGTTCCAGTATCAAGACCACACTCCGAGGTTCCAGTCTCAAGTCCTGATTCCGAGTTTCCAGTATGAAGTCCTGACTCGGAGCTTCCAGTATCAACTCCTGGCTTGGAGGTTCCTGTATCAAGTCCTGACTCCGAGGTTCCAGTATCAAGTCCAAACTCGGAGGTTCCAGTATCAAGTCCTGACTCCGGGGTTCCAGTATCAAGTCCAAGCAAGGAGTTTCCAGTATCAAGTCCTGATTCTGAGGTTCCAGTATCAAGTCCACGTTCGGAAGTTCCCGTATCATGTCCTGACTCCAAGTTTCCAGTTTCAAGTCCTGGCTTGGAGATTCCAGTATCAAGTCCTCACTCCGAGGTTCCATTCTCAAGTCCTGACTCCGAGGTTCCAGTATCAAGTCCTGACTCTGAAGTTCCATATCAAGTCCTGACGCCGAGGTTCCAGTATCAAGTACAGAATCGGAGTTTCCAGTATCAAGTCATGAAACCGAGGTTCCAGTATCAAATCCAAGCTCGGAGGTTCCAGTATCAAGTCCTGACTCCGAGGTTCCAGTATCAAGTCCTGACTCCAAGGGTCCAGTATCAAGTCCAGGCTAAGGTGTTCCAGTATCAATTCCTGACTCTGAGGTTCCAGTATCAAGTCCATCTCGGAGATTCCAGTATCAAGTCCTGACTCCGAGTTTCCAGAATCAAGTCCAAGCTCGGAGGTTCCAGTATCAAGTCCTGACTCCGAGGTTCCAGTATCAAGTCCAAGCTCGAAGGTTCCAGTATCAAATTCTGACTCCGAGGTTCCAGTATCAAGTCATGGCTCCGGGGTTCCAGTATCAAGTCCATCTCGGAGTTTCCAGTATCAAGTCCTGACTCCGAGGATCCAGTATCAAGTCCTCACTCCGATGTTCCAGTCTCAAGTCCTGACTCGGAGCTTCCAGTATCAAGACCTGGCTCGGAGTTTCCAGTATCAAGTCCTGGCTCGGAGGTTCCAGTATCAAGTCCTGACTCGGAGGTTCCAGTATCAAGTCCTGACTCGGAGGTTCCAGTATCAAGTACTGACTCCCAGGTTCCAGTATCAAGTCCAAGCTCAGAGGTTCCAGTATCAAATCCTGACTCCGAGGTTCCAGTCTCAAGTCCTGACTCCGAGTTTCCAGTATCAAGTCCTGACTCCGAAGTTCCAGTATGAAGTCCTGGCTTGGACGTTCCAGTATCAAGTCCTGACTTGGAGATTCCAGTATCAAGTCCAAGCTCGGAGGTTCCAGTCTTAAGTCCTGACTCCGAGGTTCCAGTATCAAGTCCAAGCTCGGAGGTTCCAGTATCAACACCTGACTCCGAGGTTCCAGTATTAAGTCCAAGCTCGGAGGTCCCAGTATCAAATCCTGACTCCGAGGTTCCAGTATCAAGACCACACTCCGAGGTTCCAGTCTCAAGTCCTGATTCCGAGTTTCCAGTATGAAGTCCTGACTCGGAGCTTCCAGTATCAACTCCTGGCTTGGAGGTTCCTGTATCAAGTCCTGACTCGGAGATTCCAGTATCAAGTCCAAGCTAGGAGGTTCCAGTATCAAATCCTGACTCCGAGTATCCAGTATCAAGTCCTGACTCCGAGGTTCCAGTATCAAGTCCAAACTCGGAGGTTCCAGTATCAACTCATGACTCCGGGGTTCCAGTATCAAGTCCAAGCAAGGAGTTTCCAGTATCAAGTCCTGACTCTAAGGTTCCAGTATCAAGTCCAAGCTCGGAGGTTCCAGTATCAAATTCTGACTCCGAGGTTCCAGTATCAAGTCATGGCTCCGGGGTTCCAGTATCAAGTCCATCTCGGAGTTTCCAGTATCAAGTCCACGTTCGGAAGTTCCCGTATCATGTCCTGACTCCAAGTTTCCAGTTTCAAGTCCAGGCTTGGAGATTCCAGTATCAAGTCCTCACTCCGAGGTTCCAGTCTCAAGTCCTGACTCCGAGGTTCCATTATCAAGTCCTGACTCTGAAGTTCCATATCAAGTCCTGATGCCGAGGTTCCAGTATCAAGTACAGAATCGGAGGTTCCAGTATCAAGTCATGAAACCGAGGTTCCAGTATCAAATCCAAGCTCGGAGGTTCCAGTATAAAGTCCTGACTCCGAGGTTCCAGTATCAAGTCCTGACTCCAAGGGTCCAGTATCAAGTCCAGGCTAAGGTGTTCCAGTATCAATTCCTGACTCTGAGGTTCCAGTATCAAGTCCATCTCGGAGATTCCAGTATCAAGTCCTGACTCCGAGGTTCCAGAATCAAGTCCAAGCTCGGAGGTTCCAGTATCATGTCCTGACTCCGAGGTTCCAGTATCAAGTCCAAGCTCGGAGTTTCCAGTATCAAATTCTGACTCCGAGGTTCCAGTATCAACTCATGGCTCCGGGGTTCCAGTATCAAGTCCATCTCGGAGTTTCCAGTATCAAGTCCTGACTCCGAGGATCCAGTATCAAGTCCTCACTCCGATGTTCCAGTCTCAAGTCCTGACTCGGAGCTTCCAGTATCAAGACCTGGCTCGGAGTTTCCAGTATCAAGTCCTGGCTCGGAGGTTCCAGTATCAAGACCTGACTCGGAGGTTCCAGTATCAAGTACTGACTCCCAGGTTCCAGTATCAAGTCCAAGCTCAGAGGTTCCAGTATCAAATCCTGACTCCGAGGTTCCAGTCTCAAGTCCTGACTCCGAGTTTCCAGTATCAAGTCCTGACTCTGAAGTTCCAGTATGAAGTCCTGGCTTGGACGTTCCAGTATCAAGTCCTGACTTGGAGATTCCAGTATCAAGTCCAAGCTCAGAGGTTCCAGTCTTAAGTCCTGACTCCGAGGTTCCAGTATCAAGTCCAAGCTCGGAGGTTCCAGTATCAACACCTGACTCCGAGGTTCCAGTATTAAGTCCAAGCTCGGAGGTCCCAGTATCAAATCCTGACTCCGAGGTTCCAGTATCAAGACCACACTCCGAGGTTCCAGTCTCAAGTCCTGATTCCGAGTTTCCAGTATGAAGTCCTGACTCGGAGCTTCCAGTATCAACTCCTGGCTTGGAGGTTCCTGTATCAAGTCCTGACTCGGAGATTCCAGTATCAAGTCCAAGCTAGGAGGTTCCAGTATCAAATCCTGACTCCGAGAATCCAGTATCAAGTCCTGACTCCGAGGTTCCAGTATCAAGTCCAAACTCGGAGGTTCCAGTATCAACTCCTGACTCCGGGGTTCCAGTATCAAGTCCAAGCAAGGAGTTTCCAGTATCAAGTCCTGACTCTAAGGTTCCAGTATCAAGTCCAAGCTCGGAGGTTCCAGTATCAAATTCTGACTCCGAGGTTCCAGTATCAAGTCATGGCTCCGGGGTTCCAGTATCAAGTCCATCTCGGAGTTTCCAGTATCAAGTCCTGACTCCGAGGATCCAGTATCAAGTCCTCACTCCGATGTTCCAGTCTCAAGTCCTGACTCGGAGCTTCCAGTATCAAGACCTGGCTCGGCGTTTCCAGTATCAAGTCCTGGCTCGGAGGTTCCAGTATCAAGTCCTGACTCGGAGGTTCCAGTATCAAGTACTGACTCCCAGGTTCCAGTATCAAGTCCAAGCTCAGAGGTCCCAGTATCAAATCCTGACTCCGAGTTTAAAGTCTCAAATCCTGACTCCGAGTTTCCAGTATCAACTCCTGACTCCGAGGTTCCAGTATCAAGTCCTGACTCCAAGTTTCCAGTTTCAAGTCCTGGCTTGGAGATTCCAGTATCAAGTCCTCACTCCGAGGTTCCAGTCTCAAGTCCTGACTCCGAGGTTCCAGTATCAAGTCCTGACTCTGAAGTTCCATATCAAGTCCTGACGCCGAGGTTCCAGTATCAAGTACAGAATCGGAGGTTCCAGTATCAAGTCATGAAACCGAGGTTCCAGTATCAAATCCAAGCTCGGAGGTTCCAGTATCAAGTCCTGACTCCGAGGTTCCAGTATCAAGTCCTGACTCCAAGGGTCCAGTATCAAGTCCAGGCTAAGGTGTTCCAGTATCAATTCCTGACTCTGAGGTTCCAGTATCAAGTCCATCTCGGAGATTCCAGTATCAAGTCCTGACTCCGAGGTTCCAGAATCAAGTCCAAGCTCGGAGGTTCCAGTATCAAGTCCTGACTCCGAGGTTCCAGTATCAAGTCCAAGCTCGAAGGTTCCAGTATCAAATTCTGACTCCGAGGTTCCAGTATCAAGTCATGGCTCCGGGGTTCCAGTATCAAGTCCATCTCGGAGTTTCCAGTATCAAGTCCTGACTCCGAGGATCCAGTATCAAGTCCTCACTCCGATGTTCCAGTCTCAAGTCCTGACTCGGAGCTTCCAGTATCAAGACCTGGCTCGGAGTTTCCAGTATCAAGTCCTGGCTCGGAGGTTCCAGTATCAAGTCCTGACTCGGAGGTTCCAGTATCAAATCCTCACTCCGAGGTTCCAGTATGATGTCCTGACTCGGAGCTTCCAGTATCAACTCCTGGCTTGGAGGTTCCAGTATCAAGTCCTGACTCGGAGATTCCAGTATCAAGTCCAAGCTAGGAGGTTCCAGTATCAAGTCCTGACTCAGAGGTTCCAGTATCAAGTCCAAGCTCGGAGATTCGAGTATCAAGTCCTGACTCCGAGTTTCCAGTATCAAGTCCTGACTCCTAGGTTCCAGTATCAGATCCAAGCTCGGAGGTTCCAGTATCAAGTCCGGAATCGGAGGTTCCAGTATCAAGTCATGACTCCGAGGTTCCAGTATCAAGACCAAGCTCGGAGGTTCCAGTTTCAAGTCCAAGCTCGGAGGTTCCAGTATCAACTCCTGACTCCGAGGTTCCAGTATCAAGTCCAAGCTCGGTGGTTCCATTATCAAGTCCTGACTCTGAGGTTCCAGTATCAAGACCAAGCTCGGAGGTTCCAGTCTCAAGTCCAAGCTCGGAGGTTCCAGTATCAACTCCTGACTCTGAGGTTCCAGTATCAAGTCCTGACTCTGAGGTTCCAGTATATCAAGTCCTGTCTCCACGGTTCCAGAATCTATTCCAAGCTCCGAGGTTCCAGTATCAAGTCCTGACTCCGAGGTTCCAGTATCAAGTCCAAACTCGGAGGTTCCAGTATCAACTCCTGACTCCGATGTTCCAGTATCAAGTCCTGACTCCGGGGTTCCAGTATCAAGTCCAAGCAAGGAGTTTCCAGTATCAAGTCCTGATTCTGAGGTTCCAGTATCAAGTCCACGTTCGGAAGTTCCCGTATCATGTCCTGACTCCAAGTTTCCAGTTTCAAGTCCTGGCTTGGAGATTCCAGTATCAAGTCCTCACTCCGAGGTTCCAGTCTCAAGTCCTGACTCCGAGGTTCCAGTATCAAGTCCTGACTCTGAAGTTCCATATCAAGTCCTGACGCCGAGGTTCCAGTATCAAGTCCAAGCAAGGAGTTTCCAGTATCAAGTCCTGATTCTGAGGTTCCAGTATCAAGTCCACGTTCGGAAGTTCCCGTATCATGTCCTGACTCCGTTTCCAGTTTCAAGTCCTGGCTTGGAGATTCCAGTATCAAGTCCTCACTCCGAGGTTCCAGTCTCTAGTCCTGACTCCGAGGTTCCAGTATCAAGTCCTGACTCTGAAGTTCCATATCTAGTCCTGACGCCGAGGTTCCAGTATCAAGTACAGAATCGGAGGTTCCAGTATCAAGTCATGAAACCGAGGTTCCAGTATCAAATCCAAGCTCGGAGGTTCCAGTATCAAGTCCATCTCGGAGATTCCAGTATCAAGTCCTGACTCCGAGGTTCCAGAATCAAGTCCAAGCTCGGAGGTTCCAGTATCAAGTCCTGACTCCGAGGTTCCATAATCAAGTCCAAGCTCGGAGGTTCCAGTATCAAGTCCTGACTCCGAGGTTCCAGTATCAAGTCCAAGCTCGAAGGTTCCAGTATCAAATTCTGACTCCGAGGTTCCAGTATCAAGTCATGGCTCCGGGGTTCCAGTATCAAGTCCATCTCGGAGTTTCCAGTATCAAGTCCTGACTCCGAGGATCCAGTATCAAGTCCTCACTCCGATGTTCCAGTCTCAAGTCCTGACTCGGAGCTTCCAGTATCAAGACCAAGCTCGGAGGTTCCAGTCTCAAGTCCAAGCTCGGAGGTTCCAGTATCAACTCCTGACTCCGAGGTTCCAGTATCAAGTCCAAGCTCGGAGGTTCCAGTATCAAGTCCTGACTCCGAGGTTCCATCATCAAGTAAAAGCTCGGAGGTTCCAGTATCAAGTCCTGACTCCGAGGTTCCAGCATCAAGTCCACGCTCGGAGGTTCCAGTATCAAATCCTCACTCCGAGGTTCCAGTATGATGTCCTGACTCGGAGCTTCCAGTATCAACTCCTGGCTTGGAGGTTCCAGTATCAAGTCCTGACTCGGAGATTCCAGTATCAAGTCCAAGCTAGGAGGTTCCAGTATCAAGTCCTGACTCAGAGGTTCCAGTATCAAGTCCAAGCTCGGAGATTCGAGTATCAAGTCCTGACTCCGAGTTTCCAGTATCAAGTCCTGACTCCTAGGTTCCAGTATCAAGTCCTGACTCTGAAGTTCCATATCAAGTCCTGACGCCGAGGTTCCAGTATCAAGTCCAAGCAAGGAGTTTCCAGTATCAAGTCCTGATTCTGAGGTTCCAGTATCAAGTCCACGTTCGGAAGTTCCCGTATCATGTCCTGACTCCGTTTCCAGTTTCAAGTCCTGGCTTGGAGATTCCAGTATCAAGTCCTCACTCCGAGGTTCCAGTCTCTAGTCCTGACTCCGAGGTTCCAGTATCAAGTCCTGACTCTGAAGTTCCATATCTAGTCCTGACGCCGAGGTTCCAGTATCAAGTACAGAATCGGAGGTTCCAGTATCAAGTCATGAAACCGAGGTTCCAGTATCAAATCCAAGCTCGGAGGTTCCAGTATCAAGTCCATCTCGGAGATTCCAGTATCAAGTCCTGACTCCGAGGTTCCAGAATCAAGTCCAAGCTCGGAGGTTCCAGTATCAAGTCCTGACTCCGAGGTTCCATAATCAAGTCCAAGCTCGGAGGTTCCAGTATCAAGTCCTGAATCCGAGGTTCCAGTACCAAGTCCAAGCTCGAAGGTTCCAGTATCAAATTCTGACTCCGAGGTTCCAGTATCAAGTCATGGCTCCGGGGTTCCAGTATCAAGTCCATCTCGGAGTTTCCAGTATCAAGTCCTGACTCCGAGGATCCAGTATCAAGTCCTCACTCCGATGTTCCAGTCTCAAGTCCTGACTCGGAGCTTCCAGTATCAAGACCAAGCTCGGAGGTTCCAGTCTCAAGTCCAAGCTCGGAGGTTCCAGTATCAACTCCTGACTCCGAGGTTCCAGTATCAAGTCCAAGCTCGGAGGTTCCAGTATCAAGTCCTGACTCCGAGGTTCCATCATCAAGTAAAAGCTCGTAGGTTCCAGTATCAAGTCCTGACTCCGAGGTTCCAGCATCAAGTCCACGCTCGGAGGTTCCAGTATCAAATCCTCACTCCGAGGTTCCAGTATGATGTCCTGACTCGGAGCTTCCAGTATCAACTCCTGGCTTGGAGGTTCCAGTATCAAGTCCTGACTCCGAGTTTCCAGTATCAAGTCCTGACTCCTAGGTTCCAGTATCAGATCCAAGCTCGGAGGTTCCAGTATCAAGTCCGGAATCGGAGGTTCCAGTATCAAGTCATGACTCCGAGGTTCCAGTATCAAGACCAAGCTCGGAGGTTCCAGTTTCAAGTCCAAGCTCGGAGGTTCCAGTATCAACTCCTGACTCCGAGGTTCCAGTATCAAGTCCAAGCTCGGTGGTTCCATTATCAAGTCCTGACTCCGAGGTTCCAGTATCAAGACCAAGCTCGGAGGTTCCAGTCTCAAGTCCAAGCTCGGAGGTTCCAGTATCAACTCCTGACTCCGAGGTTCCAGTATCAAGTCCTGACTCTGAGGTTCCAGTATATCAAGTCCTGTCTCCACGGTTCCAGAATCTATTCCAAGCTCCGAGGTTCCAGTATCAAGTCCTGACTCCGAGGTTCCAGTATCAAGTCCAAACTCGGAGGTTCCAGTATCAACTCCTGACTCCGATGTTCCAGTATCAAGTCCTGACTCCGGGGTTCCAGTATCAAGTCCAAGCAAGGAGTTTCCAGTATCAAGTCCTGATTCTGAGGTTCCAGTATCAAGTCCACGTTCGGAAGTTCCCGTATCATGTCCTGACTCCAAGTTTCCAGTTTCAAGTCCTGGCTTGGAGATTCCAGTATCAAGTCCTCACTCCGAGGTTCCAGTCTCAAGTCCTGACTCCGAGGTTCCAGTATCAAGTCCTGACTCTGAAGTTCCATATCAAGTCCTGACGCCGAGGTTCCAGTATCAAGTCCAAGCAAGGAGTTTCCAGTATCAAGTCCTGATTCTGAGGTTCCAGTATCAAGTCCACGTTCGGAAGTTCCCGTATCATGTCCTGACTCCGTTTCCAGTTTCAAGTCCAGGCTTGGAGATTCCAGTATCAAGTCCTCACTCCGAGGTTCCAGTCTCTAGTCCTGACTCCGAGGTTCCAGTATCAAGTCCTGACTCTGAAGTTCCATATCTAGTCCTGACGCCGAGGTTCCAGTATCAAGTACAGAATCGGAGGTTCCAGTATCAAGTCATGAAACCGAGGTTCCAGTATCAAATCCAAGCTCGGAGGTTCCAGTATCAAGTCCTGACTCCGAGGTTCCAGTATCAAGTCCTGACTCCAAGGGTCCAGTATCAAGTCCAGGCTAAGGTGTTCCAGTATCAATTCCTGACTCTGTGGTTCCAGTATCAAGTCCATCTCGGAGATTCCAGTATCAAGTCCTGACTCCGAGGTTCCAGAATCAAGTCCAAGCTCGGAGGTTCCAGTATCAAGTCCTGACTCCGAGGTTCCATAATCAAGTCCAAGCTCGGAGGTTCCAGTATCAAGTCCTGACTCCGAGGTTCCAGTATCAAGTCCAAGCTCGAAGGTTCCAGTATCAAATTCTGACTCCGAGGTTCCAGTATCAAGTCATGGCTCCGGGGTTCCAGTATCAAGTCCATCTCGGAGTTTCCAGTATCAAGTCCTGACTCCGAGGATCCAGTATCAAGTCCTCACTCCGATGTTCCAGTCTCAAGTCCTGACTCGGAGCTTCCAGTATCAAGACTAAGCTCGGAGGTTCCAGTCTCAAGTCCAAGCTCGGAGGTTCCAGTATCAACTCCTGACTCCGAGGTTCCAGTATCAAGTCCAAGCTCGGAGGTTCCAGTATCAAGTCCTGACTCCGAGGTTCCATCATCAAGTAAAAGCTCGGAGGTTCCAGTATCAAGTCCTGACTCCGAGGTTCCAGCATCAAGTCCAAGCTCGGAGGTTCCAGTATCAAATCCTCACTCCGAGGTTCCAGTATGATGTCCTGACTCGGAGCTTCCAGTATCAACTCCTGGCTTGGAGGTTCCAGTATCAAGTCCTGACTCGGAGATTCCAGTATCAAGTCCAAGCTAGGAGGTTCCAGTATCAAGTCCTGACTCAGAGGTTCCAGTATCAAGTCCAAGCTCGGAGATTCGAGTATCAAGTCCTGACTCCGAGTTTCCAGTATCAAGTCCTGACTCCTAGGTTCCAGTATCAGATCCAAGCTCGGAGGTTCCAGTATCAAGTCCGGAATCGGAGGTTCCAGTATCAAGTCATGACTCCGAGGTTCCAGTATCAAGACCAAGCTCGGAGGTTCCAGTTTCAAGTCCAAGCTCGGAGGTTCCAGTATCAACTCCTGACTCCGAGGTTCCAGTATCAAGTCCAAGCTCGGTGGTTCCATTATCAAGTCCTGACTCCGAGGTTCCAGTATCAAGACCAAGCTTGGAGGTTCCAGTCTCAAGTCCAAGCTCGGAGGTTCCAGTATCAACTCCTGACTCCGAGGTTCCAGTATCAAGTCCTGACTCTGAGGTTCCAGTATATCAAGTCCTGTCTCCACGGTTCCAGAATCTATTCCAAGCTCCGAGGTTCCAGTATCAAGTCCTGACTCCGAGGTTCCAGTATCAAGTCCAAACTCGGAGGTTCCAGTATCAACTCCTGACTCCGATGTTCCAGTATCAAGTCCTGACTCCGGGGTTCCAGTATCAAGTCCAAGCAAGGAGTTTCCAGTTTCAAGTCCTGGCTTGGAGATTCCAGTATCAAGTCCTCACTCCGAGGTTCCAGTATCAAGTCCTGACTCCAAGGGTCCAGTATCAAGTCCAGGCTAAGGTGTTCCAGTATCAATTCCTGACTCTGTGGTTCCAGTATCAAGTCCATCTCGGAGATTCCAGTATCAAGTCCTGACTCCGAGGTTCCAGAATCAAGTCCAAGCTCGGAGGTTCCAGTATCAAGTCCTGACTCTGAAGTTCCATATAAAGTCCTGACGCCGAGGTTCCAGTATCAAGTCCAAGCTCGGAGATTCGAGTATCAAGTCCTGACTCCGAGTTTCCAGTATCAAGTCCTGACTCCTAGGTTCCAGTATCAAGTCCTGACTCTGAAGTTCCATATCAAGTCCTGACGCCGAGGTTCCAGTATCAAGTCCAAGCAAGGAGTTTCCAGTATCAAGTCCTGATTCTGAGGTTCCAGTATCAAGTCCACGTTCGGAAGTTCCCGTATCATGTCCTGACTCCGTTTCCAGTTTCAAGTCCTGGCTTGGAGATTCCAGTATCAAGTCCTCACTCCGAGGTTCCAGTCTCTAGTCCTGACTCCGAGGTTCCAGTATCAAGTCCTGACTCTGAAGTTCCATATCTAGTCCTGACGCCGAGGTTCCAGTATCAAGTACAGAATCGGAGGTTCCAGTATCAAGTCATGAAACCGAGGTTCCAGTATCAAATCCAAGCTCGGAGGTTCCAGTATCAAGTCCATCTCGGAGATTCCAGTATCAAGTCCTGACTCCGAGGTTCCAGAATCAAGTCCAAGCTCGGAGGTTCCAGTATCAAGTCCTGACTCCGAGGTTCCATAATCAAGTCCAAGCTCGGAGGTTCCAGTATCAAGTCCTGACTCCGAGGTTCCAGTATCAAGTCCAAGCTCGAAGGTTCCAGTATCAAATTCTGACTCCGAGGTTCCAGTATCAAGTCATGGCTCCGGGGTTCCAGTATCAAGTCCATCTCGGAGTTTCCAGTATCAAGTCCTGACTCCGAGGATCCAGTATCAAGTCCTCACTCCGATGTTCCAGTCTCAAGTCCTGACTCGGAGCTTCCAGTATCAAGACCAAGCTCGGAGGTTCCAGTCTCAAGTCCAAGCTCGGAGGTTCCAGTATCAACTCCTGACTCCGAGGTTCCAGTATCAAGTCCAAGCTCGGAGGTTCCAGTATCAAGTCCTGACTCCGAGGTTCCATCATCAAGTAAAAGCTCGGAGGTTCCAGTATCAAGTCCTGACTCCGAGGTTCCAGCATCAAGTCCACGCTCGGAGGTTCCAGTATCAAATCCTCACTCCGAGGTTCCAGTATGATGTCCTGACTCGGAGCTTCCAGTATCAACTCCTGGCTTGGAGGTTCCAGTATCAAGTCCTGACTCGGAGATTCCAGTATCAAGTCCAAGCTAGGAGGTTCCAGTATCAAGTCCTGACTCAGAGGTTCCAGTATCAAGTCCAAGCTCGGAGATTCGAGTATCAAGTCCTGACTCCGAGTTTCCAGTATCAAGTCCTGACTCCTAGGTTCCAGTATCAGATCCAAGCTCGGAGGTTCCAGTATCAAGTCCGGAATCGGAGGTTCCAGTATCAAGTCATGACTCCGAGGTTCCAGTATCAAGACCAAGCTCGGAGGTTCCAGTTTCAAGTCCAAGCTCGGAGGTTCCAGTATCAACTCCTGACTCCGAGGTTCCAGTATCAAGTACAAGCTCGGTGGTTCCATTATCAAGTCCTGACTCCGAGGTTCCAGTATCAAGACCAAGCTCGGAGGTTCCAGTCTCAAGTCCAAGCTCGGAGGTTCCAGTATCAACTCCTGACTCCGAGGTTCCAGTATCAAGTCCTGACTCTGAGGTTCCAGTATATCAAGTCCTGTCTCCACGGTTCCAGAATCTATTCCAAGCTCCGAGGTTCCAGTATCAAGTCCTGACTCCGAGGTTCCAGTATCAAGTCCAAACTCGGAGGTTCCAGTATCAACTCCTGACTCCGATGTTCCAGTATCAAGTCCTGACTCCGGGGTTCCAGTATCAAGTCCAAGCAAGGAGTTTCCAGTATCAAGTCCTGATTCTGAGGTTCCAGTATCAAGTCCACGTTCGGAAGTTCCCGTATCATGTCCTGACTCCAAGTTTCCAGTTTCAAGTCCTGGCTTGGAGATTCCAGTATCAAGTCCTCACTCCGAGGTTCCAGTCTCAAGTCCTGACTCCGAGGTTCCAGTATCAAGTCCTGACTCTGAAGTTCCATATCAAGTCCTGACGCCGAGGTTCCAGTATCAAGTCCAAGCAAGGAGTTTCCAGTATCAAGTCCTGATTCTGAGGTTCCAGTATCAAGTCCACGTTCGGAAGTTCCCGTATCATGTCCTGACTCCGTTTCCAGTTTCAAGTCCTGGCTTGGAGATTCCAGTATCAAGTCCTCACTCCGAGGTTCCAGTCTCTAGTCCTGACTCCGAGGTTCCAGTATCAAGTCCTGACTCTGAAGTTCCATATCTAGTCCTGACGCCGAGGTTCCAGTATCAAGTACAGAATCGGAGGTTCCAGTATCAAGTCATGAAACCGAGGTTCCAGTATCAAATCCAAGCTCGGAGGTTCCAGTATCAAGTCCTGACTCCGAGGTTACAGTATCAAGTCCTGACTCCAAGGGTCCAGTATCAAGTCCAGGCTAAGGTGTTCCAGTATCAATTCCTGACTCTGTGGTTCCAGTATCAAGTCCATCTCGGAGATTCCAGTATCAAGTCCTGACTCCGAGGTTCCAGAATCAAGTCCAAGCTCGGAGGTTCCAGTATCAAGTCCTGACTCCGAGGTTCCATAATCAAGTCCAAGCTCGGAGGTTCCAGTATCAAGTCCTGACTCCGAGGTTCCAGTATCAAGTCCAAGCTCGAAGGTTCCAGTATCAAATTCTGACTCCGAGGTTCCAGTATCAAGTCATGGCTCCGGGGTTCCAGTATCAAGTCCATCTCGGAGCTTCCAGTATCAAGACCAAGCTCGGAGGTTCCAGTCTCAAGTCCAAGCTCGGAGGTTCCAGTATCAACTCCTGACTCCGAGGTTCCAGTATCAAGTCCAAGCTCGGAGGTTCCAGTATCAAGTCCTGACTCCGAGGTTCCATCATCAAGTAAAAGCTCGGAGGTTCCAGTATCAAGTCCTGACTCCGAGGTTCCAGCATCAAGTCCAAGCTCGGAGGTTCCAGTATCAAATCCTCACTCCGAGGTTCCAGTATGATGTCCTGACTCGGAGCTTCCAGTATCAACTTCTGGCTTGGAGGTTCCAGTATCAAGTCCTGACTCGGAGATTCCAGTATCAAGTCCAAGCTAGGAGGTTCCAGTATCAAGTCCTGACTCAGAGGTTCCAGTATCAAGTCCAAGCTCGGAGATTCGAGTATCAAGTCCTGACTCCGAGTTTCCAGTATCAAGTCCTGACTCCTAGGTTCCAGTATCAGATCCAAGCTCGGAGGTTCCAGTATCAAGTCCGGAATCGGAGGTTCCAGTATCAAGTCATGACTCCGAGGTTCCAGTATCAAGACCAAGCTCGGAGGTTCCAGTTTCAAGTCCAAGCTCGGAGGTTCCAGTATCAACTCCTGACTCCGAGGTTCCAGTATCAAGTCCAAGCTCGGTGGTTCCATTATCAAGTCCTGACTCCGAGGTTCCAGTATCAAGACCAAGCTCGGAGGTTCCAGTCTCAAGTCCAAGCTCGGAGGTTCCAGTATCAACTCCTGACTCCGAGGTTCCAGTATCAAGTCCTGACTCTGAGGTTCCAGTATATCAAGTCCTGTCTCCACGGTTCCAGAATCTATTCCAAGCTCCGAGGTTCCAGTATCAAGTCCTGACTCCGAGGTTCCAGTATCAAGTCCAAACTCGGAGGTTCCAGTATCAACTCCTGACTCCGATGTTCCAGTATCAAGTCCTGACTCCGGGGTTCCAGTATCAAGTCCAAGCAAGGAGTTTCCAGTATCAAGTCCTGATTCTGAGGTTCCAGTATCAAGTCCACGTTCGGAAGTTCCCGTATCATGTCCTGACTCCAAGTTTCCAGTTTCAAGTCCTGGCTTGGAGATTCCAGTATCAAGTCCTCACTCCGAGGTTCCAGTATCAAGTCCTGACTCCAAGGGTCCAGTATCAAGTCCAGGCTAAGGTGTTCCAGTATCAATTCCTGACTCTGTGGTTCCAGTATCAAGTCCATCTCGGAGATTCCAGTATCAAGTCCTGACTCCGAGGTTCCAGAATCAAGTCCAAGCTCGGAGGTTCCAGTATCAAGTCCTGACTCTGAAGTTCCATATCAAGTCCTGACGCCGAGGTTCCAGTATCAAGTACAGAATCGGAGGTTCCAGTATCAAATTCTGACTCCGAGGTTCCAGTATCAAGTCATGGCTCCGGGGTTCCAGTATCAAGTCCATCTCGGAGTTTCCAGTATCAAGTCCTGACTCCGAGGATCCAGTATCAAGTCCTCACTCCGATGTTCCAGTCTCAAGTCCTGACTCGGAGCTTCCAGTATCAAGACCTGGCTCGGAGTTTCCAGTATCAAGTCCTCACTCCGAGTTTCCAGTCTCAAGTCCTGACTCCGAGGTTCCAGTATCAAGTCCTGACTCTGAAGTTCCATATCAAGTCCTGACGCCGAGGTTCCAGTATCAAGTACAGAATCGGAGGTTCCAGTATCAAGTCATGAAACCGAGGTTCCAGTATCAAATCCAAGCTCGGAGGTTCCAGTATCAAGTCCTGACTCAGAGGTTCCAGTATCAAGTCCAAGCTCGGAGATTCCAGTATCAAGTCCTGACTCCGAGGTTCCAGTCTCAAGTCCTGACTCCGAGGTTCCAGTATCAAGTCCTGACTCTGAAGTTCCATATCAAGTCCTGACGCCGAGGTTCCAGTATCAAGTACAGAATCGGAGGTTCCAGTATCAAGTCATGAAACCGAGGTTCCAGTATCAAATCCAAGCTCGGAGGTTCCAGTATCAAGTCCTGACTCCGAGGTTCCAGTATCAAGTCCTGACTCCAAGGGTCCAGTATCAAGTCCAGGCTAAGGTGTTCCAGTATCAATTCCTGACTCTGAGGTTCCAGTATCAAGTCCATCTCGGAGATTCCAGTATCAAGTCCTGACTCCGAGGTTCCAGAATCAAGTCCAAGCTCGGAGGTTCCAGTATCAAGTCCTGACTCCGAGGTTCCAGTATCAAGTCCAAGCTCGAAGGTTCCAGTATCAAATTCTGACTCCGAGGTTCCAGTATCAAGTCATGGCTCCGGGGTTCCAGTATCAAGTCCATCTCGGAGTTTCCAGTATCAAGTCCTGACTCCGAGGATCCAGTATCAAGTCCTCACTCCGATGTTCCAGTCTCAAGTCCTGACTCGGAGCTTCCAGTATCAAGACCTGGCTCGGAGTTTCCAGTATCAAGTCCTGGCTCGGAGGTTCCAGTATCAAGTCCTGACTCGGAGGTTCCAGTATCAAGTACTGACTCCCAGGTTCCAGTATCAAGTCCAAGCTCAGAGGTTCCAGTATCAAATCCTGACTCCGAGGTTCCAGTCTCAAGTCCTGACTCCGAGTTTCCAGTATCAAGTCCTGACTCCGAAGTTCCAGTATGAAGTCCTGGCTTGGACGTTCCAGTATCAAGTCCTGACTTGGAGATTCCAGTATCAAGTCCAAGCTCGGAGGTTCCAGTCTTAAGTCCTGACTCCGAGGTTCCAGTATCAAGTCCAAGCTCGGAGGTTCCAGTATCAACACCTGACTCCGAGGTTCCAGTATTAAGTCCAAGCTCGGAGGTCCCAGTATCAAATCCTGACTCCGAGGTTCCAGTATCAAGACCACACTCCGAGGTTCCAGTCTCAAGTCCTGATTCCGAGTTTCCAGTATGAAGTCCTGACTCGGAGCTTCCAGTATCAACTCCTGGCTTGGAGGTTCCTGTATCAAGTCCTGACTCGGAGATTCCAGTATCAAGTCCAAGCTAGGAGGTTCCATTATCAAATCCTGACTCCGAGTATCCAGTATCAAGTCCTGACTCCGAGGTTCCAGTATCAAGTCCAAACTCGGAGGTTCCAGTATGAACTCCTGACTCCGGGGTTCCAGTATCAAGTCCAAGCAAGGAGTTTCCAGTATCAAGTCCTGACTCTAAGGTTCCAGTATCAAGTCCAAGCTCGGAGGTTCCAGTATCAAATTCTGACTCCGAGGTTCCAGTATCAAGTCATGGCTCCGGGGTTCCAGTATCAAGTCCATCTCGGAGTTTCCAGTATCAAGTCCTGACTCCGAGGATCCAGTATCAAGTCCTCACTCCGATGTTCCAGTCTCAAGTCCTGACTCGGAGCTTCCAGTATCAAGACCTGGCTCGGAGTTTCCAGTATCAAGTCCTGGCTCGGAGGTTCCAGTATCAAGTCCTGACTCGGAGGTTCCAGTATCAAGTACTGACTCCCAGGTTCCAGTATCAAGTCCAAGCTCAGAGGTTCCAGTATCAAATCCTGACTCCGAGTTTAAAGTCTCAAGTCCTGACTCCGAGTTTCCAGTATCAAGTCCTGACTCCGAAGTTCCAGTATGAAGTCCTGGCTTGTACGTTCCAGTTTCAAGTCCTGGCTGGGAGATTCCAGTATCAAGTCCTCACTCCGAGGTTCCAGTCTCAAGTCCTGACTCCGAGGTTCCAGTATCAAGTCCTGACTCTGAAGTTCCATATCAAGTCCTGATGCCGAGGTTCCAGTATCAAGTACAGAATCGGAGGTTCCAGTATCAAGTCATGAAACCGAGGTTCCAATATTAAATCCAAGCTCGGAGGTTCCAGTATCAAGTCCTGACTCCGAGGTTCCAGTATCAAGTCCTGACTCCAAGGGTCCAGTATCAACTCCAGGCTAAGGTGTTCCAGTATCAAGTCCTGACTCTGAAGTTCCATATCAAGTCATGACGCCGAGGTTCCAGTATCAAGTACAGAATCGCAGGTTCCAGTATCAAGTCCTGACTCCGAGGTTCCAGTATCAAGTCCTGACTCCGAGGTTCCAGTATCAAGTCCTGACTCCAAGGGTCCAGTATCAAGTCCAGGCTAAGGTGTTCCCGTATCAATTCCTGACTCTGAGGTTCCAGTATCAAGTCCATCTCGGAGATTCCAGTATCAAGTCCTGACTCCGAGGTTCCAGAATCAAGTCCAAGCTCGGAGGTTCCAGTATCAAGTCCTGACTCCGAGGTTCCAGTATCAAGTCCAAGCTCGAAGGTTCCAGTATCAAATTCTGACTCCGAGGTTCCAGTATCAAGTCATGGCTCCGGGGTTCCAGTATCAAGTCCATCTCGGAGTTTCCAGTATCAAGTCCTGACTCCGAGGATCCAGTATCAAGTCCTCACTCCGATGTTCCAGTCTCAAGTTCTGACTCGGAGCTTCCAGTATCAAGACCTGGCTCGGAGTTTCCAGTATCAAGTCCTGGCTCGGAGGTTCCAGTATCAAGTCCTGACTCGGAGGTTCCAGTATCAAGTACTGACTCCCAGGTTCCAGTATCAAGTCCAAGCTCAGAGGTTCCAGTATCAAATCCTGACTCCGAGGTTCCAGTCTCAAGTCCTGACTCCGAGTTTCCAGTATCAAGTCCTGACTCCGAAGTTCCAGTATGAAGTCCTGGCTTAGACGTTCCAGTATCAAGTTCTGACTTGGAGATTCCAGTATCAAGTCCAAGCTCGGAGGTTCCAGTCTTAAGTCCTGACTCCGAGGTTCCAGTATCAAGTCCAAGCTCGGAGGTTCCAGTATCAACACATGACTCCGAGTTTCCAGTATGAAGTCCTGACTCGGAGATTCCAGTATCAAGTCCAAGCTAGGAGGTTCCAGTATCAAATCCTGACTCCGAGTATCCAGTATCAAGTCCTGACTCCGAGGATCCAGTATCAAGTCCTCACTCCGATGTTCCAGTCTCAAGTTCTGACTCGGAGCTTCCAGTATCAAGACCTGGCTCGGAGTTTCCAGTATCAAGTCCTGGCTCGGAGGTTCCAGTATCAAGTCCTGACTCGGAGGTTCCAGTATCAAGTCCTGACTCCGAGGTTCCAGTATCAAGTCCAAACTCGGAGGTTCCAGTATCAACTCCTGACTCCGGGGTTCCAGTATCAAGTCCAAGCAAGGAGTTTCCAGTATCAAGTCCTGACTCTAAGGTTCCAGTATCAAGTCCAAGCTCGGAGGTTCCAGTATCAAATTCTGACTCCGAGGTTCCAGTATCAAGTCATGGCTCCGGGGTTCCAGTATCAAGTCCATCTCGGAGTTTCCAGTATCAAGTCCTGACTCCGAGGATCCAGTATCAAGTCCAAGCAAGGAGTTTCCAGTATCAAGTCCTGATTCTGAGGTTCCAGTATCAAGTCCACATTCGGAAGTTCCCGTATCATGTCCTGACTCCGTTTCCAGTATCAAATCCTGACTCCGAGGTTCCAGTCTCAAGTCCTGACTCCGAGTTTCCAGTATCAAGTCCTGACTCCGAAGTTCCAGTATGAAGTCCTGGCTTAGACGTTCCAGTATCAAGTTCTGACTTGGAGATTCCAGTATCAAGTCCAAGCTCGGAGGTTCCAGTCTTAAGTCCTGACTCCGAGGTTCCAGTATCAAGTCCTGACTCCGAGGATCCAGTATCAAGTCCTCACTCCGATGTTCCAGTCTCAAGTTCTGACTCGGAGCTTCCAGTATCAAGACCTGGCTCGGAGTTTCCAGTATCAAGTCCTGGCTCGGAGGTTCCAGTATCAAGTCCTGACTCGGAGGTTCCAGTATCAAGTCCTGACTCCGAGGTTCCAGTATCAAGTCCAAACTCGGAGGTTCCAGTATCAACTCCTGACTCCGGGGTTCCAGTATCAAGTCCAAGCAAGGAGTTTCCAGTATCAAGTCCTGACTCTAAGGTTCCAGTATCAAGTCCAAGCTCGGAGGTTCCAGTATCAAATTCTGACTCCGAGGTTCCAGTATCAAGTCATGGCTCCGGGGTTCCAGTATCAAGTCCATCTCGGAGTTTCCAGTATCAAGTCCTGACTCCGAGGATCCAGTATCAAGTCCAAGCAAGGAGTTTCCAGTATCAAGTCCTGATTCTGAGGTTCCAGTATCAAGTCCACATTCGGAAGTTCCCGTATCATGTCCTGACTCCGTTTCCAGTATCAAGTCCTGACTCGGAGATTCCAGTATCAAGTCCAAGCTAGGAGGTTCCAGTATCAAGTCCTGACTCAGAGGTTCCAGTATCAAGTCCAAGCTCGGAGATTCGAGTATCAAGTCCTGACTCCGAGTTTCCAGTATCAAGTCCTGACTCCTAGGTTCCAGTATCAGATCCAAGCTCGGAGGTTCCAGTATCAAGTCCGGAATCGGAGGTTCCAGTATCAAGTCATGACTCCGAGGTTCCAGTATCAAGACCAAGCTCGGAGGTTCCAGTTTCAAGTCCAAGCTCGGAGGTTCCAGTATCAACTCCTGACTCCGAGGTTCCAGTATCAAGTCCAAGCTCGGTGGTTCCATTATCAAGTCCTGACTCCGAGGTTCCAGTATCAAGACCAAGCTCGGAGGTTCCAGTCTCAAGTCCAAGCTCGGAGGTTCCAGTATCAACTCCTGACTCCGAGGTTCCAGTATCAAGTCCTGACTCTGAGGTTCCAGTATATCAAGTCCTGTCTCCACGGTTCCAGAATCTATTCCAAGCTCCGAGGTTCCAGTATCAAGTCCTGACTCCGAGGTTCCAGTATCAAGTCCAAACTCGGAGGTTCCAGTATCAACTCCTGACTCCGATGTTCCAGTATCAAGTCCTGACTCCGGGGTTCCAGTATCAAGTCCAAGCAAGGAGTTTCCAGTATCAAGTCCTGATTCTGAGGTTCCAGTATCAAGTCCACGTTCGGAAGTTCCCGTATCATGTCCTGACTCCAAGTTTCCAGTTTCAAGTCCTGGCTTGGAGATTCCAGTATCAAGTCCTCACTCCGAGGTTCCAGTCTCAAGTCCTGACTCCGAGGTTCCAGTATCAAGTCCTGACTCTGAAGTTCCATATCAAGTCCTGACGCCGAGGTTCCAGTATCAAGTCCAAGCAAGGAGTTTCCAGTATCAAGTCCTGATTCTGAGGTTCCAGTATCAAGTCCACGTTCGGAAGTTCCCGTATCATGTCCTGACTCCGTTTCCAGTTTCAAGTCCTGGCTTGGAGATTCCAGTATCAAGTCCTCACTCCGAGGTTCCAGTCTCTAGTCCTGACTCCGAGGTTCCAGTATCAAGTCCTGACTCTGAAGTTCCATATCTAGTCCTGACGCCGAGGTTCCAGTATCAAGTACAGAATCGGAGGTTCCAGTATCAAGTCATGAAACCGAGGTTCCAGTATCAAATCCAAGCTCGGAGGTTCCAGTATCAAGTCCATCTCGGAGATTCCAGTATCAAGTCCTGACTCCGAGGTTCCAGAATCAAGTCCAAGCTCGGAGGTTCCAGTATCAAGTCCTGACTCCGAGGTTCCATAATCAAGTCCAAGCTCGGAGGTTCCAGTATCAAGTCCTGACTCCGAGGTTCCAGTATCAAGTCCAAGCTCGAAGGTTCCAGTATCAAATTCTGACTCCGAGGTTCCAGTATCAAGTCATGGCTCCGGGGTTCCAGTATCAAGTCCATCTCGGAGTTTCCAGTATCAAGTCCTGACTCCGAGGATCCAGTATCAAGTCCTCACTCCGATGTTCCAGTCTCAAGTCCTGACTCGGAGCTTCCAGTATCAAGACCAAGCTCGGAGGTTCCAGTCTCAAGTCCAAGCTCGGAGGTTCCAGTATCAACTCCTGACTCCGAGGTTCCAGTATCAAGTCCAAGCTCGGAGGTTCCAGTATCAAGTCCTGACTCCGAGGTTCCATCATCAAGTAAAAGCTCGGAGGTTCCAGTATCAAGTCCTGACTCCGAGGTTCCAGCATCAAGTCCACGCTCGGAGGTTCCAGTATCAAATCCTCACTCCGAGGTTCCAGTATGATGTCCTGACTCGGAGCTTCCAGTATCAACTCCTGGCTTGGAGGTTCCAGTATCAAGTCCTGACTCGGAGATTCCAGTATCAAGTCCAAGCTAGGAGGTTCCAGTATCAAGTCCTGACTCAGAGGTTCCAGTATCAAGTCCAAGCTCGGAGATTCGAGTATCAAGTCCTGACTCCGAGTTTCCAGTATCAAGTCCTGACTCCTAGGTTCCAGTATCAGATCCAAGCTCGGAGGTTCCAGTATCAAGTCCGGAATCGGAGGTTCCAGTATCAAGTCATGACTCCGAGGTTCCAGTATCAAGACAAAGCTCGGAGGTTCCAGTTTCAAGTCCAAGCTCGGAGGTTCCAGTATCAACTCCTGACTCCGAGGTTCCAGTATCAAGTACAAGCTCGGTGGTTCCATTATCAAGTCCTGACTCCGAGGTTCCAGCATCAAGTCCAAGCTCGGAGGTTCCAGTATCAAATCCTCACTCCGAGGTTCCAGTATGATGTCCTGACTCGGAGCTTCCAGTATCAACTCCTGGCTTGGAGGTTCCAGTATCAAGTCCTGACTCGGAGATTCCAGTATCAAGTCCAAGCTAGGAGGTTCCAGTATCAAGTCCTGACTCAGAGGTTCCAGTATCAAGTCCAAGCTCGGAGATTCGAGTATCAAGTCCTGACTCCGAGTTTCCAGTATCAAGTCCTGACTCCTAGGTTCCAGTATCAGATCCAAGCTCGGAGGTTCCAGTATCAAGTCCGGAATCGGAGGTTCCAGTATCAAGTCATGACTCCGAGGTTCCAGTATCAAGACCAAGCTCGGAGGTTCCAGTTTCAAGTCCAAGCTCGGAGGTTCCAGTATCAACTCCTGACTCCGAGGTTCCAGTATCAAGTCCAAGCTCGGTGGTTCCATTATCAAGTCCTGACTCCGAGGTTCCAGTATCAAGACCAAGCTCGGAGGTTCCAGTCTCAAGTCCAAGCTCGGAGGTTCCAGTATCAACTCCTGACTCCGAGGTTCCAGTATCAAGTCCTGACTCTGAGGTTCCAGTATATCAAGTCCTGTCTCCACGGTTCCAGAATCTATTCCAAGCTCCGAGGTTCCAGTATCAAGTCCTGACTCCGAGGTTCCAGTATCAAGTCCAAACTCGGAGGTTCCAGTATCAACTCCTGACTCCGATGTTCCAGTATCAAGTCCTGACTCCGGGGTTCCAGTATCAAGTCCAAGCAAGGAGTTTCCAGTATCAAGTCCTGATTCTGAGGTTCCAGTATCAAGTCCACGTTCGGAAGTTCCCGTATCATGTCCTGACTCCAAGTTTCCAGTTTCAAGTCCTGGCTTGGAGATTCCAGTATCAAGTCCTCACTCCGAGGTTCCAGTATCAAGTCCTGACTCCAAGGGTCCAGTATCAAGTCCAGGCTAAGGTGTTCCAGTATCAATTCCTGACTCTGTGGTTCCAGTATCAAGTCCATCTCGGAGATTCCAGTATCAAGTCCTGACTCCGAGGTTCCAGAATCAAGTCCAAGCTCGGAGGTTCCAGTATCAAGTCCTGACTCTGAAGTTCCATATCAAGTCCTGACGCCGAGGTTCCAGTATCAAGTACAGAATCGGAGGTTCCAGTATCAAATTCTGACTCCGAGGTTCCAGTATCAAGTCATGGCTCCGGGGTTCCAGTATCAAGTCCATCTCGGAGTTTCCAGTATCAAGTCCTGACTCCGAGGATCCAGTATCAAGTCCTCACTCCGATGTTCCAGTCTCAAGTCCTGACTCGGAGCTTCCAGTATCAAGACCTGGCTCGGAGTTTCCAGTATCAAGTCCTCACTCCGAGTTTCCAGTCTCAAGTCCTGACTCCGAGGTTCCAGTATCAAGTCCTGACTCTGAAGTTCCATATCAAGTCCTGACGCCGAGGTTCCAGTATCAAGTACAGAATCGGAGGTTCCAGTATCAAGTCATGAAACCGAGGTTCCAGTATCAAATCCAAGCTCGGAGGTTCCAGTATCAAGTCCTGACTCAGAGGTTCCAGTATCAAGTCCAAGCTCGGAGATTCCAGTATCAAGTCCTGACTCCGAGGTTCCAGTCTCAAGTCCTGACTCCGAGGTTCCAGTATCAAGTCCTGACTCTGAAGTTCCATATCAAGTCCTGACGCCGAGGTTCCAGTATCAAGTACAGAATCGGAGGTTCCAGTATCAAGTCATGAAACCGAGGTTCCAGTATCAAATCCAAGCTCGGAGGTTCCAGTATCAAGTCCTGACTCCGAGGTTCCAGTATCAAGTCCTGACTCCAAGGGTCCAGTATCAAGTCCAGGCTAAGGTGTTCCAGTATCAATTCCTGACTCTGAGGTTCCAGTATCAAGTCCATCTCGGAGATTCCAGTATCAAGTCCTGACTCCGAGGTTCCAGAATCAAGTCCAAGCTCGGAGGTTCCAGTATCAAGTCCTGACTCCGAGGTTCCAGTATCAAGTCCAAGCTCGAAGGTTCCAGTATCAAATTCTGACTCCGAGGTTCCAGTATCAAGTACTGTCTCCCAGGTTCCAGTATCAAGTCCAAGCTCAGAGGTTCCAGTATCAAATCCTGACTCCGAGGTTCCAGTCTCAAGTCCTGACTCCGAGTTTCCAGTATCAAGTCCTGACTCCGAAGTTCCAGTATGAAGTCCTGGCTTAGACGTTCCAGTATCAAGTTCTGACTTGGAGATTCCAGTATCAAGTCCAAGCTCGGAGGTTCCAGTCTTAAGTCCTGACTCCGAGGTTCCAGTATCAAGTCCAAGCTCGGAGGTTCCAGTATCAACACATGACTCCGAGTTTCCAGTATGAAGTCCTGACTCGGAGATTCCAGTATCAAGTCCAAGCTAGGAGGTTCCAGTATCAAATCCTGACTCCGAGTATCCAGTATCAAGTCCTGACTCCGAGGATCCAGTATCAAGTCCTCACTCCGATGTTCCAGTCTCAAGTTCTGACTCGGAGCTTCCAGTATCAAGACCTGGCTCGGAGTTTCCAGTATCAAGTCCTGGCTCGGAGGTTCCAGTATCAAGTCCTGACTCGGAGGTTCCAGTATCAAGTCCTGACTCCGAGGTTCCAGTATCAAGTCCAAACTCGGAGGTTCCAGTATCAACTCCTGACTCCGGGGTTCCAGTATCAAGTCCAAGCAAGGAGTTTCCAGTATCAAGTCCTGACTCTAAGGTTCCAGTATCAAGTCCAAGCTCGGAGGTTCCAGTATCAAATTCTGACTCCGAGGTTCCAGTATCAAGTCATGGCTCCGGGGTTCCAGTATCAAGTCCATCTCGGAGTTTCCAGTATCAAGTCCTGACTCCGAGGATCCAGTATCAAGTCCAAGCAAGGAGTTTCCAGTATCAAGTCCTGATTCTGAGGTTCCAGTATCAAGTCCACATTCGGAAGTTCCCGTATCATGTCCTGACTCCGTTTCCAGTATCAAGTCCTGACTCGGAGATTCCAGTATCAAGTCCAAGCTAGGAGGTTCCAGTATCAAGTCCTGACTCAGAGGTTCCAGTATCAAGTCCAAGCTCGGAGATTCGAGTATCAAGTCCTGACTCCGAGTTTCCAGTATCAAGTCCTGACTCCTAGGTTCCAGTATCAGATCCAAGCTCGGAGGTTCCAGTATCAAGTCCGGAATCGGAGGTTCCAGTATCAAGTCATGACTCCGAGGTTCCAGTATCAAGACCAAGCTCGGAGGTTCCAGTTTCAAGTCCAAGCTCGGAGGTTCCAGTATCAACTCCTGACTCCGAGGTTCCAGTATCAAGTCCAAGCTCGGTGGTTCCATTATCAAGTCCTGACTCCGAGGTTCCAGTATCAAGACCAAGCTCGGAGGTTCCAGTCTCAAGTCCAAGCTCGGAGGTTCCAGTATCAACTCCTGACTCCGAGGTTCCAGTATCAAGTCCTGACTCTGAGGTTCCAGTATATCAAGTCCTGTCTCCACGGTTCCAGAATCTATTCCAAGCTCCGAGGTTCCAGTATCAGGTCCTGACTCCGAGGTTCCAGTATCAAGTCCAAACTCGGAGGTTCCAGTATCAACTCCTGACTCCGATGTTCCAGTATCAAGTCCTGACTCCGGGGTTCCAGTATCAAGTCCAAGCAAGGAGTTTCCAGTTTCAAGTCCTGGCTTGGAGATTCCAGTATCAAGTCCTCACTCCGAGGTTCCAGTATCAAGTCCTGACTCCAAGGGTCCAGTATCAAGTCCAGGCTAAGGTGTTCCAGTATCAATTCCTGACTCTGTGGTTCCAGTATCAAGTCCATCTCGGAGATTCCAGTATCAAGTCCTGACTCCGAGGTTCCAGAATCAAGTCCAAGCTCGGAGGTTCCAGTATCAAGTCCTGACTCTGAAGTTCCATATCAAGTCCTGACGCCGAGGTTCCAGTATCAAGTCCAAGCTCGGAGATTCGAGTATCAAGTCCTGACTCCGAGTTTCCAGTATCAAGTCCTGACTCCTAGGTTCCAGTATCAAGTCCTGACTCTGAAGTTCCATATCAAGTCCTGACGCCGAGGTTCCAGTATCAAGTCCAAGCAAGGAGTTTCCAGTATCAAGTCCTGATTCTGAGGTTCCAGTATCAAGTCCACGTTCGGAAGTTCCCGTATCATGTCCTGACTCCGTTTCCAGTTTCAAGTCCTGGCTTGGAGATTCCAGTATCAAGTCCTCACTCCGAGGTTCCAGTCTCTAGTCCTGACTCCGAGGTTCCAGTATCAAGTCCTGACTCTGAAGTTCCATATCTAGTCCTGACGCCGAGGTTCCAGTATCAAGTACAGAATCGGAGGTTCCAGTATCAAGTCATGAAACCGAGGTTCCAGTATCAAATCCAAGCTCGGAGGTTCCAGTATCAAGTCCATCTCGGAGATTCCAGTATCAAGTCCTGACTCCGAGGTTCCAGAATCAAGTCCAAGCTCGGAGGTTCCAGTATCAAGTCCTGACTCCGAGGTTCCATAATCAAGTCCAAGCTCGGAGGTTCCAGTATCAAGTCCTGACTCCGAGGTTCCAGTATCAAGTCCAAGCTCGAAGGTTCCAGTATCAAATTCTGACTCCGAGGTTCCAGTATCAAGTCATGGCTCCGGGGTTCCAGTATCAAGTCCATCTCGGAGTTTCCAGTATCAAGTCCTGACTCCGAGGATCCAGTATCAAGTCCTCACTCCGATGTTCCAGTCTCAAGTCCTGACTCGGAGCTTCCAGTATCAAGACCAAGCTCGGAGGTTCCAGTCTCAAGTCCAAGCTCGGAGGTTCCAGTATCAACTCCTGACTCCGAGGTTCCAGTATCAAGTCCAAGCTCGGAGGTTCCAGTATCAAGTCCTGACTCCGAGGTTCCATCATCAAGTAAAAGCTCGGAGGTTCCAGTATCAAGTCCTGACTCCGAGGTTCCAGCATCAAGTCCACGCTCGGAGGTTCCAGTATCAAATCCTCACTCCGAGGTTCCAGTATGATGTCCTGACTCGGAGCTTCCAGTATCAACTCCTGGCTTGGAGGTTCCAGTATCAAGTCCTGACTCGGAGATTCCAGTATCAAGTCCAAGCTAGGAGGTTCCAGTATCAAGTCCTGACTCAGAGGTTCCAGTATCAAGTCCAAGCTCGGAGATTCGAGTATCAAGTCCTGACTCCGAGTTTCCAGTATCAAGTCCTGACTCCTAGGTTCCAGTATCAGATCCAAGCTCGGAGGTTCCAGTATCAAGTCCGGAATCGGAGGTTCCAGTATCAAGTCATGACTCCGAGGTTCCAGTATCAAGACCAAGCTCGGAGGTTCCAGTTTCAAGTCCAAGCTCGGAGGTTCCAGTATCAACTCCTGACTCCGAGGTTCCAGTATCAAGTACAAGCTCGGTGGTTCCATTATCAAGTCCTGACTCCGAGGTTCCAGTATCAAGACCAAGCTCGGAGGTTCCAGTCTCAAGTCCAAGCTCGGAGGTTCCAGTATCAACTCCTGACTCCGAGGTTCCAGTATCAAGTCCTGACTCTGAGGTTCCAGTATATCAAGTCCTGTCTCCACGGTTCCAGAATCTATTCCAAGCTCCGAGGTTCCAGTATCAAGTCCTGACTCCGAGGTTCCAGTATCAAGTCCAAACTCGGAGGTTCCAGTATCAACTCCTGACTCCGATGTTCCAGTATCAAGTCCTGACTCCGGGGTTCCAGTATCAAGTCCAAGCAAGGAGTTTCCAGTATCAAGTCCTGATTCTGAGGTTCCAGTATCAAGTCCACGTTCGGAAGTTCCCGTATCATGTCCTGACTCCAAGTTTCCAGTTTCAAGTCCTGGCTTGGAGATTCCAGTATCAAGTCCTCACTCCGAGGTTCCAGTCTCAAGTCCTGACTCCGAGGTTCCAGTATCAAGTCCTGACTCTGAAGTTCCATATCAAGTCCTGACGCCGAGGTTCCAGTATCAAGTCCAAGCAAGGAGTTTCCAGTATCAAGTCCTGATTCTGAGGTTCCAGTATCAAGTCCACGTTCGGAAGTTCCCGTATCATGTCCTGACTCCGTTTCCAGTTTCAAGTCCTGGCTTGGAGATTCCAGTATCAAGTCCTCACTCCGAGGTTCCAGTCTCTAGTCCTGACTCCGAGGTTCCAGTATCAAGTCCTGACTCTGAAGTTCCATATCTAGTCCTGACGCCGAGGTTCCAGTATCAAGTACAGAATCGGAGGTTCCAGTATCAAGTCATGAAACCGAGGTTCCAGTATCAAATCCAAGCTCGGAGGTTCCAGTATCAAGTCCTGACTCCGAGGTTACAGTATCAAGTCCTGACTCCAAGGGTCCAGTATCAAGTCCAGGCTAAGGTGTTCCAGTATCAATTCCTGACTCTGTGGTTCCAGTATCAAGTCCATCTCGGAGATTCCAGTATCAAGTCCTGACTCCGAGGTTCCAGAATCAAGTCCAAGCTCGGAGGTTCCAGTATCAAGTCCTGACTCCGAGGTTCCATAATCAAGTCCAAGCTCGGAGGTTCCAGTATCAAGTCCTGACTCCGAGGTTCCAGTATCAAGTCCAAGCTCGAAGGTTCCAGTATCAAATTCTGACTCCGAGGTTCCAGTATCAAGTCATGGCTCCGGGGTTCCAGTATCAAGTCCATCTCGGAGTTTCCAGTATCAAGTCCTGACTCCGAGGATCCAGTATCAAGTCCTCACTCCGATATTCCAGTCTCAAGTCCTGACTCGGAGCTTCCAGTATCAAGACCAAGCTCGGAGGTTCCAGTCTCAAGTCCAAGCTCGGAGGTTCCAGTATCAACTCCTGACTCCGAGGTTCCAGTATCAAGTCCAAGCTCGGAGGTTCCAGTATCAAGTCCTGACTCCGAGGTTCCATCATCAAGTAAAAGCTCGGAGGTTCCAGTATCAAGTCCTGACTCCGAGGTTCCAGCATCAAGTCCAAGCTCGGAGGTTCCAGTATCAAATCCTCACTCCGAGGTTCCAGTATGATGTCCTGACTCGGAGCTTCCAGTATCAACTCCTGGCTTGGAGGTTCCAGTATCAAGTCCTGACTCGGAGATTCCAGTATCAAGTCCAAGCTAGGAGGTTCCAGTATCAAGTCCAAGCTCGGAGATTCGAGTATCAAGTCCTGACTCCGAGTTTCCAGTATCAAGTCCTGACTCCTAGGTTCCAGTATCAGATCCAAGCTCGGAGGTTCCAGTATCAAGTCCGGAATCGGAGGTTCCAGTATCAAGTCATGACTCCGAGGTTCCAGTATCAAGACCAAGCTCGGAGGTTCCAGTTTCAAGTCCAAGCTCGGAGGTTCCAGTATCAACTCCTGACTCCGAGGTTCCAGTATCAAGTCCAAGCTCGGTGGTTCCATTATCAAGTCCTGACTCCGAGGTTCCAGTATCAAGACCAAGCTCGGAGGTTCCAGTCTCAAGTCCAAGCTCGGAGGTTCCAGTATCAACTCCTGACTCCGAGGTTCCAGTATCAAGTCCTGACTCTGAGGTTCCAGTATATCAAGTCCTGTCTCCACGGTTCCAGAATCTATTCCAAGCTCCGAGGTTCCAGTATCAAGTCCTGACTCCGAGGTTCCAGTATCAAGTCCAAACTCAGAGGTTCCAGTATCAACTCCTGACTCCGATGTTCCAGTATCAAGTCCTGACTCCGGGGTTCCAGTATCAAGTCCAAGCAAGGAGTTTCCAGTATCAAGTCCTGATTCTGAGGTTCCAGTATCAAGTCCACGTTCGGAAGTTCCCGTATCATGTCCTGACTCCAAGTTTCCAGTTTCAAGTCCTGGCTTGGAGATTCCAGTATCAAGTCCTCACTCCGAGGTTCCAGTATCAAGTCCTGACTCCAAGGGTCCAGTATCAAGTCCAGGCTAAGGTGTTCCAGTATCAATTCCTGACTCTGTGGTTCCAGTATCAAGTCCATCTCGGAGATTCCAGTATCAAGTCCTGACTCCGAGGTTCCAGAATCAAGTCCAAGCTCGGAGGTTCCAGTATCAAGTCCTGACTCTGAAGTTCCATATCAAGTCCTGACGCCGAGGTTCCAGTATCAAGTACAGAATCGGAGGTTCCAGTATCAAATTCTGACTCCGAGGTTCCAGTATCAAGTCATGGCTCCGGGGTTCCAGTATCAAGTCCATCTCGGAGTTTCCAGTATCAAGTCCTGACTCCGAGGATCCAGTATCAAGTCCTCACTCCGATGTTCCAGTCTCAAGTCCTGACTCGGAGCTTCCAGTATCAAGACCTGGCTCGGAGTTTCCAGTATCAAGTCCTCACTCCGAGGTTCCAGTCTCAAGTCCTGACTCCGAGGTTCCAGTATCAAGTCCTGACTCTGAAGTTCCATATCAAGTCCTGACGCCGAGGTTCCAGTATCAAGTACAGAATCGGAGGTTCCAGTATCAAGTCATGAAACCGAGGTTCCAGTATCAAATCCAAGCTCGGAGGTTCCAGTATCAAGTCCTGACTCAGAGGTTCCAGTATCAAGTCCAAGCTCGGAGATTCCAGTATCAAGTCCTGACTCCGAGGTTCCAGTCTCAAGTCCTGACTCCGAGGTTCCAGTATCAAGTCCTGACTCTGAAGTTCCATATCAAGTCCTGACGCCGAGGTTCCAGTATCAAGTACAGAATCGGAGGTTCCAGTATCAAGTCATGAAACCGAGGTTCCAGTATCAAATCCAAGCTCGGAGGTTCCAGTATCAAGTCCTGACTCCGAGGTTCCAGTATCAAGTCCTGACTCCAAGGGTCCAGTATCAAGTCCAGGCTAAGGTGTTCCAGTATCAATTCCTGACTCTGAGGTTCCAGTATCAAGTCCATCTCGGAGATTCCAGTATCAAGTCCTGACTCCGAGGTTCCAGAATCAAGTCCAAGCTCGGAGGTTCCAGTATCAAGTCCTGACTCCGAGGTTCCAGTATCAAGTCCAAGCTCGAAGGTTCCAGTATCAAATTCTGACTCCGAGGTTCCAGTATCAAGTCATGGCTCCGGGGTTCCAGTATCAAGTCCATCTCGGAGTTTCCAGTATCAAGTCCTGACTCCGAGGATCCAGTATCAAGTCCTCACTCCGATGTTCCAGTCTCAAGTCCTGACTCGGAGCTTCCAGTATCAAGACCTGGCTCGGAGTTTCCAGTATCAAGTCCTGGCTCGGAGGTTCCAGTATCAAGTCCTGACTCGGAGGTTCCAGTATCAAGTACTGACTCCCAGGTTCCAGTATCAAGTCCAAGCTCAGAGGTTCCAGTATCAAATCCTGACTCCGAGGTTCCAGTCTCAAGTCCTGACTCCGAGTTTCCAGTATCAAGTCCTGACTCCGAAGTTCCAGTATGAAGTCCTGGCTTGGACGTTCCAGTATCAAGTCCTGACTTGGAGATTCCAGTATCAAGTCCAAGCTCGGAGGTTCCAGTCTTAAGTCCTGACTCCGAGGTTCCAGTATCAAGTCCAAGCTCGGAGGTTCCAGTATCAACACCTGACTCCGAGGTTCCAGTATTAAGTCCAAGCTCGGAGGTCCCAGTATCAAATCCTGACTCCGAGGTTCCAGTATCAAGACCACACTCCGAGGTTCCAGTCTCAAGTCCTGATTCCGAGTTTCCAGTATGAAGTCCTGACTCGGAGCTTCCAGTATCAACTCCTGGCTTGGAGGTTCCTGTATCAAGTCCTGACTCGGAGATTCCAGTATCAAGTCCAAGCTAGGAGGTTCCATTATCAAATCCTGACTCCGAGTATCCAGTATCAAGTCCTGACTCCGAGGTTCCAGTATCAAGTCCAAACTCGGAGGTTCCAGTATGAACTCCTGACTCCGGGGTTCCAGTATCAAGTCCAAGCAAGGAGTTTCCAGTATCAAGTCCTGACTCTAAGGTTCCAGTATCAAGTCCAAGCTCGGAGGTTCCAGTATCAAATTCTGACTCCGAGGTTCCAGTATCAAGTCATGGCTCCGGGGTACCAGTATCAAGTCCTGACTCCGAGGATCCAGTATCAAGTCCTCACTCCGATGTTCCAGTCTCAAGTCCTGACTCGGAGCTTCCAGTATCAAGACCTGGCTCGGAGTTTCCAGTATCAAGTCCTGGCTCGGAGGTTCCAGTATCAAGTCCTGACTCGGAGGTTCCAGTATCAAGTACTGACTCCCAGGTTCCAGTATCAAGTCCAAGCTCAGAGGTTCCAGTATCAAATCCTGACTCCGAGTTTAAAGTCTCAAGTCCTGACTCCGAGTTTCCAGTATCAAGTCCTGACTCCGAAGTTCCAGTATGAAGTCCTGGCTTGTACGTTCCAGTTTCAAGTCCTGGCTGGGAGATTCCAGTATCAAGTCCTCACTCCGAGGTTCCAGTCTCAAGTCCTGACTCCGAGGTTCCAGTATCAAGTCCTGACTCTGAAGTTCCATATCAAGTCATGACGCCGAGGTTCCAGTATCAAGTACAGAATCGCAGGTTCCAGTATCAAGTCCTGACTCCGAGGTTCCAGTATCAAGTCCTGACTCCGAGGTTCCAGTATCAAGTCCTGACTCCAAGGGTCCAGTATCAAGTCCAGGCTAAGGTGTTCCCGTATCAATTCCTGACTCTGAGGTTCCAGTATCAAGTCCATCTCGGAGATTCCAGTATCAAGTCCTGACTCCGAGGTTCCAGAATCAAGTCCAAGCTCGGAGGTTCCAGTATCAAGTCCTGACTCCGAGGTTCCAGTATCAAGTCCAAGCTCGAAGGTTCCAGTATCAAATTCTGACTCCGAGGTTCCAGTATCAAGTCATGGCTCCGGGGTTCCAGTATCAAGTCCATCTCGGAGTTTCCAGTATCAAGTCCTGACTCCGAGGATCCAGTATCAAGTCCTCACTCCGATGTTCCAGTCTCAAGTTCTGACTCGGAGCTTCCAGTATCAAGACCTGGCTCGGAGTTTCCAGTATCAAGTCCTGGCTCGGAGGTTCCAGTATCAAGTCCTGACTCGGAGGTTCCAGTATCAAGTACTGACTCCCAGGTTCCAGTATCAAGTCCAAGCTCAGAGGTTCCAGTATCAAATCCTGACTCCGAGGTTCCAGTCTCAAGTCCTGACTCCGAGTTTCCAGTATCAAGTCCTGACTCCGAAGTTCCAGTATGAAGTCCTGGCTTAGACGTTCCAGTATCAAGTTCTGACTTGGAGATTCCAGTATCAAGTCCAAGCTCGGAGGTTCCAGTCTTAAGTCCTGACTCCGAGGTTCCAGTATCAAGTCCAAGCTCGGAGGTTCCAGTATCAACACATGACTCCGAGTTTCCAGTATGAAGTCCTGACTCGGAGATTCCAGTATCAAGTCCAAGCTAGGAGGTTCCAGTATCAAATCCTGACTCCGAGTATCCAGTATCAAGTCCTGACTCCGAGGATCCAGTATCAAGTCCTCACTCCGATGTTCCAGTCTCAAGTTCTGACTCGGAGCTTCCAGTATCAAGACCTGGCTCGGAGTTTCCAGTATCAAGTCCTGGCTCGGAGGTTCCAGTATCAAGTCCTGACTCGGAGGTTCCAGTATCAAGTCCTGACTCCGAGGTTCCAGTATCAAGTCCAAACTCGGAGGTTCCAGTATCAACTCCTGACTCCGGGGTTCCAGTATCAAGTCCAAGCAAGGAGTTTCCAGTATCAAGTCCTGACTCTAAGGTTCCAGTATCAAGTCCAAGCTCGGAGGTTCCAGTATCAAATTCTGACTCCGAGGTTCCAGTATCAAGTCATGGCTCCGGGGTTCCAGTATCAAGTCCATCTCGGAGTTTCCAGTATCAAGTCCTGACTCCGAGGATCCAGTATCAAGTCCAAGCAAGGAGTTTCCAGTATCAAGTCCTGATTCTGAGGTTCCAGTATCAAGTCCACATTCGGAAGTTCCCGTATCATGTCCTGACTCCGTTTCCAGTATCAAGTCCTGACTCGGAGATTCCAGTATCAAGTCCAAGCTAGGAGGTTCCAGTATCAAGTCCTGACTCAGAGGTTCCAGTATCAAGTCCAAGCTCGGAGATTCGAGTATCAAGTCCTGACTCCGAGTTTCCAGTATCAAGTCCTGACTCCTAGGTTCCAGTATCAGATCCAAGCTCGGAGGTTCCAGTATCAAGTCCGGAATCGGAGGTTCCAGTATCAAGTCATGACTCCGAGGTTCCAGTATCAAGACCAAGCTCGGAGGTTCCAGTTTCAAGTCCAAGCTCGGAGGTTCCAGTATCAACTCCTGACTCCGAGGTTCCAGTATCAAGTCCAAGCTCGGTGGTTCCATTATCAAGTCCTGACTCCGAGGTTCCAGTATCAAGACCAAGCTCGGAGGTTCCAGTCTCAAGTCCAAGCTCGGAGGTTCCAGTATCAACTCCTGACTCCGAGGTTCCAGTATCAAGTCCTGACTCTGAGGTTCCAGTATATCAAGTCCTGTCTCCACGGTTCCAGAATCTATTCCAAGCTCCGAGGTTCCAGTATCAAGTCCTGACTCCGAGGTTCCAGTATCAAGTCCAAACTCGGAGGTTCCAGTATCAACTCCTGACTCCGATGTTCCAGTATCAAGTCCTGACTCCGGGGTTCCAGTATCAAGTCCAAGCAAGGAGTTTCCAGTTTCAAGTCCTGGCTTGGAGATTCCAGTATCAAGTCCTCACTCCGAGGTTCCAGTATCAAGTCCTGACTCCAAGGGTCCAGTATCAAGTCCAGGCTAAGGTGTTCCAGTATCAATTCCTGACTCTGTGGTTCCAGTATCAAGTCCATCTCGGAGATTCCAGTATCAAGTCCTGACTCCGAGGTTCCAGAATCAAGTCCAAGCTCGGAGGTTCCAGTATCAAGTCCTGACTCTGAAGTTCCATATCAAGTCCTGACGCCGAGGTTCCAGTATCAAGTCCAAGCTCGGAGATTCGAGTATCAAGTCCTGACTCCGAGTTTCCAGTATCAAGTCCTGACTCCTAGGTTCCAGTATCAAGTCCTGACTCTGAAGTTCCATATCAAGTCCTGACGCCGAGGTTCCAGTATCAAGTCCAAGCAAGGAGTTTCCAGTATCAAGTCCTGATTCTGAGGTTCCAGTATCAAGTCCACGTTCGGAAGTTCCCGTATCATGTCCTGACTCCGTTTCCAGTTTCAAGTCCTGGCTTGGAGATTCCAGTATCAAGTCCTCACTCCGAGGTTCCAGTCTCTAGTCCTGACTCCGAGGTTCCAGTATCAAGTCCTGACTCTGAAGTTCCATATCTAGTCCTGACGCCGAGGTTCCAGTATCAAGTACAGAATCGGAGGTTCCAGTATCAAGTCATGAAACCGAGGTTCCAGTATCAAATCCAAGCTCGGAGGTTCCAGTATCAAGTCCATCTCGGAGATTCCAGTATCAAGTCCTGACTCCGAGGTTCCAGAATCAAGTCCAAGCTCGGAGGTTCCAGTATCAAGTCCTGACTCCGAGGTTCCATAATCAAGTCCAAGCTCGGAGGTTCCAGTATCAAGTCCTGACTCCGAGGTTCCAGTATCAAGTCCAAGCTCGAAGGTTCCAGTATCAAATTCTGACTCCGAGGTTCCAGTATCAAGTCATGGCTCCGGGGTTCCAGTATCAAGTCCATCTCGGAGTTTCCAGTATCAAGTCCTGACTCCGAGGATCCAGTATCAAGTCCTCACTCCGATGTTCCAGTCTCAAGTCCTGACTCGGAGCTTCCAGTATCAAGACCAAGCTCGGAGGTTCCAGTCTCAAGTCCAAGCTCGGAGGTTCCAGTATCAACTCCTGACTCCGAGGTTCCAGTATCAAGTCCAAGCTCGGAGGTTCCAGTATCAAGTCCTGACTCCGAGGTTCCATCATCAAGTAAAAGCTCGGAGGTTCCAGTATCAAGTCCTGACTCCGAGGTTCCAGCATCAAGTCCACGCTCGGAGGTTCCAGTATCAAATCCTCACTCCGAGGTTCCAGTATGATGTCCTGACTCGGAGCTTCCAGTATCAACTCCTGGCTTGGAGGTTCCAGTATCAAGTCCTGACTCGGAGATTCCAGTATCAAGTCCAAGCTAGGAGGTTCCAGTATCAAGTCCTGACTCAGAGGTTCCAGTATCAAGTCCAAGCTCGGAGATTCGAGTATCAAGTCCTGACTCCGAGTTTCCAGTATCAAGTCCTGACTCCTAGGTTCCAGTATCAGATCCAAGCTCGGAGGTTCCAGTATCAAGTCCGGAATCGGAGGTTCCAGTATCAAGTCATGACTCCGAGGTTCCAGTATCAAGACCAAGCTCGGAGGTTCCAGTTTCAAGTCCAAGCTCGGAGGTTCAAGTATCAACTCCTGACTCCGAGGTTCCAGTATCAAGTACAAGCTCGGTGGTTCCATTATCAAGTCCTGACTCCGAGGTTCCAGTATCAAGACCAAGCTCGGAGGTTCCAGTCTCAAGTCCAAGCTCGGAGGTTCCAGTATCAACTCCTGACTCCGAGGTTCCAGTATCAAGTCCTGACTCTGAGGTTCCAGTATATCAAGTCCTGTCTCCACGGTTCCAGAATCTATTCCAAGCTCCGAGGTTCCAGTATCAAGTCCTGACTCCGAGGTTCCAGTATCAAGTCCAAACTCGGAGGTTCCAGTATCAACTCCTGACTCCGATGTTCCAGTATCAAGTCCTGACTCCGGGGTTCCAGTATCAAGTCCAAGCAAGGAGTTTCCAGTATCAAGTCCTGATTCTGAGGTTCCAGTATCAAGTCCACGTTCGGAAGTTCCCGTATCATGTCCTGACTCCAAGTTTCCAGTTTCAAGTCCTGGCTTGGAGATTCCAGTATCAAGTCCTCACTCCGAGGTTCCAGTCTCAAGTCCTGACTCCGAGGTTCCAGTATCAAGTCCTGACTCTGAAGTTCCATATCAAGTCCTGACGCCGAGGTTCCAGTATCAAATCCTGACTCCGAGTATCCAGTATCAAGTCCTGACTCCGAGGATCCAGTATCAAGTCCTCACTCCGATGTTCCAGTCTCAAGTTCTGACTCGGAGCTTCCAGTATCAAGACCTGGCTCGGAGTTTCCAGTATCAAGTCCTGGCTCGGAGGTTCCAGTATCAAGTCCTGACTCGGAGGTTCCAGTATCAAGTCCTGACTCCGAGGTTCCAGTATCAAGTCCAAACTCGGAGGTTCCAGTATCAACTCCTGACTCCGGGGTTCCAGTATCAAGTCCAAGCAAGGAGTTTCCAGTATCAAGTCCTGACTCTAAGGTTCCAGTATCAAGTCCAAGCTCGGAGGTTCCAGTATCAAATTCTGACTCCGAGGTTCCAGTATCAAGTCATGGCTCCGGGGTTCCAGTATCAAGTCCATCTCGGAGTTTCCAGTATCAAGTCCTGACTCCGAGGATCCAGTATCAAGTCCAAGCAAGGAGTTTCCAGTATCAAGTCCTGATTCTGAGGTTCCAGTATCAAGTCCACATTCGGAAGTTCCCGTATCATGTCCTGACTCCGTTTCCAGTATCAAGTCCTGACTCGGAGATTCCAGTATCAAGTCCAAGCTAGGAGGTTCCAGTATCAAGTCCTGACTCAGAGGTTCCAGTATCAAGTCCAAGCTCGGAGATTCGAGTATCAAGTCCTGACTCCGAGTTTCCAGTATCAAGTCCTGACTCCTAGGTTCCAGTATCAGATCCAAGCTCGGAGGTTCCAGTATCAAGTCCGGAATCGGAGGTTCCAGTATCAAGTCATGACTCCGAGGTTCCAGTATCAAGACCAAGCTCGGAGGTTCCAGTTTCAAGTCCAAGCTCGGAGGTTCCAGTATCAACTCCTGACTCCGAGGTTCCAGTATCAAGTCCAAGCTCGGTGGTTCCATTATCAAGTCCTGACTCCGAGGTTCCAGTATCAAGACCAAGCTCGGAGGTTCCAGTCTCAAGTCCAAGCTCGGAGGTTCCAGTATCAACTCCTGACTCCGAGGTTCCAGTATCAAGTCCTGACTCTGAGGTTCCAGTATATCAAGTCCTGTCTCCACGGTTCCAGAATCTATTCCAAGCTCCGAGGTTCCAGTATCAAGTCCTGACTCCGAGGTTCCAGTATCAAGTCCAAACTCGGAGGTTCCAGTATCAACTCCTGACTCCGATGTTCCAGTATCAAGTCCTGACTCCGGGGTTCCAGTATCAAGTCCAAGCAAGGAGTTTCCAGTTTCAAGTCCTGGCTTGGAGATTCCAGTATCAAGTCCTCACTCCGAGGTTCCAGTATCAAGTCCTGACTCCAAGGGTCCAGTATCAAGTCCAGGCTAAGGTGTTCCAGTATCAATTCCTGACTCTGTGGTTCCAGTATCAAGTCCATCTCGGAGATTCCAGTATCAAGTCCTGACTCCGAGGTTCCAGAATCAAGTCCAAGCTCGGAGGTTCCAGTATCAAGTCCTGACTCTGAAGTTCCATATCAAGTCCTGACGCCGAGGTTCCAGTATCAAGTCCAAGCTCGGAGATTCGAGTATCAAGTCCTGACTCCGAGTTTCCAGTATCAAGTCCTGACTCCTAGGTTCCAGTATCAAGTCCTGACTCTGAAGTTCCATATCAAGTCCTGACGCCGAGGTTCCAGTATCAAGTCCAAGCAAGGAGTTTCCAGTATCAAGTCCTGATTCTGAGGTTCCAGTATCAAGTCCACGTTCGGAAGTTCCCGTATCATGTCCTGACTCCGTTTCCAGTTTCAAGTCCTGGCTTGGAGATTCCAGTATCAAGTCCTCACTCCGAGGTTCCAGTCTCTAGTCCTGACTCCGAGGTTCCAGTATCAAGTCCTGACTCTGAAGTTCCATATCTAGTCCTGACGCCGAGGTTCCAGTATCAAGTACAGAATCGGAGGTTCCAGTATCAAGTCATGAAACCGAGGTTCCAGTATCAAATCCAAGCTCGGAGGTTCCAGTATCAAGTCCATCTCGGAGATTCCAGTATCAAGTCCTGACTCCGAGGTTCCAGAATCAAGTCCAAGCTCGGAGGTTCCAGTATCAAGTCCTGACTCCGAGGTTCCATAATCAAGTCCAAGCTCGGAGGTTCCAGTATCAAGTCCTGACTCCGAGGTTCCAGTATCAAGTCCAAGCTCGAAGGTTCCAGTATCAAATTCTGACTCCGAGGTTCCAGTATCAAGTCATGGCTCCGGGGTTCCAGTATCAAGTCCATCTCGGAGTTTCCAGTATCAAGTCCTGACTCCGAGGATCCAGTATCAAGTCCTCACTCCGATGTTCCAGTCTCAAGTCCTGACTCGGAGCTTCCAGTATCAAGACCAAGCTCGGAGGTTCCAGTCTCAAGTCCAAGCTCGGAGGTTCCAGTATCAACTCCTGACTCCGAGGTTCCAGTATCAAGTCCAAGCTCGGAGGTTCCAGTATCAAGTCCTGACTCCGAGGTTCCATCATCAAGTAAAAGCTCGGAGGTTCCAGTATCAAGTCCTGACTCCGAGGTTCCAGCATCAAGTCCACGCTCGGAGGTTCCAGTATCAAATCCTCACTCCGAGGTTCCAGTATGATGTCCTGACTCGGAGCTTCCAGTATCAACTCCTGGCTTGGAGGTTCCAGTATCAAGTCCTGACTCGGAGATTCCAGTATCAAGTCCAAGCTAGGAGGTTCCAGTATCAAGTCCTGACTCAGAGGTTCCAGTATCAAGTCCAAGCTCGGAGATTCGAGTATCAAGTCCTGACTCCGAGTTTCCAGTATCAAGTCCTGACTCCTAGGTTCCAGTATCAGATCCAAGCTCGGAGGTTCCAGTATCAAGTCCGGAATCGGAGGTTCCAGTATCAAGACCAAGCTCGGAGGTTCCAGTTTCAAGTCCAAGCTCGGAGGTTCCAGTATCAACTCCTGACTCCGAGGTTCCAGTATCAAGTACAAGCTCGGTGGTTCCATTATCAAGTCCTGACTCCGAGGTTCCAGTATCAAGACCAAGCTCGGAGGTTCCAGTCTCAAGTCCAAGCTCGGAGGTTCCAGTATCAACTCCTGACTCCGAGGTTCCAGTATCAAGTCCTGACTCTGAGGTTCCAGTATATCAAGTCCTGTCTCCACGGTTCCAGAATCTATTCCAAGCTCCGAGGTTCCAGTATCAAGTCCTGACTCCGAGGTTCCAGTATCAAGTCCAAACTCGGAGGTTCCAGTATCAACTCCTGACTCCGATGTTCCAGTATCAAGTCCTGACTCCGGGGTTCCAGTATCAAGTCCAAGCAAGGAGTTTCCAGTATCAAGTCCTGATTCTGAGGTTCCAGTATCAAGTCCACGTTCGGAAGTTCCCGTATCATGTCCTGACTCCAAGTTTCCAGTTTCAAGTCCTGGCTTGGAGATTCCAGTATCAAGTCCTCACTCCGAGGTTCCAGTCTCAAGTCCTGACTCCGAGGTTCCAGTATCAAGTCCTGACTCTGAAGTTCCATATCAAGTCCTGACGCCGAGGTTCCAGTATCAAGTCCAAGCAAGGAGTTTCCAGTATCAAGTCCTGATTCTGAGGTTCCAGTATCAAGTCCACGTTCGGAAGTTCCCGTATCATGTCCTGACTCCGTTTCCAGTTTCAAGTCCTGGCTTGGAGATTCCAGTATCAAGTCCTCACTCCGAGGTTCCAGTCTCTAGTCCTGACTCCGAGGTTCCAGTATCAAGTCCTGACTCTGAAGTTCCATATCTAGTCCTGACGCCGAGGTTCCAGTATCAAGTACAGAATCGGAGGTTCCAGTATCAAGTCATGAAACCGAGGTTCCAGTATCAAATCCAAGCTCGGAGGTTCCAGTATCAAGTCCTGACTCCGAGGTTACAGTATCAAGTCCTGACTCCAAGGGTCCAGTATCAAGTCCAGGCTAAGGTGTTCCAGTATCAATTCCTGACTCTGTGGTTCCAGTATCAAGTCCATCTCGGAGATTCCAGTATCAAGTCCTGACTCCGAGGTTCCAGAATCAAGTCCAAGCTCGGAGGTTCCAGTATCAAGTCCTGACTCCGAGGTTCCATAATCAAGTCCAAGCTCGGAGGTTCCAGTATCAAGTCCTGACTCCGAGGTTCCAGTATCAAGTCCAAGCTCGAAGGTTCCAGTATCAAATTCTGACTCCGAGGTTCCAGTATCAAGTCATGGCTCCGGGGTTCCAGTATCAAGTCCATCTCGGAGTTTCCAGTATCAAGTCCTGACTCCGAGGATCCAGTATCAAGTCCTCACTCCGATATTCCAGTCTCAAGTCCTGACTCGGAGCTTCCAGTATCAAGACCAAGCTCGGAGGTTCCAGTCTCAAGTCCAAGCTCGGAGGTTCCAGTATCAACTCCTGACTCCGAGGTTCCAGTATCAAGTCCAAGCTCGGAGGTTCCAGTATCAAGTCCTGACTCCGAGGTTCCATCATCAAGTAAAAGCTCGGAGGTTCCAGTATCAAGTCCTGACTCCGAGGTTCCAGCATCAAGTCCAAGCTCGGAGGTTCCAGTATCAAATCCTCACTCCGAGGTTCCAGTATGATGTCCTGACTCGGAGCTTCCAGTATCAACTCCTGGCTTGGAGGTTCCAGTATCAAGTCCTGACTCGGAGATTCCAGTATCAAGTCCAAGCTAGGAGGTTCCAGTATCAAGTCCTGACTCAGAGGTTCCAGTATCAAGTCCAAGCTCGGAGATTCGAGTATCAAGTCCTGACTCCGAGTTTCCAGTATCAAGTCCTGACTCCTAGGTTCCAGTATCAGATCCAAGCTCGGAGGTTCCAGTATCAAGTCCGGAATCGGAGGTTCCAGTATCAAGTCATGACTCCGAGGTTCCAGTATCAAGACCAAGCTCGGAGGTTCCAGTTTCAAGTCCAAGCTCGGAGGTTCCAGTATCAACTCCTGACTCCGAGGTTCCAGTATCAAGTCCAAGCTCGGTGGTTCCATTATCAAGTCCTGACTCCGAGGTTCCAGTATCAAGACCAAGCTCGGAGGTTCCAGTCTCAAGTCCAAGCTCGGAGGTTCCAGTATCAACTCCTGACTCCGAGGTTCCAGTATCAAGTCCTGACTCTGAGGTTCCAGTATATCAAGTCCTGTCTCCACGGTTCCAGAATCTATTCCAAGCTCCGAGGTTCCAGTATCAAGTCCTGACTCCGAGGTTCCAGTATCAAGTCCAAACTCGGAGGTTCCAGTATCAACTCCTGACTCCGATGTTCCAGTATCAAGTCCTGACTCCGGGGTTCCAGTATCAAGTCCAAGCAAGGAGTTTCCAGTATCAAGTCCTGATTCTGAGGTTCCAGTATCAAGTCCACGTTCGGAAGTTCCCGTATCATGTCCTGACTCCAAGTTTCCAGTTTCAAGTCCTGGCTTGGAGATTCCAGTATCAAGTCCTCACTCCGAGGTTCCAGTATCAAGTCCTGACTCCAAGGGTCCAGTATCAAGTCCAGGCTAAGGTGTTCCAGTATCAATTCCTGACTCTGTGGTTCCAGTATCAAGTCCATCTCGGAGATTCCAGTATCAAGTCCTGACTCCGAGGTTCCAGAATCAAGTCCAAGCTCGGAGGTTCCAGTATCAAGTCCTGACTCTGAAGTTCCATATCAAGTCCTGACGCCGAGGTTCCAGTATCAAGTACAGAATCGGAGGTTCCAGTATCAAATTCTGACTCCGAGGTTCCAGTATCAAGTCATGGCTCCGGGGTTCCAGTATCAAGTCCATCTCGGAGTTTCCAGTATCAAGTCCTGACTCCGAGGATCCAGTATCAAGTCCTCACTCCGATGTTCCAGTCTCAAGTCCTGACTCGGAGCTTCCAGTATCAAGACCTGGCTCGGAGTTTCCAGTATCAAGTCCTCACTCCGAGGTTCCAGTCTCAAGTCCTGACTCCGAGGTTCCAGTATCAAGTCCTGACTCTGAAGTTCCATATCAAGTCCTGACGCCGAGGTTCCAGTATCAAGTACAGAATCGGAGGTTCCAGTATCAAGTCATGAAACCGAGGTTCCAGTATCAAATCCAAGCTCGGAGGTTCCAGTATCAAGTCCTGACTCCGAGGTTCCAGTATCAAGTCCTGACTCCAAGGGTCCAGTATCAAGTCCAGGCTAAGGTGTTCCAGTATCAATTCCTGACTCTGAGGTTCCAGTATCAAGTCCATCTCGGAGATTCCAGTATCAAGTCCTGACTCCGAGGTTCCAGAATCAAGTCCAAGCTCGGAGGTTCCAGTATCAAGTCCTGACTCCGAGGTTCCAGTATCAAGTCCAAGCTCGAAGGTTCCAGTATCAAATTCTGACTCCGAGGTTCCAGTATCAAGTCATGGCTCCGGGGTTCCAGTATCAAGTCCATCTCGGAGTTTCCAGTATCAAGTCCTGACTCCGAGGATCCAGTATCAAGTCCTCACTCCGATGTTCCAGTCTCAAGTCCTGACTCGGAGCTTCCAGTATCAAGACCTGGCTCGGAGTTTCCAGTATCAAGTCCTGGCTCGGAGGTTCCAGTATCAAGTCCTGACTCGGAGGTTCCAGTATCAAGTACTGACTCCCAGGTTCCAGTATCAAGTCCAAGCTCAGAGGTTCCAGTATCAAATCCTGACTCCGAGGTTCCAGTCTCAAGTCCTGACTCCGAGTTTCCAGTATCAAGTCCTGACTCCGAAGTTCCAGTATGAAGTCCTGGCTTGGACGTTCCAGTATCAAGTCCTGACTTGGAGATTCCAGTATCAAGTCCAAGCTCGGAGGTTCCAGTCTTAAGTCCTGACTCCGAGGTTCCAGTATCAAGTCCAAGCTCGGAGGTTCCAGTATCAACACCTGACTCCGAGGTTCCAGTATTAAGTCCAAGCTCGGAGGTCCCAGTATCAAATCCTGACTCCGAGGTTCCAGTATCAAGACCACACTCCGAGGTTCCAGTCTCAAGTCCTGATTCCGAGTTTCCAGTATGAAGTCCTGACTCGGAGCTTCCAGTATCAACTCCTGGCTTGGAGGTTCCTGTATCAAGTCCTGACTCGGAGATTCCAGTATCAAGTCCAAGCTAGGAGGTTCCATTATCAAATCCTGACTCCGAGTATCCAGTATCAAGTCCTGACTCCGAGGTTCCAGTATCAAGTCCAAACTCGGAGGTTCCAGTATGAACTCCTGACTCCGGGGTTCCAGTATCAAGTCCAAGCAAGGAGTTTCCAGTATCAAGTCCTGACTCTAAGGTTCCAGTATCAAGTCCAAGCTCGGAGGTTCCAGTATCAAATTCTGACTCCGAGGTTCCAGTATCAAGTCATGGCTCCGGGGTTCCAGTATCAAGTCCATCTCGGAGTTTCCAGTATCAAGTCCTGACTCCGAGGATCCAGTATCAAGTCCTCACTCCGATGTTCCAGTCTCAAGTCCTGACTCGGAGCTTCCAGTATCAAGACCTGGCTCGGAGTTTCCAGTATCAAGTCCTGGCTCGGAGGTTCCAGTATCAAGTCCTGACTCGGAGGTTCCAGTATCAAGTACTGACTCCCAGGTTCCAGTATCAAGTCCAAGCTCAGAGGTTCCAGTATCAAATCCTGACTCCGAGTTTAAAGTCTCAAGTCCTGACTCCGAGTTTCCAGTATCAAGTCCTGACTCCGAAGTTCCAGTATGAAGTCCTGGCTTGTACGTTCCAGTTTCAAGTCCTGGCTGGGAGATTCCAGTATCAAGTCCTCACTCCGAGGTTCCAGTCTCAAGTCCTGACTCCGAGGTTCCAGTATCAAGTCCTGACTCTGAAGTTCCATATCAAGTCATGACGCCGAGGTTCCAGTATCAAGTACAGAATCGCAGGTTCCAGTATCAAGTCCTGACTCCGAGGTTCCAGTATCAAGTCCTGACTCCGAGGTTCCAGTATCAAGTCCTGACTCCAAGGGTCCAGTATCAAGTCCAGGCTAAGGTGTTCCCGTATCAATTCCTGACTCTGAGGTTCCAGTATCAAGTCCATCTCGGAGATTCCAGTATCAAGTCCTGACTCCGAGGTTCCAGAATCAAGTCCAAGCTCGGAGGTTCCAGTATCAAGTCCTGACTCCGAGGTTCCAGTATCAAGTCCAAGCTCGAAGGTTCCAGTATCAAATTCTGACTCCGAGGTTCCAGTATCAAGTCATGGCTCCGGGGTTCCAGTATCAAGTCCATCTCGGAGTTTCCAGTATCAAGTCCTGACTCCGAGGATCCAGTATCAAGTCCTCACTCCGATGTTCCAGTCTCAAGTTCTGACTCGGAGCTTCCAGTATCAAGACCTGGCTCGGAGTTTCCAGTATCAAGTCCTGGCTCGGAGGTTCCAGTATCAAGTCCTGACTCGGAGGTTCCAGTATCAAGTACTGACTCCCAGGTTCCAGTATCAAGTCCAAGCTCAGAGGTTCCAGTATCAAATCCTGACTCCGAGGTTCCAGTCTCAAGTCCTGACTCCGAGTTTCCAGTATCAAGTCCTGACTCCGAAGTTCCAGTATGAAGTCCTGGCTTAGACGTTCCAGTATCAAGTTCTGACTTGGAGATTCCAGTATCAAGTCCAAGCTCGGAGGTTCCAGTCTTAAGTCCTGACTCCGAGGTACCAGTATCAAGTCCAAGCTCGGAGGTTCCAGTATCAACACATGACTCCGAGTTTCCAGTATGAAGTCCTGACTCGGAGATTCCAGTATCAAGTCCAAGCTAGGAGGTTCCAGTATCAAATCCTGACTCCGAGTATCCAGTATCAAGTCCTGACTCCGAGGATCCAGTATCAAGTCCTCACTCCGATGTTCCAGTCTCAAGTTCTGACTCGGAGCTTCCAGTATCAAGACCTGGCTCGGAGTTTCCAGTATCAAGTCCTGGCTCGGAGGTTCCAGTATCAAGTCCTGACTCGGAGGTTCCAGTATCAAGTCCTGACTCCGAGGTTCCAGTATCAAGTCCAAACTCGGAGGTTCCAGTATCAACTCCTGACTCCGGGGTTCCAGTATCAAGTCCAAGCAAGGAGTTTCCAGTATCAAGTCCTGACTCTAAGGTTCCAGTATCAAGTCCAAGCTCGGAGGTTCCAGTATCAAATTCTGACTCCGAGGTTCCAGTATCAAGTCATGGCTCCGGGGTTCCAGTATCAAGTCCATCTCGGAGTTTCCAGTATCAAGTCCTGACTCCGAGGATCCAGTATCAAGTCCAAGCAAGGAGTTTCCAGTATCAAGTCCTGATTCTGAGGTTCCAGTATCAAGTCCACATTCGGAAGTTCCCGTATCATGTCCTGACTCCGTTTCCAGTTTCAAGTCCTGGCTTGGAGATTCCAGTATCAAGTCCTCACTCCGAGGTTCCAGTCTCAACTCCTGACTCCGAGGTTCCAGTATCAAGTCCTGACTCTGAAGTTCCATATCTAGTCCTGACGCCGAGGTTCCAGTATCAAGTACAGAATCGGAGGTTCCAGTATCAAGTCATGAAACCGAGGTTCCAGTATCAAATCCAAGCTCGGAGGTTCCAGTATCAAATTCTGACTCCGAGGTTCCAGTATCAAGTCATGGCTCCGGGGTTCCAGTATCAAGTCCATCTCGGAGTTTCCAGTATCAAGTCCTGACTCCGAGGATCCAGTATCAAGTCCTCACTCCGATGTTCCAGTCTCAAGTCCTGACTCGGAGCTTCCAGTATCAAGACCTGGCTCGGAGTTTCCAGTATCAAGTCCTGGCTCGGATGTTCCAGTATCAAGTCCTGACTCGGAGGTTCCAGTATCAAGTACTGACTCCCAGGTTGCAGTATCAAGTCCAAGCTCAGAGGTTCCAGTATCAAATCCTGACTCCGAGGTTCCAGTCTCAAATCCTGACTCCGAGTTTCCAGTATCAAGTCCTGACTCCGAAGTTCCAGTATGAAGTCCTGGCTTGGACGTTCCAGTATCAAGTCCTGACTTGGAGATTCCAGTATCAAGTCCAAGCTCGGAGGTTCCAGTCTTAAGTCCTGACTCCGAGGTTCCAGTATAAAGTCCAAGCTCGGAGGTTCCAGTATCAACACATGACTCCGAGGTTCCAGTATTAAGTCCAAGCTCGGAGGTCCCAGTATCAAATCCTGACTCCGAGGTTCCAGTATCAAGACCACACTCCGAGGTTCCAGTATCAAGTCCTGACTCCGAAGTTCCAGTATGAAGTCCTGGCTTGGACGTTCCAGTATCAAGTCCTGACTTGGAGATTCCAGTATCAAGTCCAAGCTCGGAGTTTCCAGTCTTAAGTCCTGACTCCGAGGTTCCAGTATAAAGTCCAAGCTCGGAGGTTCCAGTATCAACACATGACTCCGAGGTTCCAGTATTAAGTCCAAGCTCGGAGGTCCCAGTATCAAATCCTGACTCCGAGGTTCCAGTATCAAGACCACACTCCGAGGTTCCAGTCTCAAGTCCTGATTCCGAGTTTCCAGTATGAAGTCCTGACTCGGAGCTTCCAGTATCAACTCCTGGCTTGGAGGTTCCTGTATCAAGTCCTGACTCGGAGATTCCAGTATCAAGTCCAAGCTAGGAGGTTCCAGTATCAAATCCTGACTCCGAGTATCCAGTATCAAGTCCTGACTCCGAGGTTCCAGTATCAAGTCCAAACTCGGAGGTTCCAGTATCAACTCCTGACTCCGGGGTTCCAGTATCAAGTCCAAGCAAGGAGTTTCCAGTATCAAGTCCTGACTCTAAGGTTCCAGTATCAAGTCCAAGCTCGGAGGTTCCAGTATCAAATTCTGACTCCGAGGTTCCAGTATCAAGTCATGGCTCCGGGGTTCCAGTATCAAGTCCATCTCGGAGTTTCCAGTATCAAGTCCTGACTCCGAGGATCCAGTATCAAGTCCAAGCAAGGAGTTTCCAGTATCAAGTCCTGATTCTGAGGTTCCAGTATCAAGTCCAAGCTCGGAGGTTCCAGTATCAACACATGACTCCGAGGTTCCAGTATTAAGTCCAAGCTCGGAGGTTCCAGTATCAAGTCCTGACTCCGAGGTTCCAGTCTCAAATCCTGACTCCGAGTTTCCAGTATCAAGTCCTGACTCCGAAGTTACAGTATGAAGTCCTGGCTTGGACGTTCCAGTATCAAGTCCTGACTTGGAGATTCCAGTATCAAGTCCAAGCTCGGAGGTTCCAGTCTTAAGTCCTGACTCCGAGGTTCCAGTATCAAGTCCAAGCTCGGAGGTTCCAGTATCAACACATGACTCCGAGGTTCCAGTATTAAGTCCAAGCTCGGAGGTCCCAGTATCAAATCCTGACTCCGAGGTTCCAGTATCAAGACCACACTCCGAGGTTCCAGTATCAAGTCCTGACTCCGAAGTTCCAGTATGAAGTCCTGGCTTGGACGTTCCAGTATCAAGTCCTGACTTGGAGATTCCAGTATCAAGTCCAAGCTCGGAGGTTCCAGTCTTAAGTCCTGACTCCGAGGTTCCAGTATCAAGTCCAAGCTCGGAGGTTCCAGTATCAAATCCTGACTCCGAGGTTCCAGTCTCAAATCCTGACTCCGAGTTTCCAGTATCAAGTCCTGACTCCGAAGTTCCAGTATGAAGTCCTGGCTTGGACGTTCCAGTATCAAGTCCTGACTTGGAGATTCCAGTATCAAGTCCAAGCTCGGAGGTTCCAGTCTTAAGTCCTGACTCCGAGGTTCCAGTATCAAGTCCAAGCTCGGAGGTTCCAGTATCAACACATGACTCCGAGGTTCCAGTATTAAGTCCAAGCTCGGAGGTCCCAGTATCAAATCCTGACTCCGAGGTTCCAGTATCAAGACCACACTCCGAGGTTCCAGTATCAAGTCCTGACTCTGAAGTTCCATATCTAGTCCTGACGCCGAGGTTCCAGTATCAAGTACAGAATCGGAGGTTCCAGTATCAAGTCATGAAACCGAGGTTCCAGTATCAAATCCAAGCTCGGAGGTTCCAGTATCAAATTCTGACTCCGAGGTTCCAGTATCAAGTCATGGCTCCGGGGTTCCAGTATCAAGTCCATCTCGGAGTTTCCAGTATCAAGTCCTGACTCCGAGGATCCAGTATCAAGTCCTCACTCCGATGTTCCAGTCTCAAGTCCTGACTCGGAGCTTCCAGTATCAAGACCTGGCTCGGAGTTTCCAGTATCAAGTCCTGGCTCGGATGTTCCAGTATCAAGTCCTGACTCGGAGGTTCCAGTATCAAGTACTGACTCCCAGGTTGCAGTATCAAGTCCAAGCTCAGAGGTTCCAGTATCAAATCCTGACTCCGAGGTTCCAGTCTCAAATCCTGACTCCGAGTTTCCAGTATCAAGTCCTGACTCCGAAGTTCCAGTATGAAGTCCTGGCTTGGACGTTCCAGTATCAAGTCCTGACTTGGAGATTCCAGTATCAAGTCCAAGCTCGGAGGTTCCAGTCTTAAGTCCTGACTCCGAGGTTCCAGTATAAAGTCCAAGCTCGGAGGTTCCAGTATCAACACATGACTCCGAGGTTCCAGTATTAAGTCCAAGCTCGGAGGTCCCAGTATCAAATCCTGACTCCGAGGTTCCAGTATCAAGACCACACTCCGAGGTTCCAGTATCAAGTCCTGACTCCGAAGTTCCAGTATGAAGTCCTGGCTTGGACGTTCCAGTATCAAGTCCTGACTTGGAGATTCCAGTATCAAGTCCAAGCTCGGAGTTTCCAGTCTTAAGTCCTGACTCCGAGGTTCCAGTATAAAGTCCAAGCTCGGAGGTTCCAGTATCAACACATGACTCCGAGGTTCCAGTATTAAGTCCAAGCTCGGAGGTCCCAGTATCAAATCCTGACTCCGAGGTTCCAGTATCAAGACCACACTCCGAGGTTCCAGTCTCAAGTCCTGATTCCGAGTTTCCAGTATGAAGTCCTGACTCGGAGCTTCCAGTATCAACTCCTGGCTTGGAGGTTCCTGTATCAAGTCCTGACTCGGAGATTCCAGTATCAAGTCCAAGCTAGGAGGTTCCAGTATCAAATCCTGACTCCGAGTATCCAGTATCAAGTCCTGACTCCGAGGTTCCAGTATCAAGTCCAAACTCGGAGGTTCCAGTATCAACTCCTGACTCCGGGGTTCCAGTATCAAGTCCAAGCAAGGAGTTTCCAGTATCAAGTCCTGACTCTAAGGTTCCAGTATCAAGTCCAAGCTCGGAGGTTCCAGTATCAAATTCTGACTCCGAGGTTCCAGTATCAAGTCATGGCTCCGGGGTTCCAGTATCAAGTCCATCTCGGAGTTTCCAGTATCAAGTCCTGACTCCGAGGATCCAGTATCAAGTCCAAGCAAGGAGTTTCCAGTATCAAGTCCTGATTCTGAGGTTCCAGTATCAAGTCCAAGCTCGGAGGTTCCAGTATCAACACATGACTCCGAGGTTCCAGTATTAAGTCCAAGCTCGGAGGTTCCAGTATCAAGTCCTGACTCCGAGGTTCCAGTCTCAAATCCTGACTCCGAGTTTCCAGTATCAAGTCCTGACTCCGAAGTTACAGTATGAAGTCCTGGCTTGGACGTTCCAGTATCAAGTCCTGACTTGGAGATTCCAGTATCAAGTCCAAGCTCGGAGGTTCCAGTCTTAAGTCCTGACTCCGAGGTTCCAGTATCAAGTCCAAGCTCGGAGGTTCCAGTATCAACACATGACTCCGAGGTTCCAGTATTAAGTCCAAGCTCGGAGGTCCCAGTATCAAATCCTGACTCCGAGGTTCCAGTATCAAGACCACACTCCGAGGTTCCAGTATCAAGTCCTGACTCCGAAGTTCCAGTATGAAGTCCTGGCTTGGACGTTCCAGTATCAAGTCCTGACTTGGAGATTCCAGTATCAAGTCCAAGCTCGGAGGTTCCAGTCTTAAGTCCTGACTCCGAGGTTCCAGTATCAAGTCCAAGCTCGGAGGTTCCAGTATCAAATCCTGACTCCGAGGTTCCAGTCTCAAATCCTGACTCCGAGTTTCCAGTATCAAGTCCTGACTCCGAAGTTCCAGTATGAAGTCCTGGCTTGGACGTTCCAGTATCAAGTCCTGACTTGGAGATTCCAGTATCAAGTCCAAGCTCGGAGGTTCCAGTCTTAAGTCCTGACTCCGAGGTTCCAGTATCAAGTCCAAGCTCGGAGGTTCCAGTATCAACACATGACTCCGAGGTTCCAGTATTAAGTCCAAGCTCGGAGGTCCCAGTATCAAATCCTGACTCCGAGGTTCCAGTATCAAGACCACACTCCGAGGTTCCAGTATCAAGTCCTGACTCCGAAGTTCCAGTATGAAGTCCTGGCTTGGACGTTCCAGTATCAAGTCCTGACTTGGAGATTCCAGTATCAAGTCCAAGCTCGGAGTTTCCAGTCTTAAGTCCTGACTCCGAGGTTCCAGTATAAAGTCCAAGCTCGGAGGTTCCAGTATCAACACATGACTCCGAGGTTCCAGTATTAAGTCCAAGCTCGGAGGTCCCAGTATCAAATCCTGACTCCGAGGTTCCAGTATCAAGACCACACTCCGAGGTTCCAGTCTCAAGTCCTGATTCCGAGTTTCCAGTATGAAGTCCTGACTCGGAGCTTCCAGTATCAACTCCTGGCTTGGAGGTTCCTGTATCAAGTCCTGACTCGGAGATTCCAGTATCAAGTCCAAGCTAGGAGGTTCCAGTATCAAATCCTGACTCCGAGTATCCAGTATCAAGTCCTGACTCCGAGGTTCCCGTATCAAGTCCAAGCTCGGAGGTTCCAGTATCAAATTCTGACTCCGAGGTTCCAGTATCAAGTCATGGCTCCGGGGTTCCAGTATCAAGTCCATCTCGGAGTTTCCAGTATCAAGTCCTGACTCCGAGGATCCAGTATCAAGTCCAAGCAAGGAGTTTCCAGTATCAAGTCCTGATTCTGAGGTTCCAGTATCAAGTCCACGTTCGGAAGTTCCCGTATCATGTCCTGACTCCGTTTCCAGTTTCAAGTCCTGGCTTGGAGATTCCAGTATCAAGTCCTCACTCCGAGGTTCCAGTCTCAAGTCCTGACTCCGAGGTTCCAGTATCAAGTCCTGACTCTGAAGTTCCATATCTAGTCCTGACTCCGAGGTTCCAGTATCAAGTACAGAATCGGAGGTTCCAGTATCAAGTCATGAAACCGAGGTTCCAGTATCAAATCCAAGCTCGGAGGATCCAGTATCAAGTCCTGACTCCGAGGTTCCAGTATCAAGTCCTGACTCCAAGGGTCCAGTATCAAGTCCAGGCTAAGGTGTTCCAGTATCAATTCCTGACTCTGTGGTTCCAGTATCAAGTCCATCTCGGAGATTCCAGTATCAAGTCCTGACTCCGAGGTTCCAGAATCAAGTCCAAGCTCGGAGGTTCCAGTATCAAGTCCTGACTCGGAGCTTCCAGTATCAAGACCTGGCTCGGAGGTTCCAGTATCAAGTCCTGACTCGGAGGTTCCAGTATCAAGTACTGACTCCCAGGTTCCAGTATCAAGTCCAAGCTCAGAGGTTCCAGTATCAAATCCTGACTCCGAGGTTCCAGTCTCAAGTCCTGACTCCGAGTTTCCAGTATCAAGTCCTGACTCCGAAGTTCCAGTATGAAGTCCTGGCTTGGACGTTCCAGTATCAAGTCCTGACTTGGAGATTCCAGTATCAAGTCCAAGCTCGGAGGTTCCAGTCTTAAGTCCTGACTCCGAGGTTCCAGTATCAAGTCCAAGCTCGGAGGTTCCAGAATCAACACCTGACTCCGAGGTTCCAGTATTAAGTCCAAGCTCGGAGGTCCCAGTATAAAATCCTGACTCCGAGGTTCCAGTATCAAGACCACACTCCGAGGTTCCAGTCTCAAGTCCTGATTCCGAGTTTCCAGTATGAAGTCCTGACTCGGAGCTTCCAGTATCAACTCCTGGCTTGGAGGTTCCTGTATCAAGTCCTGACTCGGAGATTCCAGTATCAAGTCCAAGCTAGGAGGTTCCAGTATCAAATCCTGACTCCGAGTATCCAGTATCAAGTCCTGACTCCGAGGTTCCAGTATCAAGTCCAAACTCGGAGGTTCCAGTATCAACTCCTGACTCCGAGGTTCCAGTATCAAGTCCAAGCTCGGAGATTCGAGTATCAAGTCCTGACTCCGAGGTTCCAGTATCAAGTCCTGACTCCTAGGTTCCAGTATCAGATCCAAGCTCGGAGGTTCCAGTATCAAGTCCGGAATCGGAGGTTCCAGTATCAAGTCATGACTCCGAGTATCCAGTATCAAGTCCTGACTCCGAGGTTCCAGTATCAAGTCCAAACTCGATGGTTCCAGTATCAACTCCTGACTCCGAGGTTCCAGTATCAACTCCTGACTCCGAGGTTCCAGTATCAAGTCCTGACTCCGGGGTTCCAGTATCAAGTCCAAGCAAGGAGTTTCCAGTATCAAGTCCTGACTCTGAGGTTCCAGTATCAAGTCCTGACTCCGAAGTTCCAGTATCAACTCCTGGCTTGGACGTTCCAGTATCAAGTCCTGACTCGGAGATTCCAGTATCAAGTCCAAGCTCGGAGGTTCCAGTCTTAAGTCCTGACTCCGAGGTTCCAGTATCAAGTCCACACACAGAGGTTCCAGTATGATGTCCTGACTCGGAGCTTCCAGTATCAACTCCTGGCTTGGAGGTTCCAGTATCAAGTCCTGACTCGGAGATTCCAGTATCAAGTCCAAGCTAGGAGTTTCCAGTATCAAGTCCTGACTCAGAGGTTCCAGTATCAAGTCCAAGCTCGGACATTCGAGTATCAAGTCCTGACTCCGAGGTTCCAGTATCAAGTCCTGACTCCTAGGTTCCAGTATCAGATCCAAGCTCGGAGGTTCCAGTATCAAGTCCGGAATCGGAGGTTCCAGTATCAAGTCATGACTCCGAGGTTCCAGTATCAAGACCAAGCTCGGAGGTTCCAGTCTCAAGTCCAAGCTCGGAGGTTCCAGTATCAACTCCTGACTCCGAGGTTCCAGTATCAAGTCCTGACTCTGAGGTTCCAGTATATCAAGTCCTGTCTCAACGGTTCCAGAATCAAGTCCATGCTCGGAGATTCCAGTATCAAGTCCTGACTCCGAGGTTCCAGTATCTATTCCAAGCTCTGAGGTTCCAGTATCGAGTCCAAGCTAGGAGTTTCCAGTATCAAGTCCTGACTCAGAGGTTCCAGTATCAAGTCCAAGCTCGGACATTCGAGTATCAAGTGCTGACTCCGAGGTTCCAGTATCTAGTCCTGACTCCTAGGTTCCAGTATCAGATCCAAGCTCGGATGTTCCAGTATCAAGTCCAAGCTCGGAGGTTCCAGTATCAACTCCTGACTCCGAGGTTCCAGTATCAAGTCCAAGCTCGGAGGTCCCAGTATCAAGTCCTGACTCCGAGGTTCCAGTATCAAGTCCACACACAGAGGTTCCAGTATGATGTCCTGACTGGGAGCTTCCAGTATCAACTCCTGGCTTGGAGGTTCCAGTATCAAGTCCTGACTCGGAGATTCCAGTATCAAGTCCAAGCTAGGAGTTTCCAGTATCAAGTCCTGACTCAGAGGTTCCAGTATCAAGTCCAAGCTCGGACATTCGAGTATCAAGTGCTGACTCCGAGGTTCCAGTATCTAGTCCTGACTCCTAGGTTCCAGTATCAGATCCAAGCTCGGATGTTCCAGTATCAAGTCCGGAATCGGAGGTTCCAGTATCAAGTCATGACTCCGAGGTTCCAGTATCAAGACCAAGCTCGGAGGTTCCAGTCTGAAGTCCAAGCTCGGAGGTTCCAGTATCAACTCCTGACTCCGAGGTTCCAGTATCAAGTCCTGACTCTGAGGTTTCAGTATATCAAGTCCTGTCTCCACGGTTCCAGAATCAAGTCCAAGCTCGGAGATTCCAGTATCAAGTCCTGACTCCGAGGTTCCAGTATCTATTCCAAGCTCTGAGGTTCCAGTATCAAGTCCAAGCTCGGAGGTTCCAGTATCAAATCCTGACTCCGAGTATCCAGTATCAAGTCCTGACTCCGGGGTTCCAGTATCAAGTCCAAGCAAGGAGTTTCCAGTATCAAGTCCTGACTCTAAGGTTCCAGTATCAATTCCACGTTCGGAAGTTCCCGTATAATGTCCTGACTCCAAGTTTCCAGTTTCAAGTCCTGGCTTGGAGATTCCAGTATCAAGTCCTCACTCCGAGGTTCCAGTCTCAAGTCCTGACTCCGAGGTTCCAGTATCAAGTCCTGACTCTGAGGTTCCAGTATCAAGTCCTGACTCCGAAGTTCCAGTATCAACTCCTGGCTTGGACGTTCCAGTATCAAGTCCTGACTCGGAGATTCCAGTATCAAGTCCAAGCTCGGAGGTTCCAGTCTTAAGTCCTGACTCCGAGGTTCCAGTATCAAGTCCAAGCTCGGAGGTTCCAGTATCAACTCCTGACTCCGACGTTCCAGTATCAAGTCCAAGCTCGGAGGTCCCAGTATCAAATCCTGACTCCGAGGTTCCAGTATCAAGTCCACACACAGAGGTTCCAGTATGATGTCCTGACTCGGAGCTTCCAGTATCAACTCCTGACTCCGAGGTTCCAGTATCAAGTCCAAGCTCGGAGGTTCCAGTATCAACTCCTGACTCCGAGGTTCCAGTATCAAGTCCTGACTCTGAGGTTCCAGTATATCAAGTACTGTCTCCACGGTTCCAGAATCAAGTCCAAGCTCGGAGATTCCAGTATCAAGTCCTGACTCCGAGGTTCCAGTATCTATTCCAAGCTCTGAGGTTCCAGTATCGAGTCCAAGCTCGGAGGTTCCAGTATCAAATCCTGACTCCGAGTATCCAGTATCAAGTCCTGACTCCGAGGTTCCAGTATCAAGTCCAAACTCGATGGTTCCAGTATCAACTCCTGACTCCGAGGTTCCAGTATCAAGTCCTGACTCCGGGGTTCCAGTATCAAGTCCAAGCAAGGAGTTTCCAGTATCAAGTCCTGACTCTAAGGTTCCAGTATCAAGTCCACGTTCGGAAGTTCCCGTATAATGTCCTGACTCCAAGTTTCCAGTTTCAAGTCCTGGCTTGGAGATTCCAGTATCAAGTCCTCACTCCGAGGTTCCAGTCTCAAGTCCTGACTCCGAGGTTCCAGTATCAATTCCTGACTCTGAGTTTCCAGTATCAAGTCCTGACTCCGAAGTTCCAGTATCAACTCCTGGCTTGGACGTTCCAGTATCAAGTCCTGACTCGGAGATTCCAGTATCAAGTCCAAGCTCGGAGGTTCCAGTCTTAAGTCCTGACACCGAGGTTCCAGTATCAAGTCCAAGCTCGGAGGTTCCAGTATCAACTCCTGACTCCGAGGTTCCAGTATCAAGTCCAAGCTCGGAGGTCCCAGTATCAAATCCTGACTCCGAGGTTCCAGTATCAAGTCCACACACAGAGGTTCCAGTATGATGTCCTGACTCGGAGCTTCCAGTATCAACTCCTGGCTTGGAGGTTCCAGTATCAAGTCCTGACTCGGAGATTCCAGTATCAAGTCCAAGCTAGGAGTTTCCAGTATCAAGTCCTGACTCAGAGGTTCCAGTATCAAGTCCAAGCTCGGACATTCGAGTATCAAGTCCTGACTCCGAGGTTCCAGTATCTAGTCCTGACTCCTAGGTTCCAGTATCAGATCCAAGCTCGGAGGTTCCAGTATCAAGTCCGGAATCGGAGGTTCCAGTATCAAGTCATGACTCCGAGGTTCCAGTATCAAGACCAAGCTCGGAGGTTCCAGTCTCAAGTCCAAGCTCGGAGGTTCCAGTATCAACTCCTGACTCCGAGGTTCCAGTACCAAGTCATGACTCTGAGGTTCCAGTATATCAAGTCCTGTCTCCACGGTTCCAGAATCAAGTCCAAGCTCGGAGATTCCAGTGTCAAGTCCTGACTCCGAGGGTCCAGTATCTATTCCAAGCTCTGAGGTTCCAGTATCGAGTCCAAGCTCGGAGGTCCCAGTATCAAATCCTGACTCCGAGGTTCCAGTATCAAGTCCACACACAGATGTTCCAGTATGATGTCCTGACTCGGAGCTTCCAGTATCAACTCCTGGCTTGGAGGTTCCAGTATCAAGTCCTGACTCAGAGGTTCCAGTATCAAGTCCAAGCTCGGACATTCGAGTATCAAGTCCTGACTCCGAGGTTCCAGTATCTAGTCCTGACTCCTAGGTTCCAGTATCAGATCCAAGCTCGGAGGTTCCAGTATCAAGTCCGGAATCGGAGGTTCCAGTATCAAGTCATGACTCCGAGGTTCCAGTATCAAGACCAAGCTCGGAGGTTCCAGTCTCAAGTCCAAGCTCGGAGGTTCCAGTATCAACTCCTGACTCCGAGGTTCCAGTATCAAGTCCTGACTCTGAGGTTCCAGTATATCAAGTCCTGTCTCCACGGTTCCAGAATCAAGTCCAAGCTCGGAGATTCCAGTGTGAAGTCCTGACTCCGAGGGTCCAGTATCTATTCCAAGCTCTGAGGTTCCAGTATCGAGTCCAAGCTCGGAGGTTCCAGTATCAAATCCTGACTCCGAGTATCCAGTATCAAGTCCTGACTCCGGGGTTCCAGTATCAAGTCCAAGCAAGGAGTTTCCAGTATCAAGTCCTGACTCTAAGGTTCCAGTATCAAGTCCACGTTCGGAAGTTCCCGTATAATGTCCTGACTCCAAGTTTCCAGTTTCAAGTCCTGGCTTGGAGATTCCAGTATCAATTCCTCACTCCGAGGTTCCAGTCTCAAGTCCTGACTCCGAGGTTCCAGTATCAAGTCCTGACTCTGAGGTTCCAGTATCAAGTCCTGACTCCGAAGTTCCAGTATCAACTCCTGGCTTGGACGTTCCAGTATCAAGTCCTGACTCCTAGGTTCCAGTATCAGATCCAAGCTCGGAGGTTCCAGTATCAAGTCCGGAATCGGAGGTTCCTGTATCAAGTCATGACTCCGAGGTTCCAGTATCAAGACCAAGCTCGGAGGTTCCAGTCTCAAGTCCAAGCTCGGAGGTTCCAGTATCAACTCCTGACTCCGAGGTTCCAGTATCAAGTCCTGACTCTGAGGTTCCAGTATCAAGTCCAAACTCGATGGTTCCAGTATCAACTCCTGACTCCGAGGTTCCAGTATCAAGTCCTGACTCCGGGGTTCCAGTATCAAGTCCAAGCAAGGAGTTTCCAGTATCAAGTCCTGACTCTAAGGTTCCAGTATCAAGTCCACGTTCGGAAGTTCCCATATAATGTCCTGACTCCAAGTTTCCAGTTTCAAGTCCTGGCTTGGAGATTCCAGTATCAAGTCCTCACTCCGAGGTTCCAGTCTCAAGTCCTGACTCCGAGGTTCCAGTATCAAGTCCTGACTCTGAGTTTCCAGTATCAAGTCCTGACTCCGAAGTTCCAGTATCAACTCCTGGCTTGGACGTTCCAGTATCAAGTCCTGACTCGGAGATTCCAGTATCAAGTCCAAGCTCGGAGGTTCCAGTCTTAAGTCCTGACTCCGAGGTTCCAGTATCAAGTCCAAGCTCGGAGGTTCCAGTATCAACTCCTGACTCCGAGGTTCCAGTATCAAGTCCAAGCTCGGAGGTCCCAGTATCAAATCCTGACACCAAGGTTCCAGTATCAAGTCCACACACAGAGGTTCCAGTATGATGTCCTGACTCGGAGCTTCCAGTATCAACTCCTGGCTTGGAGGTTCCAGTATCAAGTCCTGACTCGGAGATTCCAGTATCAAGTCCAAGCTAGGAGTTTCCAGTATCAAGTCCTGACTCAGAGGTTCCAGTATCAAGTCCAAGCTCGGACATTCGAGTATCAAGTCCTGACTCCGAGGTTCCAGTATCTAGTCCTGACTCCTAGGTTCCAGTATCAGATCCAAGCTCGGAGGTTCCAGTATCAAGTCCGGAATCGGAGGTTCCAGTATCAAGTCATGACTCCGAGGTTCCAGTATCAAGACCAAGCTCGGAGGTTCCAGTCTCAAGTCCAAGCTCGGAGGTTCCAGTATCAACTCCTGACTCCGAGGTTCCAGTATCAAGTCCTGACTCTGAGGTTCCAGTATATCAAGTCCTGTCTCCACGGTTCCAGAATCAAGTCCAAGCTCGGAGATTCCAGTATCAAGTCCTGACTCCGAGGTTCCAGTATCTATTCCAAGTTCTGAGGTTCCAGTATCGAGTCCAAGCTCGGAGGTTCCAGTATCAAATCCTGACTCCGAGTATCCAGTATCAAGTCCTGACTCCGAGGTTCCAGTATCAAGTCCAAACTCGATGGTTCCAGTATCAACTCCTGACTCCGAGGTTCCAGCATCAAGTCCTGACTCCGGGGTTCCAGTATCAAGTCCAAGCAAGGAGTTTCCAGTATCAAGTCCTGACTATAAGGTTCCAGTATCTAGTCCACGTTCGGAAGTTCCCGTATAATGTCCTGACTCCAAGTTTCCAGTTTCAAGTCCTGGCTTGGAGATTCCAGTATCAAGTCCTCACTCCGAGATTCCAGTATCAAGTCCTGACTCCGAGGTTCCAGCATCTATTCCAAGCTCTGAGGTTCCAGTATTGAGTCCAAGCTCGGAGGTTCCAGTATCAAATCCTGACTCCGAGTATCCAGTATCAAGTCCTGACTCCGGGGTTCCAGTATCAAGTCCAAGCAAGGCGTTTCCAGTATCAAGTCCTGACTCTAAGTTTCCAGTATCAAGTCCACGTTCGGAAGTTCCCGTATAATGTCCTGACTCCAAGTTTCCAGTTTCAAGTCCTGGCTTGGAGATTCCAGTATCAAGTCCTCACTCCGAGGTTCCAGTCTCAAGTCCTGACTCCGAGGTTCCAGTATCAAGTCCTGACTCTGAGGTTCCAGTATCAAGTCCTGACTCGGAGATTCCAGTATCAAGTCCAAGCTCGGAGGTTCCAGTCTTAAGTCCTGACTCCGAGGTTCCAGTATCAAGTCCAAGCTCGGAGGTTCCAGTATCAACTCCTGACTCCGGGGTTCCAGTATCAAGTCCAAGCTCGGAGGTCCCAGTATCAAGTCCTGACTCCGAGGTTCCAGTATCAAGTCCACACACAGAGGTTCCAGTATGATGTCCTGACTCGGAGCTTCCAGTATCAACTCCTGGCTTGGAGGTTCCAGTATCAAGTCCTGACTCGGAGATTCCAGTATCAAGTCCAAGCTAGGAGTTTCCAGTATCAAGTCCTGACTCAGAGGTTCCAGTATCAAGTCCAAGCTCGGACATTCGAGTATCAAGTGCTGACTCCGAGGTTCCAGTATCTAGTCCTGACTCCTAGGTTCCAGTATCAGATCCAAGCTCGGATGTTCCAGTATCAAGTCCGGAATCGGAGGTTCCAGTATCAAGTCATGACTCCGAGGTTCCAGTATCAAGACCAAGCTCGGAGGTTCCAGTCTCAAGTCCAAGCTCGGAGGTTCCAGTATCAACTCCTGACTCCGAGGTTCCAGTATCAAGTCCTGACTCTGAGGTTTCAGTATATCAAGTCCTGTCTCCACGGTTCCAGAATCAAGTCCAAGCTCGGAGATTCCAGTATCAAGTCCTGACTCCGAGGTTCCAGTATCTATTCCAAGCTCTGAGGTTCCAGTATCGAGTCCAAGCTCGGAGGTTCCAGTATCAAATCCTGACTCCGAGTATCCAGTATCAAGTCCTGACTCCGGGGTTCCAGTATCAAGTCCAAGCAAGGAGTTTCCAGTATCAAGTCCTGACTCTAAGGTTCCAGTATCAATTCCACGTTCGGAAGTTCCCGTATAATGTCCTGACTCCAAGTTTCCAGTTTCAAGTCCTGGCTTGGAGATTCCAGTATCAAGTCCTCACTCCGAGGTTCCAGTCTCAAGTCCTGACTCCGAGGTTCCAGTATCAAGTCCTGACTCTGAGGTTCCAGTATCAAGTCCTGACTCCGAAGTTCCAGTATCAACTCCTGGCTTGGACGTTCCAGTATCAAGTCCTGACTCGGAGATTCCAGTATCAAGTCCAAGCTCGGAGGTTCCAGTCTTAAGTCCTGACTCCGAGGTTCCAGTATCAAGTCCAAGCTCGGAGGTTCCAGTATCAACTCCTGACTCCGACGTTCCAGTATCAAGTCCAAGCTCGGAGGTCCCAGTATCAAATCCTGACTCCGAGGTTCCAGTATCAAGTCCACACACAGAGGTTCCAGTATGATGTCCTGACTCGGAGCTTCCAGTATCAACTCCTGACTCCGATTTTCCAGTATCAAGTCCAAGCTCGGAGGTTCCAGTATCAACTCCTGACTCCGAGGTTCCAGTATCAAGTCCTGACTCTGAGGTTCCAGTATATCAAGTACTGTCTCCACGGTTCCAGAATCAAGTCCAAGCTCGGAGATTCCAGTATCAAGTCCTGACTCCGAGGTTCCAGTATCTATTCCAAGCTCTGAGGTTCCAGTATCGAGTCCAAGCTCGGAGGTTCCAGTATCAAATCCTGACTCCGAGTATCCAGTATCAAGTCCTGACTCCGAGGTTCCAGTATCAAGTCCAAACTCGATGGTTCCAGTATCAACTCCTGACTCCGAGGTTCCAGTATCAAGTCCTGACTCCGGGGTTCCAGTATCAAGTCCAAGCATGGAGTTTCCAGTATCAAGTCCTGACTCTAAGGTTCCAGTATCAAGTCCACGTTCGGAAGTTCCCTTATAATGTCCTGACTCCAAGTTTCCAGTTTCAAGTCCTGGCTTGGAGATTCCAGTATCAAGTCCTCACTCCGAGGTTCCAGTCTCAAGTCCTGACTCCGAGGTTCCAGTATCAAGTCCTGACTCTGAGTTTCCAGTATCAAGTCCTGACTCCGAAGTTCCAGTATCAACTCCTGGCTTGGACGTTCCAGTATCAAGTCCTGACTCGGAGATTCCAGTATCAAGTCCAAGCTCGGAGGTTCCAGTCCTAAGTCCTGACTCCGAGGTTCCAGTATCAAGTTCAAGCTCGGAGGTTCCAGTATCAACTCCTGACTCCGAGGTTCCAGTATCAAGTCCAAGCTCGGAGGTCCCAGTATCAAATCCTGACTCCGAGGTTCCAGTATCAAGTCCACACACAGAGGTTCCAGTATGATGTCCTGACTCGGAGCTTCCAGTATCAACTCCTGGCTTGGAGGTTCCAGTATCAAGTCCTGACTCGGAGATTCCAGTATCAAGTCCAAGCTAGGAGTTTCCAGTATCAAGTCCTGACTCAGAGGTTCCAGTATCAAGTCCAAGCTCGGACATTCGAGTATCAAGTCCTGACTCCGAGGTTCCAGTATCTAGTCCTGACTCCTAGGTTCCAGTATCAGATCCAAGCTCGGAGGTTCCAGTATCAAGTCCGGAATCGGAGGTTCCAGTATCAAGTCATGACTCCGAGGTTCCAGTATCAAGACCAAGCTCGGAGGTTCCAGTCTCAAGTCCAAGCTCGGAGGTTCCAGTATCAACTCCTGACTCCGAGGTTCCAGTATCAAGTCCTGACTCTGAGGTTCCAGTATATCAAGTCCTGTCTCCACGGTTCCAGAATCAAGTCCAAGCTCGGAGATTCCAGTGTCAAGTCCTGACTCCGAGGGTCCAGTATCTATTCCAAGCTCTGAGGTTCCAGTATCGAGTCCAAGCTCGGAGGTCCCAGTATCAAATCCTGACTCCGAGGTTCCAGTATCAAGTCCACACACAGATGTTCCAGTATGATGTCCTGACTCGGAGCTTCCAGTATCAACTCCTGGCTTGGAGGTTCCAGTATCAAGTCCTGACTCGGAGATTCCAGTATCAAGTCCAAGCTAGGAGTTTCCAGTATCAAGTCCTGACTCAGAGGTTCCAGTATCAAGTCCAAGCTCGGACATTCGAGTATCAAGTCCTGACTCCGAGGTTCCAGTATCTAGTCCTGACTCCTAGGTTCCAGTATCAGATCCAAGCTCGGAGGTTCCAGTATCAAGTCCGGAATCGGAGGTTCCAGTATCAAGTCATGACTCCGAGGTTCCAGTATCAAGACCAAGCTCGGAGGTTCCAGTCTCAAGTCCAAGCTCGGAGGTTCCAGTATCAACTCCTGACTCCGAGGTTCCAGTATCATGTCCTGACTCTGAGGTTCCAGTATATCAAGTCCTGTCTCCACGGTTCCAGAATCATGTCCAAGCTCGGAGATTCCAGTGTCAAGTCCTGACTCCGAGGGTCCAGTATCTATTCCAAGCTCTGAGGTTCCAGTATCGAGTCCAAGCTCGGAGGTTCCAGTATCAAATCCTGACTCCGAGTATCCAGTATCAAGTCCTGACTCCGGAGTTCCAGTATCAAGTCCAAGCAAGGAGTTTCCAGTATCAAGTCCTGACTCTAAGGTTCCAGTATCAAGTCCACGTTCGGAAGTTCCCGTATAATGTCCTGACTCCAAGTTTCCAGTTTCAAGTCCTGGCTTGGAGATTCCAGTATCAAGTCCTCACTCCGAGGTTCCAGTCTCAAGTCCTGACTCCGAGGTTCCAGTATCAAGTCCTGACTCTGAGGTTCCAGTATCAAGTCCTGACTCCGAAGTTCCAGTATCAACTCCTGGCTTGGACGTTCCAGTATCAAGTCCTGACTCCTAGGTTCCAGTATCAGATCCAAGCTCTGAGGTTCCAGTATCAAGTCCGGAATCGGAGGTTCCTGTATCAAGTCATGACTCCGAGGTTCCAGTATCAAGACCAAGCTCGGAGGTTCCAGTCTCAAGTCCAAGCTCGGAGGTTCCAGTATCAACTCCTGACTCCGAGGTTCCAGTATCAAGTCCTGACTCTGAGGTTCCAGTATATCAAGTCCTGTCTCCACGGTTCCAGAATCAAGTCCAAGCTCGGAGATTACAGTATCAAGTCCTGACTCCGAGGTTCCAGTATCTATTCCGAGGTTCCAGTATCGAGTCCAAGCTCGGAGGTTCCAGTATCAAATCCTGACTCCGAGTATCCAGTATCAAGTCCTGACTCCGAGTATCCAGTATCAAGTCCTGACTCCGAAGTTCCAGTATCAACTCCTGGCTTGGACGTTCCAGTATCAAGTCCTGACTCGGAGATTCCAGTATCAAGTCCAAGCTCGGAGGTTCCAGTCTTAAGTCCTGACTCCGAGGTTCCAGTATCAAGTCCAAGCTCGGAGGTTCCAGTATCAACTCCTGACTCCGAGGTTCCAGTATCAAGTCCAAGCTCGGATGTCCCAGTATCAAATCCTGACTCCGAGGTTCCAGTATCAAGTCCACACACAGAGGTTCCAGTATGATGTCCTGACTCGGAGCTTCCAGTATCAACTCCTGGCTTGGAGGTTCCAGTATCAAGTCCTGACTCGGAGATTCCAGTATCAAGACCAAGCTAGGAGTTTCCAGTATCAAGTCCTGACTCAGAGGTTCCAGTATCAAGTCCAAGCTCGGACATTCGAGTATCAAGTCCTGACTCCGAGGTTCCAGTATCAAGTCCTGACTCCTAGCTTCCAGTATCAGATCCAAGCTCGGAGGTTCCAGTATCAATTCCGGAATCGGAGGTTCCAGTATCAAGTCATGACTCCGATGTTCCAGTATCAAGACCAAGCTCGGAGGTTCCAGTCTCAATTCCAAGCTCGGAGGTTCCAGTATCAACTCCTGACTCCGAGGTTCCAGTATCAAGTCCTGACTCTGAGGTTCCAGTATATCAAGTCCTGTCTCCACGGTTCCAGAATCAAGTCCAAGCTCGGAGATTCCAGTATCAAGTCCTGACTCCGAGGTTCCTGTATCTATTCCAAGCTCTGAGGTTCCAGTATCGAGTCCAAGCTCGGAGGTTCCAGTATCAAATCCTGACTCCGAGTATCCAGTATCAAGTCCTGACTCCGAGGTTCCAGTATCAAGTCCAAACTCGATTGTTCCAGTATCAACTCCTGACTCCGAGGTTCCAGTATCAAGTCCTGACTCCGGGGTTCCAGTATCAAGTCCAAGCAAGGAGTTTCCAGTATCAAGTCCTGACTCTAAGGTTCCAGTATCAAGTCCACGTTCGGAAGTTCCCGTATCATGTCCTGACTCCAAGTTTCCAGTTTCAAGTCCTGGCTTGGAGATTCCAGTATCAAGTCCTCACTCCGAGGTTCCAGTCTCAAGTCCTGACTCCGAGGTTCCAGTATCAAGTCCTGACTCTGAGTTTCCAGTATCAAGTCCTGACTCCGAAGTTCCAGTATCAACTCCTGGCTTGGACGTTCCAGTATCAAGTCCTGACTCGGAGATTCCAGTATCAAGTCCAAGCTCGGAGGTTCCAGTCTTAAGTCCTGACTCCGAGGTTCCAGTATCAAGTCCAAGCTCGGAGGTTCCAGTATCAACTCCTGACTCCGAGGTTCCAGTATCAAGTCCAAGCTCGGAGGTCCCAGTATCAAATCCTGACTCCGAGGTTCCAGTATCAAGTCCACACACAGAGGTTCCAGTATGATGTCCTGACTCGGAGCTTCCAGTATCAACTCCTGACTCCGAGGTTCCAGTATCAAGTCCAAGCTCGGAGGTTCCAGTATCAACTCCTGACTCCGAGTATCCAGTATCAAGTCCTGACTCCGGGGTTCCAGTATCAAGTCCAAGCAAGGAGTTTCCAGTATCAAGTCCTGACTCTAAGGTTCCAGTATCAAGTCCACGTTCGGAAGTTCCCGTATAATGTCCTGACTCCAAGTTTCCAGTTTCAAGTCCTGGCTTGGAGATTCCAGTATCAAGTCCTCACTCCGAGGTTCCAGTCTCAAGTCCTGACTCCGAGGTTCCAGTATCAAGTCCTGACTCTGAGGTTCCAGTATCAAGTCCTGACTCCGAAGTTCCAGTATCAACTCCTGGCTTGGACGTTCCAGTATCAAGTCCTGACTCCTAGGTTCCAGTATCAGATCCAAGCTCGGAGGTTCCAGTATCAAGTCCGGAATCGGAGGTTCCTGTATCAAGTCATGACTCCGAGGTTCCAGTATCAAGACCAAGCTCGGAGGTTCCAGTCTCAAGTCCAAGCTCGGAGGTTCCAGTATCAACTCCTGACTCCGAGGTTCCAGTATCAAGTCCTGACTCTGAGGTTCCAGTATATCAAGTCCTGTCTCCACGGTTCCAGAATCAAGTCCAAGCTCGGAGATTCCAGTATCAAGTCCTGACTCCGAGGTTCCAGTATCTATTCCAAGTTCTGAGGTTCCAGTATCGAGTCCAAGCTCGGAGGTTCCAGTATCAAATCCTGACTCCGAGTATCCAGTATCAAGTCCTGACTCCGAGGTTCCAGTATCAAGTCCAAACTCAATGGTTCCAGTATCAACTCCTGACTCCGAGGTTCCAGCATCAAGTCCTGACTCCGGGGTTCCAGTATCAAGTCCAAGCAAGGAGTTTCCAGTATCAAGTCCTGACTATAAGGTTCCAGTATCAAGTCCACGTGCGGAAGTTCCCGTATAATGTCCTGACTCCAAGTTTCCAGTTTCAAGTCCTGGCTTGGAGATTCCAGTATCAAGTCCTCACTCCGAGATTCCAGTATCAAGTCCTGACTGCAAGGTTCCAGCATCTATTCCAAGCTCTGAGGTTCCAGTATCGAGTCCAAGCTCGGAGGTTCCAGTATCAAATCCTGACTCCGAGTATCCAGTATCAAGTCCTGACTCCGGGGTTCCAGTATCAAGTCCAAGCAAGGCGTTTCCAGTATCAATTCCTGACTCTAAGTTTCCAGTATCAAGTCCACGTTCGGAAGTTCCCGTATAATGTCCTGACTCCAAGTTTCCAGTTTCAAGTCCTGGCTTGGAGATTCCAGTATCAAGTCCTCACTCCGAGGTTCCAGTCTCAAGTCCTGACTCCGAGGTTCCAGTATCAAGTCCTGACTCTGAGGTTCCAGTATCAAGTCCTGACTCCGAAGTTCCAGTATCAACTCCTGGCTTGGACGTTCCAGTATCAAGTCCTGACTCGGAGATTCCAGTATCAAGTCCAAGCTCGGAGGTTCCAGTATCAACTCCTGACTCCGAGGTTCCAGTATCAAGTCCAAGCTCGGAGGTCCCAGTATCAAATCCTGACTCCGAGGTTCCAGTATCAAGTCCACACACAGAGGTTCCAGTATGATGTCCTGACTCGGAGCTTCCAGTATCAACTCCTGGCTTGGAGGTTCCAGTATCAAGTCCTGACTCGGAGATTCCAGTATCAAGACCAAGCTAGGAGTTTCCAGTATCAAGTCCTGACTCAGAGGTTCCAGTATCAAGTCCAAGCTCGGACATTCGAGTATCAAGTCCTGACTCCGAGGTTCCAGTATCAAGTCCTGACTCCTAGGTTCCAGTATCAGATCCAAGCTCGGAGGTTCCAGTATCAATTCCGGAATCGGAGGTTCCAGTATCAAGTCATGACTCCGAGGTTCCAGTATCAAGACCAAGCTCGGAGGTTCCAGTCTCAATTCCAGGCTCGGAGGTTCCAGTATCAACTCCTGACTCCGAGGTTCCAGTATCAAGTCCTGACTCTGAGGTTCCAGTATATCAAGTCCTGTCTCCACGGTTCCAGAATCAAGTCCAAGCTCGGAGATTCCAGTATCAAGTCCTGACTCCGAGGTTCCTGTATCTATTCCAAGCTCTGAGGTTCCAGTATCGAGTCCAAGCTCGGAGGTTCCAGTATCAAATCCTGACTCCGAGTATCCAGTATCAAGTCCTGACTCCGAGGTTCCAGTTTCAAGTCCTGGCTTGGAGATTCCAGAATCAAGTCCTCACTCCGAGGTTCCAGTCTCAAGTCCTGACTCCGAGGTTCCAGTATCAAGTCCTGACTCTGAGTTTCCAGTATCAAGTCCTGACTCCGAAGTTCCAGTATCAACTCCTGGCTTGGACGTTCCAGTATCAAGTCCTGACTCGGAGATTCCAGTATCAAGTCCAAGCTCGGAGGTTCCAGTCTTAAGTCCTGACTCCGAGGTTCCAGTATCAAGTCCAAGCTCGGAGGTTCCAGTATCAACTCCTGACTCCGACGTTCCAGTATCAAGTCCAAGCTCGGACGTCCCAGTATCAAATCCTGACTCCGAGGTTCCAGTATCAAGTCCACACACAGAGGTTCCAGTATGATGTCCTGACTCGGAGCTTCCAGTATCAACTCCTGGCTTGGAGGTTCCAGTATCAAGTCCTGACTCGGAGATTCCAGTATCAAGACCAAGCTAGGAGTTTCCAGTATCAAGTCCTGACTCAGAGGTTCCAGTATCAAGTCCAAGCTCGGACATTTGAGTATCAAGTCCTGACTCCGAGGTTCCAGTATCAAGTCCTGACTCCTAGCTTCCAGTATCAGATCCAAGCTCGGAGGTTCCAGTATCAATTCCGGAATCGGAGGTTCCAGTATCAAGTCATGACTCCGAGGTTCCAGTATCAAGACCAAGCTCGGAGGTTCCAGTCTCAATTCCAAGCTCGGAGGTTCCAGTATCAACTCCTGACTCCGAGGTTCCAGTATCAAGTCCTGACTCTGAGGTTCCAGTATATCAAGTCCTGTCTCAACGGTTCCAGAATCAAGTCCAAGCTCGGAGATTCCAGTATCAAGTCCTGACTCCGAGGTTCCTGTATCTATTCCAAGCTCTGAGGTTCCAGTATCGAGTCCAAGCTCGGAGGTTCCAGTATCAAATCCTGACTCCGAGTATCCAGTATCAAGTCCTGACTCCTAGGTTCCAGTATCAAGTCCAAACTCGATGGTTCCAGTATCAACTCCTGACTCCGAGGTTCCAGTATCAAGTCCTGACTCGGAGATTCCAGTATCAAGTCCAAGCTAGGAGTTTCCAGTATCAAGTCCTGACTCAGAGGTTCCAGTATCAAGTCCAAGCTCGGACATTCGAGTATCAAGTCCTGACTCCGAGGTTCCAGTATCTAGTCCTGACTCCTAGGTTCCAGTATCAGATCCAAGCTCGGAGGTTCCAGTATCAAGTCCGGAATCGGAGGTTCCAGTATCAAGTCCAAGCTTCGAGATTCGAGTATCAAGACCTGACTCCGAGGTTCCAGTATCAAGTCCTGAATCCTAGGTTCCAGTATCAAGTCCAAGCTCGGAGGTTCCAGTTTCAAGTCCAAACTCGGAGGTTCCAGTATCAACTCCTGACTCCGAGGTTCCAGTATCAAGTCCTGACTCTGAGGTTCCAGTATATCAAGTCCTGTCTCCACGGTTCCAGAATCAAGTCCAAGCTCGGAGATTCCAGTATCAAGTCCTGACTCCGAGGTTCCAGTATCTATTCCAAGTTCTGAGGTTCCAGTATCGAGTCCAATCTCTGAGGTTCCAGTATCAAATCCTGACTCCGAGTATCCAGTATCAAGTCCTGACTCCGAGGTTCCAGTATCAAGTCCAAACTCGATGGTTCCAGTATCAACTCCTGACTCCGAGGTTCCAGCATCAAGTCCTGACTCCGGGGTTCCAGTATCAAGTCCAAGCAAGGAGTTTCCAGTATCAAGTCCTGACTATAAGGTTCCAGTATCAAGTCCACGTTCGGAAGTTCCCGTATAATGTCCTGACTCCAAGTTTCCAGTTTCAAGTCCTGGCTTGGAGATTCCAGTATCAAGTCCTCACTCCGAGGTTCCAGTCTCAAGTCCTGACTCCGAGGTTCCAGTCTCAAGTCCTGACTCCGAGGTTCCAGTATCAAGTCCTGACTCTGAGGTTCCAGTATCAAGTCCTGACTCCGAAGTTCCAGTATCAACTCCTGGCTTGGACGTTCCAGTATCAAGTCCTGACTCGGAGATTCCAGTATCAAGTCCAAGCTCGGAGGTTCCAGTCTTAAGTCCTGACTCCGAGGTTCCAGTATCAAGTCCAAGCTCGGAGGTTCCAGTATCAACTCCTGACTCCGAGGTTCCAGTATCAAGTCCAAGCTCGGAGGTCCCAGTATCAAATCCTGACTCCGAGGTTCCAGTATCAAGTCCACACACAGAGGTTCCAGTATGATGTCCTGACTCGGAGCTTCCAGTATCAACTCCTGGCTTGGAGGTTCCAGTATCAAGTCCTGACTCGGAGATTCCAGTATCAAGACCAAGCTTGGAGTTTCCAGTATCAAGTCCTGACTCAGAGGTTCCAGTATCAAGTCCAAGCTCGGACATTCGAGTATCAAGTCCTGACTCCGAGGTTCCAGTATCAAGTCCTGACTCCTAGGTTCCAGTATCAGATCCAAGCTCGGAGGTTCCAGTATCAATTCCGGAATCGGAGGTTCCAGTATCAAGTCATGACTCCGAGGTTCCAGTATCAATACCAAGCTCGGAGGTTCCAGTCTCAAGTCCAAGCTCGGAGGTTCCAGTATCAACTCCTGACTCCGAGGTTCCAGTATCAAGTCCTGACTCTGAGGTTCCAGTATATCAAGTCCTATCTCCACGGTTCCAGAATCAAGTCCAAGCTCGGAGATTCCAGTATCAAGTCCTGACTCCGAGGTTCCTGTATCTATTCCAAGCTCTGAGGTTCCAGTATCGAGTCCAAGCTCGGATGTTCCAGTATCAAATCCTGACTCCGAGTATCCAGTATCAAGTCCTGACTCCGAGGTTCCAGTATCAAGTCCAAACTCGATGGTTCCAGTATCAACTCCTGACTCCGAGGTTCCAGTATCAAGTCCTGACTCCGGGGTTCCAGTATCAAGTCCAAGCAAGGAGTTTCCAGTATCAAGTCCTGACACTAAGGTTCCAGTATCAAGTCCACGTTCGGAAGTTCCCGTATAATGTCCTGACTCCAAGTTTCCAGTTTCAAGTCCTGGCTTGGAGATTCCAGTATCAAGTCCTCACTCCGAGGTTCCAGTCTCAAGTCCTGACTCCGAGGTTCCAGTATCAAGTCCTGACTCTGAGTTTCCAGTATCAAGTCCTGACTCCGAAGTTCCAGTATCAACTCCTGGCTTGGACGTTCCAGTATCAAGTCCTGACTCGGAGATTCCAGTATCAAGTCCAAGCTCGGAGGTTCCAGTCTTAAGTCCTGACTCCGAGGTTCCAGTATCAAGTCCAAGCTCGGAGGTTCCAGTATCAACTCCTGACTCCGAGGTTCCAGTATCAAGTCCAAGCTCGGAGGTCCCAGTATCAAATCCTGACTCCGAGGTTCCAGTATCAAGTCCACACACAGAGGTTCCAGTATGATGTCCTGACTCGGAGCTTCCAGTATCAACTCCTGGCTTGGAGGTTCCAGTATCAAGTCCTGACTCGGAGATTCCAGTATCAAGTCCAAGCTAGGAGTTTCCAGTATCAAGTCCTGACTCAGAGGTTCCAGTATCAAGTCCAAGCTCGGACATTCGAGTATCAAGTCCTGACTCCGAGGTTCCAGTATCTAGACCTGACTCCTAGGTTCCAGTATCAGATCCAAGCTCGGTGGTTCCAGTATCAAGTCCGGAATCGGAGGTTCCAGTATCAAGTCATGACTCCGAGGTTCCAGTATCAAGACCAAGCTCGGAGGTTCCAGTCTCAAGTCCAAGCTCGGAGGTTCCAGTATCAACTCCTGACTCCGAGGTTCCAGTATCAAGTCCTGACTCTGAGGTTCCAGTATATCAAGTCCTGTCTCCACGGTTCCAGAATCAAGTCCAAGCACGGAGATTCCAGTGTCAAGTCCTGACTCCGGGGTTCCAGTATCAAGTCCTAGCAAGGAGTTTCCAGTATCAAGTCCTGACTCTAAGGTTCCAGTATCAAGTCCACGTTCGGAAGTTCCCGTATAATGTCCTGACTCCAAGTTTCCAGTTTCAAGTCCTGGCTTGGAGATTCCAGTATCAAGTCCTCACTCCGAGTTTCCAGTCTCAAGTCCTGACTCCGAGGTTCCAGTATCAAGTCCTGACTCTGAGGTTCCAGTATCAAGTCCTGACTCCGAAGTTCCAGTATCAACTCCTGGCTTAGACATTCCAGTATCAAGTCCTGACTCCTAGGTTCCAGTATCAGATCCAAGCTCGGAGGTTCCAGTATCAAGTCCAGAATCGGAGGTTCCTGTATCAAGTCATGACTCCGAGGTTCCAGTATCAAGACCAAGCTCGGAGGTTCCAGTCTCAAGTCCAAGCTCGGAGGTTCCAGTATCAACTCCTGACTCCGAGGTTCCAGTATCAAGTCCTGACTCTGAGGTTCCAGTATATCAAGTCCTGTCTCCACGGTTCCAGAATCAAGTCCAAGCTCGGAGATTCCAGTATCAAGTCCTGACTCCGAGGTTCCAGTATCTATTCCAAGTTCTGAAGTTCCAGTATCTAGTCCAAGCTCGGAGGTTCCAGTATCAAATCCTGACTCCGAGTATCCAGTATCAAGTCCTGACTCCGAGGTTCCAGTATCAAGTCCAAACTCGATGGTTCCAGTATCAACTCCTGATTCCGAGGTTCCAGCATCAAGTCCTGACTCCGGGGTTCCAGTATCAAGTCCAAGCAAGGAGTTTCCAGTATCAAGTCCTGACTCTAAGGTTCCAGTATCAAGTCCACGTTCGGAAGTTCCCGTATAATGTCCTGACTCCAAGTTTCCAGTTTCAAGTCCTGGCTTGGAGATTCCAGTATCAAGTCCTCACTCCGAGGTTCCAGTCTCAAGTCCTGACTCCGAGGTTCCAGTATCAAGTCCTGACTCTGAGTTTCCAGTATCAAGTCCTGACTCCGAAGTTCCAGTATCAACTCCTGGCTTGGACGTTCCAATATCAAGTCCTGACTCGGAGATTCCAGTATCAAGTCCAAGCTCGGAGGTTCCAGTCTTAAGTCCTGACTCCGAGGTTCCAGTATCAAGTCCAAGCTCGGAGGTTCCAGTATCAACTCCTGACTCCGAGGTTCCAGTATCAAGTCCAAGCTCGGAGGTCCCAGTATCAAATCCTGACTCCGAGGTTCCAGTATCAAGTCCCCACACCGAGGTTCCAGTCTCAAGTCCTGATTCCGAGTTTCCAGTATCAAGTCCAAGCTCGGAGCTTCCAGTATCAACTCCTGACTCCGAGGTTCCAGTATCAAGTCCAAGCTCGGAGGTTCCAGTATCAAGTCCTCACTCCGAGGTTCCAGTATCAAGTCCAAGCTCGGAGTTTCCAGTATCAAATCCTCACTCCGAGGTTCCAGTATGAAGTCCTGACTCGGAGCTTCCAGTATCAACTCCTGGCTTGGAGGTTCCAGTATCAAGTCCTGACTCGGAGATTCCAGTATCAAGTCCAAGCTAGGAGGTTCCAGTATCAAGTCCTGACTCAGAGGTTCCAGTATCAAGTCCAAGCTCGGAGATTCGAGTATCAAGTCCTGACTCCGAGGTTCCAGTATCAAGTCCTGACTCCTAGGTTCCAGTATCAGTTCCAAGCTCGGAGGTTCCAGTATCAAGTCCGGAATAGGAGGTTCCAGTATCAAGTCCTGACTCCGAGGTTCCAGTATCAAGACCAAGCTCGGAGGTTCCAGTCTCAAGTCCAAGCTCGGAGGTTCCAGTATCAACTCCAGACTCCGAGGTTCCAGTATCAAGTCCTGACTCTGAGGTTCCAGTATATCAAGTCCTGTCTCCGCGGTTCCAGTATCAAGTCCAAGCTCGGAGATTCCAGTATCAAGTCCTGACTCCGAGGTTCCAGTATCTATTCCAAGCTCGGAGGTTCCAGTATCGAGTCCACGCTCGGAGGTTCCAGTATCAAATCCTGACTCCGAGTATCCAGTATCAAGTCCTGACTCCGAGGTTCCAGTATCAAGTCCAAACTCGGAGGTTCCAGTATCAACTCCTGACTCCGATGTTACAGTATCAAGTCCCGACTCCGGGGTTCCAGTATCAAGTCCAAGCAAGGAGTTTCCAGTATCAAGTCCTGATTCTGAGGTTCCAGTATCAAGTCCACGTTCGGAAGTTCCCGTATCATGTCCTGACTCCAAGTTTCCAGTTTCAAGTCCTGGCTTGGAGATTCCAGTATCAAGTCCTCACTCCGAGGTTCCAGTCTCAAGTCCTGACTCCGAGGTTCCAGTATCAAGTCCTGACTCTGAGGTTCCAGTAGCAAGTCCTGACGCCGAGGTTCCAGTATCAAGTACAGAATCGGAGGTTCCAGTATCAAGTCATGAAACCGAGGTTCCAGTATCAAATCCAAGCTCGGAGGTTCCAGTATCAAGTCCTGACTCCGAGGTTCCAGTATCAAGTCCTGACTCCAAGGGTCCAGTATCAAGTCCAGGCTAAGGTGTTCCAGTAACAATTCCTGACTCTGAGGTTCCAGTATCAAGTCCATCTCGGAGATTCCAGTATCAAGTCCTGACTCCGAGGTTCCAGAATCAAGTCCAAGCTCGGAGGTTCCAGTATCAAGTCCTGACTCCGAGGTTCCAGTATCAAGTCCAAGCTCGGAGGTTCCAGTATCAAATTCTGACTCCGAGGTTCCAGTATCAAGTCATGGCTCCGGGGTTCCAGTATCAAGTCATGGCTCCGGGGTTCCAGTATCAAGTCCATCTCGGAGTTTCCAGTATCAAGTCCTCACTCCGATGTTCCAGTATCAAGTCCTCACTCCGAGGTTCCAGTCTCGTCCTGACTCCGAGTTTCCAGTATCAAGTCCAAGCTCGGATATTCCAGTATCAAGTCCTGACTCCGAGTATCCAGTATCAAGTCCATCTCGGAGATTCCAGTATCAAGTCCTCACACCGAGGTTCCAGTCTCAAGTCCTGACTCCGAGTTTCCAGTATCAAGTCCAAGCTCGGATATTCCAGTATCAAGTCCTGACTCCGAGTATCCAGTATCAAGTCCATCTCGGAGATTCCAGTATCAAGTCCTCACTCCGAGTTTCCAGTATCAAGTCCAAGCTCGGAGGTTCCAGTATCGAGTCCAAGCTCGGAGGTTCCAGTATCAAATCCTGACTCCGAGTATCCTGTATCGAGTCCTGACTCCGGGGTTCCAGTATCAAGTCCATCTCGGAGATTCCAGTATCAAGTCATGACTCCGAGGTTCCAGTATCAAGACCTAGCTCGGAGGTTCCAGTCTCAAGTCCAAGCTCGGAGGTTCCAGTATCAACTCCTGACTCCGAGGTTCCAGTATCAAGTACTGACTCTGAGGTTCCAGTATATCAATTCCTGTCTCCGCGGTTCCAGTATCAAGTCCAAGCTCGGAGATTCCAGTATCACGTCCTGACTACGAGGTTCCAGTAGCTATTCCAAACTCGGAGGTTCCAGTATCAACTCCTGACTCCGACGTTCCAGTATCAAGTCCTGACTCCGGGGTTCCATTATCAAGTCCAAGCAAGGAGTTTCCAGTATCAAGTCCTGACTCTGAGGTTCCAGTATCAAGTCCACGTTCGGAAGTTCCCGTATCATGTCCTGACTCCAAGTTTCCAGTTTCAAGTCCTGGCTTGGAGATTCCAGTATCAAGTCCTCACTCCGAGGTTCCAGTCTCAAGTCCTGACTCCGAGGTTCCAGTATCAATTCCTGACTCTGAGGTTCCAGTATCAAGTCCATCTCGGAGATTCCAGTATCAAGTCCTGACTCCGAGGTTCCAGAATCAAGTCCAAGCTCGGAGGTTCCAGTATCAAATTCTGACTCCGAGGTTCCAGTATCAAGTCATGGCTCCGGGGTTCCAGTATCAAGTCCATCTCGGAGATTCCAGTATCAAGTCCTGACTCCGAGGTTCCAGTATCAAGTCCAAGCTCGGAGGTTCCAGTATCAAATTCTGACTCCGAGGTTCCAGTATCAAGTCATGGCTCCGGGGTTCCAGTATCAAGTCCATCTCGGAGTTTCCAGTATCAAGTCCTGACTCCTAAGGATCCAGTATCAAGTCCTCACTCCGATGTTCCAGTCTCAAGTACTGACTCGGAGCTTCCAGTATCAAGACCTGGCTCGGAGTTTCCAGTATCAAGTCCTGGCTCGGAGGTCCCAGTATCAAATCCTGACTCCGAGGTTCCAGTATCAAGTCCCCACACCGAGGTTCCAGTCTCAAGTCCTGATTCCGAGTTTCCAGTATCAAGTCCAAGCTCGGAGCTTCCAGTATCAACTCCTGACTCCGAGGTTCCAGTATCAAGTCCAAGCTCGGAGGTTCCAGTATCAAGTCCTCACTCCGAGGTTCCAGTATCAAGTCCAAGCTCGGAGTTTCCAGTATCAAATCCTCACTCCGAGGTTCCAGTATGAAGTCCTGACTCGGAGCTTCCAGTATCAACTCCTGGCTTGGAGGTTCCAGTATCAAGTCCTGACTCGGAGATTCCAGTATCAAGTCCAAGCTAGGAGGTTCCAGTATCAAGTCCTGACTCAGAGGTTCCAGTATCAAGTCCAAGCTCGGAGATTCGAGTATCAAGTCCTGACTCCGAGGTTCCAGTATCAAGTCCTGACTCCTAGGTTCCAGTATCAGTTCCAAGCTCGGAGGTTCCAGTATCAAGTCCGGAATAGGAGGTTCCAGTATCAAGTCCTGACTCCGAGGTTCCAGTATCAAGACCAAGCTCGGAGGTTCCAGTCTCAAGTCCAAGCTCGGAGGTTCCAGTATCAACTCCAGACTCCGAGGTTCCAGTATCAAGTCCTGACTCTGAGGTTCCAGTATATCAAGTCCTGTCTCCGCGGTTCCAGTATCAAGTCCAAGCTCGGAGATTCCAGTATCAAGTCCTGACTCCGAGGTTCCAGTATCTATTCCAAGCTCGGAGGTTCCAGTATCGAGTCCACGCTCGGAGGTTCCAGTATCAAATCCTGACTCCGAGTATCCAGTATCAAGTCCTGACTCCGAGGTTCCAGTATCAAGTCCAAACTCGGAGGTTCCAGTATCAACTCCTGACTCCGATGTTACAGTATCAAGTCCCGACTCCGGGGTTCCAGTATCAAGTCCAAGCAAGGAGTTTCCAGTATCAAGTCCTGATTCTGAGGTTCCAGTATCAAGTCCACGTTCGGAAGTTCCCGTATCATGTCCTGACTCCAAGTTTCCAGTTTCAAGTCCTGGCTTGGAGATTCCAGTATCAAGTCCTCACTCCGAGGTTCCAGTCTCAAGTCCTGACTCCGAGGTTCCAGTATCAAGTCCTGACTCTGAGGTTCCAGTAGCAAGTCCTGACGCCGAGGTTCCAGTATCAAGTACAGAATCGGAGGTTCCAGTATCAAGTCATGAAACCGAGGTTCCAGTATCAAATCCAAGCTCGGAGGTTCCAGTATCAAGTCCTGACTCCGAGGTTCCAGTATCAAGTCCTGACTCCAAGGGTCCAGTATCAAGTCCAGGCTAAGGTGTTCCAGTAACAATTCCTGACTCTGAGGTTCCAGTATCAAGTCCATCTCGGAGATTCCAGTATCAAGTCCTGACTCCGAGGTTCCAGAATCAAGTCCAAGCTCGGAGGTTCCAGTATCAAGTCCTGACTCCGAGGTTCCAGTATCAAGTCCAAGCTCGGAGGTTCCAGTATCAAATTCTGACTCCGAGGTTCCAGTATCAAGTCATGGCTCCGGGGTTCCAGTATCAAGTCATGGCTCCGGGGTTCCAGTATCAAGTCCATCTCGGAGTTTCCAGTATCAAGTCCTCACTCCGATGTTCCAGTATCAAGTCCTCACTCCGAGGTTCCAGTCTCGTCCTGACTCCGAGTTTCCAGTATCAAGTCCAAGCTCGGATATTCCAGTATCAAGTCCTGACTCCGAGTATCCAGTATCAAGTCCATCTCGGAGATTCCAGTATCAAGTCCTCACACCGAGGTTCCAGTCTCAAGTCCTGACTCCGAGTTTCCAGTATCAAGTCCAAGCTCGGATATTCCAGTATCAAGTCCTGACTCCGAGTATCCAGTATCAAGTCCATCTCGGAGATTCCAGTATCAAGTCCTCACTCCGAGTTTCCAGTATCAAGTCCAAGCTCGGAGGTTCCAGTATCGAGTCCAAGCTCGGAGGTTCCAGTATCAAATCCTGACTCCGAGTATCCTGTATCGAGTCCTGACTCCGGGGTTCCAGTATCAAGTCCATCTCGGAGATTCCAGTATCAAGTCATGACTCCGAGGTTCCAGTATCAAGACCTAGCTCGGAGGTTCCAGTCTCAAGTCCAAGCTCGGAGGTTCCAGTATCAACTCCTGACTCCGAGGTTCCAGTATCAAGTACTGACTCTGAGGTTCCAGTATATCAAGTCCTGTCTCCGCGGTTCCAGTATCAAGTCCAAGCTCGGAGATTCCAGTATCACGTCCTGACTACGAGGTTCCAGTAGCTATTCCAAACTCGGAGGTTCCAGTATCAACTCCTGACTCCGACGTTCCAGTATCAAGTCCTGACTCCGGGGTTCCATTATCAAGTCCAAGCAAGGAGTTTCCAGTATCAAGTCCTGACTCTGAGGTTCCAGTATCAAGTCCACGTTCGGAAGTTCCCGTATCATGTCCTGACTCCAAGTTTCCAGTTTCAAGTCCTGGCTTGGAGATTCCAGTATCAAGTCCTCACTCCGAGGTTCCAGTCTCAAGTCCTGACTCCGAGGTTCCAGTATCAATTCCTGACTCTGAGGTTCCAGTATCAAGTCCATCTCGGAGATTCCAGTATCAAGTCCTGACTCCGAGGTTCCAGAATCAAGTCCAAGCTCGGAGGTTCCAGTATCAAATTCTGACTCCGAGGTTCCAGTATCAAGTCATGGCTCCGGGGTTCCAGTATCAAGTCCATCTCGGAGATTCCAGTATCAAGTCCTGACTCCGAGGTTCCAGTATCAAGTCCAAGCTCGGAGGTTCCAGTATCAAATTCTGACTCCGAGGTTCCAGTATCAAGTCATGGCTCCGGGGTTCCAGTATCAAGTCCATCTCGGAGTTTCCAGTATCAAGTCCTGACTCCTAAGGATCCAGTATCAAGTCCTCACTCCGATGTTCCAGTCTCAAGTACTGACTCGGAGCTTCCAGTATCAAGACCTGGCTCGGAGTTTCCAGTATCAAGTCCTGGCTCGGAGGTTCCAGTATCAAGTCCTGACTCGGAGGTTCCAGTATCAAGTACTGACTCCCAGGTTCCAGTACCAAGTCCAAGCTCAGAGGTTCCATTATCAAATCCTGACTCCGAGTTTCCAGTCTCAAGTCCTGACTCCGAGTTTCCAGTATCAAGTCCTGACTCCGAAGTTCCAGTATGAAGTCCTGGCATGGACGTTCCAGTATCAAGTCCTGACTTGGAGATTCCAGTATCAAGTCCAAGCTCGGAGGTTCCAGTATCAACACCTGACTCCGAGGTTCCAGTATTAAGTCCAAGCTCGGAGGTCCCAGTATCAAATCCTGACTCCGAGGTTCCTGTATCAAGACCACACTCCGAATTTCCAGTCTCAAGTCCTGATTCCGAGTTTCCAGTATGAAGTCCTGACTCGGAGCTTCCAGTATCAACTCCTGACTTGGAGGTTCCTGTATCAAGTCCTGACTCGGAGATTCCAGTATCAAGTCCAAACTAGGAGGTTCCAGTATCAAATCCTGACTCCGAGTATCCAGTATCAAGTCCTGACTCCGAGGTTCCAGTATCAAGTCCTGACTCCGAGGTTCCAGTATCAAGTCCTAATGCCGAGGTTCCAGTATCAAGTCCTGACTCCGGGGTTCCAGTATCAAGTCCAAGCAAGGAGTTTCCAGTATCAAGTCCTGACTCTAAGGTTCCAGTATCAAGTCCACGTTCGGAAGTTCCCGTATAATGTCCTGACTCCAAGTTTCCAGTTTCAAGTCCTGGCTTGGAGATTCCAGTATCAAGTCCTCACTCCGAGGTTCCAGTATCAAGTCCTCACTCCGAGGTTCCAGTATCAAGTCCAAGCTCGGAGGTTCCAGTATCAAGTCCTGACTCCGAAGTTCCAGTATCAACTCCTGTCTTGGACGTTCCAGTATCAAGTACTGACTTGGAGATTCCAGTATCAAGTCCAAGCTCGGAGGTTCCAGTCTTAAGTCCTGACTCCGAGGTTCCAGTATCAAGTCCAAGCTCGGAGGTTCCAGTATCAACTCCTGACTCCGAGGTTCCAGTATCAAGTTCAAGCTCGGAGGTCCCAGTATCAAATCCTGACTCCGAGGTTCCAGTATCAAGTCCACACACAGAGGTTCCAGTATGATGTCCTGACTCGGAGCTTCCAGTATCAACTCCTGGCTTGGAGGTTCCAGTATCAAGTCCTGACTCGGAGATTCCAGTATCAAGTCCAAGCTAGGAGTTTCCAGTATCAAGTCCTGACTCAGAGTTTCCAGTATCAAGTCCAAGCTCGGACATTCGAGTATCAAGTCCTGACTCCGAGTTTCCAGTATCTAGTCCTGACTCCTAGGTTCCAGTATCAGATCCAAGCTCGGAGGTTCCAGTATCAAGTCCGGAATCGGAGGTTCCAGTATCAAGTCATGACTCCGAGGTTCCAGTATCAAGACCAAGCTCGGAGGTTCCAGTCTCAAGTCCAAGCTCGGAGGTTCCAGTATCAACTCCTGACTCCGAGGTTCCAGTATCAAGTCCTGACTCTGAGGTTCCAGTATATCAAGTCCTGTCTCCACGGTTCCAGAATCAAGTCCAAGCTCGGAGATTCCAGTGTCAAGTCCTGACTCCGAGGGTCCAGTATCTATTCCAAGCTCTGAGGTTCCAGTATCGAGTCCAAGCTCGGAGGTTCCAGTATCAAATCCTGACTCCGAGTATCCAGTATCAAGTCCTGACTCCGGGGTTCCAGTATCAAGTCCAAGCAAGGAGTTTCCAGTATCAAGTCCTGACTCTAAGGTTCCAGTATCAAGTCCACGTTCGGAAGTTCCCGTATAATGTCCTGACTCCAAGTTTCCAGTTTCAAGTCCTGGCTTGGAGATTCCAGTATCAAGTCCTCACTCCGAGGTTCCAGTATCAAGTCCTCACTCCGAGGTTCCAGTATCAAGTCCAAGCTCGGAGGTTCCAGTATCAAGTCCTGACTCCGAAGTTCCAGTATCAACTCCTGTCTTGGACGTTCCAGTATCAAGTACTGACTTGGAGATTCCAGTATCAAGTCCAAGCTCGGAGGTTCCAGTCTTAAGTCCTGACTCCGAGGTTCCAGTATCAAGTCCAAGCTCGGAGGTTCCAGTATCAACTCCTGACTCCGAGGTTCCAGTATCAAGTTCAAGCTCGGAGGTCCCAGTATCAAATCCTGACTCCGAGGTTCCAGTATCAAGTCCACACACAGAGGTTCCAGTATGATGTCCTGACTCGGAGCTTCCAGTATCAACTCCTGGCTTGGAGGTTCCAGTATCAAGTCCTGACTCGGAGATTCCAGTATCAAGTCCAAGCTAGGAGTTTCCAGTATCAAGTCCTGACTCAGAGTTTCCAGTATCAAGTCCAAGCTCGGACATTCGAGTATCAAGTCCTGACTCCGAGTTTCCAGTATCTAGTCCTGACTCCTAGGTTCCAGTATCAGATCCAAGCTCGGAGGTTCCAGTATCAAGTCCGGAATCGGAGGTTCCAGTATCAAGTCATGACTCCGAGGTTCCAGTATCAAGACCAAGCTCGGAGGTTCCAGTCTCAAGTCCAAGCTCGGAGGTTCCAGTATCAACTCCTGACTCCGAGGTTCCAGTATCAAGTCCTGACTCTGAGGTTCCAGTATATCAAGTCCTGTCTCCACGGTTCCAGAATCAAGTCCAAGCTCGGAGATTCCAGTGTCAAGTCCTGACTCCGAGGGTCCAGTATCTATTCCAAGCTCTGAGGTTCCAGTATCGAGTCCAAGCTCGGAGGTTCCAGTATCAAATCCTGACTCCGAGTATCCAGTATCAAGTCCTGACTCCGGGGTTCCAGTATCAAGTCCAAGCAAGGAGTTTCCAGTATCAAGTCCTGACTCTAAGGTTCCAGTATCAAGTCCACGTTCGGAAGTTCCCGTATAATGTCCTGACTCCAAGTTTCCAGTTTCAAGTCCTGGCTTGGAGATTCCAGTATCAAGTCCTCACTCCGAGGTTCCAGTCTCAAGTCCTGACTCCGAGGTTCCAGTATCAAGTCCTGACTCTGAGGTTCCAGTATCAAGTCCTGACTCCGAAGTTCCAGTATCAACTCCTGGCTTGGACGTTCCAGTATCAAGTCATGACTCGGAAATTCCAGTATCAAGTCCATCTCGGAGATTCCAGTCTCAAGTCCAAGCTAGGAGGTTCCAGTATCAAGTCCTGACTCTGAGGTTCCAGTATCAAGTCCAAGCTCGGAGATTCGAGTATCAAGTCCTGACTCCGAGGTTCCAGTATCAAGTCCTGACTCCTAGGTTCCAGTATCAGATCCAAGCTCGGAGGTTCCAGTATCAAGTCCGGAATCGGAGGTTCCTGTATCAAGTCATGACTCCGAGGTTCCAGTATCAAGACCAAGCTCGGAGGTTCCAGTCTCAAGTCCAAGCTCGGAGGTTCCAGTATCAACTCCTGACTCCGAGGTTCCAGTATCAAGTCCTGACTCTGAGGTTCCAGTATATCAAGTCCTGTCTCCACGGTTCCAGAATCAAGTCCAAGCTCGGAGATTCCAGTATCAAGTCCTGACTCCGAGGTTCCAGTATCTATTCCAAGTTCTGAGGTTCCAGTATCGAGTCCAAGCTCGGAGGTTCCAGTATCAAATCCTGACTCCGAGTATCCAGTATCAAGTCCTGACTCCGAGGTTCCAGTATCAAGTCCAAACTCGATGGTTCCAGTATCAACTCCTGACTCCGAGGTTCCAGCATCAAGTCCTGACTCCGGGGTTCCAGTATCAAGTCCAAGCAAGGAGTTTCCAGTATCAAGTCCTGACTCTAAGGTTCCAGTATCAAGTCCACGTTCGGAAGTTCCCGTATAATGTCCTGACTCCAAGTTTCCAGTTTCAAGTCCTGGCTTGGAGATTCCAGTATCAAGTCCTGACTCCGAGGTTCCAGTCTCAAGTCCTGACTCCGAGGTTCCAGTATCAAGTCCTGACTCTGAGTTTCCAGTATCAAGTCCTGACTCTAAGGTTCCAGTATCAAGTCCACGTTCGGAAGTTCCCGTATAATGTCCTGACTCCAAGTTTCCAGTTTCAAGTCCTGGCTTGGAGATTCCAGTATCAAGTCCTCACTCCGAGGTTCCAGTATCAAGTCCTCACTCCGAGGTTCCAGTATCAAGTCCAAGCTCGGAGGTTCCAGTCTCAAGTCCTGACTCCGAGGTTCCAGTATCAAGTCCTGACTCTGAGGTTCCAGTATCAAGTCCTGACTCCGAAGTTCCAGTATCAACTCCTGGCTTGGACGTTCCAGTATCAAGTCCTGACTCGGAGATTCCAGTATCAAGTCCAAGCTCGGAGGTTCCAGTCTTAAGTCCTGACTCCGAGGTTCCAGTATCAAGTCCAAGCTCGGAGGTTCCAGTATCAACTCCTGACTCCGAGGTTCCAGTATCAAGTCCAAGCTCGGAGGTCCCAGTATCAAATCCTGACTCCGAGGTTCCAGTATCAAGTCCACACACAGAGGTTCCAGTATGATGTCCTGACTCGGAGCTTCCAGTATCAACTCCTGGCTTGGAGGTTCCAGTATCAAGTCCTGACTCGGAGATTCCAGTATCAAGTCCAAGCTAGGAGTTTCCAGTATCAAGTCCTGACTCAGAGGTTCCAGTATCAAGTCCAAGCTCGGACATTCGAGTATCAAGTCCTGACTCCGAGGTTCCAGTATCTAGTCCTGACTCCTAGGTTCCAGTATCAGATCCAAGCTCGGAGGTTCCAGTATCAAGTCCGGAATCGGAGGTTCCAGTATCAAGTCATGACTCCGAGGTTCCAGTATCAAGACCAAGCTCGGAGGTTCCAGTCTCAAGTCCAAGCTCGGAGGTTCCAGTATCAACTCCTGACTCCGAGGTTCCAGTATCAAGTCCTGACTCTGAGGTTCCAGTATATCAAGTCCTGTCTCCACGGTTCCAGAATCAAGTCCAAGCTCGGAGATTCCAGTGTCAAGTCCTGACTCCGAGGGTCCAGTATCTATTCCAAGCTCTGAGGTTCCAGTATCGAGTCCAAGCTCGGAGGTTCCAGTATCAAATCCTGACTCCGAGTATCCAGTATCAAGTCCTGACTCCGGGGTTCCAGTATCAAGTCCAAGCAAGGAGTTTCCAGTATCAAGTCCTGACTCTAAGGTTCCAGTATCAAGTCCACGTTCGGAAGTTCCCGTATAATGTCCTGACTCCAAGTTTCCAGTTTCAAGTCCTGGCTTGGAGATTCCAGTATCAAGTCCTCACTCCGAGGTTCCAGTCTCAAGTCCTGACTCCGAGGTTCCAGTATCAAGTCCTGACTCTGAGGTTCCAGTATCAAGTCCTGACTCCGAAGTTCCAGTATCAACTCCTGGCTTGGACGTTCCAGTATCAAGTCATGACTCGGAAATTCCAGTATCAAGTCCATCTCGGAGATTCCAGTCTCAATTCCAAGCTAGGAGGTTCCAGTATCAAGTCCTGACTCTGAGGTTCCAGTATCAAGTCCAAGCTCGGAGATTCGAGTATCAAGTCCTGACTACGAGGTTCCAGTATCAAGTCCTGACTCCTAGGTTCCAGTATCAGATCCAAGCTCGGAGGTTCCAGTATCAAGTCCGGAATCGGAGGTCCCAGTATCAAATCCTGACTCCGAGGTCCCAGTATCAAGACCACACTCCGAATTTCCAGTCTCAAGTCCTGATTCCGAGTTTCCAGTATGAAGTCCTGACTCGGAGCTTCCAGTATCAACTCCTGGCTTGGAGGTTCCTGTATCAAGTCCTGACTCGGAGATTCCAGTATCAAGTCCAAGCTAGGAGGTTCCAGTATCAAATCCTGACTCCGAGTATCCAGTATCAAGTCCTGACTCCGAGGTTCCAGTATCAAGTCCTGACTCCGAGGTTCCAGTATCAAGTCCTAATGCCGAGGTTCCAGTATCAAGTCCTGACTCCGGGGTTCCAGTATCAAGTCCAAGCAAGGAGTTTCCAGTATCAAGTCCTGACTCTAAGGTTCCAGTATCAAGTCCACGTTCGGAAGTTCCCGTATAATGTCCTGACTCCAAGTTTCCAGTTTCAAGTCCTGGCTTGGAGATTCCAGTATCAAGTCCTCACTCCGAGGTTCCAGTATCAAGTCCTCACTCCGAGGTTCCAGTATCAAGTCCAAGCTCGGAGGTTCCAGTATCAAGTCCTGACTCCGAAGTTCCAGTATCAACTCCTGGCTTGGACGTTCCAGTATCAAGTCCTGACTCGGAGATTCCAGTATCAAGTCCAAGCTCGGAGGTTCCAGTCTTAAGTCCTGACTCCGAGGTTCCAGTATCAAGTCCAAGCTCGGAGGTTCAAGTATCAACTCCTGACTCCGAGGTTCCAGTATCAAGTCCAAGCTCGGAGGTCCCAGTATCAAATCCTGACTCCGAGGTTCCAGTATCAAGTCCACACACAGAGGTTCCAGTATGATGTCCTGACTCGGAGCTTCCAGTATCAACTCCTGGCTTGGAGGTTCCAGTATCAAGTCCTGACTCGGAGATTCCAGTATCAAGTCCAAGCCAGGAGTTTCCAGTATCAAGTCCTGACTCAGAGGTTCCAGTATCAAGTCCAAGCTCGGACATTCGAGTATCAAGTCCTGACTCCGAGGTTCCAGTATCAAGTCCTGACTCCTAGGTTCCAGTATCAGATCCAAGCTCGGAGGTTCCAGTATCAAGTCCGGAATCGGAGGTCCCAGTATCAAATCCTGACTCCGAGGTTCCAGTATCAAGACCACACTCCGAATTTCCAGTCTCAAGTCCTGATTCCGAGTTTCCAGTATGAAGTCCTGACTCGAGCTTCCAGTATCAACTCCTGGCTTGGAGGTTCCTGTATCAAGTCCTGACTCGGAGATTCCAGTATCAAGTCCAAGCTAGGAGGTTCCAGTATCAAATCCTGACTCCGAGTATCCAGTATCAAGTCCTGACTCCGAGGTTCCAGTATCAAGTCCTGACTCCTAGGTTCCAGTATCAGATCCAAGCTCGGAGGTTCCAGTATCAAGTCCGGAATCGGAGGTCCCTGTATCAAATCCTGACTCCGAGGTTCCAGTATCAAGACCACACTCCGAATTTCCAGTCTCAAGTCCTGATTCCGAGTTTCCAGTATGAAGTCCTGACTCGGAGCTTCCAGTATCAACTCCTGGCTTGGAGGTTCCTGTATCAAGTCCTGACTCGGAGATTCCAGTATCAAGTCCAAGCTAGGAGGTTCCAGTATCAAATCCTGACTCCGAGTATCCAGTATCAAGTCCTGACTCCGAGGTTCCAGTATCAAGTCCTGACTCCGAGGTTCCAGTATCAAGTCCTAATGCCGAGGTTCCAGTATCAAGTCCTGACTCCGGGGTTCCAGTATCAAGTCCAAGCAAGGAGTTTCCAGTATCAAGTCCTGACTCTAAGGTTCCAGTATCAAGTCCACGTTCGGAAGTTCCCGTATAATGTCCTGACTCCAAGTTTCCAGTTTCAAGTCCTGGCTTGGAGATTCCAGTATCAAGTCCTCACTCCGAGGTTCCAGTATCAAGTCCTCACTCCGAGGTTCCAGTATCAAGTCCAAGCTCGGAGGTTCCAGTATCAAGTCCTGACTCCGAAGTTCCAGTATCAACTCCTGGCTTGGACGTTCCAGTATCAAGTCCTGACTCGGAGATTCCAGTATCAAGTCCAAGCTCGGAGGTTCCAGTCTTAAGTCCTGACTCCGAGGTTCCAGTATCAAGTCCAAGCTCGGAGGTTCCAGTATCAACTCCTGACTCCGAGGTTCCAGTATCAAGTCCAAGCTCGGAGGTCCCAGTATCAAATCCTGACTCCGAGGTTCCAGTATCAAGTCCACACACAGAGGTTCCAGTATGATGTCCTGACTCGGAGCTTCCAGTATCAACTCCTGGCTTGGAGGTTCCAGTATCAAGTCCTGACTCGGAGATTCCAGTATCAAGTCCAAGCTAGGAGTTTCCAGTATCAAGTCCTGACTCAGAGGTTCCAGTATCAAGTCCAAGCTCGGACATTCGAGTATCAAGTCCTGACTCCGAGTTTCCAGTATCTAGTCCTGACTCCTAGGTTCCAGTATCAGATCCAAGCTCGGAGGTTCCAGTATCAAGTCCGGAATCGGAGGTTCCAGTATCAAGTCATGACTCCGAGGTTCCAGTATCAAGACCAAGCTCGGAGGTTCCAGTCTCAAGTCCAAGCTCGGAGGTTCCAGTATCAACTCCTGACTCCGAGGTTCCATTATCAAGTCCTGACTCTGAGGTTCCAGTATATCAAGTCCTGTCTCCACGGTTCCAGAATCAAGTCCAAGCTCGGAGATTCCAGTGTCAAGTCCTGACTCCGAGGGTCCAGTATCTATTCCAAGCTCTGAGGTTCCAGTATCGAGTCCAAGCTCGGAGGTTCCAGTATCAAATCCTGACTCCGAGTATCCAGTATCAAGTCCTGACTCCGGGGTTCCAGTATCAAGTCCAAGCAAGGAGTTTCCAGTATCAAGTCCTGACTCTAAGGTTCCAGTATCAAGTCCACGTTCGGAAGTTCCAGTATAATGTCCTGACTCCAAGTTTCCAGTTTCAAGTCCTGGCTTGGAGATTCCAGTATCAAGTCCTCACTCCGAGGTTCCAGTCTCAAGTCCTGACTCCGAGGTTCCAGTATCAAGTCCTGACTCTGAGGTTCCAGTATCAAGTCCTGACTCCGAAGTTCCAGTATCAACTCCTGGCTTGGACGTTCCAGTATCAAGTCATGACTCGGAAATTCCAGTATCAAGTCCATCTCGGAGATTCCAGTCTCAAGTCCAAGCTAGGAGGTTCCAGTATCAAGTCCTGACTCTGAGGTTCCAGTATCAAGTCCAAGCTCGGAGATTCGAGTATCAAGTCCTGACTCCGAGGTTCCAGTATCAAGTCCTGACTCCTAGGTTCCAGTATCAGATCCAAGCTCGGAGGTTCCAGTATCAAGTCCGGAATCGGAGGTTCCTGTATAAAGTCATGACTCCGAGGTTCCAGTATCAAGACCAAGCTCGGAGGTTCCAGTCTCAAGTCCAAGCTCGGAGGTTCCAGTATCAACTCCTGACTCCGAGGTTCCAGTATCAAGTCCTGACTCTGAGGTTCCAGTATATCAAGTCCTGTCTCCACGGTTCCAGAATCAAGTCCAAGCTCGGAGATTCCAGTCTCAAGTCCAAGCTAGGAGGTTCCAGTATCAAGTCCTGACTCTGAGGTTCCAGTATCAAGTCCAAGCTCGGAGATTCGAGTATCAAGTCCTGACTCCGAGGTTCCAGTATCAAGTCCTGACTCCTAGGTTCCAGTATCAGATCCAAGCTCGGAGGTTCCAGTATCAAGTCCGGAATCGGAGGTTCCTGTATAAAGTCATGACTCCGAGGTTCCAGTATCAAGACCAAGCTCGGAGGTTCCAGTCTCAAGTCCAAGCTCGGAGGTTCCAGTATCAACTCCTGACTCCGAGGTTCCAGTATCAAGTCCTGACTCTGAGGTTCCAGTATATCAAGTCCTGTCTCCACGGTTCCAGAATCAAGTCCAAGCTCGGAGATTCCAGTATCAAGTCCTGACTCCGAGGTTCCAGTATCTATTCCAAGTTCTGAGGTTCCAGTATCGAGTCCAAGCTCGGAGGTTCCAGTATCAAATCCTGACTCCGAGTATCCAGTATCAAGTCCTGACTCCGAGGTTCCAGTATCAAGTCCAAACTCGATGGTTCCAGTATCAACTACAGACTCCGAGGTTCCAGCATCAAGTCCTGACTCCGGGGTTCCAGTATCAAGTCCAAGCAAGGAGTTTCCAGTATCAAGTCCTGACTCTAAGGTTCCAGTATCAAGTCCACGTTCGGAAGTTCCCGTATAATGTCCTGACTCCAAGTTTCCAGTTTCAAGTCCTGGCTTGGAGATTCCAGTATCAAGTCCTGACTCCGAGGTTCCAGTCTCAAGTCCTGACTCCGAGGTTCCAGTATCAAGTCCTGACTCTGAGTTTCCAGTATCAAGTCCTGACTCTAAGGTTCCAGTATCAAGTCCACGTTCGGAAGTTCCCGTATAATGTCCTGACTCCAAGTTTCCAGTTTCAAGTCCTGGCTTGGAGATTCCAGTATCAAGTCCTCACTCCGAGGTTCCAGTATCAAGTCCTCACTCCGAGGTTCCAGTATCAAGTCCAAGCTCGGAGGTTCCAGTCTCAAGTCCTGACTCCGAGGTTCCAGTATCAAGTCCTGACTCTGAGGTTCCAGTATCAAGTCCTGACTCCGAAGTTCCAGTATCAACTCCTGGCTTGGACGTTCCAGTATCAAGTCCTGACTCGGAGATTCCAGTATCAAGTCCAAGCTCGGAGGTTCCAGTCTTAAGTCCTGACTCCGAGGTTCCAGTATCAAGTCCAAGCTCGGAGGTTCCAGTATCAACTCCTGACTCCGAGGTTCCAGTATCAAGTCCAAGCTCGGAGGTCCCAGTATCAAATCCTGACTCCGAGGTTCCAGTATCAAGTCCACACACAGAGGTTCCAGTATGATGTCCTGACTCGGAGCTTCCAGTATCAACTCCTGGCTTGGAGGTTCCAGTATCAAGTCCTGACTCGGAGATTCCAGTATCAAGTCCAAGCTAGGAGTTTCCAGTATCAAGTCCTGACTCAGAGGTTCCAGTATCAAGTCCAAGCTCGGACATTCGAGTATCAAGTCCTGACTCCGAGGTTCCAGTATCTAGTCCTGACTCCTAGGTTCCAGTATCAGATCCAAGCTCGGAGGTTCCAGTATCAAGTCCGGAATCGGAGGTTCCAGTATCAAGTCATGACTCCGAGGTTCCAGTATCAAGACCAAGCTCGGAGGTTCCAGTCTCAAGTCCAAGCTCGGAGGTTCCAGTATCAACTCCTGACTCCGAGGTTCCAGTATCAAGTCCTGACTCTGAGGTTCCAGTATATCAAGTCCTGTCTCCACGGTTCCAGAATCAAGTCCAAGCTCGGAGATTCCAGTGTCAAGTCCTGACTCCGAGGGTCCAGTATCTATTCCAAGCTCTGAGGTTCCAGCATCGAGTCCAAGCTCGGAGGTTCCAGTATCAAATCCTGACTCCGAGTATCCAGTATCAAGTCCTGACTCCGGGGTTCCAGTATCAAGTCCAAGCAAGGAGTTTCCAGTATCAAGTCCTGACTCTAAGGTTCCAGTATCAAGTCCACGTTCGGAAGTTCCCGTATAATGTCCTGACTCCAAGTTTCCAGTTTCAAGTCCTGGCTTGGAGATTCCAGTATCAAGTCCTCACTCCGAGGTTCCAGTCTCAAGTCCTGACTCCGAGGTTCCAGTATCAAGTCCTGACTCTGAGGTTCCAGTATCAAGTCCTGACTCCGAAGTTCCAGTATCAACTCCTGGCTTGGACGTTCCAGTATCAAGTCATGACTCGGAAATTCCAGTATCAAGTCCATCTCGGAGATTCCAGTCTCAAGTCCAAGCTAGGAGGTTCCAGTATCAAGTCCTGACTCTGAGGTTCCAGTATCAAGTCCAAGCTCGGAGATTCGAGTATCAAGTCCTGACTCCGAGGTTCCAGTATCAAGTCCTGACTCCTAGGTTCCAGTATCAGATCCAAGCTCGGAGGTTCCAGTATCAAGTCCGGAATCGGAGGTTCCTGTATCAAGTCATGACTCCGAGGTTCCAGTATCAAGACCAAGCTCGGAGGTTCCAGTCTCAAGTCCAAGCTCGGAGGTTCCAGTATCAACTCCTGACTCCGAGGTTCCAGTATCAAGTCCAAGCTCGGAGATTCCAGTATCAAGTCCTGACTCCGAGGTTCCAGTATCTATTCCAAGTTCTGAGGTTCCAGTATCGAGTCCAAGCTCGGAGGTTCCAGTATCAAATCCTGACTCCGAGTATCCAGTATCAAGTCCTGACTCCGAGGTTCCAGTATCAAGTCCAAACTCGATGGTTCCAGTATCAACTCCTGACTCCGAGGTTCCAGCATCAAGTCCTGACTCCGGGGTTCCAGTATCAAGTCCAAGCAAGGAGTTTCCAGTATCAAGTCCTGACTCTAAGGTTCCAGTATCAAGTCCACGTTCGGAAGTTCCCATATAATGTCCTGACTCCAAGTTTCCAGTTTCAAGTCCTGGCTTGGAGATTCCAGTATCAAGTCCTGACTCCGAGGTTCCAGTCTCAAGTCCTGACTCCGAGGTTCCAGTATCAAGTCCTGACTCTGAGTTTCCAGTATCAAGTCCTGACTCCGAAGTTCCAGTATCAACTCCTGGCTTGGACGTTCCAGTATCATGTCCTGACTCGGAGATTCCAGTATCAAGTCCAAGCTCGGAGGTTCCAGTCTTAAGTCCTGACTCCGAGGTTCCAGTATCAAGTCCAAGCTCGGAGGTTCCAGTATCAACTCCTGACTCCGAGGTTCCAGTATCAAGTCCAAGCTCGGAGGTCCCAGTATCAAATCCTGACTCCGAGGTTCCAGTATCAAGTCCACACACCGAGGTTCCAGTCTCAAGTCCTGATTCCGAGTTTCCAGTATCAAGTCCAAGCTCGGAGCTTCCAGTATCAACTCCTGACTCCGAGGTTCCAGTATCAAGTCCAAGCTCGGAGGTTCCAGTATCAAGTCCTCACTCCGAGGTTCCAGTATCAAGTCCAAGCTCGGAGTTTCCAGTATCAAATCCTCACTCCGAGGTTCCAGTATGAAGTCCTGACTCGGAGCTTCCAGTACCAACTCCTGGCTTGGAGGTTCCAGTATCAAGTCCTGACTCGGAGATTCCAGTATCAAGTCCAAGCTAGGAGGTTCCAGTATCAAGTCCTGACTCAGAGGTTCCAGTATCAAGTCCAAGCTCGGAGATTCGAGTATCAAGTCCTGACTCCGAGGTTCCAGTATCAAGTCCTGACTCCTAGGTTCCAGTATCAGTTCCAAGCTCGGAGGTTCCAGTATCAAGTCCGGCATAGGAGGTTCCAGTATCAAGTCCTGACTCCGAGGTTCCAGTATCAAGACCAAGCTCGGAGGTTCCAGTCTCAAGTCCAAGCTCGGAGGTTCCAGTATCAACTCCAGACTCCGAGGTTCCAGTATCAAGTCCTGACTCTGAGGTTTGTGTATATCAAGTCCTGTCTCCGCGGTTCCAGTATCAAGTCCAAGCTCGGAGATTCCAGTATCAAGTCCTGACTCCGAGGTTCCAGTATCTATTCCAAGCTCGGAGGTTCCAGTATCGAGTCCACGCTCGGAGGTTCCAGTATCAAATCCTGACTCCGAGTATCCAGTATCAAGTCCTGACTCCGAGGTTCCAGTATCAAGTCCAAACTCGGAGGTTCCAGTATCAACTCCTGACTCCGATGTTACAGTATCAAGTCCCGACTCCGGGGTTCCAGTATCAAGTCCAAGCAAGGAGTTTCCAGTATCAAGTCCTGATTCTGAGGTTCCAGTATCAAGTCCACGTTCGGAAGTTCCCGTATCATGTCCTGACTCCAAGTTTCCAGTTTCAAGTCCTGGCTTGGAGATTCCAGTATCAAGTCCTCACTCCGAGGTTCCAGTCTCAAGTCCTGACTCCGAGGTATCAGTATCAAGTCCTGACTCTGAGGTTCCAGTAGCAAGTCCTGACGCCGAGGTTCCTGTATCAAGTACAGAATCGGAGGTTCCAGTATCAAGTCATGAAACCGAGGTTCCAGTATCAAATCCAAGCTCGGAGGTTCCAGTATCAAGTCCTGACTCCGAGGTTCCAGTATCAAGTCCTGACTCCAAGGGTCCAGTATCAAGTCCAGGCTAAGGTGTTCCAGTAACAATTCCTGACTCTGAGGTTCCAGTATCAAGTCCATCTCGGAGATTCCAGTATCAAGTCCTGACTCCGAGGTTCCAGAATCAAGTCCAAGCTCGGAGGTTCCAGTATCAAGTCCTGACTCCGAGGTTCCAGTATCAAGTCCAAGCTCGGAGGTTCCAGTATCAAATTCTGACTCCGAGGTTCCAGTATCAAGTCATGGCTCCGGGGTTCCAGTATCAAGTCCATCTCGGAGTTTCCAGTATTAAGTCCTCACTCCGATGTTCCAGTATCAAGTCCTCACTCCGAGGTTCCAGTCTCAAGTCCTGACTCCGAGTTTCCAGTATCAAGTCCAAGCTCGGATATTCCAGTATCAAGTCCTGACTCCGAGTATCCAGTATCAAGTCCATCTCGGAGATTCCAGTATCAAGTCCTCACACCGAGGTTCCAGTCTCAAGTCCTGACTCCGAGTTTCCAGTATCGAGTCCAAGCTCGGAGGTTCCAGTATCGAGTCCAAGCTCGGAGGTTCCAGTATCAAGTCATGACTCCGAGGTTCCAGTATCAAGACCTAGCTCGGAGGTTCCAGTCTCAAGTCCAAGCTCGGAGGTTCCAGTATCAACTCCTGACTCCGAGGTTCCAGTATCAAGTACTGACTCTGAGGTTCAAGTATATCAAGTCCTGTCTCCGCGGTTCCAGTATCAAGTCCAAGCTCGGAGATTCCAGTATCACGTCCTGACTCCGAGGTTCCAGTAGCTATTCCAAACTCGGAGGTTCCAGTATCAACTCCTGACTCCGACATTCCAGTATCAAGTCCTGACTCCGGGGTTCCAGTATCAAGTCCAAGCAAGGAGTTTCCAGTATTAAGTCCTGACTCTGAGGTTCCAGTATCAAGTCCACGTTCGGAAGTTCCCGTATCATGTCCTGACTCCAAGTTTCCAGTTTCAAGTCCTGGCTTGGAGATTCCAGTATCAAGTCCTCACTCCGAGGTTCCAGTCTCAAGTCCAGACTCCGAGGTTCCAGTATCAATTCCTGACTCTGAGGTTCCAGTATCAAGTCCATCTCGAAGATTCCAGTATCAAGTCCTGACTCCGAGGTTCCAGAATCAAGTCCAAGCTCGGAGGTTCCAGTATCAAAATCTGACTCCGAGGTTCCAGTATCAAGTCATGGCTCCGGGGTTCCAGTATCAAGTCCATCTCGGAGATTCCAGTATCAAGTCCTGACTCCGAGGTTCCAGTATCAAGTCCAAGCTCGGAGGTTCCAGTATCAAATTCTGACTCCGAGGTTCCAGTATCAAGTCATGGCTCCGGGGTTCCAGTATCAAGTCCATCTCGGAGTTTCCAGTATCAAGTCCTGACTCCTAAGGATCCAGTATCAAGTCCTCACTCCGATGTTCCAGTCTCAAGTACTGACTCGGAGCTTCCAGTATCAAGACCTGGCTCGGAGTTTCCAGTATCAAGTCCTGGCTCGGAGGTTCCAGTATCAAGTCCTGACTCGGAGGTTCCAGTATCAAGTACTGACTCCCAGGTTCCAGTATCAAGTCCAAGCTCAGAGGTTCCATTATCAAATCCTGACTCCGAGGTTCCAGTCTCAAGTCCTGACTCCGAAGTTCCAGTATGAAGTCCTGGCATGGACGTTCCAGTATCAAGTCCTGACTTGGAGATTCAAGTATCAAGTCCAAGCTCGGAGGTTCCAGTCTTAAGTCCTGACTCCGAGGTTCCAGTATCAAGTCCTGACTCGGAGGTTCCAGTATCAAGTACTGACTCCCAGGTTCCAGTATCAGGTCCAAGCTCAGAGGTTCCAGTATCAAATCCTGACTCCGAGGTTCCAGTATCAAGACCACACTCCGAGGTTCCAGTCTCAAGTCCTGATTCCGAGTTTCCAGTATGAAGTCCTGACACGGAGCTTCCAGTATCAACTCCTGGCTTGGAGGTTCCTGTATCAAGTCCTGACTCGGAGATTCCAGTATCAAGTCCAAGCTAGGAGGTTCCAGTATCAAATCCTGACTCCGAGTATCCAGTATCAAGTCCTGACTCCGAGGTTCCAGTATCAAGTCCTGACTCCGAGGTTCCAGTATCAAGTCCTAACGCCGAGGTTCCAGTATCAAGTCCTGACTCCGGGGTTCCAGTATCAAGTCCAAGCAAGGAGTTTCCAGTATCAAGTCCTGACTCTAAGGTTCCAGTATCAAGTCCACGTTCGGAAGTTCCCGTATAATGTCCTGACTCCAAGTTTCCAGTTTCAAGTCCTGGCTTGGAGATTCCAGTATCAAGTCCTCACTCCGAGGTTCCAGTATCAAGTCCTCACTCCGAGGTTCCAGTATCAAGTCCAAGATCGGAGGTTCCAGTCTCAAGTCCTGACTCCGAGGTTCCAGTATCAAGTCCTGACTCCGAGGTTCCAGTATCAAGTCCAAGATCGGAGGTTCCAGTCTCAAGTCCTGACTCCGAGGTTCCAGTATCAAGTCCTGACTCTGAGGTTCCAGTATCAAATCCTGACTCCGAAGTTCCAGTATCAACTCCTGGCTTGGACGTTCCAGTATCAAGTCCTGACTCGGAGATTCCAGTATCAAATCCTGACTCCGAGGTCCAGTATCAAGTCCACACACAAAGGTTCCAGTATGATGTCCTGACTCGGAGCTTCCAGTATCAACTCCTGGCTTGGAGGTTCCAGTATCAAGTCCTGACTCAGAGGTTCCAGTATCAAGTCCAAGCTCGGACATTCGAGTATCAAGTCCTGACTCCGAGGTTCCAGTATCAAGTCCTGACTCCTAGGTTCCAGTATCAGATCCAAGCTCGGAGGTTCCAGTATCAAGTCCGGAATCGGAGGTTCCAGTATCAAGTCATGACTCCGAAGTTCCAGTATCAACTCCTGGCTTGGACGTTCCAGTATCAAGACCAAGCTCGGAGGTTCCAGTCTCAATTCCAAGCTCGGAGGTTCCAGTATCAACTCCTGACTCCGAGGTTCCAGTATATCAAGTCCTGTCTCCACGGTTCCAGAATCAAGTCCAAGCTCGGAGATTCCAGTATCAAGTCCTGACTCCGAGGTTCCAGTATCTATTCCAAGCTCGGAGGTTCCAGTATCGAGTCCAAGCTCGGAGGTTCCAGTATCAAATCCTGACTCCGAGTATCCAGTATCAAGTCCTGACTCCGGGGTTCCAGTATCAAGTCCAAGCAAGGAGTTTCCAGTGTCAAGTCCAGACTCTAAGGTTCCAGTATCAAGTCCACGTTCAGAAGTTCCCGTATAATGTCCTGACTCCAAGTTTCCAGTTTCAAGTCCTGGCTTGGAGATTCCAGTATCAAGTCCTCACTCCAAGGTTCCAGTCTCAAGTCCTGACTCCGAGGTTGAAGTATCAAGTCCTGACTCTGAGTTTCCAGTATCAAGTCCTGACTCCGAAGTTCCAGTATCAACTCCTGGCTTGGACGTTCCAGTATCAAGTCCGGAATAGGAGGTTCCAGTATCAAGTTATGACTCCGAGGTTCCAGTATCAAGACCAAGCTCAGAGGTTCCAGTCTCAAGTCCAAGCTCGGAGGTTCCAGTATCAACTCCAGACTCCGAGGTTCCAGTATCAAGTCCTGACTCTGAGGTTCCAGTATATCAAGTCCTGTCTCCGCGGTTCCAGTATCAAGTCCAAGCTCGGAGATTCCAGTATCAAGTCCTGACTCCGAGGTTCCAGTATCAAGTCCTGACTCCGAGGTTCCAGTATCAAGTCCATCTCGGAGATTCCAGTATCAAGTCATGACTCCGAGGTTCCAGTATCAAGACCTAGCTCGGAGGTTCCAGTCTCAAGTCCAAGCTCGGAGGTTCCAGTATCAACTCCTGACTCCGAGGTTCCAGTATCAAGTACTGACTCTGAGGTTCCAGTATATCAAGTCCTGTCTCCGCGGTTCCAGTATCAAGTCCAAGCTCGGAGATTCCAGTATCACGTCCTGACTCCGAGGTTCCAGTAGCTATTCCAAACTCGGAGGTTCCAGTATCAACTCCTGACTCCGACGTTCCAGTATCAAGTCCTGACTCTGAGGTTCCAGTATATCAAGTCCTGTCTCGGCGGTTCCAGTATCAAGTCCAAGCTCGGAGATTCCAGTATCAAGTCCTGACTCCGAGGTTCCAGTATCAAGTCCTGACTCCGAGGTTCCAGTATCAAGTCCAAACTCGGAGGTTCCAGTATCAACTCCCGACTCCGATGTTCCAGTATCAAGTCCTGACTCCGGGGTTCCAGTATCAATTCCAAGCAAGGAGTTTCCAGTATCAAGTCCTGATTCTGAGGATCCAGTATCAAGTCCACGTTCGGAAGTTCCCGTATCATGTCCTGACTCCAAGTTTCCAGTTTCAAGTCCTGGCTTGGAGATTCCAGTATCAAGTCCTCACTCCGAGGTTCCAGTCTCAAGTCCTGACTCCGAGGTTCCAGTATCAAGTCCTGACTCTGAGGTTCCAGTATCAAGTCCTGACGCCGAGGTTCCAGTATCAAGTACAGAATCGGAGGTTCCAGTATCAAGTCATGAAACCGAGGTTCCAGTATCAAATCCAAGCTCGGAGGTTCCAGTATCAAGTCCTGACTCCGAGGTTCCAGTATCAAGTCCTGACTCCAAGGGTCCAGTATCAAGTCCAGGCTAAGGTGTTCCAGTAACAATTCCTGACTCTGAGGTTCCAGTATCAAGTCCATCTCGGAGATTCCAGTATCAAGTCCTGACTCCGAGGTTCCAGAATCAAGTCCAAGCTCGGAGGTTCCAGTATCAAGTCCTGACTCCGAGGTTCCAGTATCAAGTCCAAGCTCGGAGGTTCCAGTATCAAATTCTGACTCCGAGGTTCCAGTATCAAGTCATGGCTCCGGGGTTCCAGTATCAAGTCCATCTCGGAGTTTCCAGTATCAAGTCCTCACTCCGATGTTCCAGTATCAAGTCCTCACTCCGAGGTTCCAGTCTCAAGTCCTGACTCCGAGTTTCCAGTATCAAGTCCAAGCTCGGATATTCCAGTATCAAGTCCTGACTCCGAGTATCCAGTATCAAGTCCATCTCGGAGATTCCAGTATCAAGTCCTGACTCTGAGGATCCAGTATCAAGTCCTCACACCGAGGTTCCAGTCTCAAGTCCTGACTCCGAGTTTCCAGTATCGAGTCCAAGCTCGGAGGTTCCAGTATCGAGTCCAAGCTCGGAGGTTCCAGTATCAAATCCTGACTCCGAGTATCCTGTATCGAGTCCTGACTCCGGGGTTCCAGTATCAAGTCCAAACTCGGAGGTTCCAGTATCAAGTCCTGACTCCAAGGTTCCAGTATCAACTCCAAGCTAAGGTGTTCCAGTATCAATTCCTGACTCTGAGGTTCCAGTATCAAGTCCATCTCGGAGATTCCAGTATCAAGTCATGACTCCGAGGTTCCTGTATCAAGACCTAGCTCGGAGGTTCCAGTCTCAAGTCCAAGCTCGGAGGTTCCAGTATCAACTCCTGACTCCGAGGTTCCAGTATCAAGTACTGACTCTGAGGTTCCAGTATATCAAGTCCTGTCTCCGCGGTTCCAGTATCAAGTCCAAGCTCGGAGATTCCAGTATCACGTCCTGACTCCGAGGTTCCAGTAGCTATTCCAAACTCGGAGGTTCCAGTATCAACTCCTGACTCCGACGTTCCAGTATCAAGTCCTGACTCCGGGGTTCCAGTATCAAGTCCAAGCAAGGAGTTTCCAGTATCAAGTCCTGACTCTGAGGTTCCAGTATCAAGTCCACGTTCGGAAGTTCCCGTATCATGTCCTGACTCCAAGTTTCCAGTTTCAAGTCCTGGCTTGGAGATTCCAGTATCAAGTCCTCACTCCGAGGTTCCAGTCTCAAGTCCTGACTCCGAGGTTCCATTATCAAGTTCTGACTCTGAGGTTCCAGTATCAAGTCCTGACGCCGAGGTTCCAGTATCAAGTACGGAATCGGAGGTTCCAGTATCAAGTCATGAAACCGAGGTTGCAGTATCAAATCCAAGCTCGGAGGTTCCAGTATCAAGTCCTGACTCCGAGGTTCCAGTATCAAGTCCTGACTCCAAGGCTCCAGTATCAAGTCCAGGCTAAGGTGTTCCAGTATCAATTCCTGACTCTGAGGATCCAGTATCAAGTCCTCACACCAAGGTTCCAGTCTCAAGTCCTGACTCCGAGTTTCCAGTATCGAGTCCAAGCTCGGAGGTTCCTGTATCAAATCCTGACTCCGAGTATCCAGTATCAACTCCTGACTCCAAGGTTCCAGTATCAACTCCAGGCAAAGGTGTTCCAGTTTCAATTCCTGACTCTGAGGTTCCAGAATCAAGTCCAAGCTCGGAGGTTCCAGTATCAAGTCCTGACTCCGAGGTTCCTGTATCAAGTCCAAGCTCGGAGGTTCCAGTATCAAATTCTGACTCCGAGGTTATAGTATCAAGTCATGACTCCGGGGCTCCAGTATCAAGTCCATCTCGGAGTTTCCAGTATCAAGTCCTGACTCCGAGGATCCAGTATCAAGTCCTCACTCCGAGGTTCCAGTCTCAAGTCCTGACTCGGAGCTTCCAGTATCAAGACCTGGCTCGGAGTTTCCAGTATCAAGTCCTGGCTCGGATGTTCCAGTATCAAGTCCTGACTCGGAGGTTCCAGTATCAAGTCCTGACTCCAAGGTTCCAGTATCAAGTCCAAGCTCGGAGGTTCCAGTATCAAATCCTGACTCCGAGGTTCCAGTCTCAAGTCCTGACTCCGAGGTTCCAGTATCAAGTCCTGACTCTGAGGTTCCAGTATCAAGTCCTGACGCCGAGGTTCCAGTATCAAGTACAGAATCGGAGGTTCCAGTATCAAGTCATGAAACCGAGGTTCCAGTATCAAATCCAAGCTCGGAGGTTCCAGTATCAAGTCCTGACTCCGAGGTTCCAGTATCAAGTCCTGACTCCAAGGGTCCAGTATCAAGTCCAGGCTAAGGTGTTCCAGTAACAATTCCTGACTCTGAGGTTCCAGTATCAAGTCCATCTCGGAGATTCCAGTATCAAGTCCTGACTCCGAGGTTCCAGAATCAAGTCCAAGCTCGGAGGTTCCAGTATCAAGTCCTGACTCCGAGGTTCCAGTATCAAGTCCAAGCTCGGAGGTTCCAGTATCAAATTCTGACTCCGAGGTTCCAGTATCAAGTCATGGCTCCGGGGTTCCAGTATCAAGTCCATCTCGGAGTTTCCAGTATCAAGTCCTCACTCCGATGTTCCAGTATCAAGTCCTCACTCCGAGGTTCCAGTCTCAAGTCCTGACTCGGAGCTTCCAGTATCAAGACCTGGCTCGGAGTTTCCAGTATCAAGTCCTGGCTCGGATGTTCCAGTATCAAGTCCTGACTCGGAGGTTCCAGTATCAAGTCCTGACTCCAAGGTTCCAGTATCAAGTCCAAGCTCGGAGGTTCCAGTATCAAATCCTGACTCCGAGGTTCCAGTCTCAAGTCCTGACTCCGAGGTTCCAGTATCAAGTCCTGACTCTGAGGTTCCAGTATCAAGTCCTGACGCCGAGGTTCCAGTATCAAGTACAGAATCGGAGGTTCCAGTATCAAGTCATGAAACCGAGGTTCCAGTATCAAATCCAAGCTCGGAGGTTCCAGTATCAAGTCCTGACTCCGAGGTTCCAGTATCAAGTCCTGACTCCAAGGGTCCAGTATCAAGTCCAGGCTAAGGTGTTCCAGTAACAATTCCTGACTCTGAGGTTCCAGTATCAAGTCCATCTCGGAGATTCCAGTATCAAGTCCTGACTCCGAGGTTCCAGAATCAAGTCCAAGCTCGGAGGTTCCAGTATCAAGTCCTGACTCCGAGGTTCCAGTATCAAGTCCAAGCTCGGAGGTTCCAGTATCAAATTCTGACTCCGAGGTTCCAGTATCAAGTCATGGCTCCGGGGTTCCAGTATCAAGTCCATCTCGGAGTTTCCAGTATCAAGTCCTCACTCCGATGTTCCAGTATCAAGTCCTCACTCCGAGGTTCCAGTCTCAAGTCCTGACTCCGAGTTTCCAGTATCAAGTCCAAGCTCGGATATTCCAGTATCAAGTCCTGACTCCGAGTATCCAGTATCAAGTCCATCTCGGAGATTCCAGTATCAAGTCCTGACTCTGAGGATCCAGTATCAAGTCCTCACACCGAGGTTCCAGTCTCAAGTCCTGACTCCGAGTTTCCAGTATCGAGTCCAAGCTCGGAGGTTCCAGTATCAAATCCTGACTCCGAGTATCCTGTATCGAGTCCTGACTCCGGGGTTCCAGTATCAAGTCCAAACTCGGAGGTTCCAGTATCAAGTCCTGACTCCAAGGTTCCAGTATCAACTCCAAGCTAAGGTGTTCCAGTATCAATTCCTGACTCTGAGGTTCCAGTATCAAGTCCATCTCGGAGATTCCAGTATCAAGTCATGACTCCGAGGTTCCTGTATCAAGACCTAGCTCGGAGGTTCCAGTCTCAAGTCCAAGCTCGGAGGTTCCAGTATCAACTCCTGACTCCGAGGTTCCAGTATCAAGTACTGACTCTGAGGTTCCAGTATATCAAGTCCTGTCTCCGCGGTTCCAGTATCAAGTCCAAGCTCGGAGATTCCAGTATCATGTCCTGACTCCGAGGTTCCAGTAGCTATTCCAAACTCGGAGGTTCCAGTATCAACTCCTGACTCCGACGTTCCAGTATCAAGTCCTGACTCCGGGGTACCAGTATCAAGTCCAAGCAAGGAGTTTCCAGTATCAAGTCCTGACTCTGAGGTTCCAGTATCAAGTCCACGTTCGGAAGTTCCCGTATCATGTCCTGACTCCAAGTTTCCAGTTTCAAGTCCTGGCTTGGAGATTCCAGTATCAAGTCCTCACTCCGAGGTTCCAGTCTCAAGTCCTGACTCCGAGGTTCCAGTATCAAGTTCTGACTCTGAGGTTCCAGTATCAAGTCCTGACGCCGAGGTTCCAGTATCAAGTACGGAATCGGAGGTTCCAGTATCAAGTCATGAAACCGAGGTTCCAGTATCAAATCCAAGCTCGGAGGTTCCAGTATCAAGTCCTGACTCCGAGGTTCCAGTATCAAGTCCTGACTCCAAGGCTCCAGTATCAAGTCCAGGCTAAGGTGTTCCAGTATCAATTCCTGACTCTGAGGATCCAGTATCAAGTCCTCACACCGAGGTTCCAGTCTCAAGTCCTGACTGCGAGTTTCCAGTATCGAGTCCAAGCTCGGAGGTTCCTGTATCAAATCCTGACTCCGAGTATCCAGTATCAAGTCCTGACTCCAAGGTTCCAGTATCAACTCCAGGCTAAGGTGTTCCAGTATCAATTCCTGACTCTGAGGTTCCAGTATCAAGTCCATCTCGGAGATTCCAGTATCAAGACCTGACTCCGAGGTTCCAGAATCAAGTCCAAGCTCGGAGGTTCCAGTATCAAGTCCTGACTCCGAGGTTCCTGTATCAAGTCCAAGCTCGGAGGTTCCAGTATCAAATTCTGACTCCGAGGTTATAGTATCAAGTCATGACTCCGGGGTTCCAGTATCAAGTCCATCTCGGAGTTTCCAGTATCAAGTCCTGACTCCGAGGATCCAGTATCAAGTCCTCACTCCGAGGTTCCAGTCTCAAGTCCTGACTCGGAGCTTCCAGTATCAAGACCTGGCTCGGAGTTTCCAGTATCAAGTCCTGGCTCGGATGTTCCAGTATCAAGTCCTGACTCGGAGGTTCCAGTATCAAGTCCTGACTCCAAGGTTCCAGTATCAAGTCCAAGCTCGGAGGTTCCAGTATCAAATCCTCAGTCCGAGGTTCCAGTATCAAGTCCACACTCCGAGGTTCCAGTCTCAAGTCCTGATTCCGAGTTTCCAGTATGAAGTCCTGACTCGGAGCTTCCAGTATCAACTCCTGGCTTGGAGGTTCCAGTATCAAGTCCTGACTCGGAGATTCCAGTATCAAGTCCAAGCTAGGAGGTTCCATTATCAAGTCCTGACTCTGATGTTCCAGTATCAAGTCCAAGCTCGGAGATTCGAGTATCAAGTCCTGACTCCGAGTTTCCAGTATCATGTCCTGACTCCTAGGTTCCAGTATCAGATCCAAGCTCGGAGGGTCCAGTATCATGTCCGGAATAGGAGGTTCCAGTATCAAGTCATGACTCCGAGGTTCCAGTATCAAGACCAAGCTCGGAGGTTCCAGTCTCAAGTCCAAGCTCGGAGGTTCCAGTATCAACACCTGACTCCGAGGTTCCAGTATCAAGTCCAAGCTCGGAGGTTCCAGTATCAAGTCCTGACTCCGAGGTTCCAGTATCAAGTCCAAGCTCGGAGGGTCCAGTATCAAGTCCTGACTCCGAGGTTCCAGTATCAAGTCCAAGCTCGGAGGTTCCAGTATCAAATACTCACTCCGAGGTTCCAGTATCAAGTCCTGACTCTGAGGTTCCAGTGTCAAGTCCTCACTCTGAGATTCCAGTATCAAGTCCTGACTCTGAGGTTCCAGTATCAAGTCCTGACTCTGAGTTTCCAGTATCAAATCCTCACTCCGAGGTTCCAGTATCAAGTCCTGACTCTGAGGTTCCAGTATCAAGTCCTCATTCCGAGGTTCCAGTATCAAGTCCTCACTCCGAGGTTCCAGTATCAAGTCCTGACTCTGAGGTTCCAGTATCAAATACTCACTCCGAGGTTACAGTATCAAGTTCTGACTCGGAGGTTCCCGTATCAAGTCCTGACTCCGAGGATCCAGTATCAAGTCCATCTTGGAGATTCCAGTATCAAGTCCTCACTCCGAGGATCCAGTATCAAGTCCATCTCCCAGATTCCAGTATCAAGTCCTGACTCCGAGTATCCAGTATCAAGTCCTCACTCCGAGGTTCCAGTCTCAAGTCCTGACTCCGAGTTTCCAGTATCAAGTCCTGACTCCGAGGTTCCAGTCTCAAGTCCTGACTCCGAGGATCCAGTATCAAGTCCAAGCTCGGATAATCCAGTATCGAGTCCTGACTCTGAGGATCCAGTATCAAGTCCTCACACCGAGGTTCCAGTCTCAAGTCCTGACTCCGAGTTTCCAGTATCCAGTCCAAGCTCGGAGGTTCCAGTATCAAATCCTGACTCCGAGTATCCAGTATCAAGTCCTGGCTTGGAGATTCCAGTATCAAGTCCTCACTCCGAGGTTCCAGTATCAAGTTCTGACTCTGAGGTTCCAGTATCAAGTCCTGACGCCGAGGTTCCAGTATCAAGTACGGAATCGGAGGTTCCAGTATCAAGTCATGAAACCGAGGTTCCAGTATCAAATCCAAGCTCGGAGGTTCCAGTATCAAGTCCTGACTCCGAGGTTCCAGTATCAAGTCCTGACTCCAAGGCTCCAGTATCAAGTCCAGGCTAAGGTGTTCCAGTATCAATTCCTGACTCTGAGGATCCAGTATCAAGTCCTCACACCGAGGTTCCAGTCTCAAGTCCTGACTCCGAGTTTCCAGTATCGAGTCCAAGCTCGGAGGTTCCTGTATCAAATCCTGACTCCGAGTATCCAGTATCAAGTCCTGACTCCAAGGTTCCAGTATCAACTCCAGGCTAAGGTGTTCCAGTATCAATTCCTGACTCTGAGGTTCCAGTATCAAGTCCATCTCGGAGATTCCAGTATCAAGACCTGACTCCGAGGTTCCAGAATCAAGTCCAAGCTCGGAGGTTCCAGTATCAAGTCCTGACTCCGAGGTTCCTGTATCAAGTCCAAGCTCGGAGGTTCCAGTATCAAATTCTGACTCCGAGGTTATAGTATCAAGTCATGACTCCGGGGTTCCAGTATCAAGTCCATCTCGGAGTTTCCAGTATCAAGTCCTGACTCCGAGGATCCAGTATCAAGTCCTCACTCCGAGGTTCCAGTCTCAAGTCCTGACTCGGAGCTTCCAGTATCAAGACCTGGCTCGGAGTTTCCAGTATCAAGTCCTGGCTCGGATGTTCCAGTATCAAGTCCTGACTCCGAGGTTCCATTATCAAGTTCTGACTCTGAGGTTCCAGTATCAAGTCCTGACGCCGAGGTTCCAGTATCAAGTACGGAATCGGAGGTTCCAGTATCAAGTCATGAAACCGAGGTTGCAGTATCAAATCCAAGCTCGGAGGTTCCAGTATCAAGTCCTGACTCCGAGGTTCCAGTATCAAGTCCTGACTCCAAGGCTCCAGTATCAAGTCCAGGCTAAGGTGTTCCAGTATCAATTCCTGACTCTGAGGATCCAGTATCAAGTCCTCACACCAAGGTTCCAGTCTCAAGTCCTGACTCCGAGTTTCCAGTATCGAGTCCAAGCTCGGAGGTTCCTGTATCAAATCCTGACTCCGAGTATCCAGTATCAACTCCTGACTCCAAGGTTCCAGTATCAACTCCAGGCAAAGGTGTTCCAGTTTCAATTCCTGACTCTGAGGTTCCAGAATCAAGTCCACGCTCGGAGGTTCCAGTATCAAGTCCTGACTCCGAGGTTCCTGTATCAAGTCCAAGCTCGGAGGTTCCAGTATCAAATTCTGACTCCGAGGTTATAGTATCAAGTCATGACTCCGGGGCTCCCGTATCAAGTCCATCTCGGAGTTTCCAGTATCAAGTCCTGACTCCGAGGATCCAGTATCAAGTCCTCACTCCGAGGTTCCAGTCTCAAGTCCTGACTCGGAGCTTCCAGTATCAAGACCTGGCTCGGAGTTTCCAGTATCAAGTCCTGGCTCGGATGTTCCAGTATCAAGTCCTGACTCGGAGGTTCCAGTATCAAGTCCTGACTCCAAGGTTCCAGTATCAAGTCCAAGCTCGGAGGTTCCAGTATCAAATCCTGACTCCGAGGTTCCAGTCTCAAGTCCTGACTCCGAGGTTCCAGTATCAAGTCCTGACTCTGAGGTTCCAGTATCAAGTCCTGACGCCGAGGTTCCAGTATCAAGTACAGAATCGGAGGTTCCAGTATCAAGTCATGAAACCGAGGTTCCAGTATCAAATCCAAGCTCGGAGGTTCCAGTATCAAGTCCTGACTCCGAGGTTCCAGTATCAAGTCCTGACTCCAAGGGTCCAGTATCAAGTCCAGGCTAAGGTGTTCCAGTAACATTTCCTGACTCTGAGGTTCCAGTATCAAGTCCATCTCGGAGATTCCAGTATCAAGTCCTGACTCCGAGGTTCCAGAATCAAGTCCAAGCTCGGAGGTTCCAGTATCAAGTCCTGACTCCGAGGTTCCAGTATCAAGTCCAAGCTCGGAGGTTCCAGTATCAAATTCTGACTCCGAGGTTCCAGTATCAAGTCATGGCTCCGGGATTCCAGTATCAAGTCCATCTCGGAGTTTCCAGTATCAAGTCCTCACTCCGATGTTCCAGTATCAAGTCCTCACTCCGAGGTTCCAGTCTCAAGTCCTGACTCCGAGTTTCCAGTATCAAGTCCAAGCTCGGATATTCCAGTATCAAGTCCTGACTCCGAGTATCCAGTATCAAGTCCATCTCGGAGATTCCAGTATCAAGTCCTGACTCTGAGGATCCAGTATCAAGTCCTCACACCGAGGTTCCAGTCTCAAGTCCTGACTCCGAGTTTCCAGTATCGAGTCCAAGCTCGGAGGTTCCAGTATCAAATCCTGACTCCGAGTATCCTGTATCGAGTCCTGACTCCGGGGTTCCAGTATCAAGTCCAAACTCGGAGGTTCCAGTATCAAGTCCTGACTCCAAGGTTCCAGTATCAACTCCAAGCTAAGGTGTTCCAGTATCAATTCCTGACTCTGAGGTTCCAGTATCAAGTCCATCTCGGAGATTCCAGTATCAAGTCATGACTCCGAGGTTCCTGTATCAAGACCTAGCTCGGAGGTTCCAGTCTCAAGTCCAAGCTCGGAGGTTCCAGTATCAACTCCTGACTCCGAGGTTCCAGTATCAAGTACTGACTCTGAGGTTCCAGTATATCAAGTCCTGTCTCCGCGGTTCCAGTATCAAGTCCAAGCTCGGAGATTCCAGTATCATGTCCTGACTCCGAGGTTCCAGTAGCTATTCCAAACTCGGAGGTTCCAGTATCAACTCCTGACTCCGACGTTCCAGTATCAAGTCCTGACTCCGGGGTACCAGTATCAAGTCCAAGCAAGGAGTTTCCAGTATCAAGTCCTGACTCTGAGGTTCCAGTATCAAGTCCACGTTCGGAAGTTCCCGTATCATGTCCTGACTCCAAGTTTCCAGTTTCAAGTCCTGGCTTGGAGATTCCAGTATCAAGTCCTCACTCCGAGGTTCCAGTCTCAAGTCCTGACTCCGAGGTTCCAGTATCAAGTTCTGACTCTGAGGTTCCAGTATCAAGTCCTGACGCCGAGGTTCCAGTATCAAGTACGGAATCGGAGGTTCCAGTATCAAGTCATGAAACCGAGGTTCCAGTATCAAATCCAAGCTCGGAGGTTCCAGTATCAAGTCCTGACTCCGAGGTTCCAGTATCAAGTCCTGACTCCAAGGCTCCAGTATCAAGTCCAGGCTAAGGTGTTCCAGTATCAATTCCTGACTCTGAGGATCCAGTATCAAGTCCTCACACCGAGGTTCCAGTCTCAAGTCCTGACTCCGAGTTTCCAGTATCGAGTCCAAGCTCGGAGGTTCCTGTATCAAATCCTGACTCCGAGTATCCAGTATCAAGTCCTGACTCCAAGGTTCCAGTATCAACTCCAGGCTAAGGTGTTCCAGTATCAATTCCTGACTCTGAGGTTCCAGTATCAAGTCCATCTCGGAGATTCCAGTATCAAGACCTGACTCCGAGGTTCCAGAATCAAGTCCAAGCTCGGAGGTTCCAGTATCAAGTCCTGACTCCGAGGTTCCTGTATCAAGTCCAAGCTCGGAGGTTCCAGTATCAAATTCTGACTCCGAGGTTATAGTATCAAGTCATGACTCCGGGGTTCCAGTATCAAGTCCATCTCGGAGTTTCCAGTATCAAGTCCTGACTCCGAGGATCCAGTATCAAGTCCTCACTCCGAGGTTCCAGTCTCAAGTCCTGACTCGGAGCTTCCAGTATCAAGACCTGGCTCGGAGTTTCCAGTATCAAGTCCTGGCTCGGATGTTCCAGTATCAAGTCCTGACTCGGAGGTTCCAGTATCAAGTCCTGACTCCAAGGTTCCAGTATCAAGTCCAAGCTCGGAGGTCCCAGTATCAAATCCTCAGTCCGAGGTTCCAGTATCAAGTCCACACTCCGAGGTTCCAGTCTCAAGTCCTGATTCCGAGTTTCCAGTATGAAGTCCTGACTCGGAGCTTCCAGTATCAACTCCTGGCTTGGAGGTTCCAGTATCAAGTCCTGACTCGGAGATTCCAGTATCAAGTCCAAGCTAGGAGGTTCCATTATCAAGTCCTGACTCTGATGTTCCAGTATCAAGTCCAAGCTCGGAGATTCGAGTATCAAGTCCTGACTCCGAGTTTCCAGTATCATGTCCTGACTCCTAGGTTCCAGTATCAGATCCAAGCTCGGAGGTTCCAGTATCATGTCCGGAATAGGAGGTTCCAGTATCAAGTCATGACTCCGAGGTTCCAGTATCAAGACCAAGCTCGGAGGTTCCAGTCTCAAGTCCAAGCTCGGAGGTTCCAGTATCAACACCTGACTCCGAGGTTCCAGTATCAAGTCCAAGCTCGGAGGTTCCAGTATCAAGTCCTGACTCCGAGGTTCCAGTATCAAGTCCAAGCTCGGAGGGTCCAGTATCAAGTCCTGACTCCGAGGTTCCAGTATCAAGTCCAAGCTCGGAGGTTCCAGTATCAAATACTCACTCCGAGGTTCCAGTATCAAGTCCTGACTCTGAGGTTCCAGTGTCAAGTCCTCACTCTGAGATTCCAGTATCAAGTCCTGACTCTGAGGTTCCAGTATCAAGTCCTGACTCTGAGTTTCCAGTATCAAATCCTCACTCCGAGGTTCCAGTATCAAGTCCTGACTCTGAGGTTCCAGTATCAAGTCCTCATTCCGAGGTTCCAGTATCAAGTCCTCACTCCGAGGTTCCAGTATCAAGTCCTGACTCTGAGGTTCCAGTATCAAATACTCACTCCGAGGTTACAGTATCAAGTTCTGACTCGGAGGTTCCCGTATCAAGTCCTGACTCCGAGGATCCAGTATCAAGTCCATCTCGGAGATTCCAGTATCAAGTCCTCACTCCGAGGATCCAGTATCAAGTCCATCTCCCAGATTCCAGTATCAAGTCCTGACTCCGAGGATCCAGTATCAAGTCCTCACTCCGAGGTTCCAGTCTCAAGTCCTGACTCCGAGTTTCCAGTATCAAGTCCTGACTCCGAGGTTCCAGTCTCAAGTCCTGACTCCGAGGATCCAGTATCAAGTCCAAGCTCGGATATTCCAGTATCGAGTCCTGACTCTGAGGATCCAGTATCAAGTCCTCACACCGAGGTTCCAGTCTCAAGTCCTGACTCCGAGTTTCCAGTATCCAGTCCAAGCTCGGAGGTTCCAGTATCAAATCCTGACTCCGAGTATCCAGTATCAAGTCCTGGCTTGGAGATTCCAGTATCAAGTCCTCACTCCGAGGTTCCAGTCTCAAGTCCTGACTCCGAGGTTCCAGTATCAAGTTCTGACTCTGAGGTTCCAGTATCAAGTCCTGACGCCGAGGTTCCAGTATCAAGTACGGAATCGGAGGTTCCAGTATCAAGTCATGAAACCGAGGTTCCAGTATCAAATCCAAGCTCGGAGGTTCCAGTATCAAGTCCTGACTCCGAGGTTCCAGTATCAAGTCCTGACTCCAAGGCTCCAGTATCAAGTCCAGGCTAAGGTGTTCCAGTATCAATTCCTGACTCTGAGGATCCAGTATCAAGTCCTCACACCGAGGTTCCAGTCTCAAGTCCTGACTCCGAGTTTCCAGTATCGAGTCCAAGCTCGGAGGTTCCTGTATCAAATCCTGACTCCGAGTATCCAGTATCAAGTCCTGACTCCAAGGTTCCAGTATCAACTCCAGGCTAAGGTGTTCCAGTATCAATTCCTGACTCTGATGTTCCAGTATCAAGTCCATCTCGGAGATTCCAGTATCAAGACCTGACTCCGAGGTTCCAGAATCAAGTCCAAGCTCGGAGGTTCCAGTATCAAGTCCTGACTCCGAGGTTCCTGTATCAAGTCCAAGCTCGGAGGTTCCAGTATCAAATTCTGACTCCGAGGTTATAGTATCAAGTCATGACTCCGGGGTTCCAGTATCAAGTCCATCTCGGAGTTTCCAGTATCAAGTCCTGACTCCGAGGATCCAGTATCAAGTCCTCACTCCGAGGTTCCAGTCTCAAGTCCTGACTCGGAGCTTCCAGTATCAAGACCTGGCTCGGAGTTTCCAGTATCAAGTCCTGGCTCGGATGTTCCAGTATCAAGTCCTGACTCGGAGGTTCCAGTATCAAGTCCTGACTCCAAGGTTCCAGTATCAAGTCCAAGCTCGGAGGTTCCAGTATCAAATCCTGACTCCGAGGTTCCAGTCTCAAGTCCTGACTCCGAGGTTCCAGTATCAAGTCCTGACTCCGAAGTTCCAGTATGAAGTCCTGGCTTGGACGTTCCAGTATCAAGTCCTGACTTGGAGATTCCAGTATCAAGTCCAAGCTCGGAGGTTCCAGTCTTAAGTCCTGACTCCGAGGTTCCAGTATCAAGTCCAAGCCCGGAGGTTCCAGTATCAACTCCTGACTCCGAGGTTCCAGTATCAAGTCCAAACTCGGAGGTCCCAGTATCAAATCCTGACTCCGAGGTTCCAGTATCAAGACCACACTCCGAGGTTCCAGTCTTAAGTCCTGATTCCGAGTTTCCAGTATGAAGTCCTGACTCGGAGCTTCCAGTATCAACTCCTGGCTTGGAGGTTCCAGTATCAAGTCCTGACTCGGAGATTCCAGTATCAAGTCCAAGCTAGGAGGTTCCATTATCAAGTCCTGACTCTGATGTTCCAGTATCAAGTCCAAGCTCGGAGATTCGAGTATCAAGTCCTGACTCCGAGTTTCCAGTATCATGTCCTGACTCCTAGGTTCCAGTATCAGATCCAAGCTCGGAGGTTCCAGTATCATGTCCGGAATAGGAGGTTCCAGTATCAAGTCATGACTCCGAGGTTCCAGTATCAAGACCAAGCTCGGAGGTTCCAGTCTCAAGTCCAAGCTCGGAGGTTCCAGTATCAACACCTGACTCCGAGGTTCCAGCATCAAGTCCAAGCTCGGAGGTTCCAGTATCAAGTCCTGACTCCGAGGTTCCAGTATCAAGTCCAAGCTCGGAGGGTCCAGTATCAAGTCCTGACTCCGAGGTTCCAGTATCAAGTCCAAGCTCGGAGGTTCCAGTATCAAATACTCACTCCGAGGTTCCAGTATCAAGTCCTGACTCTGAGGTTCCAGTGTCAAGTCCTCACTCCGAGATTCCAGTATCAAGTCCTGACTCTGAGGTTCCAGTATCAAGTCCTGACTCTGAGTTTCCAGTATCAAATCCTCACTCCGAGGTTCCAGTATCAAGTCCTGACTCTGAGGTTCCAGTATCAAGTCCTCACTCCGAGGTTCCAGTATCAAGTCCTCACTCCGAGGTTCCAGTATCAAGTCCTGACTCTGAGGTTCCAGTATCAAATACTCACTCCGAGGTTACAGTATCAAGTTCTGACTCGGAGGTTCCCGTATCAAGTCCTGACTCCGAGGATCCAGTATCAAGTCCATCTCGGAGATTCCAGTATCAAGTCCTCACTCCGAGGATCCAGTATCAAGTCCATCTCGGAGATTCCAGTATCAAGTCCTGACTCCGAGGATCCAGTATCAAGTCCTCACTCCGAGGTTCCAGTCTCAAGTCCTGACTCCGAGTTTCCAGTATCAAGTCCTGACTCCGAGGTTCCAGTCTCAAGTCCTGACTCCGAGGATCCAGTATCAAGTCCAAGCTCGGATATTCCAGTATCGAGTCCTGACTCTGAGGATCCAGTATCAAGTCCTCACACCGAGGTTCCAGTCTCAAGTCCTGACTCCGAGTTTCCAGTATCCAGTCCAAGCTCGGAGGTTCCAGTATCAAATCCTGACTCCGAGTATCCAGTATCAAGTCCTGACTCCAAGCTTCCAGTATCAACTCCAGGCTAAGGTGTTCCAGTATCAATTCCTGACTCTGAGGTTCCAGTATCAAGTCCATCTCGGAGATTCCAGTATCAAGTCATGACTCCGAGGTTCCAGTATCAAGACCAAGCTCGGATGTTCCAGTATCAACTCCTGACTCCGAGGTTCCAGTATCAAGTACTGACTCTGAGGTTCCAGTATATCAAGTCCTGTCTCCGCGGTTCCAGTATCAAGTCCAAGCTCGGAGATTCCAGTATCACGTCCTGACTCCGAGGTTCCAGTATATATTCCAAACTCGGAGGTTCCAGTATCAACTCCTGACTCCGATGTTCCAGTATCAAGTCCTGACTCCGGGGTTCCAGTATCAAGTCCATGCAAGGAGTTTCCAGTATCAAGTCCTGACTCTGAGGTTCCAGTATCAAATCCACGTTCGGAAGTTCCCGTATCATGTCCTGACTCCAAGTTTCCAGTTTCAAGTCCTGGCTCGGAGATTCCAGTATCAAGTCCTCACTCCAAGGTTCCAGTCTCAAGTCCTCACTCCGAGGTTCCAGTCTCAAGTCCTGACTCCGAGGTTCCAGTATCAAGTCCTGACTCAGAGGTTCCAGAATCAAGTCCTGACGCTGAGGTTCCAGTATCAAGTACGGAATCGGAGGTTCCAGTAACAAGTCATGAAACCGAGGTTCCAGTATCAAATCCAAGCTCGGAGGTTCCAGTATCAAGTCCTGACTCCGAGGTTCCAGTATCAAGTCCTGACTCCAAGGGTCCAGTATCAAGTCCAGACTAAGGTGTTCCAGTATCAATTCCTGACTCTGAGGTTCCAGTATCAAGTCCATCTCGGAGATACCAGTATCAAGACCTGACTCCGAGGTTCCAGAATCAAGTCCAAGCTCGGAGGTTCCAGTATCAAGTCCTGACTCCGAGATTCCAGTATCAAGTCCAAGCTCGGAGGTTGCAGTATCAAATTCTGACTCCGAGGTTCCAGTATCAAGTCATGGCTCCGGGGTTCCAGTATCAAGTCCATCTCGGAGTTTCCAGTATCAAGTCCTGACTCCGAGGATCCAGTATCAAGTCCTCACTCCGAGGTTCCAGTCTCAAGTCCTAACTCGGAGCTTCCAGTATCAAGTCCTGGCTCGGAGGTTCCAGTATCAAGTCCTGACTCGGAGGTTCCAGTTTTAAGTCCTGACTCCGAGAATCCAGTATCAAGTCCTGACTCCGAAGTTCCAGTATGAAGTCCTGGCTTGGACGTTCCAGTATCAAGTCCTGACTTGGAGATTCCAGTATCAAGTCCAAGCTCGGAGGTTCCAGTTTTAAGTCCTGACTCCGAGGTTCCAGTATCAAGTCCAAGCTCGGAGGTTCCAGTATCAACTCCTGACTCCGAGGTTCCAGTCTCAAGTCCAAGCTCAGAGGTCCCAGTATCAAATCCTGACTCGAAGCTTCCAGTATCAACTCCTGGCTTGGAGGTTCCAGTATCAAGTCCTGACTCGGAGATTCCAGTATCAAGTCCAAGCTAGGAGGTTCCATTATCAAGTCCTGACTCTGAGGTTCCAGTATCAAGTCCAAGCTCGGAGATTCGAGTATCAAGTCCTGACTCCGAGGTTCCAGTGTCAAATACTCACTCCGAGGTTACAGTATCAAGTTCTGACTCGGAGGTTCCCGTATCAAGTCCTGACTCCGAGGATCCAGTATGAAGTCCATCTCGGAGATTCCAGTATCAAGCCCTGACTCCGAGGATCTAGTATCAAGTCCTCACTCCGAGGTTCCTGTCTCAAGTCCTGACTCCGAGTTTCCAGTATCAAGTCCAAGCTCGGATATTCCAGTATCAAGTCCTGACTCCGAGTATCCAGTATCAAGTCCATCTCGGAGATTCCAGTATCAAGTCATGAAACCGAGGTTCCAGTATCAAATCCAAGCTCGGAGGTTCCAGTATCAAGTCCTGACTCCGAGGTTCCAGTATCTAGTCCTGACTCCGAGGTTCCAGTATCAAGTCCAAGCTCGGAGGTTCCAGTATCAACTCCTGACTCCGAGGTTCCAGTATCAAGACCACACTCCGAGGTTCCAGTCTCAAGTCCTGATTCCGAGTTTCCAGTATGAAGTCCTGACTCGAAGCTTCCAGTATCAACTCCTGGCTTGGAGGTTCCAGTATCAAGTCCTGACTCGGAGATTCCAGTATCAAGTCCAAGCTAGGAGGTTCCATTATCAAGTCCTGACTCTGAGGTTCCAGTATCAAGTCCAAGCTCGGAGATTCGAGTATCAAGTCCTGACTCCGAGGTTCCAGTGTCAAATACTCACTCCGAGGTTACAGTATCAAGTTCTGACTCGGAGGTTCCCGTATCAAGTCCTGACTCCGAGGATCCAGTATGAAGTCCATCTCGGAGATTCCAGTATCAAGCCCTGACTCCGAGGATCTAGTATCAAGTCCTCACTCCGAGGTTCCTGTCTCAAGTCCTGACTCCGAGTTTCCAGTATCAAGTCCAAGCTCGGATATTCCAGTATCAAGTCCTGACTCCGAGTATCCAGTATCAAGTCCATCTCGGAGATTCCAGTATCAAGTCATGAAACCGAGGTTCCAGTATCAAATCCAAGCTCGGAGGTTCCAGTATCAAGTCCTGACTCCGAGGTTCCAGTATCTAGTCCTGACTCCGAGGTTCCAGTATCAAGTCCAAGCTCGGAGGTTCCAGTATCAACTCCTGACTCCGAGGTTCCAGTATCAAGTCCAAGCTCAGAGGTCCCAGTATCAAATCCTGACTCCGAGGTTCCAGTATCAAGACCACACTCCGAGGTTCCAGTCTCAAGTCCTGATTCCGAGTTTCCAGTATGAAGTCCTGACTCGAAGCTTCCAGTATCAACTCCTGGCTTGGAGGTTCCAGTATCAAGTCCTGACTCGGAGATTCCAGTATCAAGTCCAAGCTAGGAGGTTCCATTATCAAGTCCTGACTCTGAGGTTCCAGTATCAAGTCCAAGCTCGGAGATTCGAGTATCAAGTCCTGACTCCGAGGTTCCAGTGTCAAATACTCACTTCGAGGTTACAGTATCAAGTTCTGACTCGGAGGTTCCCGTATCAAGTCCTGACTCCGAGGATCCAGTATGAAGTCCATCTCGGAGATTCCAGTATCAAGTCCTGACTCCGAGGATCTAGTATCAAGTCCTCACACCGAGGTTCCTGTCTCAAGTCCTGACTCCGAGTTTCCAGTATCAAGTCCAAGCTCGGATATTCCAGTATCAAGTCCTGACTCCGAGTATCCAGTGTAAAGAGGGTTTCTTCTTTTTTGTTAACTAGCAGGAATGCTAATTTACTGATAACGAGAATGGTATTCCTTTGTAAACCAAATGGGGATTAATGTTCTTTCTTCTGAGTCTGTAAGCTTTTGTTGACGGGCTTTTGGGGAGATCGGCGCGATGGGGTCGAGAGAGAGGACGCAATGCTCTAAGCTGGGCGAGGATCGGACCCCAAAGGGGGGTCCGAGGTCGGGAGATTCTCCGAGGAGGGGGGGGATGAAGCTAGATGTGCTTGGTTGACCACTCGGAGGGTCCTGAGCTGTTTGGAGAGTCCGAGGAGTTCGGAGGGTCCTGAGCTGCGAGTCGAGGAGTTCGGAGGGGATCGAATGGTGGCCAGAAGACTTCAGTAATTGAGCTCCAACGGCTGTGCACGAAGTGGTTTGGACTTTGATAAGTTTGGCGCCTTTTCTTTAATTTTCTCTTCATATATACTGTATCGTTATTAATCACTTAGTTATAGTAACCTTTATAAATTGTACTCATTTAATTGCATATGGTGTACTGTCTGTTTTTGGGTGAGGCGGGGACATCACACAGCATCCACACCAGCTGATTACCCAGTTTGGCGGGGCCGAAGGCTGCTCCCCCTAGACGAGAACGAGCTGAGTGAGCCTGAGGCGACCCAGGGGGTTACATTGTGGGGTGCTCGTCCGGGGTTGATTTCTGTGGAAGCTGTGTGATCACCCTCTTTAAATTGTGTCTGCGGCGAAGAGCTGGTGTGCCTTTGTGGGTGTGTGATTGCTGATTGCTTTGTGTGTTGGGTGAGGCGGAGCAGACCTCTCAGTTGTTGGGTGAGTGGCAGTGCTTGGCTGAGGAAAAGCGACAGGGACGGGTTGAAAGTTTGAGTAGGCGGGCTGGTGACTTTGTTAGAACTGTTGGGCGCAATTACCTCGAAGTGACCGCTGCCAGTTCTGGGAAAGTGTGGGAAAATGCGTGTGGTTTGACTGGAAGTCAAATGCCGCAGCTGGGGGGCTTATCATATCCGTGGCAGGAGATTGGTGGGAAGTTTTTAGGGTATCCCTTTTTGCCTAGGGGGGCAGATAAATTGCTTGTGGTGCCAAGGGGATCTGTCAAGGGGATCAGTTGTTCCGTTGATTCGAAAGGTGAAAATGGAGTTCTTAGAGGCAAATGTGGAGGAGACTGAGGTTCAGGAATCGTTAATGCTGATGTGTCCGGACCCTGTTGAGACGGGCAGCATTTCTGTTCTAGAGAGAACCAATATCCTGTTGGTGCGCTTGGGGGCCTGCCCGGAGGAGGTGGGTGAGCGCTGTTTGGAGGCATTGTCGATGCACCCAGAGTTTCGAGCTGCTTGTGCGGACGTGTGTAGCAGCATTGGGCTGATACCGAATTCAAACAAGAGCCAGTGGTGGTACGGCCTGGGGGAAGTATCTGAGGGTGAGACCCTCTTCGTGGACGCTGCGAAATACCACAAGGGAGGGGAGTTGACTGCTGAAGACACCTCGGAGAGAGAGAGGTTGCGGCGACTGGCCCCTACAGCCGTGGAAGATGTAGGCAGCGTGTGTGTGGATTATATTGCGTTGAAGAAGCGCACTGTCAGTGACCAGAATATGGCCCTGAGGGCCGAAGAGGCGATGGTCTGTCTGAGTGGTGCGAAATGGTTTAAGGTGCTGGATCTGAGGAGTGGATGTTGCCAGATCCCGATGAGTGGGGCCGACAAGGAGAAGACGGCCGTTATAAATTCCCTAGGAGTCTTCGGGTCCGAAAGGATGCCACAGGGCATATCTGGAGCCCTTGCAACCTTCCTGCTGGGCAGGTGGAAGACCATAGGTGATGTGGAGGCGTTTGGAGTTTTGGTGTATGTGGATGATCTCTTGGTGTTTGGATTTGCCTCAGGAGAATATGAAGTGAGGTCGTTGCAGGAGCAGCTGAGAACTACCAAGTTAAAGTGTTTTCGGGACACGTGCCAGGGCTGGCGAAGGTCGCAGCTCGTGAGAGACTGTCTCTACGGAATCAAGTTTGATATGAAGACGGAGAGACTGGAGAAAGTGATCTGGAACCATTCGGAAGACTTACAAGTTGGAGAGAATGAAGAAAGTTGTCTGACTGAGGGTAATAGCAAACTGAGAACCTGGAGAGGGGAGTTTGCAGAGGTGAAGAAATTACAGACAAATCTCAGCAGAGAGAAGCAGAAGCTTGAAGGGAACCTGAAGATGACCATCGACAGTTCAAATGAAGTGCAAAACCTGAAAGTTGATCTGGAAGAAGTCATGAGGAAGAAAAAGCTGGAGAGAAGTGCAGTGAATACTGAACAGGAGGCTGAAGAGACTGCGGGAGCAGTGCAGGCCACTTGTTTCCGTTTGGAGAAGATCAAACAGCAGCTACCGATCACAGGAATGAGGAAGAATACAGATTCGATGGATGATGTGCTGGATGTGTGGTACATGCTGCCTTTTGCTGACTTTCCCTCGATTGAGGAAGAGACCTTTGGCCCTTCTCCCATTGAGTCAGGTGTAGCGGGGAGGGTTAGCTGTGTGCAGTGTGGGGAATGAGTGAGAGGTTGAGAGAGGAGTTGGTAGTGGGCCCAAGGTATCCCCAGTTGTGTCCGAGCCTGAAGGGTTTAGGTGAGGGGGTATGGAGGCCTCAGAAGGGTTAGGGAACTCCAGATAGTTGGCCTAAGTAGCGCCTGAGGAACAGGGCGTGAGGGTTACTGTGTGGGGAGGAGATGTCACTGCTTGTGCTTGGGTTACGGTGTGTTGGCAGGAAAGGTGGCGAGTTATTTAGTAGTCATGAGGACATGACTTTTATTTGGTGGAGGGAGAGTGTAAAGAGGGTTTCTTCTTTTTTGTTAACTAGCAGGAATGCTAATTTACTGATAACGAGAATGGTATTCCTTTGTAAACCAAATGGGGATTAATGTTCTTTCTTCTGAGTCTGTAAGCTTTTGTTGACGGGCTTTTGGGGAGATCGGCGCGAGGGGGTCGAGAGAGAGGACGCAATGCTCTAAGCTGGGCGAGGATCGGACCCCAAAGGGGGGTCCGAGGTCGGGAGATTCTCCGAGGAGGGGGGGGATGAAGCTAGATGTGCTTGGTTGACCACTCGGAGGGTCCTGAGCTGTTTGGAGAGTCCGAGGAGTTCGGAGGGTCCTGAGCTGCGAGTCGAGGAGTTCGGAGGGGATCGAATGGTGGCCAGAAGACTTCAGTAATTGAGCTCCAACGGCTGTGCACGAAGTGGTTTGGACTTTGATAAGTTTGGCGCCTTTTCTTTAATTTTCTCTTCATATATACTGTATCGTTATTAATCACTTAGTTATAGTAACCTTTATAAATTGTACTCATTTAATTGCATATGGTGTACTGTCTGTTTTTGGGTGAGGCGGGGACATCACACAGCATCCACACCAGCTGATTACCCAGTTTGGCGGGGCCGAAGGCTGCTCCCCCTAGACGAGAACGAGCTGAGCGAGCCTGAGGCGACCCAGGGGGTTACACCAGTATCAAGTCCATCTCGGAGATTCCAGTATCAAGTCATGAAACCGAGGTTCCAGTATCAAATCCAAGCTCGGAGGTTCCAGTATCAAGTCCTGACTCCGAGGTTCCAGTATCAAGTCCTGACTCCAAGGGTCCAGTATCAAGTCCAGGCTAAGGTGTTCCAGTATCAATTCCTGACTCTGAGGTTCCAGTATCAAGTCCATCTCGGAGATTCCAGTATCAAGTCCTCACTCCGATGTTTCAGTCTCAAGTCCTGACTCGGAGCTTCCAGTATCAAGACCTGGCTCGGAGTTTCCAGTATCAAGTCCTGGCTCGGAGGTTCCAGTATCAAGTCCTGACTCGGAGGTTCCTGTATCAAGTCCTGACTCCAAGGTTCCAGTATCAAGTCCAAGCTCGGAGGTTCCAGTATCAAATCCTGACTACGAGGTTCCAGTCTCAAGTCCTGACTCCGAGGTTCCAGTATGAAGTCCTGGCTTGGACGTTACAGTATCAAGTCCTGACTTGGAGATTCCAGTATCAAGTCCAAGCTTGGAGGTTCCAGTCTTAAGTCCTGACTCCGAGGTTCCAGTATCAAGTCCAAGCTCGGAGGTTCCAGTATCAAGTCCTGACTCCAAGGTTCCAGTATCAAGTCCAAGCTCGGAGGTCCCAGTATCAAATCCTGACTCCGAGGTTCCAGTATCAAGACCACACTCCGAGGTTCCAGTCTCAAGTCCTGATTCCGAGTTTCCAGTATGATGTCCTGACTCGGAGCTTCCAGTATCAACTCCTGGCTTGGAGGTTCCAGTATCAAGTGCTGACTCGGAGATTCCAGTATCAAGTCCAAGCTAGGAGGTTCCATTATCAAGACCTGACTCTGAGGTTCCAGTATCAAGTCCAAGCTCGGAGATTCGAGTATCAAGTCGTGACTCCGAGGTTCCAGTATCAAGCCCTGACTCCTAGGTTCCAGTATCAGATCCAAGCTCAGAGGTTCCAGTATCAAGTCCGGAATAGGAGGTTCCAGTATCAAGTCATGACTCCGAGGTTCCAGTATCAAGACCAAGCTCGGAGGTTCCAGTCTCAAGTCCAAGCTCGGAGGTTCCAGTATCAACTCCTGACTCCGAGGTTCCAGTATCAAGTCCAAGCTCGGAGGTTCCAGTATCAAGTCCTGACTCCGAGGTTCCAGTATCAAGTCCAAGCTCGGAGGTTCCAGTATCAAGTCCTGACTCCGAGGTTCCAGTATCAAGTCCAAGCTAGGAGGTTCCAGTATCAAATACTCACTCCGTGGTTCCAGTATCAAGTCCTGACTCTGAGGTTCCAGTATCAAGTCCTCACTCCGAGGTTCCAGTATCAAGTCCTGACTCTGAGGTTCCAGTATCAAGTCCTCACTCCGAGGTTCCAGTATCAAGTCCTGACTCTGTGGTTCCAGTATCAAATACTCACTCCGAGGTTACAGTATCAAGTTCTGACTCGGAGGTTCCCGCATCAAATCCTCACTCCGAGGTTCCAGTATCAAGTCCTGACTCCGAGGTTCCAGTATCAAGTCCTCACTCCGAGGTTCCACTATCAAGTCCTGACTCTGAGGTTCCAGTATCAAATACTCACTCCGAGGTTACAGTATCAAGTTCTGACTCGGAGGTTCCAGTATCAAGTCCTGACTCCGAGGATCCAGTATCAAGTCCATCTCGGAGATTCCAGTATCAAGTCCTGACTCCGAGGATCCAGTATCAAGTACTCACTCCGAGGTTCCAGTCTCAAGTCCTGACTCCGAGTTTCCAGTATCAAGTCCAAGCTCGGATATTCCAGTATCAAGTCCTGACTCCGAGTATCCAGTATCAAGTCCATCTCGGAGGTTCCAGTATCAAATCCTGACTCCGAGTATCCAGTATCAAGTCCTGACTCCAAGGTTCCAGTATCAACTCCAGGCTAAGGTGTTCCAGTATCAATTCCTGACTCTGAGGTTCCAGTATCAAGTCCATCTCGGAGATTCCAGTATCAAGTCCTGACTCCGAGGTTCCAGTATCAAGTCCAAGCTCGGAGGTTCCAGTATCAAGTCCAAGCAAGGAGTTTCCGGTATCAAGTCCTGACTCTGAGGTTCCAGTATCAAGTCCACGTTCGGAAGTTCCCGTATCATGTCCTGACTCCAAGTTTCCAGTTTCAAGTCCTGGCTTGGAGATTCCAGTATCAAGTCCTCATTCCGAGGTTCCAGTCTCAAGTCCTGACTCCGAGGTTCCAGTATCAAGACCAAGCTCGGAGGTTCCAGTCTCAAGTCCAAGCTCGGAGGTTCCAGTATCAACTCCTGACTCTGAGGTTCCAGTATCAAGTCCAAGCTCGGAGGTTCCAGTATCAAGTCCTGACTCCGCGGTTCCAGTATCAAGTCCAAGCTCGGAGGTTCCAGTATCAAGTCCTGACTCCGAGGTTCCAGTATCAAGTCCAAGCTAGGAGGTTCCAGTATCAAATACTCACTCCGTGGTTCCAGTATCAAGTACTGACTCTGAGGTTCCAATATCAAGTCCTCACTCCGAGGATCCAGTATCAAGTCCTGACTCTGAGGTTCCAGTATCAAGTCCTGACTCTGAGTTTCCAGTATCAAATCCTCACTCCGAGGTTCCACTATCAAGTCCTGACTCTGAGGTTCCAGTATCAAATACTCACTCCGAGGTTACAGTATCAAGTTCTGACTCGGAGGTTCCAGTATCAAGTCCTGACTCCGAGGATCCAGTATCAAGTCCATCTCGGAGATTCCAGTATCAAGTCCTGACTCCGAGGATCCAGTATCAAGTCCTCACTCCGAGGTTCCAGTCTCAAGTCCTGACTCCGAGTTTCCAGTATCAAGTCCAAGCTCGGATATTCCAGTATCAAGTCCTGACTCCGAGTATCCAGTATCAAGTCCATCTCGGAGGTTCCAGTATCAAATCCTGACTCCGAGTATCCAGTATCAAGTCCTGACTCCAAGGTTCCATTATCAACTCCAGGCTAAGGTGTTCCAGTATCAATTCCTGACTCTGAGGTTCCAGTATCAAGTCCATCTCGGAGATTCCAGTATCAAGTCCTGACTCCGAGGTTCCAGTATCAAGTCCAAGCTCGGAGGTTCCAGTATCAAGTCCAAGCTCGGAGGTTCCAGTATCAACTCCTGACTCTGAGGTTCCAGTATCAAGTCCAAGCTCGGAGGTTCCAGTATCAAGTCCTGACTCCGCGGTTCCAGTATCAAGTCCAAGCTCGGAGGTTCCAGTATCAAGTCCTGACTCCGAGGTTCCAGTATCAAGTCCAAGCTAGGAGGTTCCAGTATCAAATACTCACTCCGTGGTTCCAGTATCAAGTCCTGACTCTGAGGTTCCAGTATCAAGTCCTCACTCCGAGGATCCAGTATCAAGTCCTGACTCTGAGGTTCCAGTATCAAGTCCTGACTCTGAGTTTCCAGTATCAAATCCTCACACCGAGGTTCCAGTATCAAGTCCTGACTCTGAGGTTCCAGTATCAAGTCCTCACTCCGAGGTTCCAGTATCAAGTCCTGACTCTGAGGTTCCAGTATCAAATACTCACTCCGAGGTTACAGTATCAAGTTCTGACTCGGAGGTTACAGTATCAAGTCCTGACTCCGAGGATCCAGTATCAAGTCCATCTCGGAGATTCCAGTATCAAGTCCTGACTCCGAGGATCCAGTATCAAGTCCTCACTCCGATGTTCCAGTCTCAAGTCCTGACTCGGAGCTTCCAGTATCAAGACCTGGCTCGGAGTTTCCAGTATCAAGTCCTGGCTCGGAGGTTCCTGTATCAAGTCCTGACTCCAAGGTTCCAGTATCAAGTCCAAGCTCGGAGGTTCCAGTATCAAATCCTGACTACGAGGTTCCAGTCTCAAGTCCTGACTCCGAGGTTCCAGTATGAAGTCCTGGCTTGGACGTTACAGTATCAAGTCCTGACTTGGAGATTCCAGTATCAAGTCCAAGCTTGGAGGTTCCAGTCTTAAGTCCTGACTCCGAGATTCCAGTATCAAGTCCAAGCTCGGAGGTTCCAGTATCAAGTCCTGACTCCAAGGTTCCAGTATCAAGTCCAAGCTCGGAGGTCCCAGTATCAAATCCTGACTCCGAGGTTCCAGTATCAAGACCACACTCCGAGGTTCCAGTCTCAAGTCCTGATTCCGAGTTTCCAGTATGATGTCCTGACTCGGAGCTTCCAGTATCAACTCCTGGCTTGGAGGTTCCAGTATCAAGTGCTGACTCGGAGATTCCAGTATCAAGTCCAAGCTAGGAGGTTCCATTATCAAGACCTGACTCTGAGGTTCCAGTATCAAGTCCAAGCTCGGAGATTCGAGTATCAAGTCGTGACTCCGAGGTTCCAGTATCAAGCCCTGACTCCTAGGTTCCAGTATCAGATCCAAGCTCAGAGGTTCCAGTATCAAGTCCGGAATAGGAGGTTCCAGTATCAAGTCATGACTCCGAGGTTCCAGTATCAAGACCAAGCTCGGAGGTTCCAGTCTCAAGTCCAAGCTCGGAGGTTCCAGTATCAACTCCTGACTCCGAGGTTCCAGTATCAAGTCCAAGCTCGGAGGTTCCAGTATCAAGTCCTGACTCCGAGGTTCCAGTATCAAGTCCAAGCTCGGAGGTTCCAGTATCAAGTCCTGACTCCGAGGTTCCAGTATCAAGTCCAAGCTAGGAGGTTCCAGTATCAAATACTCACTCCGTGGTTCCAGTATCAAGTCCTGACTCTGAGGTTCCAGTATCAAGTCCTCACTCCGAGGTTCCAGTATCAAGTCCTGACTCTGAGGTTCCAGTATCAAGTCCTGACTCTGAGTTTCCAGTATCAAATCCTCACTCCGAGGTTCCAGAATCAAGTCCTGACTCTGAGGTTCCAGTATCAAGTCCTCACTCCGAGGTTCCAGTATCAAGTCCTGACTCTGTGGTTCCAGTATCAAATACTCACTCCGAGGTTACAGTATCAAGTTCTGACTCGGAGGTTCCCGCATCAAATCCTCACTCCGAGGTTCCAGTATCAAGTCCTGACTCCGAGGTTCCAGTATCAAGTCCTCACTCCGAGGTTCCACTATCAAGTCCTGACTCTGAGGTTCCAGTATCAAATACTCACTCCGAGGTTACAGTATCAAGTTCTGACTCGGAGGTTCCAGTATCAAGTCCTGACTCCGAGGATCCAGTATCAAGTCCATCTCGGAGATTCCAGTATCAAGTCCTGACTCCGAGGATCCAGTATCAAGTACACACTCCGAGGTTCCAGTCTCAAGTCCTGACTCCGAGTTTCCAGTATCAAACCAAGCTCGGATATTCCAGTATCAAGTCCTGACTCCGAGTATCCAGTATCAAGTCCATCTCGGAGGTTCCAGTATCAAATCCTGACTCCGAGTATCCAGTATCAAGTCCTGACTCCAAGGTTCCAGTATCAACTCCAGGCTAAGGTGTTCCAGTATCAATTCCTGACTCTGAGGTTCCAGTATCAAGTCCATCTCGGAGATTCCAGTATCAAGTCCTGACTCCGAGGTTCCAGTATCAAGTCCAAGCTCGGAGGTTCCAGTATCAAGTCCAAGCAAGGAGTTTCCGGTATCAAGTCCTGACTCTGAGGTTCCAGTATCAAGTCCACGTTCGGAAGTTCCCGTATCATGTCCTGACTCCAAGTTTCCAGTTTCAAGTCCTGGCTTGGAGATTCCAGTATCAAGTCCTCATTCCGAGGTTCCAGTCTCAAGTCCTGACTCCGAGGTTCCAGTATCAAGACCAAGCTCGGAGGTTCCAGTCTCAAGTCCAAGCTCGGAGGTTCCAGTATCAACTCCTGACTCTGAGGTTCCAGTATCAAGTCCAAGCTCGGAGGTTCCAGTATCAAGTCCTGACTCCGCGGTTCCAGTATCAAGTCCAAGCTCGGAGGTTCCAGTATCAAGTCCTGACTCCGAGGTTCCAGTATCAAGTCCAAGCTAGGAGGTTCCAGTATCAAATACTCACTCCGTGGTTCCAGTATCAAGTACTGACTCTGAGGTTCCAATATCAAGTCCTCACTCCGAGGATCCAGTATCAAGTCCTGACTCTGAGGTTCCAGTATCAAGTCCTGACTCTGAGTTTCCAGTATCAAATCCTCACTCCGAGGTTCCACTATCAAGTCCTGACTCTGAGGTTCCAGTATCAAATACTCACTCCGAGGTTACAGTATCAAGTTCTGACTCGGAGGTTCCAGTATCAAGTCCTGACTCCGAGGATCCAGTATGAAGTCCATCTCGGAGATTCCAGTATCAAGTCCTGACTCCGAGGATCCAGTATCAAGTCCTCACTCCGAGGTTCCAGTCTCAAGTCCTGACTCCGAGTTTCCAGTATCAAGTCCAAGCTCGGATATTCCAGTATCAAGTCCTGACTCCGAGTATCCAGTATCAAGTCCATCTCGGAGGTTCCAGTATCAAATCCTGACTCCGAGTATCCAGTATCAAGTCCTGACTCCAAGGTTCCATTATCAACTCCAGGCTAAGGTGTTCCAGTATCAATTCCTGACTCTGAGGTTCCAGTATCAAGTCCAAGCTCGGAGGTTCCAGTATCAAGTCCTGACTCCGCGGTTCCAGTATCAAGTCCAAGCTCGGAGGTTCCAGTATCAAGTCCTGACTCCGAGGTTCCAGTATCAAGTCCAAGCTAGGAGGTTCCAGTATCAAATACTCACTCCGTGGTTCCAGTATCAAGTACTGACTCTGAGGTTCCAATATCAAGTCCTCACTCCGAGGATCCAGTATCAAGTCCTGACTCTGAGGTTCCAGTATCAAGTCCTGACTCTGAGTTTCCAGTATCAAATCCTCACTCCGAGGTTCCACTATCAAGTCCTGACTCTGAGGTTCCAGTATCAAATACTCACTCCGAGGTTACAGTATCAAGTTCTGACTCGGAGGTTCCAGTATCAAGTCCTGACTCCGAGGATCCAGTATGAAGTCCATCTCGGAGATTCCAGTATCAAGTCCTGACTCCGAGGATCCAGTATCAAGTCCTCACTCCGAGGTTCCAGTCTCAAGTCCTGACTCCGAGTTTCCAGTATCAAGTCCAAGCTCGGATATTCCAGTATCAAGTCCTGACTCCGAGTATCCAGTATCAAGTCCATCTCGGAGGTTCCAGTATCAAATCCTGACTCCGAGTATCCAGTATCAAGTCCTGACTCCAAGGTTCCATTATCAACTCCAGGCTAAGGTGTTCCAGTATCAATTCCTGACTCTGAGGTTCCAGTATCAAGTCCATCTCGGAGATTCCAGTATCAAGTCCTGACTCCGAGGTTCCAGTATCAAGTCCAAGCTCGGAGGTTCCAGTATCAAGTCCAAGCTCGGAGGTTCCAGTATCAACTCCTGACTCTGAGGTTCCAGTATCAAGTCCAAGCTCGGAGGTTCCAGTATCAAGTCCTGACTCCGCGGTTCCAGTATCAAGTCCAAGCTCGGAGGTTCCAGTATCAAGTCCTGACTCCGAGGTTCCAGTATCAAGTCCAAGCTAGGAGGTTCCAGTATCAAATACTCACTCCGTGGTTCCAGTATCAAGTCCTGACTCTGAGGTTCCAGTATCAAGTCCTCACTCCGAGGATCCAGTATCAAGTCCTGACTCCGAGTTTCCAGTATCAACTCATGACTCCGAGGTTCCAGTAACAAGTCCAAGCTCGGAGGTTCCAGTATCAAGTCCTGACTCTGAGTTTCCAGTATCAAATCCTCACACCGAGGTTCCAGTATCAAGTCCTGACTCTGAGGTTCCAGTATCAAGTCCTCACTCCGAGGTTCCAGTATCAAGTCCTGACTCTGAGGTTCCAGTATCAAATACTCACTCCGAGGTTACAGTATCAAGTTCTGACTCGGAGGTTACAGTATCAAGTCCTGACTCCGAGGATCCAGTATCAAGTCCATCTCGGAGATTCCAGTATCAAGTCCTGACTCCGAGGATCCAGTATCAAGTCCTCACTCCGATGTTCCAGTCTCAAGTCCTGACTCGGAGCTTCCAGTATCAAGACCTGGCTCGGAGTTTCCAGTATCAAGTCCTGGCTCGGAGGTTCCAGTATCAAGTCCTGACTCGGAGGTTCCAGTATCAAGTACTGACTCCAAGGTTCCAGTATCAAGTCCAAGCTCAGAGGTTCCAGCATCAAATCCTGACTCCGAGGTTCCAGTCTCAAGTCCTGACTCCGAGTTTCCAGTATCAAGTCCTGACTCCGAAGTTCCAGTATGAAGTCCTGGCTTGGACGTTCCAGTATCAAGTTCTGACTTGGAGATTCCAGTATCAAGTCCAAGCTCGGAGGTTCCAGTCTTAAGTCCTGACTCCGAGGTTCCAGTATCAAGTCCAAGCTCGGAGGTTCCAGTATCAACACATGACTCCGAGGTTCCAGTATTAAGTCCAAGCTCGGAGGTCCAAGTATCAAATCCTGACTCCGAGGTTCCAGTATCAAGACCACACTCCGAGGTTCCAGTATCAAGTCCTGACTCCGAAGTTCCAGTATGAAGTCCTGGCTTGGACGTTCCAGTATCAAGTCCCGACTTGGAGATTCCAGTATCAAGTCCAAGCTCGGAGGTTCCAGTCTTAAGTCCTGACTCCGAGGTTCCAGTATAAAGTCCAAGCTCGGAGGTTCCAGTATCAACACATGACTCCGAGGTTCCAGTATTAAGTCCAAGCTCGGAGGTCCCAGTATCAAATCCTGACTCCGAGGTTCCAGTATCAAGACCACACTCCGAGGTTCCAGTCTCAAGTCCTGATTCCGAGTTTCCAGTATGAAGTCCTGACTCGGAGCTTCCAGTATCAACTCCTGGCTTGGAGGTTCCTGTATCAAGTCCTGACTCGGAGATTCCAGTATCAAGCCCAAGCTAGGAGGTTCCAGTATCAAATCCTGACTCCGAGTATCCAGTATCAAGTCCTGACTCCGAGGTTCCAGTATCAAGTCCAAACTCGGAGGTTCCAGTATCAACTCCTGACTCCGGGGTTCCAGTATCAAGTCCAAGCAAGGAGTTTCCAGTATCAAGTCCTGACTCTAAGGTTCCAGTATCAAGTCCAAGCTCGGAGGTTCCAGTATCAAATTCTGACTCCGAGGTTCCAGTATCAAGTCATGGCTCCGGGGTTCCAGTATCAAGTCCATCTCGGAGTTTCCAGTATCAAGTCCTGACTCCGAGGATCCAGTATCAAGTCCATCTCGGAGATTCCAGTATCAAGTCCAGACTCCGAGGATCCAGTATCAAGTCCTCACTCCGAGGTTCCAGTCTCAAGTCTTGACTCCGAGTTTCCAGTATCAAGTCCAGACTCCGAGTATCCAGTATCAAGTCCATCTCGGAGGTTCCAGTATCAAATCCTGACTCCGAGTATCCAGTATCAAGTCCTGACTCTGAGGTTCCAGTATCAAGTCCATCTCGGAGATTCCAGTATCAAGTCCTGACTCCGAGGTTCCAGTATCAAGTCCAAGCTCGGAGGTTCCAGTATCAAGTCCAAGCAAGGAGTTTCCAGTATCAAGTCCTGACTCTGAGGTTCCAGTATCAAGTCGACGTTTGGAAGTTCCCGTATCATGTCCTGACTCCAAGTTTCCAGTTTCAAGTCCTGGCTTGGAGATTCCAGTATCAAGTCCTCATTCCGAGGTTCCAGTCTCAAGTCCTGACTCTGAGGTTCCAGTATCAAGTCCAAGCTCGGAGGTTCCAGTATCAAGTCCTGACTCCGCGGTTCCAGTATCAAGTCCAAGCTCGGAGGTTCCAGTATCAAGTCCTGACTCCGAGGTTCCAGTATCAAGTCCAAGCTAGGAGGTTCCAGTATCAAATACTCACTCCTTGGTTCCAGTATCAAGTCCTGACTCTGAGGTTCCAGTATCAAGTCCTCACTCCGAGGATCCAGTATCAAGTCCTGACTCTGAGGTTCCAGTATCAATTCCTGACTCTGAGTTTCCAGTATCAAATCCTCACTCCGAGGTTCCAGTATCAAATACTCACTCCGAGGTTACAGTATCAAGTTCTGACTCGGAGGTTCCAGTATCAAGTCCTGACTCCGAGGATCCAGTATCAAGTCCATCTCGGAGATTCCAGTATCAAGTCCTGACTCCGAGGATCCAGTATCAAGTCCTCACTCCGAGGTTCCAGTCTCAAGTCCTGACTCCGAGTTTCCAGTATCAAGTCCAAGCTCGGATATTTCAGTATCAAGACCTGACTCCGAGTATCCAGTATCAAGTCCATCTCGGAGATTCCAGTATCAAGTCCTGACTCTGAGGATCCAGTATCAAGTCCTCACACCGAGGTTCCAGTCTCAAGTCCTGACTCCGAGTTTCCAGTATCGAGTCCAAGCTTGGAGGTTCCAGTATCAAATCCTGACTCCGAGTATCCAGTATCAAGTCCTGACTCCAAGGTTCCAGTATCAACTCCAGGCTAAGGTGTTCCAGTATCAATTCCTGATTCTGAGGTTCCAGTATCAAGTCCATCTCGGAGATTCCAGTATCAAGTCCTGACTCCGAGGTTCCAGTATCAAGTCCAAGCTCGGATGTTCCAGTATCAAGTCCAAGCAAGGAGTTTCCAGTATCAAGTCCTGACTCTGAGGTTCCAGTATCAAGTCCACGTTCGGAAGTTCCCGTATCATGTCCTGACTCCAAGTTTCCAGTTTCAAGTCCTGGCTTGGAGATTCCAGTATCAAGTCCTCATTCCGAGGTTGCAGTCTCAAGTCCTGACTCCGAGGTTCCAGTATCAAGTCCTGACTCTGAGGTTCCAGTATAAAGTCCTGACGCCGAGGTTCCAGTATCAAGTACGGAATCGGAGGTTCCAGTATCAAGTCATGAAACCGAGGTTCCAGTATCAAATCCAAGCTCGGAGGTTCCAGTATCAAGTCCTGACTCCGAGGTTGCAGTATCAAGTCCTGACTCCAAGGGTCCAGTATCAAGTCCAGGCTAAGGTGTTCCAGTATCAATTCCTGACTCTGAGGTTCCAGTATCAAGACCATCTCGGAGATTCCAGTATCAAGTCCTCACTCAGAGGTTCCAGTCTCAAGTCCTGACTCGGAGCTTCCAGTATCAAGACCTGGCTCGGAGTTTCCAGTATCAAGTCCTGGCTCGGAGGTTCCAGTATCAAGTCCTGACTCGGAGGTTCCAGTATCAAGTCCTGACTCCAAGGTTCCAGTATCAAGTCCAAGCTCGGAGGTTCCAGTATCAAATCCTGACTCCGAGGTTCCAGTCTCAAGTCCTGACTCCGAGGTTCCAGTATCAAGTCCTGACTCCGAAGTTCCAGTATGAAGTCCTGGCTTGGACGTTCCAGTATCAAGTCCTGACTTGGAGATTCCAGTATCAAGTCCAAGCTCGGAGGTTCCAGTCTTAAGTCCTGACTCCGAGGTTCCAGTATCAAGTCCAAACTCGGAGTTTCCAGTATCAACTCCTAACTCCGAGGTTCCAGTATCAAGTCCAAGCTCGGAGGTCCCATTATCAAATCCTGACTCCGAGGTTCCAGTATCAAGACCACACTCCGAGGTTTCAGTCTCAAGTCCTGATTCCGAGTTTCCAGTATGAAGTCCTGACTCGGAGCTTCCAGTATCAACTCCTGGCTTGGTGGTTCCAGTATCAAGTCCTGACTCGGAGATTCCAGTATCAAGTCCAAGCTAGGAGGTTCCATTATCAAGTCCTGACTCTGAGGTTCCAGTATCAAGTCCAAGCTCGGAGATTCGAGTATCAAGTCCTGACTCCGAGTTTCCAGTATCAAGTCCTGACTCCTAGGTACCAGTATCAGATCCAAGCTCGGAGGTTCCAGTATCAAGTCCGGAATAGGAGGTTCCAGTATCAAGACCAAGCTCGGAGGTTCCAGTCTCAAGTCCAAGCTCGGAGGTTCTAGTATCAAATCCTGACTCCGAGGTTCCAGTATCAAGTCCTGACTCTGAGGTTCCAGTATATCAAGTCCTGTCTCCGCGGTTCCAGAATCAAGTCCACGCTCGGAGATTCCAGTATCAAGTCCTGACTCCGAGGTTCCAGTATCTATTCCAAGTTCTGAGGTTCCAGTATCGAGTCCAATCTCTGAGGTTCCTGTATCAAATACTCACTCCGAGGTTACAGTATCAAGTTCTGACTCGGAGGTTCCCGCATCAAATCCTCACTCCGAGGTTCCAGTATCAAGTCCTGACTCCGAGGTTCCAGTATCAAGTCCTCACTCCGAGGTTCCACTATCAAGTCCTGACTCTGAGGTTCCAGTATCAAATACTCACTCCGAGGTTACAGTATCAAGTTCTGACTCGGAGGTTCCAGTATCAAGTCCTGACTCCGAGGATCCAGTATCAAGTCCATCTCGGAGATTCCAGTATCAAGTCCTGACTCCGAGGATCCAGTATCAAGTACTCACTCCGAGCTTCCAGTCTCAAGTCCTGACTCCGAGTTTCCAGTATCAAGTCCAAGCTCGGATATTCCAGTATCAAGTCCTGACTCCGAGTATCCAGTATCAAGTCCATCTCGGAGGTTCCAGTATCAAATCCTGACTCCGAGTATACAGTATCAAGTCCTGACTCCAAGGTTCCAGTATCAACTCCAGGCTAAGGTGTTCCAGTATCAATTCCTGACTCTGAGGTTCCAGTATCAAGTCCATCTCGGAGATTCCAGTATCAAGTCCTGACTCCGAGGTTCCAGTATCAAGTACAAGCTCGGAGGTTCCAGTATCAAGTCCAAGCAAGGAGTTTCCGGTATCAAGTCCTGACTCTGAGGTTCCAGTATCAAGTCCACGTTCGGAAGTTCCCGTATCATGTCCTGACTCCAAGTTTCCAGTTTCAAGTCCTGGCTTGGAGATTCCAGTATCAAGTCCTCATTCCGAGGTTCCAGTCTCAAGTCCTGACTCCGAGGTTCCAGTATCAAGACCAAGCTCGGAGGTTCCAGTCTCAAGTCCAAGCTCGGAGGTTCCAGTATCAACTCCTGACTCTGAGGTTCCAGTATCAAGTCCAAGCTCGGAGGTTCCAGTATCAAGTCCTGACTCCGCGGTTCCAGTATCAAGTCCAAGCTCGGAGGTTCCAGTATCAAGTCCTGACTCCGAGGTTCCAGTATCAAGTCCAAGCTAGGAGGTTCCAGTATCAAATACTCACTCCGTGGTTCCAGTATCAAGTACTGACTCTGAGGTTCCAATATCAAGTCCTCACTCCGAGGATCCAGTATCAAGTCCTGACTCTGAGGTTCCAGTATCAAGTCCTGACTCTGAGTTTCCAGTATCAAATCCTCACTCCGAGGTTCCACTATCAAGTCCTGACTCTGAGGTTCCAGTATCAAATACTCACTCCGAGGTTACAGTATCAAGTTCTGACTCGGAGGTTCCAGTATCAAGTCCTGACTCCGAGGATCCAGTATCAAGTCCATCTCGGAGATTCCAGTATCAAGTCCTGACTCCGAGGATCCAGTATCAAGTCCTCACTCCGAGGTTCCAGTCTCAAGTCCTGACTCCGAGTTTCCAGTATCAAGTCCAAGCTCGGATATTCCAGTATCAAGTCCTGACTCCGAGTATCCAGTATCAAGTCCATCTCGGAGGTTCCAGTATCAAATCCTGACTCCGAGTATCCAGTATCAAGTCCTGACTCCAAGGTTCCATTATCAACTCCAGGCTAAGGTGTTCCAGTATCAATTCCTGACTCTGAGGTTCCAGTATCAAGTCCATCTCGGAGATTCCAGTATCAAGTCCTGACTCCGAGGTTCCAGTATCAAGTCCAAGCTCGGAGGTTCCAGTATCAAGTCCAAGCTCGGAGGTTCCAGTATCAACTCCTGACTCTGAGGTTCCAGTATCAAGTCCAAGCTCGGAGGTTCCAGTATCAAGTCCTGACTCCGCGGTTCCAGTATCAAGTCCAAGCTCGGAGGTTCCAGTATCAAGTCCTGACTCCGAGGTTCCAGTATCAAGTCCAAGCTAGGAGGTTCCAGTATCAAATACTCACTCCGTGGTTCCAGTATCAAGTCCTGACTCTGAGGTTCCAGTATCAAGTCCTCACTCCGAGGATCCAGTATCAAGTCCTGACTCTGAGGTTCCAGTATCAAGTCCTGACTCTGAGTTTCCAGTATCAAATCCTCACACCGAGGTTCCAGTATCAAGTCCTGACTCTGAGGTTCCAGTATCAAGTCCTCACTCCGAGGTTCCAGTATCAAGTCCTGACTCTGAGGTTCCAGTATCAAATACTCACTCCGAGGTTACAGTATCAAGTTCTGACTCGGAGGTTACAGTATCAAGTCCTGACTCCGAGGATCCAGTATCAAGTCCATCTCGGAGATTCCAGTATCAAGTCCTGACTCCGAGGATCCAGTATCAAGTCCTCACTCCGATGTTCCAGTCTCAAGTCCTGACTCGGAGCTTCCAGTATCAAGACCTGGCTCGGAGTTTCCAGTATCAAGTCCTGGCTCGGAGGTTCCAGTATCAAGTCCTGACTCGGAGGTTCCAGTATCAAGTACTGACTCCCAGGTTCCAGTATCAAGTCCAAGCTCAGAGGTTCCAGCATCAAATCCTGACTCCGAGGTTCCAGTCTCAAGTCCTGACTCCGAGTTTCCAGTATCAAGTCCTGACTCCGAAGTTCCAGTATGAAGTCCTGGCTTGGACGTTCCAGTATCAAGTTCTGACTTGGAGATTCCAGTATCAAGTCCAAGCACGGAGGTTCCAGTCTTAAGTCCTGACTCCGAGGTTCCAGTATCAAGTCCAAGCTCGGAGGTTCCAGTATCAACACATGACTCCGAGGTTCCAGTATTAAGTCCAAGCTCGGAGGTCCAAGTATCAAATCCTGACTCCGAGGTTCCAGTATCAAGACCACACTCCGAGGTTCCAGTATCAAGTCCTGACTCCGAAGTTCCAGTATGAAGTCCTGGCTTGGACGTTCCAGTATCAAGTCCCGACTTGGAGATTCCAGTATCAAGTCCAAGCTCGGAGGTTCCAGTCTTAAGTCCTGACTCCGAGGTTCCAGTATAAAGTCCAAGCTCGGAGGTTCCAGTATCAACACATGACTCCGAGGTTCCAGTATTAAGTCCAAGCTCGGAGGTCCCAGTATCAAATCCTGATTCCGAGGTTCCAGTATCAAGACCACACTCCGAGGTTCCAGTCTCAAGTCCTGATTCCGAGTTTCCAGTATGAAGTCCTGACTCGGAGCTTCCAGTATCAACTCCTGGCTTGGAGGTTCCTGTATCAAGTCCTGACTCGGAGATTCCAGTATCAAGCCCAAGCTAGGAGGTTCCAGTATCAAATCCTGACTCCGAGTATCCAGTATCAAGTCCTGACTCCGAGGTTCCAGTATCAAGTCCAAACTCGGAGGTTCCAGTATCAACTCCTGACTCCGGGGTTCCAGTATCAAGTCCAAGCAAGGAGTTTCCAGTATCAAGTCCTGACTCTAAGGTTCCAGTATCAAGTCCAAGCTCGGAGGTTCCAGTATCAAATTCTGACTCCGAGGTTCCAGTATCAAGTCATGGCTCCGGGGTTCCAGTATCAAGTCCATCTCGGAGTTTCCAGTATCAAGTCCTGACTCCGAGGATCCAGTATCAAGTCCATCTCGGAGATTCCAGTATCAAGTCCAGACTCCGAGGATCCAGTATCAAGTCCTCACTCCGAGGTTCCAGTCTCAAGTCCTGACTCCGAGTTTCCAGTATCAAGTCCAGACTCCGAGTATCCAGTATCAAGTCCATCTCGGAGGTTCCAGTATCAAATCCTGACTCCGAGTATCCAGTATCAAGTCCTGACTCTGAGGTTCCAGTATCAAGTCCATCTCGGAGATTCCAGTATCAAGTCCTGACTCCGAGGTTCCAGTATCAAGTCCAAGCTCGGAGGTTCCAGTATCAAGTCCAAGCAAGGAGTTTCCAGTATCAAGTCCTGACTCTGAGGTTCCAGTATCAAGTCCACGTTCGGAAGTTCCCGTATCATGTCCTGACTCCAAGTTTCCAGTTTCAAGTCCTGGCTTGGAGATTCCAGTATCAAGTCCTCATTCCGAGGTTCCAGTCTCAAGTCCTGACTCTGAGGTTCCAGTATCAAGTCCAAGCTCGGAGGTTCCAGTATCAAGTCCTGACTCCGCGGTTCCAGTATCAAGTCCAAGCTCGGAGGTTCCAGTATCAAGTCCTGACTCCGAGGTTCCAGTATCAAGTCCAAGCTAGGAGGTTCCAGTATCAAATACTCACTCCGTGGTTCCAGTATCAAGTCCTGACTCTGAGGTTCCAGTATCAAGTCCTCACTCCGAGGATCCAGTATCAAGTCCTGACTCTGAGGTTCCAGTATCAAGTCCTGACTCTGAGTTTCCAGTATCAAATCCTCACTCCGAGGTTCCAGTATCAAATACTCACTCCGAGGTTACAGTATCAAGTTCTGACTCGGAGGTTCCAGTATCAAGTCCTGACTCCGAGGATCCAGTATCAAGTCCATCTCGGAGATTCCAGTATCAAGTCCTGACTCCGAGGATCCAGTATCAAGTCCTCACTCCGAGGTTCCAGTCTCAAGTCCTGACTCCGAGTTTCCAGTATCAAGTCCAAGCTCGGATATTTCAGTATCAAGACCTGACTCCGAGTATCCAGTATCAAGTCCATCTCGGAGATTCCAGTATCAAGTCCTGACTCTGAGGATCCAGTATCAAGTCCTCACACCGAGGTTCCAGTCTCAAGTCCTGACTCCGAGTTTCCAGTATCGAGTCCAAGCTTGGAGGTTCCAGTATCAAATCCTGACTCCGAGTATCCAGTATCAAGTCCTGACTCCAAGGTTCCAGTATCAACTCCAGGCTAAGGTGTTCCAGTATCAATTCCTGATTCTGAGGTTCCAGTATCAAGTCCATCTCGGAGATTCCAGTATCAAGTCCTGACTCCGAGGTTCCAGTATCAAGTCCAAGCTCGGATGTTCCAGTATCAAGTCCAAGCAAGGAGTTTCCAGTATCAAGTCCTGACTCTGAGGTTCCAGTATCAAGTCCACGTTCGGAAGTTCCCGTATCATGTCCTGACTCCAAGTTTCCAGTTTCAAGTCCTGGCTTGGAGATTCCAGTATCAAGTCCTCATTCCGAGGTTGCAGTCTCAAGTCCTGACTCCGAGGTTCCAGTATCAAGTCCTGACTCTGAGGTTCCAGTATAAAGTCCTGACGCCGAGGTTCCAGTATCAAGTACGGAATCGGAGGTTCCAGTATCAAGTCATGAAACCGAGGTTCCAGTATCAAATCCAAGCTCGGAGGTTCCAGTATCAAGTCCTGACTCCGAGGTTGCAGTATCAAGTCCTGACTCCAAGGGTCCAGTATCAAGTCCAGGCTAAGGTGTTCCAGTATCAATTCCTGACTCTGAGGTTCCAGTATCAAGACCATCTCGGAGATTCCAGTATCAAGTCCTCACTCAGAGGTTCCAGTCTCAAGTCCTGACTCGGAGCTTCCAGTATCAAGACCTGGCTCGGAGTTTCCAGTATCAAGTCCTGGCTCGGAGGTTCCAGTATCAAGTCCTGACTCGGAGGTTCCAGTATCAAGTCCTGACTCCAAGGTTCCAGTATCAAGTCCAAGCTCGGAGGTTCCAGTATCAAATCCTGACTCCGAGGTTCCAGTCTCAAGTCCTGACTCCGAGGTTCCAGTATCAAGTCCTGACTCCGAAGTTCCAGTATGAAGTCCTGGCTTGGACGTTCCAGTATCAAGTCCTGACTTGGAGATTCCAGTATCAAGTCCAAGCTCGGAGGTTCCAGTCTCAAGTCCTGACTCCGATTTTCCAGTATCAAGTCCAAGCTCGGATATTTCAGTATCAAGACCTGACTCCGAGTATCCAGTATCAAGTCCATCTCGGAGATTCCAGTATCAAGTCCTGACTCTGAGGATCCAGTATCAAGTCCTCACACCGAGGTTCCAGTCTCAAGTCCTGACTCCGAGTTTCCAGTATCGAGTCCAAGCTTGGAGGTTCCAGTATCAAATCCTGACTCCGAGTATCCAGTATCAAGTCCTGACTCCAAGGTTCCAGTATCAACTCCAGGCTAAGGTGTTCCAGTATCAATTCCTGATTCTGAGGTTCCAGTATCAAGTCCATCTCGAAGATTCCAGTATCAAGTCCTGACTCCGAGGTTCCAGTATCAAGTCCAAGCTCGGATGTTCCAGTATCAAGTCCAAGCAAGGAGTTTCCAGTATCAAGTCCTGACTCTGAGGTTCCAGTATCAAGTCCACGTTCGGAAGTTCCCGTATCATGTCCTGACTCCAAGTTTCCAGTTTCAAGTCCTGGCTTGGAGATTCCAGTATCAAGTCCTCATTCCGAGGTTGCAGTCTCAAGTCCTGACTCCGAGGTTCCAGTATCAAGTCCTGACTCTGAGGTTCCAGTATAAAGTCCTGACGCCGAGGTTCCAGTATCAAGTACGGAATCGGAGGTTCCAGTATCAAGTCATGAAACCGAGGTTCCAGTATCAAATCCAAGCTCGGAGGTTCCAGTATCAAGTCCTGACTCCGAGGTTGCAGTATCAAGTCCTGACTCCAAGGGTCCAGTATCAAGTCCAGGCTAAGGTGTTCCAGTATCAATTCCTGACTCTGAGGTTCCAGTATCAAGACCATCTCGGAGATTCCAGTATCAAGTCCTCACTCAGAGGTTCCAGTCTCAAGTCCTGACTCGGAGCTTCCAGTATCAAGACCTGGCTCGGAGTTTCCAGTATCAAGTCCTGGCTCGGAGGTTCCAGTATCAAGTCCTGACTCGGAGGTTCCAGTATCAAGTCCTGACTCCAAGGTTCCAGTATCAAGTCCAAGCTCGGAGGTTCCAGTATCAAATCCTGACTCCGAGGTTCCAGTCTCAAGTCCTGACTCCGAGGTTCCAGTATCAAGTCCTGACTCCGAAGTTCCAGTATGAAGTCCTGGCTTGGACGTTCCAGTATCAAGTCCTGACTTGGAGATTCCAGTATCAAGTCCAAGCTCGGAGGTTCCAGTCTTAAGTCCTGACTCCGAGGTTCCAGTATCAAGTCCAAACTCGGAGTTTCCAGTATCAACTCCTGACTCCGAGGTTCCAGTATCAAGTCCAAGCTCGGAGGTCCCATTATCAAATCCTGACTCCGAGGTTCCAGTATCAAGACCACACTCCGAGGTTTCAGTCTCAAGTCCTGATTCCGAGTTTCCAGTATGAAGTCCTGACTCGGAGCTTCCAGTATCAACTCCTGGCTTGGTGGTTCCAGTATCAAGTCCTGACTCGGAGATTCCAGTATCAAGTCCAAGCTAGGAGGTTCCATTATCAAGTCCTGACTCTGAGGTTCCAGTATCAAGTCCAAGCTCGGAGATTCGAGTATCAAGTCCTGACTCCGAGTTTCCAGTATCAAGTCCTGACTCCTAGGTACCAGTATCAGATCCAAGCTCGGAGGTTCCAGTATCAAGTCCGGAATAGGAGGTTCCAGTATCAAGACCAAGCTCGGAGGTTCCAGTCTCAAGTCCAAGCTCGGAGGTTCTAGTATCAAATCCTGACTCCGAGGTTCCAGTATCAAGTCCTGACTCTGAGGTTCCAGTATATCAAGTCCTGTCTCCGCGGTTCCAGAATCAAGTCCACGCTCGGAGATTCCAGTATCAAGTCCTGACTCCGAGGTTCCAGTATCTATTCCAAGCTCGGAGGTTCCAGTATCGAGTCCAAGCTCGGAGGTTCCAGTATCAAATCCTGACTCCGAGTATCCAGTATCAAGTCCTGACTCCGAGTTTCCAGTATCAACTCATGACTCCGAGGTTCCAGTAACAAGTCCAAGCTCGGAGGTTCCAGTATCAAGTCCTGACTCTGAGGTTCCAGTATCAAGTCCAAGCTCGGAGGTTCCAGTATCAAGTCCTGACTCCGAGGTTCCAGTATTAAGTCCAAGCTTGGAGGTACCAGTATCAAATACTCACTCCGAGGTTCCAGTATCAAATCCTCACTCCGAGGTTCCAGTATCAAGTCCTGACTCTGAGGCTCCAGTATCAAGTCCTGACTCTGAGTTTCCAGCATCAAATCCTCACTCCGAGGTTCCAGTATCAAGTAGTGACTCTGAGGTTCCAGTATCAAGTCCAAACTCGGAGTTTCCAGTATCAACTCCTGACTCCGAGGTTCCAGTATCAAGTCCAAGCTCGGAGGTCCCATTATCAAATCCTGACTCCGAGGTTCCAGTATCAAGACCACACTCCGAGGTTTCAGTCTCAAGTCCTGATTCCGAGTTTCCAGTATGAAGTCCTGACTCGGAGCTTCCAGTATCAACTCCTGGCTTGGTGGTTCCAGTATCAAGTCCTGACTCGGAGATTCCAGTATCAAGTCCAAGCTAGGAGGTTCCATTATCAAGTCCTGACTCTGAGGTTCCAGTATCAAGTCCAAGCTCGGAGATTCGAGTATCAAGTCCTGACTCCGAGTTTCCAGTATCAAGTCCTGACTCCTAGGTACCAGTATCAGATCCAAGCTCGGAGGTTCCAGTATCAAGTCCGGAATAGGAGGTTCCAGTATCAAGACCAAGCTCGGAGGTTCCAGTCTCAAGTCCAAGCTCGGAGGTTCTAGTATCAAATCCTGACTCCGAGGTTCCAGTATCAAGTCCTGACTCTGAGGTTCCAGTATATCAAGTCCTGTCTCCGCGGTTCCAGAATCAAGTCCACGCTCGGAGATTCCAGTATCAAGTCCTGACTCCGAGGTTCCAGTATCTATTCCAAGCTCGGAGGTTCCAGTATCGAGTCCAAGCTCGGAGGTTCCAGTATCAAATCCTGACTCCGAGTATCCAGTATCAAGTCCTGACTCCGAGTTTCCAGTATCAACTCATGACTCCGAGGTTCCAGTAACAAGTCCAAGCTCGGAGGTTCCAGTATCAAGTCCTGACTCTGAGGTTCCAGTATCAAGTCCAAGCTCGGAGGTTCCAGTATCAAGTCCTGACTCCGAGGTTCCAGTATTAAGTCCAAGCTTGGAGGTACCAGTATCAAATACTCACTCCGAGGTTCCAGTATCAAATCCTCACTCCGAGGTTCCAGTATCAAGTCCTGACTCTGAGGCTCCAGTATCAAGTCCTGACTCTGAGTTTCCAGCATCAAATCCTCACTCCGAGGTTCCAGTATCAAGTAGTGACTCTGAGGTTCCAGTATCAAGTCCTCACTCCGAGGTTCCAGTATCAAGTCCTCACTCCGAGGTTCCAGTATCAAGTCCTGACTCTGAGGTTCAGGTATCAAATACTCACTCCGAGGTTACAGTATCAAGTTCTGACTCGGAGGTTCCCGTATCAAGTCCTGACTCCGAGGATCCAGTATCAAGTCCATCTCGGAGATTCCAGTATCAAGTCCTCACTCCGAGGATCCAGTATCAAGTCCATCTCGGAGATTCCAGTATCAAGTCCTGACTCCGAGGATCCAGTATCAAGTCCACACTCCGAGGTTCCAGTCTCAAGTCCTGACTCCGAGTTTCCAGTATCAAGTCCAAGCTCGGATGTTCCAGTATCAAGTCCTGACTCCGAGTATCCAGTATCAAGTCCATCTCGGAGATTCCAGTATCAAGTCCTCACTCCGAGGTTCCAGTCTCAAGTCCTGACTCCGAGTTTCCAGTATCGAGTCCAAGCTCAGAGGTTCCAGTATCAAATCCTGACTCCGAGTATCCAGTATCAAGTCCTGACTCCGAGGTTCCAGTATCAAGTACTGACTCTGAGGTTCCAGTATATCAAGTCCTGTCTCCGCGGTTCCAGTATCAAGTCCAAGCTCGGAGATTCCAGTATCACGTCCTGACTCCGAGGTTCCAGTATCAAGTCCAAGCTCGGAGGTCCCATTATCAAATCCTGACTCCGAAGTTCCAGTATCAAGACCACACTCCGAGGTTTCAGTCTCAAGTCCTGATTCCGAGTTTCCAGTATGAAGTCCTGACTCGGAGCTTCCAGTATCAACTCCTGGCTTGGTGGTTCCAGTATCAAGTCCTGACTCGGGGATTCCAGTATCAAGTCCAAGCTAGGAGGTTCCATTATTAAGTCCTGACTCCGAGGTTCCAGTATCAAGTCCAAGCTCGGAGATTCGAGTATCAAGTCCTGACTCCGAGTTTCCAGTATCAAGACCTGACTCCTAGGTACCAGTATCAGATCCAAGCTCGGAGGTTCCAGTATCAAGTCCGGAATAGGAGGTTCCAGTATCAAGTCATGACTCCGAGGTTCCAGTATCAAGACCAAGCTCGGAGGTTCCAGTCTCAAGTCCAAGCTCGGAGGTTCTAGTAGCAAATCCTGACTCCGAGGTTCCAGTATCAAGTCCTGACTCTGAGGTTCCAGTATATCAAGTCCTGTCTCCGCGGTTCCAGAATCAAGTCCACGCTCGGAGATTCCAGTATCAAGTCCTGACTCCGAGGTTCCAGTATCTATTCCAAGCTCGGAGGTTCCAGTATCGAGTCCAAGCTCGGAGGTTCCAGTATCAAATCCTGACTCCGAGTATCCAGTATCAAGTCCTGACTCCGAGTTTCCAGTATCAACTCCTGACTCCGAGGTTCCAGTAACAAGTCCAAGCTCGAGGTTCCAGTATCAAGTCCTGACTCCGAGGTTCCAGTATCAAGTCCAAGCTCGGAGGTTCCAGTATCAAGTCCTGACTCCGAGGTTCCAGTATTAAGTCCAAGCTCGGAGGTACCAGTATCAAATACTCACTCCGAGGTTCCAGTATCAAATCCTCACTCCGAGGTTCCAGTATCAAGTCCTGACTCCGAGGTTCCAGTATCAAGTCCTGACTCTGAGTTTCCAGTATCAAATCCTCACTCCGAGGTTCCAGTATCAAGTCCTGACTCTGAGTTTCCAGTATCAAGTCCTCACTCCGAGGTTCCAGTATCAAGTCCTCACTCCGAGGTTCCAGTATCAAGTCCTGACTCTGAGGTTCAGGTATCAAATACTCACTCCGAGGTTACAGTATCAAGTTCTGACTCGGAGGTTCCCGTATCAAGTCCTGACTCCGAGGATCCAGTATCAAGTCCATCTCGGAGATTCCAGTATCAAGTCCTCACTCCGAGGATCCAGTATCAAGTCCATCTCGGAGATTCCAGTATCAAGTCCTGACTCCGAGGATCCAGTATCAAGTCCACACTCCGAGGTTCCAGTCTCAAGTCCTGACTCCGAGTTTCCAGTATCAAGTCCAAGCTCGGATGTTCCAGTATCAAGTCCTGACTCCGAGTATCCAGTATCAAGTCCATCTCGGAGATTCCAGTATCAAGTCCTCACTCCGAGGTTCCAGTCTCAAGTCCTGATGCCGAGGTTCCAGTATCAAGTACGGAATCGGAGGTTCCAGTATCAAGTCATGAAACCGAGGTTCCAGTATCAAATCCAAGCTCGGAGGTTCCAGTATCAAGTCCTGACTCCGAGGTTCCAGTATCAAGTCCTGAGTCCAAGGGTCCAGTATCAAGTGCAGGCTAAGGTGTTCCAGTATCAATTCCTGACTCTGACGTTCCAGTATCAAGTCCATCTCGGAGATTCCAGTATCAAGACCTGACTCCGAGGTTCCAGAATCAAGTCCAAGCTAGGAGGTTCCAGTATCAAGTCCTGACTCCGAGGATCCAGTATCAAGTCCTCACTCCGAGGTTCCAGTCTCAAGTCCTAACTCGGAGCTTCCAGTATCTAGTCCTGGCACGGAGGTTCCAGTATCAAGTCCTGACTCGGAGGTTCCAGTTTTAAGTCCTGACTCCGAGAATCCAGTATCAAGTCCTGACTCCGAAGTTCCAGTAAGAAGTCCTGGCTTGGACGTTCCAGTATCAAGTCCTGACTTGGAGATTCCAGTATCAAGTCCAAGCTCGGAGGTTCCAGTTTTAAGTCCTGACTCCGAGGTTCCAGTATCAAGTCCAAGCTCGGAGGTTCCAGTATCAACTCCTGACTCCGAGGTTCCAGTATCAAGTCCAAGCTCGGAGGTCCCAGTATCAAATCCTGACTCCGAGGTTCCAGTATCAAGACCACACTCCGAGGTTCCAGTTTCAAGTCCTGATTCCGAGTTTCCAGTATGAAGTCTTGACTCGGAGCTTCCAGTATCAACTCCTGGCTTGGAGGTTCCAGTATCAAGTCCTGACTCGGAGATTCCAGTATCACGTCCAAGCTAGGAGGTTCCATTATCAAGTCCTGACTCGGAGGTTCCAGTATCTAGTCCAAGCTCGGAGATTCGAGTATCAAGTCCTGACTCCGAGTTTCCAGTATCAAGTCCTGACTCCTAGGTACCAGTATCAGATCCAAGCTCGGAGGTTCCAGTATCAAGTCCGGAATAGGAGGTTCCAGTATCAAGTCATGACTCCGAGGTTCCAGTATCAAGACCAAGCTCGGAGGTTCCAGTCTCAAGTCCAAGCTCGGAGGTTCTAGTATCAAATCCTGACTCCGAGGTTCCAGTATCAAGTCCTGACTCTGAGGTTCCAGTATATCAAGTCCTGTCTCCGCGGTTCCAGTATCAAGTCCAAGCTCGGAGATTCCAGTATCAAGTCCTGACTCCGAGGTTCCAGTATCTATTCCAAGCTCGGAGGTTCCAGTATCGAGTCCAAGCTCGGAGGTTCCAGTATCAACTCCTGACTCCGAGTTTCCAGTAACAAGTCCAAGCTCGGAGGTTCCAGTATCAAGTCCTGACTCCGAGGTTCCAGTATTTAGTCCAAGCTCGGAGGTTCCAGTATCAAGTCCTGACTCCGAGGTTCCAGTATTAAGTCCAAGCTCGGAGGTACCAGTATCAAATACTCACTCCGAGGTTCCAGTATCAAATCCTCACTCCGAGGTTCCAGTATCAAGTCCTGACTCTGAGGTTCCAGTATCAAGTCCAGACCTTGAGTTTCCAGTATCAAATCCTCACTCCGAGGTTCCAGTATCAAGTCCTGACTCTGAGGTTCCAGTATCAAGTCCTCACTCCGAGGTTCCAGTATCAAGTCCTCACTCCGAGGTTCCAGTATCAAGTCCTGACTCTGAGGTTCAGGTATCAAATACTCACTCCGAGGTTACAGTATCAAGTTCTGACTCGGAGGTTCCCGTATCAAGTCCTGACTCCGAGGATCCAGTATCAAGTCCATCTCGGAGATTCCAGTATCAAGTCCTCACTCCGAGGATCCAGTATCAAGTCCATCTCGGAGATTCCAGTATCAAGTCCTGACTCCGAGGATCCAGTATCAATTCCACACTCCGAGGTTCCAGTCTCAAGTCCTGACTCCGAGTTTCCAGTATCAAGTCCAAGCTCGGAGGTTCCAGTATCAAATCCTGACTCCGAGTATCCAGTATCAAGTCCTGACTCCGAGGTTCCAGTATCAAGTCCTGACTCTGAGGTTCCAGTATATCAAGTCCTGTCTCCGCGGTTCCAGTATCAAGTCCAAGCTCGGAGATTCCAGTATCACGTCCTGACTCCGAGGTTCCAGTATCTATTCCAAACTCGGAGGTTCCAGTATCAACTCCTGACTCCGATGTTCCAGTATCAAGTCCTGACTCCGGGTTTCCAGTATCAAGACCTGACTCTGAGGTTCCAGTATCAAGTCCACGTTCGGAAGTTCCCGTATCATGTCCTGACTCCAAGTTTCCAGTTTCAAGTCCTGGCTTGGAGATTCCAGTATCAAGTCCTCACTCCGAGGTTCCAGTATCAAGTCCTGACTCCGAAGTTCCAGTATGAAGTCCTGGCTTGGACGTTCCAGTATCAAGTCCAAGCTCGGAGGTTCCAGTCTTAAGTCCTGACTCCGAGGTTCCAGTATCAAGTCCAAACTCGGAGTTTCCAGTATCAACTCCTGACTCCGAGGTTCCAGTATCAAGTCCAAGCTCGGAGGTCCCATTATCAAATCCTGACTCCGAGGTTCCAGTATCAAGACCACACTCCGAGGTTTCAGTCTCAAGTCCTGATTCCGAGTTTCCAGTATGAAGTCCTGACTCGGAGCTTCCAGTATCAACTCCTGGCTTGGTGGTTCCAGTATCAAGTCCTGACTCGGAGATACCAGTATCAAGTCCAAGCTAGGAGGTTCCATTATCAAGTCCTGACTCTGAGGTTCCAGTATCAAGTCCAAGCTCGGAGATTCGAGTATCAAGTCCTGACTCCGAGTTTCCAGTATCAAGTCCTGACTCCTAGGTACCAGTATCAGATACAAGCTCGGAGGTTCCAGTATCAAGTCCGGAATAGGAGGTTCCAGTATCAAGTCATGACTCCGAGGTTCCAGTATCAAGACAAAGCTCGGAGGTTCCAGTCTCAAGTCCAAGCTCGGAGGTTCTAGTATCAAATCCTGACTCCGAGGTTCCAGTATCAATTCCTGACTCCGAGGTTCCAGATTCAAGTCCAAGCTCGGAGGTTCCAGTATCAAGTCCTGACTCCGAGGTTCCAGTATTAAGTCCAAGCTCGGAGGTACCAGTATCAAATACTCCCTCCGAGGTTCCAGTATCAAATCCTCACTCCGAGGTTCCAGTATCAAGTCCTGACTCTGAGGTTCCAGTATCAAGTCCTGACTCTGAGTTTCCAGTATCAAATCCTCACTCCGAGGTTCCAGTATCAAGTCCTGACTCTGAGGTTCCAGTATCAAGTTCTCACTCCGAGGTTCCAGTATCAAGTCCTCACTCCGAAGTTCCAGTATGAAGACCTGACTCTGAGGTTCAGGTATCAAATACTCACTCCGAGGTTAGAGTATCAAGTCCTCACTCCGAGGATCCAGTATCAAGCCCATCTCGGAGATTCCAGTATCAAGACCTGACTCCGAGGTTCCAGAATCAAGTCCAAGCTCGGAGGTTCCAGTATCAAGTCCTGACTCCGAGGATCCAGTATCAAGTCCTCACTCCGAGGTTCCAGTCTCAAGTCCTAACTCGGAGCTTCCAGTATCAAGTCCTGGCACGGAGGTTCCAGTATCAAGTCCTGACTCGGAGGTTCCAGTTTTAAGTCCTGACTCCCAGAATCCAGTATCAAGTCCTGACTCCGAAGTTCCAGTATGAAGTCCTGGCTTGGACGTTCCAGTATCAAGTCCTGACTTGGAGATTCCAGTATCAAGTCCAAGCTCGGAGGTTCCAGTTTTAAGTCCTGACTCCGAGTTTCCAGTATCAAGTCCAAGCTCGGAGGTTCCAGTATCAACTCCTGACTCCGAGGTTCCAGTATCAAGTCCAAGCTCGGAGGTCCCAGTATCAAATCCTGACTCCGAGGTTCCAGTATCAAGACCAAGCTCGGAGGTTCCAGTCTCAAGTCCAAGCTCGGAGGTTCTAGTATCAAATCCTGACTCCGAGGTTCCAGTATCAAGTCCTGACTCTGAGGTTCCAGTATATCAAGTCCTGTCTCCGCGGTTCCAGTATCAAGTCCAAGCTCGGAGATTCCAGTATCAAGTCCTGACTCCGAGGTTCCAGTATCTATTCCAAGCTCGGAGGTTCCAGTATCGAGTCCAAGCTCGGAGGTTCCAGTATCAACTCCTGACTCCGAGTTTCCAGTAACAAGTCCAAGCTCGGAGGTTCCAGTATCAAGTCCTGACTCCGAGGTTCCAGTATTTAGTCCAAGCTCGGAGGTTCCAGTATCAAGTCCTGACTCCGAGGTTCCAGTATTAAGTCCAAGCTCGGAGGTACCAGTATCAAATACTCACTCCGAGGTTCCAGTATCAAATCCTCACTCCGAGGTTCCAGTATCAAGTCCTGACTCTGAGGTTCCAGTATCAAGTCCAGACCTTGAGTTTCCAGTATCAAATCCTCACTCCGAGGTTCCAGTATCAAGTCCTGACTCTGAGGTTCCAGTATCAAGTCCTCACTCCGAGGTTCCAGTATCAAGTCCTCACTCCGAGGTTCCAGTATCAAGTCCTGACTCTGAGGTTCAGGTATCAAATACTCACTCCGAGGTTACAGTATCAAGTTCTGACTCGGAGGTTCCCGTATCAAGTCCTGACTCCGAGGATCCAGTATCAAGTCCATCTCGGAGATTCCAGTATCAAGTCCTCACTCCGAGGATCCAGTATCAAGTCCATCTCGGAGATTCCAGTATCAAGTCCTGACTCCGAGGATCCAGTATCAATTCCACACTCCGAGGTTCCAGTCTCAAGTCCTGACTCCGAGTTTCCAGTATCAAGTCCAAGCTCGGAGGTTCCAGTATCAAATCCTGACTCCGAGTATCCAGTATCAAGTCCTGACTCCGAGGTTCCAGTATCAAGTCCTGACTCTGAGGTTCCAGTATATCAAGTCCTGTCTCCGCGGTTCCAGTATCAAGTCCAAGCTCGGAGATTCCAGTATCACGTCCTGACTCCGAGGTTCCAGTATCTATTCCAAACTCGGAGGTTCCAGTATCAACTCCTGACTCCGATGTTCCAGTATCAAGTCCTGACTCCGGGTTTCCAGTATCAAGACCTGACTCTGAGGTTCCAGTATCAAGTCCACGTTCGGAAGTTCCCGTATCATGTCCTGACTCCAAGTTTCCAGTTTCAAGTCCTGGCTTGGAGATTCCAGTATCAAGTCCTCACTCCGAGGTTCCAGTATCAAGTCCTGACTCCGAAGTTCCAGTATGAAGTCCTGGCTTGGACGTTCCAGTATCAAGTCCTGACTTGGAGATTCCAGTATCAAGTCCAAGCTCGGAGGTTCCAGTCTTAAGTCCTGACTCCGAGGTTCCAGTATCAAGTCCAAACTCGGAGTTTCCAGTATCAACTCCTGACTCCGAGGTTCCAGTATCAAGTCCAAGCTCGGAGGTCCCATTATCAAATCCTGACTCCGAGGTTCCAGTATCAAGACCACACTCCGAGGTTTCAGTCTCAAGTCCTGATTCCGAGTTTCCAGTATGAAGTCCTGACTCGGAGCTTCCAGTATCAACTCCTGGCTTGGTGGTTCCAGTATCAAGTCCTGACTCGGAGATACCAGTATCAAGTCCAAGCTAGGAGGTTCCATTATCAAGTCCTGACTCTGAGGTTCCTGTATCAAGTCCAAGCTCGGAGATTCGAGTATCAAGTCCTGACTCCGAGTTTCCAGTATCAAGTCCTGACTCCTAGGTACCAGTATCAGATACAAGCTCAGAGGTTCCAGTATCAAGTCCGGAATAGGAGGTTCCAGTATCAAGTCATGACTCCGAGGTTCCAGTATCAAGACAAAGCTCGGAGGTTCCAGTCTCAAGTCCAAGCTCGGAGGTTCTAGTATCAAATCCTGACTCCGAGGTTCCAGTATCAATTCCTGACTCCGAGGTTCCAGATTCAAGTCCAAGCTCGGAGGTTCCAGTATCAAGTCCTGACTCCGAGGTTCCAGTATTAAGTCCAAGCTCGGAGGTACCAGTATCAAATACTCCCTCCGAGGTTCCAGTATCAAATCCTCACTCCGAGGTTCCAGTATCAAGTCCTGACTCTGAGGTTCCAGTATCAAGTCCTGACTCTGAGTTTCCAGTATCAAATCCTCACTCCGAGGTTCCAGTATCAAGTCCTGACTCTGAGGTTCCAGTATCAAGTTCTCACTCCGAGGTTCCAGTATCAAGTCCTCACTCCGAAGTTCCAGTATGAAGTCCTGACTCTGAGGTTCAGGTATCAAATACTCACTCCGAGGTTAGAGTATCAAGTCCTCACTCCGAGGATCCAGTATCAAGCCCATCTCGGAGATTCCAGTATCAAGACCTGACTCCGAGGTTCCAGAATCAAGTCCAAGCTCGGAGGTTCCAGTATCAAGTCCTGACTCCGAGGATCCAGTATCAAGTCCTCACTCCGAGGTTCCAGTCTCAAGTCCTAACTCGGAGCTTCCAGTATCAAGTCCTGGCACGGAGGTTCCAGTATCAAGTCCTGACTCGGAGGTTCCAGTTTTAAGTCCTGACTCCCAGAATCCAGTATCAAGTCCTGACTCCGAAGTTCCAGTATGAAGTCCTGGCTTGGACGTTCCAGTATCAAGTCCTGACTTGGAGATTCCAGTATCAAGTCCAAGCTCGGAGGTTCCAGTTTTAAGTCCTGACTCCGAGTTTCCAGTATCAAGTCCAAGCTCGGAGGTTCCAGTATCAACTCCTGACTCCGAGGTTCCAGTATCAAGTCCAAGCTCGGAGGTCCCAGTATCAAATCCTGACTCCGAGGTTCCAGTTTCAAGACCACACTCCGAGGTTCCAGTCTCAAGTCCTGATTCTGAGTTTCCAGTATGAAGTCCTGACTCGGAGCTTCCAGTATCAACTCCTGGCTTGCAGGTTCCAGAATCAAGTCCTGACTCGGAGATTCCAGTATCAAGTCCAAGCTAGGAGGTTCCATTATCAAGTCCTGACTCTGAGGTTCCAGTATCTATTCCAAACTCGGAGGTTCCAGTATCAACTCCTGACTCCGATGTTCCAGTATCAAGTCCTGACTCCGGTTTCCAGTATCAAGACCTGACTCTGAGGTTCCAGTATCAAGTCCACGTTCGGAAGTTCCCGTATCATGTCCTGACTCCAAGTTTCCAGTTTCAAGTCCTGTCTTGGAGATTCCAGTATCAAGTCCTCACTCCGAGGTTCCAGTATCAAGTCCTGACTCCGAAGTTCCAGTATGAAGTCCTGGCTTGGACGTTCCAGTATCAAGTCCTGACTTGGAGATTCCAGTATCAAGTCCAAGCTCGGAGGTTCCAGTCTTAAGTCCTGACTCCGAGGTTCCAGTATCAAGTCCAAACTCGGAGTTTCCAGTATCAACTCCTGACTCCGAGGTTCCAGTATCAAGTCCAAGCTCGGAGGTCCCATTATCAAATCCTGACTCCGAGGTTCCAGTATCAAGACCACACTCCGAGGTTTCAGTCTCAAGTCCTGATTCCGAGTTTCCAGTATGAAGTCCTGACTCGGAGCTTCCAGTATCAACTCCTGGCTTGGTGGTTCCAGTATCAAGTCCAAGCTAGGAGGTTCCATTATCAAGTCCTGACTCTGAGGTTCCAGTATCAAGTCCAAGCTCGGAGATTCGAGTATCAAGTCCTGACTCCGAGTTTCCAGTATCAAGTCCTGACTCCTAGGTACCAGTATCAGATCCAAGCTCGGAGGTTCCAGTATCAAGTCCGGAATAGGAGGTTCCAGTATCAAGTCATGACTCCGAGGTTCCAGTATCAAGACCAAGCTCGGAAGTTCCAGTCTCAAGTCCAAGCTCGGAGGTTCTAGTATCAAATCCTGACTCCGAGGTTCCAGTATCAAGTCCTGACTCTGAGGTTCCAGTATATCAAGTCCTGTCTCCGCGGTTCCAGAATCAAGTCCACGCTCGGAGATTCCAGTATCAAGTCCTGACTCCGAGGTTCCAGTATCTATTCCAAACTCGGAGGTTCCAGTATCAACTCCTGACTCCGATGTTCCAGTATCAAGTCCTGACTCCGGTTTCCAGTATCAAGACCTGACTCTGAGGTTCCAGTATCAAGTCCACGTTCGGAAGTTCCCGTATCATGTCCTGACTCCAAGTTTCCAGTTTCAAGTCCTGTCTTGGAGATTCCAGTATCAAGTCCTCACTCCGAGGTTCCAGTATCAAGTCCTGACTCCGAAGTTCCAGTATGAAGTCCTGGCTTGGACGTTCCAGTATCAAGTCCTGACTTGGAGATTCCAGTATCAAGTCCAAGCTCGGAGGTTCCAGTCTTAAGTCCTGACTCCGAGGTTCCAGTATCAAGTCCAAACTCGGAGTTTCCAGTATCAACTCCTGACTCCGAGGTTCCAGTATCAAGTCCAAGCTCGGAGGTCCCATTATCAAATCCTGACTCCGAGGTTCCAGTATCAAGACCACACTCCGAGGTTTCAGTCTCAAGTCCTGATTCCGAGTTTCCAGTATGAAGTCCTGACTCGGAGCTTCCAGTATCAACTCCTGGCTTGGTGGTTCCAGTATCAAGTCCAAGCTAGGAGGTTCCATTATCAAGTCCTGACTCTGAGGTTCCAGTATCAAGTCCAAGCTCGGAGATTCGAGTATCAAGTCCTGACTCCGAGTTTCCAGTATCAAGTCCTGACTCCTAGGTACCAGTATCAGATCCAAGCTCGGAGGTTCCAGTATCAAGTCCGGAATAGGAGGTTCCAGTATCAAGTCATGACTCCGAGGTTCCAGTATCAAGACCAAGCTCGGAAGTTCCAGTCTCAAGTCCAAGCTCGGAGGTTCTAGTATCAAATCCTGACTCCGAGGTTCCAGTATCAAGTCCTGACTCTGAGGTTCCAGTATATCAAGTCCTGTCTCCGCGGTTCCAGAATCAAGACCACGCTCGGAGATTCCAGTATCAAGTCCTGACTCCGAGGTTCCAGTATCTATTCCAAGCTCGGAGGTTCCAGAATCAAATCATGACTCCGAGTATCCAGTATCAAGTCCTGACTCCGAGTTTCCATTATCAACTCCTGACTCCGAGGTTCCAGTAACAAGTCCAAGCTCGGAGGTTCCAGTATCAAGTCCTGACTCCGAGGTTCCAGTATCAAGTCCAAGCTCGGAGGTTCCAGTATCAAGTCCTGACTACGAGGTTCCAGTATTAAGTCCAAGCTCGGAGGTACCAGTATCAAATACTCACTCCGAGGTTCCAGTATCAAATCCTCACTCCGAGGTTCCAGTATCAAGCCCTGACTCTGAGGTTCCAGTATCAAGTCCTGACTCTGAGTTTCCAGTATCAAATCCTCACTCTAAGGTTCCAGTATCAAGTCCTGACTCTGAGGTTCCAGTATCAAGTCCTCACTCCGAGTTTCCAGAATCAAGTCCTCACTCCGAGGTTCCAGTATCAAGTCCTGACTCTGAGGTTCAGGTATCAAATACTCACTCCGAGGTTACAGTATCAAGTTCTGACTCGGAGGTTCCCGTATCAAGTCCTGACTCCGAGGATCCAGTATCAAGTCCATCTCGGAGATTCCAGTATCAAGTCCTCACTCCGAGGATCCAGTATCAAATCCATCTCGGAGATTCCAGTATCAAGTCCATCTCGGAGATTCCAGTATCAAGTCCTCACTCCGAGGTTCCAGTCTCAGGTCCTGACTCCGAGTTTCCAGTATCGAGTCCAAGCTCGGAGTTTCCAGTATCAAATCCTGACTCCGAGTATCCAGTATCAAGTCCTGACTCCGAGGTTCCAGTATCAAGTACTGACTCTGAGGTTCCAGTATATCAAGTCCTGTCTCCGCGGTTCCAGTATCAAGTCCAAGCTCGGAGATTCCAGTATCACGTCCTGACTCCGAGGTTCCAGTATCTATTCCAAACTCGGAGGTTCCAGTATCAACTCCTGACTCCGATGTTCCAGTATCAAGTCCTGACTCCGGGTTTCCAGTATCAAGACCTGACTCTGAGGTTCCAGTATCAAGTCCACGTTCGGAAGTTCCCGTATCATGTCCTGACTCCAAGTTTCCAGTTTCAAGTCCTGGCTTGGAGATTCCAGAATCAAGTCCTCACTCCGAGCTTCCAGTCTCAAGTCCTGACTCCGAGGTTCCAGTATCAAGTCCTGAATCTGAGGTTCCAGTATAAAGTCCTGACGCCGAGGTTCCAGTATCAAGTACGGAATCGGAGGTTCCAGTATCAAGTCATGAAACCGAGGTTCCAGTATCAAATCCAAGCTCGGAGGTTCCAGTATCAAGTCCTGACTCCGAGGTTCCAGTATCAAGTCCTGACTCCAAGGGTCCAGTATCAAGTCCAGGCTAAGGTGTTCCAGTATCAATTCCTGACTCTGAGGTTCCAGTATCAAGTCCATCTCGGAGATTCCAGTATCAAGACCTGACTCCGAGGTTCCAGAATCAAGTCCAAGCTCGGAGGTTCCAGTATCAAGTCCTGACTCCGAGGATCCAGTATCAAGTCCTCACTCCGAGGATCCAGTCTCAAGTCCTATCTCGGAGCTTCCAGTATCAAGTCCTGGCACGGAGGTTCCAGTATCAAGTCCTGACTCGGAGGTTAAAGTTTTAAGTCCTGACTCCGAGAATCCAGTATCAAGTCCTGACTCCGAAGTTCCAGTATGAAGTCCTGGCTTGGACGTTCCAGTATCAAGTCCTGACTTGGAGATTCCAGTATCAAGTCCAAGCTCGGAGGTTCCAGTTTTAAGTCCTGACTCCGAGGTTCCAGTATCAAGTCCAAGCTCGGAGGTTCCAGTACCAACTCCTGACTCCGAGGTTCCAGTATCAAGTCCAAGCTCGGAGGTCCCAGTATCAAATCCTGACTCAGAGGTTCCAGTATCAAGACCACACTCCGAGGTTCCAGTCTCAAGTCCTGATTCCGAGTTTCCAGTATCTATTCCAAACTCGGAGGTTCCAGTATCAACTCCTGACTCCGATGTTCCAGTATCAAGTCCTGACTCCGGGTTTCCAGTATCAAGACCTGACTCTGAGGTTCCAGTATCAAGTCCACGTTCGGAAGTTCCCGTATCATGTCCTGACTCCAAGTTTCCAGTTTCAAGTCCTGGCTTGGAGATTCCAGAATCAAGTCCTCACTCCGAGCTTCCAGTCTCAAGTCCTGACTCCGAGGTTCCAGTATCAAGTCCTGAATCTGAGGTTCCAGTATAAAGTCCTGACGCCGAGGTTCCAGTATCAAGTACGGAATCGGAGGTTCCAGTATCAAGTCATGAAACCGAGGTTCCAGTATCAAATCCAAGCTCGGAGGTTCCAGTATCAAGTCCTGACTCCGAGGTTCCAGTATCAAGTCCTGACTCCAAGGGTCCAGTATCAAGTCCAGGCTAAGGTGTTCCAGTATCAATTCCTGACTCTGAGGTTCCAGTATCAAGTCCATCTCGGAGATTCCAGTATCAAGACCTGACTCCGAGGTTCCAGAATCAAGTCCAAGCTCGGAGGTTCCAGTATCAAGTCCTGACTCCGAGGATCCAGTATCAAGTCCTCACTCCGAGGATCCAGTCTCAAGTCCTATCTCGGAGCTTCCAGTATCAAGTCCTGGCACGGAGGTTCCAGTATCAAGTCCTGACTCGGAGGTTAAAGTTTTAAGTCCTGACTCCGAGAATCCAGTATCAAGTCCTGACTCCGAAGTTCCAGTATGAAGTCCTGGCTTGGACGTTCCAGTATCAAGTCCTGACTTGGAGATTCCAGTATCAAGTCCAAGCTCGGAGGTTCCAGTTTTAAGTCCTGACTCCGAGGTTCCAGTATCAAGTCCAAGCTCGGAGGTTCCAGTACCAACTCCTGACTCCGAGGTTCCAGTATCAAGTCCAAGCTCGGAGGTCCCAGTATCAAATCCTGACTCAGAGGTTCCAGTATCAAGACCACACTCCGAGGTTCCAGTCTCAAGTCCTGATTCCGAGTTTCCAGTATGAAGTCCTGACTCGGAGCTTCCAGTATCAACTCCTGGCTTGGAGGTTCCAGTATCAAGTCCTGACTCGGAGATTCCAGTATCAAGTCCAAGCTAGGAGGTTCCATTATCAGGTCCTGACTCTGAGGTTCCAGTATCAAATCCAAGCTCGGAGATTCGAGTATCAAGTCCTGACTCCGAGTTTCCAGTATCAAGTCCTGACTCCTAGGTACCAGTATCAGATCCAAGCTCGGAGGTTCCAGTATCAAGTCCGGAATAGGAGGTTCCAGTATCAAGTCATGACTCCGAGGTTCCAGTATCAAGACCAAGCTCGGAGGTTCCAGTCTCAAGTCCAAGCTCGGAGGTTCTAGTATCAAATCCTGACTCCGAGGTTCCAGTATCAAGTCCTGACTCTGAGGTTCCAGTATATCAATTCCTGTCTCCGCGGTTCCAGAATCAAGTCCACGCTCGGAGATTCCAGTATCAAGTCCTGACTCCGAGGTTCCAGTAACTATTCCAAGCTCGGAGGTTCCAGTATCAAGTCCTGACTCCGAGTTTCCAGTATCAACTCCTGACTCCGAGGTTCCAGTAACAAGTCCAAGCTCGGAGGTTCCAGTATCAAGTCCTGACGCCGAGGTTCCAGTATCAAGTCCAAGCTCGGAGGTTCCAGTATCAAGTCCTGACTCCGAGGTTCCAGTATTAAGTCCAAGCCCGGAGGTACCAGTATCAAATACACACTCCGAAGTTCCAGTATCAAATCCTCACTCCGAGGTTCCAGTATCAAGTCCTGACTCTGAGGTTCCAGTATCAAGTCCTGACTCTGAGTTTCCAGTATCAAATCCTCACTCCGAGGTTCCAGTATCAAGTCCTGACTCTGAGGTTCCAGTATCAAGTCCTCACTCCGAGGTTCCAGTATCAAGTCCTCACTCCGAGGTTCCAGTATCAAGTCCTGACTCTGAGGTTCAGGTATCAAATACTCACTCCGAGGTTACAGTATCAAGTTCTGACTCGGAGGTTCCCGTATCAAGTCCTGACTCCGAGGATCCAGTATCAAGTCCATCTCGGAGATTCCAGTATCAGGTCCTCACACCGAGGATCCAGTATCAAGTCCATCTCGGAGATTCCAGTATCAAGTCCTGACTCCGAGGATCCAGTATCAAGTCCACACTCCGAGGTTCCAGTCTCAAGTCCTGACTCCGAGTTTCCAGTATCAAGTCCAAGCTCGGATGTTCCAGTATCAAGTCCTGACTCCGAGTATCCAGTATCAAGTCCATCTCGGAGATTCCAGTATCAAGTCCTCACTCCGAGGTTCCAGTCTCAAGTCCTGACTCCTAGTTTCCAGTATCGAGTCCAAGCTCGGAGGTTCCAGTATCAAATCCTGACTCCGACTATCCAGTATCAAGTCCTGACTCCGAGGTTCCAGTATCAAGTACTGACTCTGAGGTTCCAGTATATCAAGTCCTGTCTCCGCGGTTCCAGTATCAAGTCCAAGCTCGGAGATTCCAGTATCACGTCCTGACTCCGAGGTTCCAGTATCTATTCCAAACTCGGAGGTTCCAGTATCAACTCCTGACTCCGATGTTCCAGTATCAAGTCCTGACTCCGGGTTTCCAGTATCAAGACCTGACTCTGAGGTTCCAGTATCAAGTCCACGTTCGGAAGTTCCCGTATCATGTCCAGACTCCAAGTTTCCAGTTTCAAGTCCTGGCTTGGAGATTCCAGTATCAAGTCCTGACTCTGAGGTTCCAGTATAAAGTCCTGACGCCGAGGTTCCAGTATCAAGTACGGAATCGGAGGTTCCAGTATCAAGTCATGAAACCGAGGTTCCAGTATCAAATCCAAGCTCGGAGGTTCCAGTATCAAGTCCTGACTCCGAGGTTCCAGTATCAAGTCCTGACTCCAAGGGTCCAGTTTCAAGTCCAGGCTAAGGTGTTCCAGTATCAATTCCTGACTCTGAGGTTCCAGTATCAAGTCCATCTCGGAGATTCCAGTATCAAGGCCTGACTCCGAGGTTCCAGTATCAAGTCCTGACTCCAAGGGTCCAGTTTCAAGTCCAGGCTAAGGTGTTCCAGTATCAATTCCTGACTCTGAGGTTCCAGTATCAAGTCCATCTCGGAGATTCCAGTATCAAGGCCTGACTCCGAGGTTCCAGAATCAAGTCCAAGCTCGGAGGTTCCAGTATCAAGTCCTGACTCCGAGGATCCAGTATCAAGTCCTCACTCCGAGGTTCCAGTCTCAAGTCCTAACTCGGAGCTTCCATTATCAAGTCCTGGCACGGAGGTTCCAGTATCAAGTCCTGACTCGGAGGTTCCAGTTTTAAGTCCTGACTCCGAGAATCCAGTATCAAGTCCTGACTCCGAAGTTCCAGTATGAAGTCCTGGCTTGGACGTTCCAGTATCAAGTCCTGACTTGGAGATTCCAGTATCAAGTCCAAGCTCGGAGGTTCCAGTTTTAAGTCCTGACTCCGAGGTTCCAGTATGAAGTCCTGACATGGAGCTTCCAGTATCAACTCCTGGCTTGGAGGTTCCAGTATCAAGTCCTGACTCGGAGATTCCAGTTTCAAGTCCAAGCTAGGAGGTTCAATTATCAAGTCCTGACTCTGAGGTTCCAGTATCAAGTCCAAGCTCGGAGATTCGAGTATCAAGTCCTGACTCCGAGGTTCCAGTATCAAATACTCACTCCGAGGTTACAGTATCAAGTTCTGACTCGGAGGTTCCCGTATCAAGTCCTGACTCCGAGGATCCAGTATCAAGTCCATCTCGGAGATTCCAGTATCAAGTCCTGACTCCGAGGATCTAGTATCAAGTCCTCACTCCGAGGGTCCAGTCTCAAGTCCTGACTCCGAGTATCCAGTATCAAGTCCATCTCGGAGATTCCAGTATCAAGTCATGAAACCGAGGTTCCAGTATCAAATCCAAGCTCGGAGGTTCCAGTATCATGTCCTGACTCCGAGGTTCCAGTATCAAGTCCTGACTCCAAGGGTCCAGTATCAAGTCCAGGCTAAGGTGTTCCAGTATCAATTCCTGACTCTGAGGTTCCAGTATCAAGTCCATCTCGGAGATTCCAGTATCAAGTCCTCACTCCGAGGTTCCAGTCTCAAGTCCTGACTCGGAGCTTCCAGTATCAAGACCTGGCTCGGAGTTTCCAGTATCAAGTCCTGGCTCGGAGTTTCCAGTATCAAGTCCTGAATCGGAGGTTCCAGTATCAAGTCCAAGCTCGGAGGTTCCAGTCTTAAGTCCTGACTCTGAGGTTCCAGTATCAAGTCCAAGCTCGGAGGTTCCAGTATCAAGTCCTGACTCCAAGGTTCCAGTATCAAGTCCAAGCTCGGAGGTTCCAGTATCAAATCCTGACTCCGAGGTTCCAGTCTCAAGTCCTGACTCCGAGGTTCCAGTATCAAGTCCTGACTGCGAAGTTCCAGTATGAAGTCCTGGCTTGGACGTTCCAGTATCAAGTCCTGACTTGGAGATTCCAGTATCAAGTCCAAGCTCGGAGGTTCCAGTCTTAAGTCCTGACTCTGAGGTTCCAGTATCAAGTCCAAGCTCGGAGGTTCCAGTATCAAGTCCTGACTCCAAGGTTCCAGTATCAAGTCCAAGCTCGGAGGTCCCAGTATCAAATCCTGACTCCGAGGTTCCAGTATCAAGACCACACTCCGAGGTTCCAGTCTCAAGTCCTGATTCCGAGTTTCCAGTATGATGTCCTGACTCGGAGCTTCCAGTATCAACTCCTGGCTTGGAGGTTCCAGTATCAAGTCCTGACTCGGAGATTCCAGTATCAAGTCCAAGCCTGGAAGTTCCAGTATCAAGTCCTGACTCTGAGGTTCCAGTATCAAGTCCAAGCTCGGAGATTCGAGTATCAAGTCGTGACTCAGAGGTTCCAGTATCAGATCCAAGCTCAGAGGTTCCAGTATCAAGTCCGGAATAGGAGGTTCCAGTATCAATTCATGACTCCGAGGTTCCAGTCTCAAGTCCAAGCTCGGAGGTTCCAGTATCAACTCCTGACTCCGAGGTTCCAGTATCAAGTCCAAGCTCGGAGGTTCCAGTATCAAGTCCTGACTCCGAGGTTCCAGTATCAAGTCCAAGCTCGGAGGTTCCAGTATCAAGTCCTGACTCCGAGGTTCCAGTATCAAGTCCAAGCTAGGAGGTTCCAGTATCAAATACACACTCCGTGGTTCCAGTATCAAGTCCTGACTCTGAGGTTCCAGTATCAAGTCCTCACTCCGAGGTTCCAGTATCAAGTCCTGACTCTGAGGTTCCAGTATCAAGTCCTGACTCTGAGTTTCCAGTATCAAATCCTCACTCCGAGGTTCCAGTATCAAGTCCTGACTCCGAGGTTCCAGTATCAAGTCCTCACTCCGAGGTTCCAGTATCAAGTCCTGACTCTGAGGTTCCAGTATCAAATACTCACTCCGAGGTTACAGTATCAAATTCTGACTCGGAGGTTCCAGTATCAAGTCCTGACTCCGAGGATCCAGTATCAAGTCCATGTCGGAGATTCCAGTATCAAGTCCTGACTCCGAGGATCCAGTATCAAGTCCTCACTCCGAGGTTCCAGTCTCAAGTCCTGACTCCGAGTTTCCAGTATCAAGTCCAAGCTCGGATATTCCAGTATCAATTCCTGACTCCGAGTATCCAGTATCAAGTCCATCTCGGAGATTCCAGTATCAAGTCCTGACTCTGAGGATCCAGTATCAAGTCCTCACACCGAGGTTCCAGTCTCAAGTCCTGACTCCGAGTTTCCAGTATCGAGTCCAAGCTCGGAGGTTCCAGTATCAAATCCTGACTCCGAGTATCCAGTATCAAGTCCTGACTCCAAGGTTCCAGTATCAACTCCAGGCTAAGGTGTTCCAGTATCAATTCCTGACTCTGAGGTTCCAGTATCAAGTCCATCTCGGAGATTCCAGTATCAAGTCCTGACTCCGAGGTTCCAGTATCAAGTCCAAGCTCAGAGGTTGCAGTATCAAGTCCAAGCAAGGAGTTTCCAGTATCAAGTCCTGACTCTGAGGTTCCAGTATCAAGTCCACGTTCGGAAGTTCCCGTATCATGTCCTGACTCCAAGTTTCCAGTTTCAAGTCCTGGCTTGGAGATTCCAGTATCAAGTCCTCATTCCGAGGTTCCAGTCTCAAGTCCTGACTCCGAGGTTCCAGTATCAAGTCCTGACTCTGAGGTTCCAGTATAAAGTCCTGACGCCGAGGTTCCAGTATCAAGTACGGAATCGGAGGTTCCAGTATCAAGTCATGAAACCGAGGTTCCAGTATCAAATCCAAGCTCGGAGGTTCCAGTATCAAGTCCTGACTCCGAGGTTGCAGTATCAAGTCCTGACTCCAAGGGTCCAGTATCAAGTCCAGGCTAAGGTGTTCCAGTATCAATTCCTGACTCTGAGGTTCCAGTATCAAGACCATCTCGGAGATTCCAGTATCAAGTCCTCACTCAGAGGTTCCAGTCTCAAGTCATGACTCCGAGGTTCCAGTCTCAAGTCCAAGCTCGGAGGTTCCAGTATCAACTCCTGACTCCGAGGTTCCAGTATCAAGCCCTGACTCCTAGGTTCCAGTATTAGATCCAAGCTCAGAGGTTCCAGTATCAAGTCCGGAATAGGAGGTTCCAGTATCAAGTCCTCACTCAGAGGTTCCAGTCTCAAGTCCTGACTCGGAGCTTCCAGTATCAAGACCTGGCTCGGAGTTTCCAGTATCAAGTCCTGGCTCGGAGGTTCCAGTATCAAGTCCTGACTCGGAGGTTCCAGTATCAAGTCCTGACTCTAAGGTTCCAGTATCAAGTCCAAGCTCGGAGGTTCCAGTATCAAATCCTGACTCCGAGGTTCTAGTCTCAAGTCCTGACTCCAAGGTTCCAGTATCAAGTCCAAGCTCGGAGGTCCCAGTATCAAATCCTGACTCCGAGGTTCCAGTATCAAGACCACACTCCGAGGTTCCAGTCTCAAGTCCTGATTCCGAGTTTCCAGTATGATGTCCTGACTCGGAGCTTCCAGTATAAACTCCTGGCTTGGAGGTTCCAGTATCAAGTCCTGACTCGGAGATTCCAGTATCAAGTCCAAGCTAGGAAGTTCCATTATCAAGTCCTGACTCTGAGGTTCCAGTATCAAGTCCAAGCTCGGAGATTCGGGTATCAAGTCGTGACTCCGAGGTTCCAGTATCAAGCCCTGACTCCTAGGTTCCAGTATCAGATCCAAGCTCAGAGGTTCCAGTATCAAGTCCGGAATAGGAGGTTCCAGTATCAAGTCATGACTCCGAGGTTCCAGTCTCAAGTCCAAGCTCGGAGGTTCCAGTATCAACTCCTGACTCCGAGGTTCCAGTATCAAGCCCTGACTCCTAGGTTCCAGTATTAGATCCAAGCTCAGAGGTTCCAGTATCAAGTCCGGAATAGGAGGTTCCAGTATCAAGTCATGACTCCGAGGTTCCAGTATCAAGTCCAAGCTCGGAGGTTCCAGTATCAAGACCTGACTCCGAGGTTCCAGTATCAAGTCCAAGCTCGGAGGTTCCAGTATCAAGTCCTGACTCCGAGGTTCCAGTATCAAGTCCAAGCTAGGAGGTTCCAGTATCAAATACTCACTCCGTGGTTCCAGTATCAAGTCCTGACTCTGAGGTTCCAGTATCAAGTCCTCACTCCGAGGTTCCAGTATCAAGTCCTGACTCTGAGGTTCCAGTATCAATTCCTGACTCTGAGTTTCCAGTATCAAATCCTCACTCCGAGGTTCCAGTATCAAGTCCTGACTCCGAGGTTCCAGTATCAAGTCCTCACTCCGAGGTTCCAGTATCAAGTCCTGACTCTGAGGTTCCAGTATCAAATACTCACTCCGAGGTTACAGTATCAAATTCTGACTCGGAGGTTCCAGTATCAAGTCCTGACTCCGAGGATCCAGTATCAAGTCCATGTCGGAGATTCCAGTATCAAGTCCTGACTCCGAGGATCCAGTATCAAGTCCTCACTCCGAGGTTCCAGTCTCAAGTCCTGACTCCGAGTTTCCAGTATCCAGTCCAAGCTCGGATATTCCAGTATCAATTCCTGACTCCGAGTATCCAGTATCAAGTCCATCTCGGAGATTCCAGTATCAAGTCCTGACTCTGAGGATCCAGTATCAAGTCCTCACACCGAGGTTCCAGTCTCAAGTCCTGACTCCGAGTTTCCAGTATCGAGTCCAAGCTCGGAGGTTCCAGTATCAAATCCTGACTCCGAGTATCCAGTATCAAGTCCTGACTCCAAGGTTCCAGTATCAACTCCAGGCTAAGGTGTTCCAGTATCAATTCCTGACTCTGAGGTTCCAGTATCAAGTCCATCTCGGAGATTCGAGTATCAAGTCCTGACTCCGAGGTTCCAGTATCAAGTCCAAGCTCAGAGGTTGCAGTATCAAGTCCAAGCAAGGAGTTTCCAGTATCAAGTCCTGACTCTGAGGTTCCAGTATCAAGTCCACGTTCGGAAGTTCCCGTATCATGTCCTGACTCCAAGTTTCCAGTTTCAAGTCCTGGCTTGGAGATTCCAGTATCAAGTCCTCATTCCGAGGTTCCAGTCTCAAGTCCTGACTCCGAGGTTCCAGTATCAAGTCCTGACTCTGAGGTTCCAGTATAAAGTCCTGACGCCGAGGTTCCAGTATCAAGTACGGAAACGGAGGTTCCAGTATCAAGTCATGAAACCGAGGTTCCAGTATCAAATCCAAGCTCGGAGGTTCCAGTATCAAGTCCTGACTCCGAGGTTGCAGTATCAAGTCCTGACTCCAAGGGTCCAGTATCAAGTCCAGGCTAAGGTGTTCCAGTATCAATTCCTGACTCTGAGGTTCCAGTATCAAGACCATCTCGGAGATTCCAGTATCAAGTCCTCACTCAGAGGTTCCAGTCTCAAGTCCTGACTCGGAGCTTCCAGTATCAAGACCTGGCTCGGAGTTTCCAGTATCAAGTCCTGGCTCGGAGGTCACAGTATCAAGTCCTGACTCGGAGGTTCCAGTATCAAGTCCTGACTCTAAGGTTCCAGTATCAAGTCCAAGCTCGGAGGTTCCAGTATCAAATCCTGACTCCGAGGTTCTAGTCTCAAGTCCTGACTCCGAGGTTCCAGTATCAAGTCCTGACTCCGAAGTTCCAGTATGAAGTCCTGGCTTGGACGTTCCAGTATCAAGTCCTGACTTGGAGATTCCAGTATCAAGTCCAAGCTCGGAGGTTCCAGTCTTAAGTCCTGACTCTGAGGTTCCAGTATCAAGTCCAAGCTCGGAGGTTCCAGTATCAAGTCCTGACTCCAAGGTTCCAGTATCAAGTCCAAGCTCGGATGTCCCAGTATCAAATCCTGACTCCGAGGTTCCAGTATCAAGACCATACTCCGAGGTTCCAGTCTCAAGTCCTGATTCCGAGTTTCCAGTATGATGTCCTGACTCGGAGCTTCCAGTATCAACTCCTGGCTTGGAGGTTCCAGTATCAAGTCCTGACTCGGAGATTCCAGTATCAAGTCCAAGCTAGGAAGTTCCATTATCAAGTCCTGACTCTGAGGTTCCAGTATCAAGTCCAAGCTCGGAGATTCGGGTATCAAGTCCTGACTCCGAGGTTCCAGTATCAAGCCCTGACTCCTAGGTTCCAGTATCAGATCCAAGCTCAGAGGTTCCAGTATCAAGTCCGGAATAGGAGGTTCCAGTATCAAGTCATGACTCCGAGGTTCCAGTCTCAAGTCCAAGCTCGGAGGTTCCAGTATCAACTCCTGACTCCGAGGTTCCAGTATCAAGTCCAAGCTCGGAGGTTCTAGTATCAAATCCTGACTCCGAGGTTCCAGTATCAAGTCCTGACTCTGAGGTTCCAGTATATCAAGTCCTGTCTCCGCGGTTCCAGAATCAAGTCCACGCTCGGAGATTCCAGTATCAAGTCCTGACTCCGAGGTTCCAGTATCTATTCCAAGCTCGGAGGTTCCAGTATCGAGTCCAAGCTCGGAGGTTCCAGTATCAAATCCTGACTCCAAGTATCCAGTATCAAGTCCTGACTCCGAGTTTCCAGTATCAACTCCTGACTCCGAGGTTCCAGTAACAAGTCCAAGCTCGGAGTTTCCAGTATCAAGTCCTGACTCCGAGGTTCCAGTATCAAGTCCAAGCTCGGAGGTTCCAGTATCAAGTCCTGACCCCGAGGTTCCAGTATTAAGTCCAAGCTCGAAGGTACCAGTATCAAATACTCACTCCGAGGTTCCAGTATCAAATCCTCACTCCGAGGTTCCAGTATCAAGTCCTGACTCTGAGGTTCCAGTATCAAGTCCTGATTCTGAGTTTCCAGTATCAAATCCTCACTCCGAGGTTCCAGTATCAAGTCCTGACTCTGAGGTTCCAGTATCAAGTCCTCACTCCGAGGTTCCAGTATCAAGTCCTCACTCCGAGGTTCCAGTATCAAGTCCTGACTCTGAGGTTCCAGTATCAAATACTCACTCCGAGGTTACAGTATCAAGTTCTGACTCGGAGGTTCCCGTATCAAGTACTGACTCCGAGGATCCAGTATCAAGTCCATCTCGGAGATTCCAGTATCAAGTCCTCACTCCGAGGATCCAGTATCAAGTCCATCTCGGAGATTCCAGTATCAAGTCCTGACTCCGAGGATCCAGTATCAAGTCCACACTCCGAGGTTCCAGTCTCAAGTCCTGACTCCGAGTTTCCAGTATCAAGTCCAAGCTCGGATGTTCCAGTATCAAGTCCTGACTCCGAGTATCCAGTATCAAGTCCATCTCGGAGATTCCAGTATCAAGTCCTCACTCCGAGGTTCCAGTCTCAAGTCCTGACTCGGAGCTTCCAGTATCAAGACCTGGCTCGGAGTTTCCAGTATCAAGTCCTGGCTCGGAGGTTCCAGTATCAAGTCCATCTCGGAGATTCCAGTATCAAGTCCTCACTCCGAGGTTCCAGTCTCAAGTCCTGACTCGGAGCTTCCAGTATCAAGACCTGGCTCGGAGTTTCCAGTATCAAGTCCTGGCTCGGAGGTTCCAGTATCAAGTCCTGACTCGGAGGTTCCAGTATCAAGTCCTGACTCTAAGGTTCCAGTATCAAGTCCAAGCTCGGAGGTTCCAGTATCAAATCCTGACTCCGAGGTTCCAGTCTCAAGTCCTGACTCCGAGGTTCCAGTATCAAGTCCTGACTCCGAAGTTCCAGTATGAAGTCCTGGCTTGGACATTCCAGTATCAAGTCCTGACTTGGAGATTCCAGTATCAAGTCCAAGCTCGGAGGTTCCAGTCTTAAGTCCTGACTCTGAGGTTCCAGTATCAAGTCCAAGCTCGGAGGTTCCAGTATCAAGTCCTGACTCCAAGGTTCCAGTATCAAGTCCAAGCTCGGAGGTCCCAGTATCAAATCCTGACTCCGAGGTTCCAGTATCAAGACCACACTCCGAGGTTCCAGTCTCAAGTCCTGATTCCGAGTTTCCAGTATGATGTCCTGACTCGGAGCTTCCAGTATCAACTCCTGGCTTGGAGGTTCCAGTATCAAGTCCTGACTCGGAGATTCCAGTATCAAGTCCAAGCTAGGAAGTTCCATTATCAAGTCCTGACTCTGAGGTTCCAGTATCAAGTCCAAGCTCGGAGATTCGGGTATCAAGTCGTGACTCCGAGGTTCCAGTATCAAGCCCTGACTCCTAGGTTCCAGTATCAGATCCAAGCTCAGAGGTTCCAGTATCAAGTCCGGAATAGGAGGTTCCAGTATCAAGTCATGAATCCGAGGTTCCAGTCTCAAGTCCAAGCTCGGAGGTTCCAGTATCAACTCCTGACTCCGAGGTTCCAGTATCAAGCCCTGACTCCTAGGTTCCAGTATTAGATCCAAGCTCAGAGGTTCCAGTATCAAGTCCGGAATAGGAGGTTCCAGTATCAAGTCCTCACTCCGAGGTTCCAGTCTCAAGTCCTGACTCCGAGTTTCCAGTATCGAGTCCAAGCTCGGAGGTTCCAGTATCAAATCCTGACTCCGAGTATCCAGTATCAAGTCCTGACTCCGAGGTTCCAGTATCAAGTACTGACTCAGAGATTCCAGTATATCAAGTCCTGTCTCCGCGGTTCCAGTATCAAGTCCAAGCTCGGAGATTCCAGTATCACGTCCTGACTCCGAGGTTCCAGTATCTATTCCAAACTCGGAGGTTCCAGTATCAACTCCTGACTCCGATGTTCCAGTATCAAGTCCTGACTCTGAGGTTCCAGTATATCAAGTCCTGTCTCCACGGTTCCAGAGTCAAGTCCAAGCTCGGAGATTCCAGTGTCAAGTCCTGACTCCGAGGGTCCAGTATCTATTCCAAGCTCTGAGGTTCCAGTATCGAGTCCAAGCTCGGAGGTTCCAGTATCAAATCCTGACTCCGAGTATCCAGTATCAAGTCCTGACTCCGGGGTTCCAGTATCAAGTCCAAGCAAGGAGTTTCCAGTATCAACTCCTGGCTTGGAGGTTCCAGTATCAAGTCCTGACTCGGAGATTCCAGTATCAAGTCCAAGCTAGGAAGTTCCATTATTAAGTCCTGACTCTGAGGTTCCAGTATCAAGTCCAAGCTCGGAGATTCCAGTATCAAGTCCTGACTCCGAGGATCCAGTATCAAGTCCTCACTCCGAGGTTCCAGTCTCAAGTCCTGACTCCGAGTTTCCAGTATCAAGTCCAAGCTCGGATATTCCAGTATCAATTCCTGACTCCGAGTATCCAGTATCAAGTCCATCTCGGAGATTCCAGTATCAAGTCCTGACTCTGAGGATCCAGTATCAAGTCCTCACACCGAGGTTCCAGTCTCAAGTCCTGACTCCGAGTTTCCAGTATCGAGTCCAAGCTCGGAGGTTCCAGTATCAAATCCTGACTCCGAGTATCCAGTATCAAGTCCTGACTCCAAGGTTCCAGTATCAACTCCAGGCTAAGGTGTTCCAGTATCAATTCCTGACTCTGAGGTTCCAGTATCAAGTCCATCTCGGAGATTCCAGTATCAAGTCCTGACTCCGAGGTTCCAGTATCAAGTCCAAGCTCAGAGGTTGCAGTATCAAGTCCAAGCAAGGAGTTTCCAGTATCAAGTCCTGACTCTGAGGTTCCAGTATCAAGTCCACGTTCGGAAGTTCCCGTATCATGTCCTGACTCCAAGTTTCCAGTTTCAAGTCCTGGCTTGGAGATTCCAGTATCAAGTCCTCATTCCAAGGTTCCAGTCTCAAGTCCTGACTCCGAGGTTCCAGTATCAAGTCCTGACTCTGAGGTTCCAGTATAAAGTCCTGACGCCGAGGTTCCAGTATCAAGTACGGAATCGGAGGTTCCAGTATCAAGTCATGAAACCGAGGTTCCAGTATCAAATCCAAGCTCGGAGGTTCCAGTATCAAGTCCTGACTCCGAGGTTGCAGTATCAAGTCCTGACTCCAAGGGTCCAGTATCAAGTCCAGGCTAAGGTGTTCCAGTATCAATTCCTGACTCTGAGGTTCCAGTATCAAGACCATCTCGGAGATTCCAGTATCAAGTCCTCACTCAGAGGTTCCAGTCTCAAGTCATAACTCCGAGGTTCCAGTCTCAAGTCCAAGCTCGGAGGTTCCAGTATCAACTCCTGACTCCGAGGTTCCAGTATCAAGCCCTGACTCCTAGGTTCCAGTATTAGATCCAAGCTCAGAGGTTCCAGTATCAAGTCCGGAATAGGAGGTTCCAGTATCAAGTCCTCACTCAGAGGTTCCAGTCTCAAGTCCTGACTCGGAGCTTCCAGTATCAAGACCTGGCTCGGAGTTTCCAGTATCAAGTCCTGGCTCGGAGGTTCCAGTATCAAGTCCTGACTCGGAGGTTCCAGTATCAAGTCCTGACTCTAAGGTTCCAGTATCAAGTCCAAGCTCGGAGGTTCCAGTATCAAATCCTGACTCCGAGGTTCTAGTCTCAAGTCCTGACTCCAAGGTTCCAGTATCAAGTCCAAGCTCGGAGGTCCCAGTATCAAATCCTGACTCCGAGGTTCCAGTATCAAGACCACACTCCGAGGTTCCAGTCTCAAGTCCTGATTCCGAGTTTCCAGTATGATGTCCTGACTCGGAGCTTCCAGTATCAACTCCTGGCTTGGAGGTTCCAGTATCAAGTCCTGACTCGGAGATTCCAGTATCAAGTCCAAGCTAGGAAGTTCCATTATCAAGTCCTGACTCTGAGGTTCCAGTATCAAGTCCAAGCTCGGAGATTCGGGTATCAAGTCGTGACTCCGAGGTTCCAGTATCAAGCCCTGACTCCTAGGTTCCAGTATCAGATCCAAGCTCAGAGGTTCCAGTATCAAGTCCGGAATAGGAGGTTCCAGTATCAAGTCATGACTCCGAGGTTCCAGTCTCAAGTCCAAGCTCGGAGGTTCCAGTATCAACTCCTGACTCCGAGATTCCAGTATCAAGCCCTGACTCCTAGGTTCCAGTATTAGATCCAAGCTCAGAGGTTCCAGTATCAAGTCCGGAATAGGAGGTTCCAGTATCAAGTCATGACTCCGAGGTTCCAGTATCAAGTCCAAGCTCGGAGGTTCCAGTATCAAGACCTGACTCCGAGGTTCCAGTATCAAGTCCAAGCTCGGAGGTTCCAGTATCAAGTCCTGACTCCGAGGTTCCAGTATCAAGTCCAAGCTAGGAGGTTCCAGTATCAAATACTCACTCCGTGGTTCCAGTATCAAGTCCTGACTCTGAGGTTCCAGTATCAAGTCCTCACTCCGAGGTTCCAGTATCAAGTCCTGACTCTGAGGTTCCAGTATCAATTCCTGACTCTGAGTTTCCAGTATCAAATCCTCACTCCGAGGTTCCAGTATCAAGTCCTGACTCCGAGGTTCCAGTATCAAGTCCTCACTCCGAGGTTCCAGTATCAAGTCCTGACTCTGAGGTTCCAGTATCAAATACTCACTCCGAGGTTACAGTATCAAATTCTGACTCGGAGGTTCCAGTATCAAGTCCTGACTCCGAGGATCCAGTATCAAGTCCATGTCGGAGATTCCAGTATCAAGTCCTGACTCCGAGGATCCAGTATCAAGTCCTCACTCCGAGGTTCCAGTCTCAAGTCCTGACTCCGAGTTTCCAGTATCCAGTCCAAGCTCGGATATTCCAGTATCAATTCCTGACTCCGAGTATCCAGTATCAAGTCCATCTCGGAGATTCCAGTATCAAGTCCTGACTCTGAGGATCCAGTATCAAGTCCTCACACCGAGGTTCCAGTCTCAAGTCCTGACTCCGAGTTTCCAGTATCGAGTCCAAGCTCGGAGGTTCCAGTATCAAATCCTGACTCCGAGTATCCAGTATCAAGTCCTGACTCCAAGGTTCCAGTATCAACTCCAGGCTAAGGTGTTCCAGTATCAATTCCTGACTCTGAGGTTCCAGTATCAAGTCCATCTCGGAGATTCGAGTATCAAGTCCTGACTCCGAGGTTCCAGTATCAAGTCCAAGCTCAGAGGTTGCAGTATCAAGTCCAAGCAAGGAGTTTCCAGTATCAAGTCCTGACTCTGAGGTTCCAGTATCAAGTCCACGTTCGGAAGTTCCCGTATCATGTCCTGACTCCAAGTTTCCAGTTTCAAGTCCTGGCTTGGAGATTCCAGTATCAAGTCCTCATTCCGAGGTTCCAGTCTCAAGTCCTGACTCCGAGGTTCCAGTATCAAGTCCTGACTCTGAGGTTCCAGTATAAAGTCCTGACGCCGAGGTTCCAGTATCAAGTACGGAATCGGAGGTTCCAGTATCAAGTCATGAAACCGAGGTTCCAGTATCAAATCCAAGCTCGGAGGTTCCAGTATCAAGTCCTGACTCCGAGGTTGCAGTATCAAGTCCTGACTCCAAGGGTCCAGTATCAAGTCCAGGCTAAGGTGTTCCAGTATCAATTCCTGACTCTGAGGTTCCAGTATCAAGACCATCTCGGAGATTCCAGTATCAAGTCCTCACTCAGAGGTTCCAGTCTCAAGTCCTGACTCGGAGCTTCCAGTATCAAGACCTGGCTCGGAGTTTCCAGTATCAAGTCCTGGCTCGGAGGTCACAGTATCAAGTCCTGACTCGGAGGTTCCAGTATCAAGTCCTGACTCTAAGGTTCCAGTATCAAGTCCAAGCTCGGAGGTTCCAGTATCAAATCCTGACTCCGAGGTTCTAGTCTCAAGTCCTGACTCCGAGGTTCCAGTATCAAGTCCTGACTCCGAAGTTCCAGTATGAAGTCCTGGCTTGGACGTTCCAGTATCAAGTCCTGACTTGGAGATTCCAGTATCAAGTCCAAGCTCGGAGGTTCCAGTCTTAAGTCCTGACTCTGAGGTTCCAGTATCAAGTCCAAGCTCGGAGGTTCCAGTATCAAGTCCTGACTCCAAGGTTCCAGTATCAAGTCCAAGCTCGGAGGTCCCAGTATCAAATCCTGACTCCGAGGTTCCAGTATCAAGACCATACTCCGAGGTTCCAGTCTCAAGTCCTGATTCCGAGTTTCCAGTATGATGTCCTGACTCGGAGCTTCCAGTATCAACTCCTGGCTTGGAGGTTCCAGTATCAAGTCCTGACTCGGAGATTCCAGTATCAAGTCCAAGCTAGGAAGTTCCATTATCAAGTCCTGACTCTGAGGTTCCAGTATCAAGTCCAAGCTCGGAGATTCGGGTATCAAGTCCTGACTCCGAGGTTCCAGTATCAAGCCCTGACTCCTAGGTTCCAGTATCAGATCCAAGCTCAGAGGTTCCAGTATCAAGTCCGGAATAGGAGGTTCCAGTATCAAGTCATGACTCCGAGGTTCCAGTCTCAAGTCCAAGCTCGGAGGTTCCAGTATCAACTCCTGACTCCGAGGTTCCAGTATCAAGTCCAAGCTCGGAGGTTCTAGTATCAAATCCTGACTCCGAGGTTCCAGTATCAAGTCCTGACTCTGAGGTTCCAGTATATCAAGTCCTGTCTCCGCGGTTCCAGAATCAAGTCCACGCTCGGAGATTCCAGTATCAAGTCCTGACTCCGAGGTTCCAGTATCTATTCCAAGCTCGGAGGTTCCAGTATCGAGTCCAAGCTCGGAGGTTCCAGTATCAAATCCTGACTCCAAGTATCCAGTATCAAGTCCTGACTCCGAGTTTCCAGTATCAACTCCTGACTCCGAGGTTCCAGTAACAAGTCCAAGCTCGGAGTTTCCAGTATCAAGTCCTGACTCCGAGGTTCCAGTATCAAGTCCAAGCTCGGAGGTTCCAGTATCAAGTCCTGACCCCGAGGTTCCAGTATTAAGTCCAAGCTCGAAGGTACCAGTATCAAATACTCACTCCGAGGTTCCAGTATCAAATCCTCACTCCGAGGTTCCAGTATCAAGTCCTGACTCTGAGGTTCCAGTATCAAGTCCTGACTCTGAGTTTCCAGTATCAAATCCTCACTCCGAGGTTCCAGTATCAAGTCCTGACTCTGAGGTTCCAGTATCAAGTCCTCACTCCGAGGTTCCAGTATCAAGTCCTCACTCCGAGGTTCCAGTATCAAGTCCTGACTCTGAGGTTCCAGTATCAAATACTCACTCCGAGGTTACAGTATCAAGTTCTGACTCGGAGGTTCCCGTATCAAGTACTGACTCCGAGGATCCAGTATCAAGTCCATCTCGGAGATTCCAGTATCAAGTCCTCACTCCGAGGATCCAGTATCAAGTCCATCTCGGAGATTCCAGTATCAAGTCCTGACTCCGAGGATCCAGTATCAAGTCCACACTCCGAGGTTCCAGTCTCAAGTCCTGACTCCGAGTTTCCAGTATCAAGTCCAAGCTCGGATGTTCCAGTATCAAGTCCTGACTCCGAGTATCCAGTATCAAGTCCATCTCGGAGATTCCAGTATCAAGTCCTCACTCCGAGGTTCCAGTCTCAAGTCCTGACTCGGAGCTTCCAGTATCAAGACCTGGCTCGGAGTTTCCAGTATCAAGTCCTGGCTCGGAGGTTCCAGTATCAAGTCCATCTCGGAGATTCCAGTATCAAGTCCTCACTCCGAGGTTCCAGTCTCAAGTCCTGACTCGGAGCTTCCAGTATCAAGACCTGGCTCGGAGTTTCCAGTATCAAGTCCTGGCTCGGAGGTTCCAGTATCAAGTCCTGACTCGGAGGTTCCAGTATCAAGTCCTGACTCTAAGGTTCCAGTATCAAGTCCAAGCTCGGAGGTTCCAGTATCAAATCCTGACTCCGAGGTTCCAGTCTCAAGTCCTGACTCCGAGGTTCCAGTATCAAGTCCTGACTCCGAAGTTCCAGTATGAAGTCCTGGCTTGGACATTCCAGTATCAAGTCCTGACTTGGAGATTCCAGTATCAAGTCCAAGCTCGGAGGTTCCAGTCTTAAGTCCTGACTCTGAGGTTCCAGTATCAAGTCCAAGCTCGGAGGTTCCAGTATCAAGTCCTGACTCCAAGGTTCCAGTATCAAGTCCAAGCTCGGAGGTCCCAGTATCAAATCCTGACTCCGAGGTTCCAGTATCAAGACCACACTCCGAGGTTCCAGTCTCAAGTCCTGATTCCGAGTTTCCAGTATGATGTCCTGACTCGGAGCTTCCAGTATCAACTCCTGGCTTGGAGGTTCCAGTATCAAGTCCTGACTCGGAGATTCCAGTATCAAGTCCAAGCTAGGAAGTTCCATTATCAAGTCCTGACTCTGAGGTTCCAGTATCAAGTCCAAGCTCGGAGATTCGGGTATCAAGTCGTGACTCCGAGGTTCCAGTATCAAGCCCTGACTCCTAGGTTCTAGTATCAGATCCAAGCTCAGAGGTTCCAGTATCAAGTCCGGAATAGGAGGTTCCAGTATCAAGTCATGAATCCGAGGTTCCAGTCTCAAGTCCAAGCTCGGAGGTTCCAGTATCAACTCCTGACTCCGAGGTTCCAGTATCAAGCCCTGACTCCTAGGTTCCAGTATTAGATCCAAGCTCAGAGGTTCCAGTATCAAGTCCGGAATAGGAGGTTCCAGTATCAAGTCCTCACTCCGAGGTTCCAGTCTCAAGTCCTGACTCCGAGTTTCCAGTATCGAGTCCAAGCTCGGAGGTTCCAGTATCAAATCCTGACTCCGAGTATCCAGTATCAAGTCCTGACTCCGAGGTTCCAGTATCAAGTACTGACTCAGAGATTCCAGTATATCAAGTCCTGTCTCCGCGGTTCCAGTATCAAGTCCAAGCTCGGAGATTCCAGTATCACGTCCTGACTCCGAGGTTCCAGTATCTATTCCAAACTCGGAGGTTCCAGTATCAACTCCTGACTCCGATGTTCCAGTATCAAGTCCTGACTCTGAGGTTCCAGTATATCAAGTCCTGTCTCCACGGTTCCAGAGTCAAGTCCAAGCTCGGAGATTCCAGTGTCAAGTCCTGACTCCGAGGGTCCAGTATCTATTCCAAGCTCTGAGGTTCCAGTATCGAGTCCAAGCTCGGAGGTTCCAGTATCAAATCCTGACTCCGAGTATCCAGTATCAAGTCCTGACTCCGGGGTACCAGTATCAAGTCCAAGCAAGGAGTTTCCAGTATCAACTCCTGGCTTGGAGGTTCCAGTATCAAATCCTGACTCGGAGATTCCAGTATCAAGTCCAAGCTAGGAAGTTCCATTATTAAGTCCTGACTCTGAGGTTCCAGTATCAAGTCCAAGCTCGGAGATTCGAGTATCAAGTCGTGACTCCGAGGTTCCAGTATCAAGCCCTGACTCCTAGGTTCCAGTATCAGATCCAAGCTCAGAGGTTCCAGTATCAAGTCCGGAATAGGAGGTTCCAGTATCAAGTCATGACTCCGAGGTTCCAGTCTCAAGTCCAAGCTCGGAGGTTCCAGTATCAACTCCTGACTCCGAGGTTCCAGTATTAAGTCCAAGCTCGGAGGTTCTAGTATCAAATCCTGACTCCGAGGTTCCAGTATCAAGTCCTGACTCTGAGGTTCCAGTATATCAAGTCCTGTCTCCGCGGTTCCAGAATCAAGTCCACGCTCGGAGATTCCAGTATCAAGTCCTGACTCCGAGGTTCCAGTATCTATTCCAAGCTCGGAGGTTCCAGTATCGAGTCCAAGCTCGGAGGTTCCAGTATCAAATCCTCACTCCGAGGTTCCAGTATCAAGTCCTGACTCTGTTCCAGTATCAAGTCCTGACTCTGAGTTTCCAGTATCAAATCCTCACTCCGAGGTTCCAGTATCAAGTCCTGACTCTGAGGTTCCAGTATCAAGTCCTCACTCCGAGGTTCCAGTATCAAGTCCTCACTCCGAGGTTCCAGTATCAAGTCCTGACTCTGAGGTTCCAGTATCAAATACTCACTCCGAGGTTACAGTATCAAGTTCTGACTCGGAGGTTCCCGTATCAAGTCCTGACTCCGAGGATCCAGTATCAAGTCCATCTCGGAGATTCCAGTATCAAGTCCTCACTCCGAGGATCCAGTATCAAGTCCATCTCGGAGATTCCAGTATCAAGTCCTGACTCCGAGGATCCAGTATCAAGTCCACACTCCGAGGTTCCAGTCTCAAGTCCTGACTCCGAGTTTCCAGTATCAAGTCCAAGCTCGGATGTTCCAGTATCAAGTCCTGACTCCGAGTATCCAGTATCAAGTCCATCTCGGAGATTCCAGTATCAAGTCCTCACTCCGAGGTTCCAGTCTCAAGTCCTGACTCGGAGCTTCCAGTATCAAGACCTGGCTCGGAGTTTCCAGTATCAAGTCCTGGCTCGGAGGTTCCAGTATCAAGTCCATCTCGGAGATTCCAGTATCAAGTCCTCACTCCGAGGTTCCAGTCTCAAGTCCTGACTCGGAGCTTCCAGTATCAAGACCTGGCTCGGAGTTTCCAGTATCAAGTCCTGGCTCGGAGGTTCCAGTATCAAGTCCTGACTCGGAGGTTCCAGTATCAAGTCCTGACTCTGAGGTTCCAGTATCAAGTCCAAGCTCGGAGGTTCCAGTATCAAATCCTGACTCCGAGGTTCCAGTCTCAAGTCCTGACTCCGAGGTTCCAGTATCAAGTCCTGACTTGGAGATTCCAGTATCAAGTCCAAGCTCGGAGGTTCCAGTCTTAAGTCCTGACTCTGAGGTTCCAGTATCAAGTCCAAGCTCGGAGGTTCCAGTATCAAGTCCTGACTCCAAGGTTCCAGTATCAAGTCCAAGCTCGGAGGTCCCAGTATCAAATCCTGACTCCGAGGTTCCAGTATCAAGACCACACTCCGAGGTTCCAGTCTCAAGTCCTGATTCCGAGTTTCCAGTATGATGTCCTGACTCGGAGCTTCCAGTATCAACTCCTGGCTTGGAGGTTCCAGTATCAAGTCCTGACTCGGAGATTCCAGTATCAAGTCCAAGCTAGGAAGTTCCATTATCAAGTCCTGACTCTGAGGTTCCAGTATCAAGTCCAAGCTCGGAGATTCGAGTATCAAGTCGTGACTCCGAGGTTCCAGTATCAAGCCCTGACTCCTAGGTTCCAGTATCAGATCCAAGCTCAGAGGTTCCAGTATCAAGTCCGGAATAGGAGGTTCCAGTATCAAGTCATGACTCCGAGGTTCCAGTATCAAGTCAAAGCTCGGAGGTTCTAGTATCAAATCCTGACTCCGAGGTTCCAGTATCAAGTCCTGACTCTGAGGTTCCAGTATATCAAGTCCTGCCTCCGCGGTTCCAGAATCAAGTCCACGCTCGGAGATTCCAGTATCAAGTCCTGACTCCGAGGTTCCAGTATCTATTCCAAGCTCGGAGGTTCCAGTATCGAGTCCAAGCTCGGAGGTTCCAGTATCAAATCCTGACTCCAAGTATCCAGTATCAAGTGCTGACTCCGAGTTTCCAGTATCAACTCCTGACTCCGAGGTTCCAGTAACAAGTCCAAGCTCGGAGGTTCCAGTATCAAGTCCTGACTCCGAGGTTCCAGTATCAAGTCCAAGCTCGGAGGTTCCAGTATCAAGTCCTGACTCCGAGGTTCCAGTATTAAGTCCAAGCTCGAAGGTACCAGTATCAAATACTCACTCCGAGGTTCCAGTATCAAATCCTCACTCCGAGGTTCCAGTATCAAGTCCTGACTCTGAGGTTCCAGTATCAAGTCCTGACTCTGAGTTTCCAGTATCAAATCCTCACTCCGAGGTTCCAGTATAAAGTCCTCACTCCGAGGTTCCAGTATCAAGTCCTGACTCTGAGGTTCCAGTATCAAATACTCACTCCGAGGTTACAGTATCAAGTTCTGACTCGGAGGTTCCCGTATCAAGAACTGACTCCGAGGATCCAGTATCAAGTCCATGTCGGAGATTCCAGTATCAAGTCCTCACTCCGAGGATCCAGTATCAAGTCCATCTCGGAGATTCCAGTATCATGTCCTGACTCCGAGGATCCAGTATCAAGTCCACACTCCGAGGTTCCAGTCTCAAGTCCTGACTCCGAGTTTCCAGTATCAAGTCCAAGCTCGGATGTTCCAGTATCAAGTCCTGACTCCGAGTATCCAGTATCAAGTCCATCTCGGAGATTCCAGTATCAAGTCCTCACTCCGAGGTTCCAGTCTCAAGTCCTGACTCCGAGTTTCCAGTATCGAGTCCAAGCTCGGAGATTCCAGTGTCAAGTCCTGACTCCGAGGGTCCAGTATCTATTCCAAGCTCTGAGGTTCCAGTATCGAGTCCAAGCTCTGAGGTTCCAGTATCAAATCCTGACTCCGAGTATCCAGTATCAAGTCCTGACTCCGGGGTTCCAGTATCAAGTCCAAGCAAGGAGTTTCCAGTATCAACTCCTGGCTTGGAGGTTCCAGTATCAAGTCCTGACTCGGAGATTCCAGTATCAATTCCAAGCTAGGAAGTTCCATTATCAAGTCCTGACTCTGAGGTTCCAGTATCAAGTCCAAGCTCGGAGATTCGAGTATCAAGTCGTGACTCCGAGGTTCCAGTATCAAGCCCTGACTCCTAGGTTCCAGTATCAGATCCAAGCTGAGAGGTTCCAGTATCAAGTCCGGAATAGGAGGTTCCAGTATCAAGTCATGACTCCGAGGTTCCAGTCTCAAGTCTAAGCTCGGAGGTTCCATTATCAAGTCCTGACTCTGAGGTTCCAGTATCAAGTCCAAGCTCGGAGATTCGAGTATCAAGTCGTGACTCCGAGGTTCCAGTATCAAGCCCTGACTCCTAGGTTCCAGTATCAGATCCAAGCTCAGAGGTTCCAGTATCAAGTCCGGAATAGGAGGTTCCAGTATCAAGTCATGACTCCGAGGTTCCAGTCTCAAGTCCAAGCTCGGAGGTTCCAGTATCAACTCCTGACTCCGAGGTTCCAGTATCAAGTCCAAGCTCGGAGGTTCCAGTATCAAATCCTGACTCCGAGGGTCCAGTATCTATTCCAAGCTCTGAGGTTCCAGTATCGAGTCCAAGCTCTGAGGTTCCAGTATCAAATCCTGACTCCGAGTATCCAGTATCAAGTCCTGACTCCGGGGTTCCAGTATCAAGTCCAAGCAAGGAGTTTCCAGTATCAACTCCTGGCTTGGAGGTTCCAGTATCAAGTCCTGACTCGGAGATTCCAGTATCAATTCCAAGCTAGGAAGTTCCATTATCAAGTCCTGACTCTGAGGTTCCAGTATCAAGTCCAAGCTCGGAGATTCGAGTATCAAGTCGTGACTCCGAGGTTCCAGTATCAAGCCCTGACTCCTAGGTTCCAGTATCAGATCCAAGCTCAGAGGTTCCAGTATCAAGTCCGGAATAGGAGGTTCCAGTATCAAGTCATGACTCCGAGGTTCCAGTCTCAAGTCCAAGCTCGGAGGTTCCAGTATCAACTCCTGACTCCGAGGTTCCAGTATCAAGTCCAAGCTCGGAGGTTCCAGTATCAAGTCCTGACTCCGAGTATCCAGTATCAAGTCCATCTCGGAGATTCCAGTATCAAGTCCTCACTCCGAGGTTCCAGTCTCAAGTCCTGACTCCGAGTTTCCAGTATCGAGTCCAAGCTCGGAGATTCCAGTGTCAAGTCCTGACTCCGAGGGTCCAGTATCTATTCCAAGCTCTGAGGTTCCAGTATCGAGTCCAAGCTCTGAGGTTCCAGTATCAAATCCTGACTCCGAGTATCCAGTATCAAGTCCTGACTCCGGGGTTCCAGTATCAAGTCCAAGCAAGGAGTTTCCAGTATCAACTCCTGGCTTGGAGGTTCCAGTATCAAGTCCTGACTCGGAGATTCCAGTATCAATTCCAAGCTAGGAAGTTCCATTATCAAGTCCTGACTCTGAGGTTCCAGTATCAAGTCCAAGCTCGGAGATTCGAGTATCAAGTCGTGACTCCGAGGTTCCAGTATCAAGCCCTGACTCCTAGGTTCCAGTATCAGATCCAAGCTCAGAGGTTCCAGTATCAAGTCCGGAATAGGAGGTTCCAGTATCAAGTCATGACTCCGAGGTTCCAGTCTCAAGTCCAAGCTCGGAGGTTCCAGTATCAACTCCTGACTCCGAGGTTCCAGTATCAAGTCCAAGCTCGGAGGTTCTAGTATCAAATCCTGACTCCGAGGTTCCAGTATCAAGTCCTGACTTGGAGATTCCAGTATCAAGTCCAAGCTCGGAGGTTCCAGTCTTAAGTCCTGACTCTGAGGTTCCAGTATCAAGTCCAAGCTCGGAGATTCCAGTGTCAAGTCCTGACTCCGAGGGTCCAGTATCTATTCCAAGCTCTGAGGTTCCAGTATCGAGTCCAAGCTCTGAGGTTCCAGTATCAAATCCTGACTCCGAGTATCCAGTATCAAGTCCTGACTCCGGGGTTCCAGTATCAAGTCCAAGCAAGGAGTTTCCAGTATCAGCTCCTGGCTTGGAGGTTCCAGTATCAAGTCCTGACTCGGAGATTCCAGTATCAATTCCAAGCTAGGAAGTTCCATTATCAAGTCCTGACTCTGAGGTTCCAGTATCAAGTCCAAGCTCGGAGATTCGAGTATCAAGTCGTGACTCCGAGGTTCCAGTATCAAGCCCTGACTCCTAGGTTCCAGTATCAGATCCAAGCTCAGAGGTTCCAGTATCAAGTCCGGAATAGGAGGTTCCAGTATCAAGTCATGACTCCGAGGTTCCAGTCTCAAGTCCAAGCTCGGAGGTTCCAGTATCAACTCCTGACTCCGAGGTTCCAGTATCAAGTCCAAGCTCGGAGGTTCTAGTATCAAATCCTGACTCCGAGGTTCCAGTATCAAGTCCTGACTCTGAGGTTCCAGTATATCAAGTCCTGTCTCCGCGGTTCCAGAATCAAGTCCACGCTCGGAGATTCCAGTATCAAGTCCTGACTCCGAGGTTCCAGTATCTATTCCAAGCTCGGAGGTTCCAGTATCGAGTCCAAGCTCGGAGGTTCCAGTATCAAATCCTGACTCCAAGTATCCAGTATCAAGTCCTGACTCCGAGTTTCCAGTATCAACTCCTGACTCCGAGGTTCCAGTAACAAGTCCAAGCTCGGAGTTTCCAGTATCAAGTCCTGACTCCGAGGTTCCAGTATCAAGTCCAAGCTCGGAGGTTCCAGTATCAAGTCCTGACCCCGAGGTTCCAGTATTAAGTCCAAGCTCGAAGGTACCAGTATCAAATACTCACTCCGAGGTTCCAGTATCAAATCCTCACTCCGAGGTTCCAGTATCAAGTCCTGACTCTGAGGTTCCAGTATCAAGTCCTCACTCCGAGGTTCCAGTATCAAGTCCTCACTCCGAGGTTCCAGTATCAAGTCCTGACTCTGAGGTTCCAGTATCAAATACTCACTCCGAGGTTCCAGTATCAAGTCCTGACTCTGGGTTCCAGTATCAAGTCCTCACTCCGAGGTTCCAGTATCAAGTCCTCACTCCGAGGTTCCAGTATCAAGTCCTGACTCTGAGGTTCCAGTATCAAATACTCACTCCGAGGTTACAGTATCAAGTTCTGACTCGGAGGTTCCCGTATCAAGTCCTGACTCCGAGGATCCAGTATCAAGTCCATCTCGGAGATTCCAGTATCAAGTCCTCACTCCGAGGATCCAGTATCAAGTCCATCTCGGAGATTCCAGTATCAAGTCCTGACTCCGAGGATCCAGTATCAAGTCCACACTCCGAGGTTCCAGTCTCAAGTCCTGACTCCGAGTTTCCAGTATCAAGTCCAAGCTCGGATGATCCAGTATCAAGTCCTGACTCCGAGGATCCAGTATCAAGTCCACACTCCGAGGTTCCAGTCTCAAGTCCTGACTCCGAGTTTCCAGTATCAAGTCCAAGCTCGGATGATCCAGTATCAAGTCCATCTCAGAGATTCCAGTATCAAGTCCTCACTCCGAGGTTCCAGTCTCAAGTCCTGACTCCGAGGTTCCATTATCAAGTCCTGACTCTGAGCTTCCAGTATCAAATCCTCACTCCGAGGTTCCAGTATCAAGTCCTGACTCTGAGGTTCCAGTATCAAGTCCTCACTCCGAGGTTCCAGTATCAAGTCCTCACTCCGAGGTTCCAGTATCATGTCCTGACTCTGAGGTTCCAGTATCAAATACTCACTCCGAGGTTACAGTATCAAGTTCTGACTCGGAGGTTCCCGTATCAAGTCCTGACTCCGAGGATCCAGTATCAAGTCCATCTCGGAGATTCCAGTATCAAGTCCTCACTCCGAGGATCCAGTATCAAGTCCATCTCGGAGATTCCAGTATCAAGTCCTGACTCCGAGGATCCAGTATCAAGTCCACACTCCGAGGTTCCAGTCTCAAGTCCTGACTCCGAGTTTCCAGTATCAAGTCCAAGCTCGGATGTTCCAGTATCAAGTCCTGACTCCGAGTATCCAGTATCAAGTCCATCTCGGAGATTCCAGTATCAAGTCCTCACTCCGAGGTTCCAGTCTCAAGTCCTGACTCGGAGCTTCCAGTATCAAGACCTGGCTCGGAGTTTCCAGTATCAATTCCTGGCTCGGAGGTTCCAGTATCAAGTCCATCTCGGAGATTCCAGTATCAAGACCTGGCTCGGAGTTTCCAGTAACAAGTCCTGGCTCGGAGGTTCCAGTATCAATTCCTGACTCGGAGGTTCCAGTATCAAGTCCTGACTCTAAGGTTCCAGTATCACGTCCAAGCTCGGAGGTTCCAGTATCAAATCCTGACTCCGAGGTTCCAGTCTCAAGTCCTGACTCCGAGGTTCCCCTATCAAGTCCTGACTCCGAAGTTCCAGTATGAAGTCCTGGCTTGGACGTTCCAGTATCAAGTCCTGACTTGGAGATTCCAGTATCAAGTCCAAGCTCGGAGGTTCCAGTCTTAAGTCCTGACTCTGAGGTTCCAGTATCAAGTCCAAGCTCGGAGGTTCCAGTATCAAGTCCTGACTCCAAGGTTCCAGTATCAAGTCCAAGCTCGGAGGTCCCAGTATCAAATCCTGACTCCGAGGTTCCAGTATCAAGACCACACTCCGAGGTTCCAGTCTCAAGTCCTGATTCCGAGTTTCCAGTATGATGTCCTGACTCGGAGCTTCCAGTATCAACTCCTGGCTTGGAGGTTCCAGTATCAAGTCCTGACTCGGAGATTCCAGTATCAAGTCCAAGCTAGGAAGTTCCATTATCAAGTCCTGACTCTGAGGTTCCAGTATCAAGTCCAAGCTCGGAGATTCGAGTATCAAGTCGTGACTCCGAGGTTCCAGTATCAAGCCCTGACTCCTAGGTTCCAGTATCAGATCCAAGCTCAGAGGTTCCAGTATCAAGTCCGGAATAGGAGGTTCCAGTATCAAGTCATGACTCCGAGGTTCCAGTCTCAAGTCCAAGCTCGGAGGTTCCAGTATCAACTCCTGACTCCGAGGTTCCAGTATCAAGTCCAAGCTCGGAGGTTCTAGTATCAAATCCTGACTCCGAGGTTCCAGTATCAAGTCCTGACTCTGAGGTTCCAGTATATCAAGTCCTGTCTCCGCGGTTCCAGAATCAAGTCCACGCTCGGAGATTCCAGTATCAAGTCCTGACTCCGAGGTTCCAGTATCTATTCCAAGCTCGGAGGTTCCAGTATCGAGTCCAAGCTCGGAGGTTCCAGTATCAAATCCTGACTCCAAGTATCCAGTATCAAGTCCTGACTCCGAGTTTCCAGTATCAACTCCTGACTCCGAGGTTCCAGTAACAAGTCCAAGCTCGGAGGTTCCAGTATCAAGTCCTGACTCCGAGGTTCCAGTATCAAGTCCAAGCTCGGAGGTTCCAGTATCAAGTCCTGACTCCGAGGTTCCAGTATTAAGTCCAAGCTCGAAGGTACCAGTATCAAATACTCACTCCGAGGTTCCAGTATCAAATCCTCACTCCGAGGTTCCAGTATCAAGTCCTGACTCTGAGGTTCCAGTATCAAGTCCTGACTCTGAGTTTCCAGTATCAAATCCTCACTCCGAGGTTCCAGTATCAAGTCCTGACTCTGAGGTTCCAGTATCAAGTCCTCACTCCGAGGTTCCAGTATCAAGTCCTCACTCCGAGGTTCCAGTATCAAGTCCTGACTCTGAGGTTCCAGTATCAAATACTCACTCCGAGGTTACTGTATCAAGTTCTGACTCGGAGGTTCCCGTATCAAGTCCTGACTCCGAGGATCCAGTATCAAGTCCATCTCGGAGATTCCAGTATCATGTCCTGACTCCGAGGTTCCAGTCTCAAGTCCTGACTCCGAGGTTCCCCTATCAAGTCCTGACTCCGAAGTTCCAGTATGAAGTCCTGGCTTGGACGTTCCAGTATCAAGTCCTGACTTGGAGATTCCAGTATCAAGTCCAAGCTCGGAGGTTCCAGTCTTAAGTCCTGACTCTGAGGTTCCAGTATCAAGTCCAAGCTCGGAGGTTCCAGTATCAAGTCCTGACTCCAAGGTTCCAGTATCAAGTCCAAGCTCGGAGGTCCCAGTATCAAATCCTGACTCCGAGGTTCCAGTATCAAGACCACACTCCGAGGTTCCAGTCTCAAGTCCTGATTCCGAGTTTCCAGTATGATGTCCTGACTCGGAGCTTCCAGTATCAACTCCTGGCTTGGAGGTTCCAGTATCAAGTCCTGACTCGGAGATTCCAGTATCAAGTCCAAGCTAGGAAGTTCCATTATCAAGTCCTGACTCTGAGGTTCCAGTATCAAGTCCAAGCTCGGAGATTCGAGTATCAAGTCGTGACTCCGAGGTTCCAGTATCAAGCCCTGACTCCTAGGTTCCAGTATCAGATCCAAGCTCAGAGGTTCCAGTATCAAGTCCGGAATAGGAGGTTCCAGTATCAAGTCATGACTCCGAGGTTCCAGTCTCAAGTCCAAGCTCGGAGGTTCCAGTATCAACTCCTGACTCCGAGGTTCCAGTATCAAGTCCAAGCTCGGAGGTTCTAGTATCAAATCCTGACTCCGAGGTTCCAGTATCAAGTCCTGACTCTGAGGTTCCAGTATATCAAGTCCTGTCTCCGCGGTTCCAGAATCAAGTCCACGCTCGGAGATTCCAGTATCAAGTCCTGACTCCGAGGTTCCAGTATCTATTCCAAGCTCGGAGGTTCCAGTATCGAGTCCAAGCTCGGAGGTTCCAGTATCAAATCCTGACTCCAAGTATCCAGTATCAAGTCCTGACTCCGAGTTTCCAGTATCAACTCCTGACTCCGAGGTTCCAGTAACAAGTCCAAGCTCGGAGGTTCCAGTATCAAGTCCTGACTCCGAGGTTCCAGTATCAAGTCCAAGCTCGGAGGTTCCAGTATCAAGTCCTGACTCCGAGGTTCCAGTATTAAGTCCAAGCTCGAAGGTACCAGTATCAAATACTCACTCCGAGGTTCCAGTATCAAATCCTCACTCCGAGGTTCCAGTATCAAGTCCTGACTCTGAGGTTCCAGTATCAAGTCCTGACTCTGAGTTTCCAGTATCAAATCCTCACTCCGAGGTTCCAGTATCAAGTCCTGACTCTGAGGTTCCAGTATCAAGTCCTCACTCCGAGGTTCCAGTATCAAGTCCTCACTCCGAGGTTCCAGTATCAAGTCCTGACTCTGAGGTTCCAGTATCAAATACTCACTCCGAGGTTACTGTATCAAGTTCTGACTCGGAGGTTCCCGTATCAAGTCCTGACTCCGAGGATCCAGTATCAAGTCCATGTCGGAGATTCCAGTATCAAGTCCTCACTCCGAGGATCCAGTATCAAGTCCATCTCGGAGATTCCAGTATCATGTCCTGACTCCGAGGATCCAGTATCAAGTCCACACTCCGAGGTTCCAGTCTCAAGTCCTGACTCCGAGTTTCCAGTATCAAGTCCAAGCTCGGATGTTCCAGTATCAAGTCCTGACTCCGAGTATCCAGTATCAAGTCCATCTCGGAGATTCCAGTATCAAGTCCTCACTCCGAGGTTCCAGTCTCAAGTCCTGACTCCGAGTTTCCAGTATCGAGTCCAAGCTCGGAGGTTCCAGGATCAAATCCTGACTCCGAGTATCCAGTATCAAGTCCTGACTCCGAGGTTCCAGTATCAAGTACTGACTCTGAGGTTCCAGTATATCAAGTCCTGTCTCCGCGGTTCCAGTATCAAGTCCAAGCTCGGAGATTCCAGTATCACGTCCTGACTCCGAGGTTCCAGTATCTATTCCAAACTCGGAGGTTCCAGTATCAACTCCTGACTCCGATGTTCCAGTATCAAGTCCTGACCCCGGGTTTCCAGTATCAAGACCAAGCAAGGAGTTTCCAGTATCAAGTCCTGACTCTGAGGTTCCAGTATCAAGTCCACGTTCGGAAGTTCCCGTATCAAGTCCTGACTCCGAGGTTCCAGTATCAAGTCCAAGCTCGGAGGTTCCAGTATCAAGTCCTGACTCCGAGGATCCAGTATCAAGTCCTCACTCCGAAGTTCCAGTGTGAAGTCCTTGCTTGGACGTTCCAGTATCAAGTCCTGACTTGGAGATTCCAGTATCAAGTCCACGCTCGGAGGTTCCAGTTTTAAGTCCTGACTCCGAGGTTCCAGTATCAAGACCAAGCTCGGAGGTTCCAGTATCAAATCCTGACTCACAGTATCCAGTATCAAGTCCTGACTCCGAGGTTCCAGTATCAAGTCCATCTCGGAGATTCCAGTATCAAGACCTGACTCCGAGGTTCCAGAATCAAGTCCAAGCTTGGAGGTTCCAGTATCAAGTCCTGACTCCGAGTTTCCAGTATCAAGTCGAAGCTCGGAGGTTCCAGTATGAAGTCCTGACTCTGAGGTTCCTGTATATCAAGTCCTGACTCCGTGGTTCCAGTATCAAGTCCATGCTCGGAGATTCCAGTATCAAGTCCTCACTCCGTGGTTCCAGTATCAAGTCCAAGCTCGGAGGTTCCAGTATCAAATCCTGACTCCGAGTATCCAGTATAAAGTCCTGACTCCGAGGAACCAGTATAAATCCATCTCGGAGATTCCAGTATCAAGACCTGACTCCGAGGTTCCAGAATCAAGTCCAAGCTCGGAGGTTCCAGTATCAAGTCCTGACTCCGAGATTCCAGTATCAAATCCTCACTCCGAGGTTCCTGTATCAAGTTCTGACTCTGAGGTTCCAGTATCAAGTCCTCACTCCGAGGTTCCAGAATCAAGTCCAAGCTCGGAGGTTCCAGTATCAAGTCCTGACTCCGAGATTCCAGTATCAAGTCCAAGCTCGGAGGTTCCAGTATCAAATTCTGACTCCGAGGTTCCAGTATCAAGTCATGGCTCCGGGGTTCCAGTATCAAGTCCATCTCGGAGTTTCCAGTATCAAGTGTTGACTCCGAGGATCCAGTATCAAGTCCTCACTCCGAGGTTCCAGTCTCAAGTCCTAACTAGGAGCTTCCAGTATCAAGTCCTGGCTCGGAGGTTCCAGTATTAAGTACTGACTCGGAGGTTCCAGTATCAAGTCCTGACTCCCAGGTTCCAGTATCAAGTCCAAGCTCGGAGGTTCCAGTATCAAATCCTGACTCCGAAGTTCCAGTCTCAAGTCCTGACTCCGAGGTTCCAGTATCAAGTCCTGACTCCGAAGTTCCAGTATGAAGTCCTGGCTTGGAGGTTCCAGTATCAAGTCCTGACTTGGAGATTCCAGTATCAAGTCCAAGCTCGGAGGTTCCAGTCTCAAGTCCTGACTCCGAGGTTCCAGTATCAAGTCCTGACTCTGAGGTTCCAGTATCAAGTCCTGACGCCGAGGTTCCAGTATCAAGTACGGAATCGGAGGTTCCAGTATCAAGTCATGAAACCGAGGTTCCAGTATCAACTCCTGATTCCGAGGTTCCAGTAACAAGTCCAAGCTCGGAGGTTCCAGTATCAAGTCCTGACTCCGAGGTTCCAGTATCAAGTCCAAGCTCAGAGGTTCCAGTATCAAGTCCTGACTCCGAGGTTCCAGTATTAAGTCCAAGCTCGGAGGTACCAGTATCAAATACTCACTCCGAGGTTCCAGTATCAAGTCCTGACTCTGAGGTTCCAGTATCAAGTCCTGACTCTGAGTTTCCAGTATCAAATCCTCACTCCGAGGTTCCAGTAGCAAGTTCTGACTCTGAGGTTCCAGTATCAAGTCCTCACTCCGAGGTTCCAGTATCAAGTCCTCACTCCGAGGTTCCAGTATCAAGTCCTGACTCTGAGGTTCCAGTATCAAATACTCACTCCGAGGTTACAGTATCAAGTTCTGACTCGGAGGTTCCCGTATCAAGTCCTGACTCCGAGGATCCAGTATCAAGTCCATCTCGGAGATTCCAGTATCAAGTCCTCACTCCGAGGATCCAGTATCAAGTCCATCTCGGAGATTCCAGTATCAATTCCTGACTCCGAGGATCCAGTATCAAGTCCACACTCCGAGGTTCCAGTCTCAAGTCCTGACTCCGAGTTTCCAGTATCAAGTCCTGACTCCGAGTATCCAGTATCAAGTCCATCTCGGAGATTCCAGTATCAAGACCTGACTCCGAGGTTCCAGAATCAAGTCCAAGCTTGGAGGTTCCAGTATCAAGTCCTGACTCCGAGTTTCCAGTATCAAGTCGAAGCTCGGAGGTTCCAGTATGAAGTCCTGACTCTGAGGTTCCAGTATATCAAGTCCTGACTCCGTGGTTCCAGTATCAAGTCCATGCTCGGAGATTCCAGTATCAAGTCCTGACTCCGTGGTTCCAGTATCAAGTCCAAGCTCGGAGGTTCCAGTATCAAATCCTGACTCCGAGTATCCAGTATAAACTCCTGACTCCGAGGAACCAGTATAAATCCATCTCGGAGATTCCAGTATCAAGACCTGACTCCGAGGTTCCAGAATCAAGTCCAAGCTCGGAGGTTCCAGTATCAAGTCCTGACTCCGAGATTCCAGTATCAAATCCTCACTCCGAGGTTCCAGTATCAAGTTCTGACTCTGAGGTTCCAGTATCAAGTCCTCACTCCGAGGTTCCAGAATCAAGTCCAAGCTCGGAGGTTCCAGTATCAAGTCCTGACTCCGAGATTCCAGTATCAAGTCCAAGCTCGGAGGTTCCAGTATCAAATTCTGACTCCGAGGTTCCAGTATCAAGTCATGGCTCCGGGGTTCCAGTATCAAGTCCATCTCGGAGTTTCCAGTATCAAGTGTTGACTCCGAGGATCCAGTATCAAGTCCTCACTCCGAGGTTCCAGTCTCAAGTCCTAACTAGGAGCTTCCAGTATCAAGTCCTGGCTCGGAGGTTCCAGTATCAAGTACTGACTCGGAGGTTCCAGTATCAAGTCCTGACTCCCAGGTTCCAGTATCAAGTCCAAGCTCGGAGGTTCCAGTATCAAATCCCGACTCCGAGGTTCCAGTCTCAAGTCCTGACTCCGAGGTTCCAGTATCAAGTCCTGACTCCGAAGTTCCAGTATGAAGTCCTGGCTTGGAGGTTCCAGTATCAAGTCCTGACTTGGAGATTCCAGTATCAAGTCCAAGCTCGGAGGTTCCAGTCTCAAGTCCTGACTCCGAGGTTCCAGTATCAAGTCCTGACTCTGAGGTTCCAGTATCAAGTCCTGACGCCGAGGTTCCAGTATCAAGTACGGAATCGGAGGTTCCAGTATCAAGTCATGAAACCGAGGTTCCAGTATCAACTCCTGATTCCGAGGTTCCAGTAACAAGTCCAAGCTCGGAGATTCCAGTATCAAGTCCTCACTCCGAGGTTCCAGCCTCAAGTCCTGACTCGGAGCTTCCAGTATCAAGATCTGGCTCGGAGTTTCCAGTATCAAGTCCTGGCTCGGAGGTTCCAGTATCAAGTCCTGACTCGGAGGTTCCAGTATCAAGTCCTGACTCCAAGGTTCCAGTATCAAGTCCTGACTCTGAGTTTCCAGTATCAAATCCTCATTCCGAGGTTCCAGTATCAAGTCCTGACTCTGAGGTTCCAGTATCAAGTCCTCACTCCGAGGTTCCAGTATCAAGTCCTCACTCCGAGGTTCCAGTATCAAGTCCTGACTCTGAGGTTCCAGTATAAAATACTCACTCCGAGGTTACAGTATCAAGTTCTGACTCGGAGGTTCCCGTATAAAGTCCTGACTCCGAGGATCCAGTATCAAGTCCATCTCGGAGATTCCAGTATCAAGTCCTCACTCCGAGGATCCAGTATCAAGTCCATCTCGGAGATTCCAGTATCAAGTCCTGACTCCGAGGATCCAGTATCAAGTCCACACTCCGAGGTTCCAGTCTCAAGTCCTGACTCCGAGTTTCCAGTATCAAGTCCAAGCTCGGATGTTCCAGTATCAAGTCCTGACTCCGAGTATCCAGTATCAAGTCCATCTCGGAGATTCCAGTATCAAGTCCTCACTCCGAGTTTCCAGTATCGAGTCCAAGCTCGGAGGTTCCAGTATCAAATCCTGACTCCGAGTATCCAGTATCAAGTCCTGACTCCGAGGTTCCAGTATCAAGTACTGACTCTGAGGTTCCAGTATATCAAGTCCTGTCTCCGCGGTTCCAGTATCAAGTCCAAGCTCGGAGGTTCCAGTATCAACTCCTGACTCCGATGTTCCAGTATCAACTCCTGACTCCGGGTTTCCAGTATCAAGACCAAGCAAGGAGTTTCCATTATCAAGTCCTGACTCTGAGGTTCCAGTATCAAGTCCACGTTCGGAAGTTCCCGTATCATGTCCTGACTCCAAGTTTCCAGTTTCAATTCCTGGCTTGGAGATTCCAGTATCAAGTCCTCACTCCGAGATTCCAGTCTCAAGTCCTGACTCCGAGGTTCCAGTATCAAGTCCTGACTCTGAGGTTCCAGTATCAAGTCCTGACGCCGAGGTTCCAGTTTCACGTGCGGAATCGGAGGTTCCAGTATCAAGTCATGAAACCGAGGTTCCAGTATGAAATCCAAGCTCAGAGGTTCCAGTATCAAGTCCTGACTCCGAGGGTCCAGTATCAAGTCCTGACTCCAAGGGTCCAGTATTGTCCAGGCTAAGCTGTTCCAGTATCAATTCCTGACTCTGAGGTTCCAGTATCAAGTCCATCTCGGAGATTCCAGTATCAAGACCTGACTCCGAGGTTCCAGAATCAAGTCCAAGCTCGGAGGGTCCAGTATCAAGTCCTGACTCCGAGATTCCAGTATCAAGTCCAAGCTCGGAGGTTCCAGTATCAAATTCTGACTCCGAGGTTCCAGTATCAAGTCATGGCTCCGGGGTTCCAGTATCAAGTCCATCTCGGAGTTTCCAGTATCATGTCCTGACTCCGAGGATCCAGTATCAAGTCCTCACTCCCAGGTTCCAGTCTCAAGTCCTAACTCGGAGCTTCCAGTATCAAGACCTGGCTCGGAGTTTCCAGTATCAAGTCATGGCTCGGAGGTTCCAGTATCAAGTACTGACTCGGAGGTTCCAGTATCAAGTCCTGACTCCCAGGTTCCAGTATCAAGTCCAAGCTCGGAGGTTCCAGTATCAAATCCTGACTCCGAGGTTCCAGTCTCAAGTCCTGACTCCGAGGTTCCAGTATCAAGTCATGACTCCGAAGTACCAGTATGAAGTCCTGGCTTGGAGGTACCAGTATCAAGTCCTGACTTGGAGATTCCAGTATCAAGTCCAAGCTCGGAGGTTCCAGTCTCAAGTCCTGACTCCGAGGTTCCAGTATCAAGTCCTGACTCTGAGGTTCCAGTATCAAGTCCTGACGCCGAGGTTCCAGTATCAAGTACGGAATCGGAGGTTCCAGTATCAAGTCATGAAACCGAGGTTCCAGTATCAACTCCTGATTCCGAGGTTCCAGTAACAAGTCCAAGCTCGGAGGTTCCAGTATCAAGTCCTGACTCCGAGGTTCCAGTATCAAGTCCAAGCTCGGAGGTTCCAGTATCAAGTCCTGACTCCGAGGTTCCAGTATTAAGTCCAAGCTCGGAGGTACCAGTATCAAATACTCACTCCGAGGTTCCAGTATCAAGTCCTGACTCCGAGGATCCAGTATCAAGTCCATCTCGGAGATTCCAGTATCAAGTCCAAGCTCGGATATTCCAGTATCAAGTCCTGACTCCGAGTATCCAGTATCAAGTCCATCTCGGAGATTCCAGTATCAAGTCCTGACTCTGAGTTTCCAGTATCAAGTCCTGACGCCGAGGTTCCAGTATCAAGTACGGAATCGGAGGTTCCAGTATCAAATACTCACTCCGAGGTTACAGTATCAAGTTCTGACTCGGAGGTTCACGTATCAAGTCCTGACTCCGAGGATCCAGTATCAAGTCCATCTCGGAGATTCCAGTATCAAGTCCTCACTCCGAGGATCCAGTATCAAGTCCATCTCGGAGATTCCAGTATCAAGTCCTGACTCCGAGGATCCAGTATCAAGTCCACACTCCGAGGTTCCAGTCTCAAGTCCTGACTACGATTTTCCAGTATCAAGTCCAAGCTCGGATATTCCAGTATCAAGTCCTGACTCCGAGTATCCAGTATCAAATCCATCTCGGAGATTCCAGTATCAAGTTATGACTCCGAGGTTCCAGTATCAAGTCCAAGCTCGGAGGTTCCTGTCTCAAGTCCAAGCTCGGAGGTTCCAGTATCAACTCCTGACTCCGAGGTTCCAGTATCAAGTACTGACTCTGAGGTTCCAGTATATCAAGTCCTTTCTCCGCGGTTCCAGTATCAAGTCCAAGCTCGGAGATTCCAGTATCACGTCCTGACTCCGAGGTTCCAGTATCTATTCCAAACTCGGAGGTTCCAGTATCAACTCCTGACTCCGATGTTCCAGTATCAAGTCCTGACTCCGGGGTTCCAGTATCAAGTCCAAGCAAGGAGTTTCCAGTATCAAGTCCTGACTCTGAGGTTCCAGTATCAAGTCCACGTTCAGAAGTTCCCGTATCATGTCCTGACTCCAAGTTTCCAGTTTCAAGTCCTGGCTTGCAGATTCCAGTATCAAGTCCTCACTCCGAGGTTCCAGTCTCAAGTCCTGACTCCGAGGTTCCAGTATCAAGTCCTGACTCTGAGGTTCCAGTATCAAGTCCTGACGCCGAGGTTCCAGTATCAAGTACGGATTCGGAGGTTCCAGTATCAAGTCATGAAACCGAGGTTCCAGTATCAAATCCAAGCTCGGAGGTTCCAGTATCAAGTCCTGACTCCGAGGTTCCAGTATCAATTCATGGCTCCGGGGTTCCAGTATCAAGTCCATCTCGGAGTTTCCAGTATCAAGTCTTGACTCCGAGGATCCAGTATCAAGTCCTCACACCGAGGTTCCAGTCTCAAGTCCTAACTCGGAGCTTCCAGTATCAAGACATGGCTCGGAGTTTCCAGTATCAAGTCCTGGCTCGGAGGTTCCAGTATCAAGTCCTGACTCGGAGGTTCCAGTATCAAGTCCTGACTCCCAGGTTCCAGTATCAAGTCCTGACTTGGAGATTCCAGTATCAAGTCCAAGCTCGGAGGTTCCAGTCTCTAGTCCTGACTCCGAGGTTCCAGTATCAAGTCCTGACTCTGAGGTTCCAGTATCAAGTCCTGACGCCGAGGTTCCAGTATCAAGTACGGAATCGGAGGTTCCAGTATCAAGTCATGAAACCGAGGTTCCAGTATCAAATCCAAGCTCGGAGGTTCCAGTATCAAGTCCTGACTCCGAGGTTCCAGTATCAAGTCCTGACTCCAAGGGTCCAGTATCAAGTCCAGGCTAAGGTGTTCCAGTATCAATTCCTGACTCCGATGTTCCAGTATCAAGCCCATCTCGGAGATTCCAGTATCAAGTCCTCACTCCGAGGTTCCAGTCTCAAGTCCTGACTCGGAGATTCCAGTATCAAGTCCAAGCTAGGAGGTTCCATTATCAAGTCCTGACTCTGAGGTTCCAGTATCAAGTCCAAGCTCGGAGATTCGAGTATCAAGTCCTGACTCCGAGTTTCCAGTATCAAGTCCTGACTCCTAGGTTCCAGTATCAGATCCAAGCTCGGAGGTTCCAGTATCAAGTCCGGAATAGGAGGTTCCAGTATCAAGTCATGACTCCGAGGTTCCAGTATCAAGACCAAGCTCGGAGGTTCCAGTCTCAAGTCCAAGCTCGGAGGTTCCAGTATCAACTCCTGACTCCGAGGTTCCAGTAACAAGTCCAAGCTCGGAGGTTCCAGTATCAAGTCCTGACTCCGAGGTTCCAGTATCAAGTCCAAGCTCGGAGGTTCCAGTATCAAGTCCTGACTCCGAGGTTCCAGTATTAAGTCCAAGCTCGGAGGTACCAGTATCAAATACTCACTCCGAGGTTCCAGTATCAAGTCCTGACTCTGAGGTTCCAGTATCAAATCCTCACTCCGAGGTTCCAGTATCAACTCCTGACTCTGAGGTTCCAGTATCAAGTCCTGACTCTGAGTTTCCAGTATCAAATCCTCACTCCGAGGTTCCAGTATCAACTCCTGACTCTGAGGTTCCAGTATCAAGTCCTCACTCCGAGGTTCCACTATCAATTCCTGACTCCTAGGTTCCAGTATCAGATCCAAGCTCGGAGGTTCCAGTATCAAGTCCGGAATAGGAGGTTCCAGTATCAAGTCATGACTCCGAGGTTCCAGTATCAAGACCAAGCTCGGAGGTTCCAGTCTCAAGTCCAAGCTCGGCGGTTCCAGTATCAAATCCGGACTCCGAGGTTCCAGTATCAAGTCCTGACTCTGAGGTTCCAGTATATCAAGTCCTGTCTCCGCGGTTCCAGAATCAAGTCCACGCTCGGAGATTCCAGTATCAAGTCCTGACTCCGAGGTTCCAGTATCTATTCCAAGCTCGGAGGTTCCAGTATCGAGTCCAAGCTCGGAGGTTCCAGTATCAAATCCTGACTCCGAGTATCCAGTATCAAGTCCTGACTCCGAGTTTCCAGTATTAACTCCTGACTCCGAGGTTCCAGTAACAAGTCCAAGCTCGGAGGTTCCAGTATCAAGTCCTGACTCCGAGGTTCCAGTATCAAGTCCAAGCTCGGAGGTTCCAGTATCAAGTCCTGACTCCGAGGTTCCAGTATTAAGTCCAAGCTCGGAGGTACCAGTATCAAATACTCACTCCGAGGTTCCAGTATCAAGTCCTGACTCTGAGGTTCCAGTATCAAATCGTCACTCCGAGGTTCCAGTATCAAGTACTGACTCTGAGGTTCCAGTATCAAGTCCTGACTCTGAGTTTCCAGTATCAAATCCTCACTCCGAGGTTCCAGTATCAAGTCCTGACTCCAAGGGTCCAGTATCAAGTCCAGGCTAAGGTGTTCCAGTATCAATTCCTGACTCTGAGGTTCCAGTATCAAGTCCATCTCGGAGATTCCAGTATCAAGTCCTCACTCCGAGGTTCCAGTCTCAAGTGTTGACTCGGAGCTTCCAGTATCAAGACCTGGCTCGGAGTTTCCAGTATCAAGTCCTGGCTCGGAGGTTCCAGTATCAAGTCCTGACTCGGAGGTTCCAGTATCAAGTCCTGACTCCAAGGTTCCAGTATCAAGTCCTCACTCCGAGGTTCCAGTATCAAGTCCTGACTCTGAGGTTCCAGTATCAAATACTCACTCCGAGGTTACAGTATCAAGTTCTGACTCGGAGGTTCCCGTATCAAGTCCTGACTCCGAGGATCCAGTATCAAGTCCATCTCGGAGATTCCAGTATCAAGTCCTCACTCCGAGGATCCAGTATCAAGTCCATCTCGGAGATTCCAGTATCAGGTCCTGACTCCGAGGATCCAGTATCAAGTCCACACTCCGAGGTTCCAGTCTCAAGTCCTGACTCCGAGTTTCCAGTATCAAGTCCACGTTCGGAAGTTCCCGTATCATGTCCTGACTCCAAGTTTCCAGTTTCAAGTCCTGGCTTGGAGATTCCAGTATCAAGTCCTCACTCCGAGGTTCCAGTCTCAAGTCCTGACTCCGAGGTTCCAGTATCAAGTCCTCACTCCGAGGTTCCAGTCTCAAGTCCTGACTCCGAGGTTCCAGTATCAAGTACGGAATCGGAGGTTCCAGTATCAAGTCATGAAACCGAGGTTCCAGTATCAAATCCAAGCTCGGAGGTTCCAGTATCAAGTCCTGACTCCGAGGTTCCAGTATCAAGTCCTGACTCCAAGGGTCCAGTATAAAGTCCAGGCTAAGGTGTTCCAGTATCAATTCCTGACTCTGAGGTTCCAGTATCAAGTCCATCTCAGAGATTCCAGTATCAAGACCTGACTCCGAGGTTCCAGAATCAAGTCCAAGCTCGGAGGTTCCAGTATCAAGTCCTGACTCCGAGATTCCAGTATCAAGTCCAAGCTCGGAGGTTCCAGTATCAAATTCTGACTCCGAGGTTCCAGTATCAAGTCATGGCTCCGGGGTTCCAGTATCAAGTCCATCTCGGAGTTTCCAGTATCAAGTCCTGACTCCGAGGATCCAGTATCAAGTCCTCACTCCGAGGTTCCAGTCTCAAGTCCTAACTCGGAGCTTCCAGTATCAAGACCTGGCTCGGAGTTTCCAGTATCAAGTCCAGGCTCGGAGGTTCCAGTATCAAGTCCTGACTCGGAGGTTCCAGTATCAAGTCCTGACTCCCAGGTTCCAGTATCAAGTCCTGACTCCGAAGTTCCAGTATGAAGTCCTGGCTTGGAGGTTCCAGTATCAAGTCCTGACTTGGAGATTCCAGTATCAAGTCCAAGCTCGGAGGTTCCAGTCTCAAGTCCTGACTCCGAGGTTCCAGTATCAAGTCCTGACTCTGAGGTTCCAGTATCAAGTCCTGACGCCGAGGTTCCAGTATCAAGTACGGAATCGGAGGTTCCAGTATCAAGTCATGAAACCGAGGTTCCAGTATCAAATCCAAGCTCGGAGGTTCCAGTATCAAGTCCTGACTACGAGGTTCCAGTATCAAGTCCAGGCTAAGGTGTTCCAGTATCAATTCCTGACTCTGAGGTTCCAGTATCAAGTCCATCTCGGAGCTTCCAGTATCAAGACCTGGCTCGGAGTTTCCAGTATCAAGTCCTGACTCGGAGGTTCCAGTATGAAGTCCTGGCTTGGACGTTCCAGTATCAAGTCCTGACTTGGAGATTCCAGTATCAAGTCCAAGCTCGGAGGTTCCAGTCTTAATTCCTGACTCCGAGGTTCCAGTATCAAGTCCAAACTCGGAGGTTCCAGTATCAAGTCCTGACTCGGAGGTTCCAGTATCAAGTCCTGACTCCAAGGTTCCAGTATCAAGTCCAAGCTCGGAGGTTCCAGTATCAAATTTTGACTCCGAGGTTCCAGTCTCAAGTCCTGACTCCGAGGTTCCAGTATCAAGTCCTGACTCCGAAGTTCCAGTATGAAGTCCTGGCTTGGACGTTCCAGTATCAAGTCCTGACTTGGAGATTCCAGTATCAAGTCCAAGCTCGGAGGTTCCAGTCTTAATTCCTGACTCCGAGGTTCCAGTATCAAGTCCAAACTCGGAGGTTCCAGTATCAACTCCTGACTCCGAGGTTCCAGTATCAAGTCCAAGCTCGGAGGTCCCAGTATCAAATCCTGACTCCGAGGTTCCAGTATCAAGACAACACTCCGAGGTTTCAGTCTCAAGTCCTGATTCCGAGTTTCCAGTATGAAGTCCTGACTCGGAGGTTCCAGTATCAACTCCTGGCTTGGAGGTTCCAGTATCAAGTCCTGACTCGGAGATTCCAGTATCAAGTCCAAGCTAGGAGGTTCCATTATCAAGTCCTGACTCTGAGGTTCCAGTATCAAGTCCAAGCTCGGAGATTCGAGTGTCAAGTCCTGACTCCGAGTTTCCAGTATCAAGTCCTGACACCTAGGTTCCAGTATCAGATCCAAGCTCGGAGGTTCCAGTATCAAGTCCGGAATAGGAGGTTCCAGTATCAAGTCATGACTCCGAGGTTCCAGTATCAAGACCAAGCTCGGAGGTTCCAGTCTCAAGGCCAAGCTCGGAGGTTCCAGTATCAACTCCTGACTCCGAGGTTCCAGTAACAAGTCCAAGCTCGGAGGTTCCAGTATCAAGTCCTGACTCCGAGGTTCCAGTATCAAGTCCAAGCTCGGAGGTTCCAGTATCAAGTCCTGACTCCGAGGTTCCAGTATTAAGTCCAAGCTCGGAGGTACCAGTATCAAATACTCACTCCGAGGTTCCAGTATCAAGTCCTGACTCTGAGGTTCCAGTATCAAATCCTCACTCCGAGGTTCCAGTATCAAGTCCTGACTCTGAGGTTCCAGTATCAAGTCCTGACTCTGAGTTTCCAGTATCAAATCCTCACTCCGAGTTTCCAGTATCAAGTCCTGACTCTGAGGTTCCAGTATCAAGTCCTCACTCCGAGGTTCCAGTATCAAGTCCTCACTCCGAGGTTCCAGTATCAAGTCCTGACTCTGAGGTTCCAGTATCAAATACTCACTCCGAGGTTACAGTATCAAGTTCTGACTCGGAGGTTCCCGTATCAAGTCCTGACTCCGAGGATCCAGTATCAAGTCCATCTCGGAGATTCCAGTATCAAGTCCTCACTCCGAGGATCCAGTATCAAGTCCATCTCGGAGATTCCAGTATCAAGTCCTGACTCCGAGGATCCAGTATCAAGTCCACACTCCGAGGTTCCAGTCTCAAGTCCTGACTACGAGTTTCCAGTATCAAGTCGAAGCTCGGATATTCCAGTATCAAGTCCTGACTCCGAGTATCCAGTATCAAGTCCATCTCGGAGATTCCAGTATCAAGTCCTGACTCTGAGGATCCAGTATCAAGTCCTCACACCGAGGTTCCAGTCTCAAGTCATGACTCCGAGTTTCCAGTATCGAGTCCAAGCTCGGAGTTTCCAGTATCAAATCCTGACTCCGAGGTTCCAGTATCAACTCCAGGCTAAGGTGTTCCAGTATCAATTCCTGAATCTGAGGTTCCAGTATCAAGTCCATCTCGGAGATTCCAGTATCAAGTTATGACTCCGAGGTTCCAGTATCAAGACCAAGCTCGGAGGTTCCAGTCTCAAGTCCAAGCTCGGAGGTTCCAGTATCAAGTACTGACTCTCAGGTTCCAGTATATCAAGTCCTGTCTCCGCGGTTCCAGTATCAAGTCCAAGCTCGGAGATTCCAGTATCACATCCTGACTCCGAGGTTCCAGTATCTATTCCAAACTCGGAGGTTCCAGTATCAACTCCTGACTCCGATGTTCCAGTATCAAGTCCTGACTCCGGGGTTCCAGTATCAAGTCCAAGCAAGGAGTTTCCAGTATCAAGTCCTGACTCTGAGGTTCCAGTATCAAGTCCACGTTCGGAAGTTCCCGTATCATGTCCTGACTCCAAGTTTCCAGTTTCAAGTCCTGGCTTGCAGATTCCAGTATCAAGTCCTCACTCCGAGGTACCAGTCTCAAGTCCTGACTCCGAGGTTCCAGTATCAAGTCCTGACTCTGAGGTTCCAGTATCAAGTCCTGACGCCGAGGTTCCAGTATCAAGTACGGATTCGGAGGTTCCAGTATCAAGTCATGAAACCGAGGTTCCAGTATCAAATCCAAGCTCGGAGGTTCCAGTATCAAGTCCTGACTCCGAGGTTCCAGTATCAATTCATGGCTCCGGGGTTCCAATATCAAGTCCATCTCGGAGTTTCCAGTATCAAGTCTTGACTCCGAGGATCCAGTATCAAGTCCTCACACCGAGGTTCCAGTTTCAAGTCCTAACTCGGAGCTTCCAGTATCAAGACATGGCTCGGAGTTTCCAGTATCAAGTCCTGGCTCGGAGGTTCCAGTATCAAGTCCTGACTCGGAGGTTCCAGTATCAAGTCCTGACTCCCAGGTTCCAGTATCAAGTCCTGACTTGGAGATTCCAGTATCAAGTCCAAGCTCGGAGGTTCCAGTCTCAAGTCCTGACTCCTAGGTTCCAGTATCAGATCCAAGCTCGGAGGTTCCAGTATCAAGTCCGGAATAGGAGGTTCCAGTATCAAGTCATGACTCCGAGGTTCCAGTATCAAGACCAAGCTCGGAGGTTCCAGTCTCAAGGCCAAGCTCGGAGGTTCCAGTATCAACTCCTGACTCCGAGGTTCCAGTAACAAGTCCAAGCTCGGAGGTTCCAGTATCAAGTCCTGACTCCGAGGTTCCAGTATCAAGTCCAAGCTCGGAGGTTCCAGTATCAAGTCCTGACTCCGAGGTTCCAGTATTAAGTCCAAGCTCGGAGGTACCAGTATCAAATACTCACTCCGAGGTTCCAGTATCAAGTCCTGACTCTGAGGTTCCAGTATCAAATCCTCACTCCGAGGTTCCAGTATCAAGTCCTCACTCTGAGGTTCCAGTATCATGTCCTGACTCTGAGGTTCCAGTATATCAAGTCCTGTCTCCGCGGTTCCAGAATCAAGTCCACGCTCGGAGATTCCAGTATCAAGTCCTGACTCCGAGGTTCCAGTATCTATTCCAAGCTCGGAGGTTCCAGTATCGAGTCCAAGCTCGGAGGTTCCAGTATCAAATCCTGACTCCGAGTATCCAGTATCAAGTCCTGACTCCGAGTTTCCAGTATTAACTCCTGACTCCGAGGTTCCAGTAACAAGTCCAAGCTCGGAGGTTCCAGTCTCAAGTCCTGACTCCTAGGTTCCAGTATCAGATCCAAGCTCGGAGGTTCCAGTATCAAGTCCGGAATAGGAGGTTCCAGTATCAAGTCATGACTCCGAGGTTCCAGTATCAAGACCAAGCTCGGAGGTTCCAGTCTCAAGGCCAAGCTCGGAGGTTCCAGTATCAACTCCTGACTCCGAGGTTCCAGTAACAAGTCCAAGCTCGGAGGTTCCAGTATCAAGTCCTGACTCCGAGGTTCCAGTATCAAGTCCAAGCTCGGAGGTTCCAGTATCAAGTCCTGACTCCGAGGTTCCAGTATTAAGTCCAAGCTCGGAGGTACCAGTATCAAATACTCACTCCGAGGTTCCAGTATCAATTCCTGACTCTGAGGTTCCAGTATCAAATCCTCACTCCGAGGTTCCAGTATCAAGTCCTCACTCTGAGGTTCCAGTATCAAGTCCTGACTCTGAGGTTCCAGTATATCAAGTCCTGTCTCCGCGGTTCCAGAATCAAGTCCACGCTCGGAGATTCCAGTATCAAGTCCTGACTCCGAGGTTCCAGTATCTATTCCAAGCTCGGAGGTTCCAGTATCGAGTCCAAGCTCGGAGGTTCCAGTATCAAATCCTGACTCCGAGTATCCAGTATCAAGTCCTGACTCCGAGTTTCCAGTATTAACTCCTGACTCCGAGGTTCCAGTAACAAGTCCAAGCTCGGAGGTTCCAGTATCAAGTCCTGACTCCGAGGTTCCAGTATCAAGTCCAAGCTCGGAGGTTCCAGTATCAAGTCCTGACTCCGAGGTTCCAGTATTAAGTCCAAGCTCGGAGGTACCAGTATCAAATACTCACTCCGAGGTTCCAGTATCAAGTCCTGACTCTGAGGTTCCAGTATCAAATCGTCACTCCGAGGTTCCAGTATCAAGTACTGACTCTGAGGTTCCAGTATCAAGTCCTGACTCTGAGTTTCCAGTATCAAATCCTCACACCAAGGTTCCAGAATCAAGTCCTGACTCTGAGGTTCCAGTATCAAGTCCTCACTCCGAGGTTCCAGTATCAAGTCCTCACTCCGAGGTTCCAGTATCAAGTCCTGACTCTGAGGTTCCAGTATCAAATACTCACTCCGAGGTTACAGTATCAAGTTCTGACTCGGAGGTTCCCGTATCAAGTCCTGACTCCGAGGATCCAGTATCAAGTCCATCTCGGAGATTCCAGTATCAAGTCCTCACTCCGAGGATCCAGTATCAAGTCCATCTCGGAGATTCCAGTATCAGGTCCTGACTCCGAGGATCCAGTATCAAGTCCACACTCCGAGGTTCCAGTCTCAAGTCCTGACTCCGAGTTTCCAGTATCAAGTCCACGTTCGGAAGTTCCCGTATCATGTCCTGACTCCAAGTTTCCAGTTTCAAGTCCTGGCTTGGAGATTCCAGTATCAAGTCCTCACTCCGAGGTTCCAGTCTCAAGTCCTGACTCCGAGGTTCCAGTATCAACTCCTGACGCCGAGGTTCCAGTATCAAATCCAAGCTCGGAGGTTCCAGTATCAAGTCCTGACTCCGAGGTTCCAGTATCAAGTCCTGACTCCAAGGGTCCAGTATACAGTCCAGGCTAAGGTGTTCCAGTATGAATTCCTGACTCTGAGGTTCCAGTATCAAGTCCATCTCGGAGATTCCAGTATCAAGACCTGACTCCGAGGTTCCAGAATCAAGTCCAAGCTCGGAGGTTCCAGTATCAAGTCCTGACTCCGAGATTCCAGTATCAAGTCCAAGCTCGGAGGTTCCAGTATCAAATTCTGACTCCGAGGTTCCAGTATCAAGTCATGGCTCCGGGGTTCCAGTATCAAGTCCATCTCGGAGTTTCCAGTATCAAGTCCTGACTCCGAGGATCCAGTATCAAGTCCTCACTCCGAGGTTCCAGTCTCAAGTCCTAACTCGGAGCTTCCAGTATCAAGACCTGGCTCGGAGTTTCCAGTATCAAGTCCAGGCTCGGAAGTTCCAGTATCAAGTCCTGACTCGGAGGTTCCAGTATCAAGTCCTGACTCCCAGGTTCCAGTATCAAGTCCTGACTCCGAAGTTCCAGTATGAAGTCCTGGCTTGGAGGTTCCAGTATCAAGTCCTGACTTGGAGATTCCAGTATCAAGTCCAAGCTCGGAGGTTCCAGTCTCAAGTCCTGACTCCGAGGTTCCAGTATCAAGTCCTGACTCTGAGGTTCCAGTATCAAGTCCTGACGCCGAGGTTCCAGTATCAAGTACGGAATCGGAGGTTCCAGTAACAAGTCATGAAACCGATGTTCCAGTATCAAATCCTAGCTCGGAGGTTCCAGTATCAAGTCCTGACTCCGAGGTTCCAGTATCAAGTCCTGACTCCAAGGGTCCAGTATCAAGTCCAGGCTAAGGTGTTCCAGTATCAATTCCTGACTCTGAGGTTCCAGTATCAAGTCCATCTCGGAGATTCCAGTATCAAGTCCTCACTCCGAGGTTCCAGTCTCAAGTGTTGACTCGGAGCTTCCAGTATCAAGACCTGGCTCGGAGTTTCCAGTATCAAGTCCTGGCTCGGAGGTTCCAGTATCAAGTCCTGACTCGGAGGTTCCAGTATCAAGTCCTGACTCCAAGGTTCCAGTATGAAGTCCTGGCTTGGACGTTCCAGTATCAAGTCCTGACTTGGAGATTCCAGTATCAAGTCCAAGCTCGGAGGTTCCAGTATCAAATTTTGACTCCGAGGTTCCAGTCTCAAGTCCTGACTCCGAGGTTCCAGTATCAAGTCCTGACTCCGAAGTTCCAGTATGAAGTCCTGGCTTGGACGTTCCAGTATCAAGTCCTGACTTGGAGATTCCAGTATCAAGTCCAAGCTCGGAGGTTCCAGTCTTAATTCCTGACTCCGAGGTTCCAGTATCAAGTCCAAACTCGGAGGTTCCAGTATCAACTCCTGACTCCGAGGTTCCAGTATCAAGTCCAAGCTCGGAGGTCCCAGTATCAAGTCCTGACTCCAAGGTTCCAGTATCAAGTCCAAGCTCGGAGGTTCCAGTATCAAATTTTGACTCCGAGGTTCCAGTCTCAAGTCCTGACTCCGAGGTTCCAGTATCAAGTCCTGACTCCGAAGTTCCAGTATGAAGTCCTGGCTTGGACGTTCCAGTATCAAGTCCTGACTTGGAGATTCCAGTATCAAGTCCAAGCTCGGAGTTTCCAGTCTTAATTCCTGACTCCGAGGTTCCAGTATCAAGTCCAAACTCGGAGGTTCCAGTATCAACTCCTGACTCCGAGGTTCCAGTATCAAGTCCAAGCTCGGAGGTCCCAGTATCAAATCCTGACTCCGAGGTTCCAGTATCAAGACAACACTCCGAGGTTTCAGTCTCAAGTCCTGATTCCGAGTTTCCAGTATGAAGTCCTGACTCGGAGCTTCCAGTATCAACTCCTGGCTTGGAGGTTCCAGTATCAAGACCTGACTCGGAGATTCCAGTATCAAGTCCAAGCTAGGAGGTTCCATTATCAAGTCCTGACTCTGAGGTTCCAGTATCAAGTCCAAGCTCAGAGATTCGAGTATCAAGTCCTGACTCCGAGTTTCCAGTATCAAGTCCTGACTCCTAGGTTCCAGTATCAGATCCAAGCTCGGAGGTTCCAGTATCAAGTCCGGAATAGGAGGTTCCAGTATCAAGTCATGACTCCGAGGTTCCAGTATCAAGACCAAGCTCGGAGGTTCCAGTCTCAAGGCCAAGCTCGGAGGTTCCAGTATCAACTCCTGTCTCCGAGGTTCCAGTAACAAGTCCAAGCTCGGAGGTTCCAGTATCAAGTCCTGACTCCGAGGTTCCAGTATCAAGTCCAAGCTCGGAGGTTCCAGTATCAAGTCCTGACTCCGAGGTTCCAGTATTAAGTCCAAGCTCGGAGGTACCAGTATCAAATACTCACTCCGAGGTTCCAGTATCAAGTCCTGACTCTGAGGTTCCAGTATCAAATCCTCACTCCGAGGTTCCAGTATCAAGTCCTGACTCTGAGGTTCCAGTATCAAGTCCTGACTCTGAGTTTCCAGTATCAAATCCTCACTCCGAGTTTCCAGTATCAAGTCCTGACTCTGAGGTTCCAGTATCAAGTCCTCACTCCGAGGTTCCAGTATCAAGTCCTCACTCCGAGGTTCCAGTATCAAGTCCTGACTCTGAGGTTCCAGTATCAAATACTCACTCCGAGGTTACAGTATCAAGTTCTGACTCGGAGGTTCCCGTATCAAGTCCTGACTCCGAGGATCCAGTATCAAGTCCATCTCGGAGATTCCAGTATCAAGTCCTCACTCCGAGGATCCAGTATCAAGTCCATCTCGGAGATTCCAGTATCAAGTCCTGACTCCGGGGTTCCAGTATCAAGTCCAAGCAAGGAGTTTCCAGTATCAAGTCCTGACTCTGAGGTTCCAGTATCAAGTCCACAGTCGGAAGTTCCCGTATCATGTCCTGACTCCAAGTTTCCAGTTTCAAGTCCTGGCTTGCAGATTCCAGTATCAAGTCCTCACTCCGAGGTACCAGTCTCAAGTCCTGACTCCGAGGTTCCAGTATCAAGTCCTGACTCTGAGGTTCCAGTATCAAGTCCTGACGCCGAGGTTCCAGTATCAAGTACGGATTCGGAGGTTCCAGTATCAAGTCATGAAACCGAGGTTCCAGTATCAAATCCAAGCTCGGAGGTTCCAGTATCAAGTCCTGACTCCGAGGTTCCAGTATCAATTCATGGCTCCGGGGTTCCAGTATCAAGTCCATCTCGGAGTTTCCAGTATCAAGTCTTGACTCCGAGGATCCAGTATCAAGTCCTCACACCGAGGTTCCAGTTTCAAGTCCTAACTCGGAGCTTCCAGTATCAAGACATGGCTCGGAGTTTCCAGTATCAAGTCCTGGCTCGGAGGTTCCAGTATCAAGTCATGACTCCGAGGTTCCAGTATCAAGACCAAGCTCGGAGGTTCCAGTCTCAAGGCCAAGCTCGGAGGTTCCAGTATCAACTCCTGACGCCGAGGTTCCAGTAACAAGTCCAAGCTCGGAGGTTCCAGTATCAAGTCCTGACTCCGAGGTTCCAGTATCAAGTCCAAGCTCGGAGGTTCCAGTATCAAGTCCTGACTCCGAGGTTCCAGTATTAAGTCCAAGCTCGGAGGTACCAGTATCAAATACTCACTCCGAGGTTCCAGTATCAAGTCCTGACTCTGAGGTTCCAGTATCAAATCCTCACTCCGAGGTTCCAGTATCAAGTCCTCACTCTGAGGTTCCAGTATCAAGTCCTGACTCTGAGGTTCCAGTATATCAAGTCCTGTCTCCGCGGTTCCAGAATCAAGTCCACGCTCGGAGATTCCAGTATCAAGTCCTGACTCCGAGGTTCCAGTATCTATTCCAAGCTCGGAGGTTCCAGTATCGAGTCCAAGCTCGGAGGTTCCAGTATCAAATCCTGACTCCGAGTATCCAGTATCAAGTCCTGACTCCGAGTTTCCAGTATTAACTCCTGACTCCGAGGTTCCAGTAACAAGTCCAAGCTCGGAGGTTCCAGTATCAAGTCCTGACTCCGAGGTTCCAGTATCAAGTCCAAGCTCGGAGGTTCCAGTATCAAGTCCTGACTCCGAGGTTCCAGTATTAAGTCCAAGCTCGGAGGTACCAGTATCAAATACTCACTCCGAGGTTCCAGTATCAAGTACTGACTCTGAGGTTCCAGTATCAAGTCCTGACTCTGAGTTTCCAGTATCAAATCCTCACACCAAGGTTCCAGAATCAAGTCCTGACTCTGAGGTTCCAGTATCAAGTCCTCACTCCGAGGTTCCAGTATCAAGTCCTCACTCCGAGGTTCCAGTATCAAGTCCTGACTCTGAGGTTCCAGTATCAAATACTCACTCCGAGGTTACAGTATCAAGTTCTGACTCGGAGGTTCCCGTATCAAGTCCTGACTCCGAGGATCCAGTATCAAGTCCATCTCGGAGATTCCAGTATCAAGTCCTCACTCCGAGGATCCAGTATCAAGTCCATCTCGGAGATTCCAGTATCAGGTCCTGACTCCGAGGATCCAGTATCAAGTCCACACTCCGAGGTTCCAGTCTCAAGTCCTGACTCCGAGTTTCCAGTATCAAGTCCACGTTCGGAAGTTCCCGTATCATGTCCTGACTCCAAGTTTCCAGTTTCAAGTCCTGGCTTGGAGATTCCAGTATCAAGTCCTCACTCCGAGGTTCCAGTCTCAAGTCCTGACTCCGAGGTTCCAGTATCAACTCCTGACGCCGAGGTTCCAGTATCAAATCCAAGCTCGGAGGTTCCAGTATCAAGTCCTGACTCCGAGGTTCCAGTATCAAGTCCTGACTCCAAGGGTCCAGTATACAGTCCAGGCTAAGGTGTTCCAGTATGAATTCCTGACTCTGAGGTTCCAGTATCAAGTCCATCTCGGAGATTCCAGTATCAAGACCTGACTCCGAGGTTCCAGAATCAAGTCCAAGCTCGGAGGTTCCAGTATCAAGTCCTGACTCCGAGATTCCAGTATCAAGTCCAAGCTCGGAGGTTCCAGTATCAAATTCTGACTCCGAGGTTCCAGTATCAAGTCATGGCTCCGGGGTTCCAGTATCAAGTCCATCTCGGAGTTTCCAGTATCAAGTCCTGACTCCGAGGATCCAGTATCAAGTCCTCACTCCGAGGTTCCAGTCTCAAGTCCTAACTCGGAGCTTCCAGTATCAAGACCTGGCTCGGAGTTTCCAGTATCAAGTCCAGGCTCGGAGGTTCCAGTATCAAGTCCTGACTCGGAGGTTCCAGTATCAAGTCCTGACTCGGAGGTTCCAGTATCAAGTCCTGACTCCCAGGTTCCAGTATCAAGTCCTGACTCCGAAGTTCCAGTATGAAGTCCTGGCTTGGAGGTTCCAGTATCAAGTCCTGACTTGGAGATTCCAGTATCAAGTCCAAGCTCGGAGGTTCCAGTCTCAAGTCCTGACTCCGAGGTTCCAGTATCAAGTCCTGACTCTGAGGTTCCAGTATCAAGTCCTGACGCCGAGGTTCCAGTATCAAGTACGGAATCGGAGGTTCCAGTATCAAGTCATGAAACCGAGGTTCCAGTATCAAATCCTAGCTCGGAGGTTCCAGTATCAAGTCCTGACTCCGAGGTTCCAGTATCAAGTCCTGACTCCAAGGGTCCAGTATCAAGTCCAGGCTAAGGTGTTCCAGTATCAATTCCTGACTCTGAGGTTCCAGTATCAAGTCCATCTCGGAGATTCCAGTATCAAGTCCTCACTCCGAGGTTCCAGTCTCAAGTGTTGACTCGGAGCTTCCAGTATCAAGTCCTGGCTCGGAGGTTCCAGTATCAAGTCCTGACTCGGAGGTTCCAGTATCAAGTCCTGACTCGGAGGTTCCAGTATCAAGTCCTGACTCCAAGGTTCCAGTATCAAGTCCAAGCTCGGAGGTTCCAGTATCAAATTTTGACTCCGAGGTTCCAGTCTCAAGTCCTGACTCCGAGGTTCCAGTATCAAGTCCTGACTCCGAAGTTCCAGTATGAAGTCCTGGCTTGGACGTTCCAGTATCAAGTCCTGACTTGGAGATTCCAGTATCAAGTCCAAGCTCGGAGGTTCCAGTCTTAATTCCTGACTCCGAGGTTCCAGTATCAAGTCCAAACTCGGAGGTTCCAGTATCAACTCCTGACTCCGAGGTTCCAGTATCAAGTCCAAGCTCGGAGGTCCCAGTATCAAATCCTGACTCCGAGGTTCCAGTATCAAGACAACACTCCGAGGTTTCAGTCTCAAGTCCTGATTCCGAGTTTCCAGTATGAAGTCCTGACTCGGAGCTTCCAGTATCAACTCCTGGCTTTGAGGTTCCAGTATCAAGTCCTGACTCGGAGATTCCAGTATCAAGTCCAAGCTAGGAGGTTCCATTATCAAGTCCTGACTCTGAGGTTCCAGTATCAAGTCCAAGCTCGGAGATTCGAGTATCAAGTCCTGACTCCGAGTTTCCAGTATCAAGTCCTGACACCTAGGTTCCAGTATCAGATCCAAGCTCGGAGGTTCCAGTATCAAGTCCGGAATAGGAGGTTCCAGTATCAAGTCATGACTCCGAGGTTCCAGTATCAAGTCCAAGCTCGGAGGTTCCAGTATCAAGTCCTGACTCCGAGGTTCCAGTATTAAGTCCAAGCTCGGAGGTACCAGTATCAAATACTCACTCCGAGGTTCCAGTATCAAGTCCTGACTCTGAGGTTCCAGTATCAAATTCTCACTCCGAGGTTCCAGTATCAAGTCCTGACTCTGAGGTTCCAGTATCAAGTCCTGACTCTGAGTTTCCAGTATCAAATCCTCACTCCGAGTTTCCAGTATCAAGTCCTGACTCTGAGGTTCCAGTATCAAGTCCTCACTCCGAGGTTCCAGTATCAAGTCCTCACTCCGATGTTCCAGTATCAAATCCTGACTCTGAGGTTCCAGTATCAAATACTCACTCCGAGGTTACAGTATCAAGTTCTGACTCGGAGGTTCCCGTATCAAGTCCTGACTCCGAGGATCCAGTATCAAGTCCATCTCGGAGATTCCAGTATCAAGTCCTCACTCCGAGGATCCAGTATCAAGTCCATCTCGGAGATTCCAGTATCAAGTCCTGACTCCGAGGATCCAGTATCAAGTCCACACTCCGAGGTTCCAGTCTCAAGTCCTGACTACGAGTTTCCAGTATCAAGTCCAAGCTCGGATATTCCAGTATCAAGTCCTGACTCCGAGTATCCAGTATCAAGTCCATCTCGGAGATTCCAGTATCAAGTCCTGACTCTGAGGATCCAGTATCAAGTCCTCACACTGAGGTTCCAGTCTCAAGTCCTGACTCCGAGTTTCCAGTATCGAGTCCAAGCTCGGAGGTTCCAGTATCAAATCCTGACTCCGAGGTTCCAGTATCAACTCCAGGCTAAGGTGTTCCAGTATCAATTCCTGAATCTGAGGTTCCAGTATCAAGTCCATCTCGGAGATTCCAGTATCAAGTTATGACTCCGAGGATCCAGTATCAAGACCAAGCTCGGAGGTTCCAGTCTCAAGTCCAAGCTCGGAGGTTCCAGTATCAAGTACTCAGGTTCCAGTATATCAAGTCCTGTCTCCGCGGTTCCAGTATCAAGTCCAAGCTCGGAGATTCCAGTATCACATCCTGACTCCGAGGTTCCAGTATCTATTCCAAACTCGGAGTTTCCAGTATCAACTCCTGACTCCGATGTTCCAGTATCAAGTCCTGACTCCGGGGTTCCAGTATCAAGTCCAAGCAAGGAGTTTCCAGTATCAAGTCCTGACTCTGAGGTTCCAGTATCAAGTCCACGTTCGGAAGTTCCCGTATCATGTCCTGACTCCAAGTTTCCAGTTTCAAGTACTGGCTTGCAGATTCCAGTATCAAGTCCTCACTCCGAGGTACCAGTCTCAAGTCCTGACTCCGAGGTTCCAGTATCAAGTCCTGACTCTGAGGTTCCAGTATCAAGTCCTGACGCCGAGGTTCCAGTATCAAGTACGGATTCGGAGGTTCCAGTATCAAGTCATGAAACCGAGGTTCCAGTATCAAATCCAAGCTCGGAGGTTCCAGTATCAAGTCCTGACTCCGAGGTTCCAGTATCAATTCATGGCTCCGGGGTTCCAGTATCAAGTCCATCTCGGAGTTTCCAGTATCAAGTCTTGACTCCGAGGATCCAGTATCAAGTCCTCACACCGAGGTTCCAGTTTCAAGTCCTAACTCGGAGCTTCCAGTATCAAGACATGGCTCGGAGTTTCCAGTATCAAGTCCTGGCTCGGAGGTTCCAGTATCAAGTCCTGACTCGGAGGTTCCAGTATCAAGTCCTGACTCCCAGGTTCCAGTATCAAGTCCTGACTTGGAGATTCCAGTATCAAGTCCAAGCTCGGAGGTTCCAGTCTCAAGTCCTGACTCCTAGGTTCCAGTATCAGATCCAAGCTCGGAGGTTCCAGTATCAAGTCCGGAATAGGAGGTTCCAGTATCAAGTCATGACTCCGAGGTTCCAGTATCAAGACCAAGCTCGGAGGTTCCAGTCTCAAGGCCAAGCTCGGAGGTTCCAGTATCAACTCCTGACTCCGAGGTTCCAGTAACAAGTCCAAGCTCGGAGGTTCCAGTATCAAGTCCTGACTCCGAGGTTCCAGTATCAAGTCCAAGCTCGGAGGTTCCAGTATCAAGTCCTGACTCCGAGGTTCCAGTATTAAGTCCAAGCTCGGAGGTACCAGTATCAAATACTCACTCCGAGGTTCCAGTATCAAGTCCTGACTCTGAGGTTCCAGTATCAAATCCTCACTCCGAGGTTCCAGTATCAAGTCCTGACTCTGAGGTTCCAGTATCAAGTCCTGACTCTGAGTTTCCAGTATCAAATCCTCACTCCGAGTTTCCAGTATCAAGTCCTGACTCTGAGGTTCCAGTATCAAGTCCTCACTCCGAGGTTCCAGTATCAAGTCCTCACTCCGAGGTTCCAGTATCAAGTCCTGACTCTGAGGTTCCAGTATCAAATACTCACTCCGAGGTTACAGTATCAAGTTCTGACTCGGAGGTTCCCGTATCAAGTCCTGACTCCGAGGATCCAGTATCAAGTCCATCTCGGAGATTCCAGTATCAAGTCCTCACTCCGAGGATCCAGTATCAAGTCCATCTCGGAGATTCCAGTATCAAGTCCTGACTCCGAGGATCCAGTATCAAGTCCACACTCCGAGGTTCCAGTCTCAAGTCCTGACTACGAGTTTCCAGTATCAAGTCCAAGCTCGGATATTCCAGTATCAAGTCCTGACTCCGAGTATCCAGTATCAAGTCCATCTCGGAGATTCCAGTATCAAGTCCTGACTCTGAGGATCCAGTATCAAGTCCTCACACCGAGGTTCCAGTCTCAAGTCCTGACTCCGAGTTTCCAGTATCGAGTCCAAGCTCGGAGGTTCCAGTATCAAATCCTGACTCCGAGGTTCCAGTATCAACTCCAGGCTAAGGTGTTCCAGTATCAATTCCTGACTCTGAGGTTCCAGTATCAAGTCCATCTCGGAGATTCCAGTATCAAGTTATGACTCCGAGGTTCCAGTATCAAGACCAAGCTCGGAGGTTCCAGTCTCAAGTCCAAGCTCGGAGGTTCCAGTATCAACTCCTGACTCCGAGGTTCCAGTATCAAGTACTGACTCTGAGGTTCCAGTATATCAAGTCCTGTCTCCGCGGTTCCAGTATCAAGTCCAAGCTCGGAGATTCCAGTATCATGTCCTGACTCCGAGGTTCCAGTATCTATTCCAAACTCGGAGGTTCCAGTATCAACTCCTGACTCCGATGTTCCAGTATCAAGTCCTGACTCCGGGGTTCCAGTATCAAGTCCAAGCAAGGTGTTTCCAGTATCAAGTCCTGACTCTGAGGTTCCAGTATCAAGTCCACGTTCGGAAGTTCCCGTATCATGTCCTGACTCCAAGTTTCCAGTTTCAAGTCCTGGCTTGCAGATTCCAGTATCAAGTCCTCACTCCGAGGTTCCAGTCTCAAGTCCTGACTCCGAGGTTCCAGTATCAAGTCCTGACTCTGAGGTTCCAGTATCAAGTCCTGACGCCGAGGTTCCAGTATCAAGTACGGATTCGGAGGTTCCAGTATCAAGTCATGAAACCGAGGTTCCAGTATCAAATCCAAGCTCGGAGGTTCCAGTATCAAGTCCTGACTCCGAGGTTCCAGTATCAATTCATGGCTCCGGGGTTCCAGTATCAAGTCCATCTCGGAGTTTCCAGTATCAAGTCTTGACTCCGAGGATCCAGTATCAAGTCCTCACACCGAGGTTCCAGTCTCAAGTCCTAACTCGGAGCTTCCAGTATCAAGACATAGCTCGGAGTTTCCAGTATCAAGTCCTGGCTCGGAGGTTCCAGTATCAAGTCCTGACTCGGAGGTTCCAGTATCAAGTCCTGACTCCCAGGTTCCAGTATCAAGTCCTGACTTGGAGATTCCAGTATCAAGTCCAAGCTCGGAGGTTCCAGTCTCAAGTCCTGACTCCGAGGTTCCAGTATCAAGTCCTGACTCTGAGGTTCCAGTATCAAGTCCTGACGCCGAGGTTCCAGTATCAAGTACGGAATCGGAGGTTCCAGTATCAAGTCATGAAACCGAGGTTCCAGTGTCAAATCCAAGCTCGGAGGTTCCAGTATCAAGTCCTGACTCCGAGGTTCCAGTATCAAGTCCTGACTCCAAGGGTCCAGTATCAAGTCCAGGCTAAGGTGTTCCAGTATCAATTCCTGACTCTGAGGTTCCAGTATCAAGTCCATCTCGGAGATTCCAGTATCAAGTCCTCACTCCGAGGTTCCAGTCTCAAGTCCTGACTCGGAGCTTCCCGTATCAAGACCTGGCTCGGAGTTTCCAGTATCAAGTCCTGGCTCGGAGGTTCCAGTATCAAGTCCTGACTCGGAGGTTCCAGTATCAAGTCCTGACTCCAAGGTTCCAGTATCAAGTCCGAGCTCGGAGGTTCCAGTATCAAATTTTGACTCCGACGTTCCAGTATCAAGTCCTGACTTGGAGATTCCAGTATCAAGTCCAAGTTCGGAGGTTCCAGTCTTAAGTCCTGACTCCGAGGTTCCAGTATCAAGTCCAAACACGGAGGTTCCAGTATCAACTCCTGACTCCGAGGTTCCAGTATCAAGACCACACTCCGAGGTTTCAGTCTCAAGTCCTGATTCCGAGTTTCCAGTATGAAGTCCTGACTCGGAGCTTCCAGTATCAACTCCTGGCTTGCAGGTTCCAGTATCAAGTCCTGACTCGGAGATTCCAGTATCAAGTCCAATCTAGGAGGTTCCATTATCAAGTCCTGACTCTGAGGTTCCAGTATCAAGTCGTGACTCTGAGGTTCCAGTATCAAATCCTCACTCCGAGGTTCCAGTATCAAGTCCTGACTCTGAGGTTCCAGTATCAAGTCCTGACTCTGAGTTTCCAGTATCAAATCCTCACTCCAAGGTTCCAGTATCAACTCCTGACTCTGAGGTTCCAGTATCAAGTCGTCACTCCGAGGTTCCAGTATCAAGTCCTGACTCCTAGGTTCCAGTATCAGATCCAAGCTCGGAGGTTCCAGTATCAAGTCCGGAATAGGAGGTTCCAGTATCAAGTCATGACTCCGAGGTTCCAGTATCAAGACCAAGCTCGGAGGTTCCAGTCTCAAGTACAAGCTCGGAGGTTCCAGTATCAAATCCTGACTCCGAGGTTCCAGTATCAAGTCCTGACTCTGAGGTTCCAGTATATCAAGTCCTGTCTCCGCGGTTCCAGAATCAAGTCCACGCTCGGAGATTCCAGTATCAAGTCCTGACTCCGAGGTTCCAGTATCTATTCCAAGCTTGGAGGTTCCAGTATCGTGTCCAAGCTCGGAGGTTCCAGTATCAAATCCTGACTCCGAGTATCCAGTATCAAGTCCTGACTCCGAGTTTCCAGTATTAACTCCTGACTCCGAGGTTCCAGTAACAAGTCCAAGCTCGGAGTTTCCAGTATCAAGTCCTGACTCCGAGGTTCCAGTATCAAGTCCAAGCTCGGAGGTTCCAGTATCAAGTCCTGACTCCGAGGTTCCAGTATTAAGTCCAAGCTCGGAGGTACCACTATCAAATACTCACTCCGAGGTTCCAGTATCAAGTCCTGACTCTGAGGTTCCAGTATCAAATCCTCACTCCGAGGTTCCAGTATCAAGTACTGACTCTGAGTTTCCAGTATCAAGTCCTGACTCTGAGTTTCCAGTATCAAATCCTCACTCCAAGGTTCCAGAATCAAGTCCTGACTCTGAGGTTCCAGTATCAAGTCCTCACTCCGAGGTTCCAGTATCAAGTCCTCACTCCGAGGTTCCAGTATCAAGTCCTGACTCTGAGGTTCCAGTATCAAATACTCACTCCGAGGTTACAGTATCAAGTTCTGACTTGGAGGTTCCCGTATCAAGTCCTGACTCCGAGGATCCAGTATCAAGTCCATCTCGGAGATTCCAGTATCAAGTCCTCACTCCGAGTATCCAGTATCAAGTCCATCTCGGAGATTCCAGTATCAGGTCCTGACTCCGAGTATCCAGTATCAAGTCCACACTCCGAGGTTCCAGTCTCAAGTCCTGACTCCGAGTTTCCAGTATCAAGTCCACGTTCGGAAGTTCCCGTATCATGTCCTGACTCCAAGTTTCCAGTTTCAAGTCCTGGCTTGGAGATTCCAGTATCAAGTCCTCACTCCGAGGTTCCAGTCTCAAGTCCTGACTCCGAGGTTCCAGTATCAAGTCCTGACGCCGAGGTTCCAGTATCAAGTACGGAATCGGAGGTTCCAGTATCAAGTCATGAAACCGAGGTTCCAGTATCAAATCCAAGCTCGGAGGTTCCAGTATCAAGTCCTGACTCCGAGGTTCCAGTATCAAGTCCTGACTCCAAGGGTCCAGTATAAAGTCCAGGCTAAGGTGTTCCAGTATCAATTCCTGACTCTGAGGTTCCAGTATCAAGTCCATCTCGGAGATTCCAGTATCAAGACCTGACTCCGAGGTTCCAGAATCAAGTCCAAGCTCGGAGGTTCCAGTATCAAGACCTGACTCCGAGATTCCAGTATCAAGTCCAAGCTCGGAGGTTCCAGTATCAAATTCTGACTCCGAGGTTCCAGTATCAAGTCATGGCTCCGGGGTTCCAGTATCAAGTCCATCTCGGAGTTTCCAGTATCAAGTCCTGACTCCGAGGATCCAGTATCAAGTCCTCACTCCGAGGTTCCAGTCTCAAGTCCTAACTCGGAGCTTCCAGTATCAAGACCTTGCTCGGAGTTTCCAGTATCAAGTCCAGGCTCGGAGGTTCCAGTATCAAGTCCTGACTCGGAGGTTCCAGTATCAAGTCCTGACTCCCAGGTTCCAGTATCAAGTCCTGACTCCGAAGTTCCAGTATGAAGTCCTGGCTTGGAGATTCCAGTATCAAGTCCTGACTTGGAGATTCCAGTATCAAGTCCAAGCTCGGAGGTTCCAGTCTCAAGTCCTGACTCCGAGGTTCCAGTATCAAGTCCTGACTCTGAGGTTCCAGTATCAAGTCATGACGCCGAGGTTCCAGTATCAAGTACGGAATCGGAGGTTCCAGTATCAAGTCATGAAACCGAGGTTCCAGTATCAAATCCAAGCTCGGAGGTTCCAGTATCAAGTCCTGACTCCGAGGTTCCAGTATCAAGTCCTGACTCCAAGGGTCCAGTATCAAGTCCAGGCTAAGGTGTTCCAGTATCAATTCCTGACTCTGAGGTTCCAGTATCAAGTCCATCTCGGAGATTCCAGTATCAAGTCCTCACTCCGAGGTTCCAGTCTCAAGTCCTGACTCGGAGCTTCCAGTATCAAGACCTGGCTCCGAGTTTCCAGTTTCAAGTCCTGGCTCGGAGGTTCCAGTATCAAGTCCTGACTCGGAGGTTCCAGTATCAAGTCCTGACTCCAAGGTTCCAGTATCAAGTCCAAGCTCGGAGGTTCCAGTATCAAATTTTGACTCCGAGGTTCTAGTCTCAAGTCCTGACTCCGAGGTTCCAGTATCAAGTCCTGACTCCGAAGTTCCAGTATGAAGTCCTGGCTTGGACCTTCCAGTATCAAGTCCTGACTTGGAGATTCCAGTATCAAGTCCAAACACGGAGGTTCCAGTATCAACTCCTGACTCCGAGGTTCCAGTAACAAGTCCAAGCTCGGAGGTCCCAGTATCAAATCCTGACTCCGAGGGTCCAGTATCAAGACAACACTCCGAGGTTTCAGTCTCAAGTCCTGATTCCGAGTTTCCAGTATGAAGTCCTGACTCGGAGCTTCCAGTATCAACTCCTGGCTTGGAGGTTCCAGTATCAAGTCCTGACTCGGAGATTCCAGTATCAAGTCCAAGCTAGGAGGTTCCATTATCAAGTCCTGACTCTGAGGTTCCAGTATCAAGTCCAAGCTCGGAGATTCGAGTATGAAGTCCTGACTCCGAGTTTCCAGTATCAAGTCCTGACTCCTAGGTTCCAGTATCAGATCCAAGCTCGGAGGTTCCAGTATCAAGTCCGGAATAGGAGGTTCCAGTATCAAGTCATGACTCCGAGGTTCCAGTATCAAGACCAAGCTCGGAGGTTCCAGTCTCAAGGCCAAGCTCGGAGGTTCCAGTATCAACTCCTGACTCCGAGGTTCCAGTATCAAGTCCAAGCTCGGAGGTTCCAGTATCAAGTCCTGACTCCGAGGTTCCAGTATTAAGTCCAAGCTCGGAGGTACCACTATCAAATACTCACTCCGAGGTTCCAGTATCAAGTCATGGCTCCGGGGTTCCAGTATCAAGTCCATCTCGGAGTTTCCAGTATCAAGTCCTGACTGCGAGGATCCAGTATCAAGTCCTCACTCCGAGGTTCCAGTCTCAAGTCCTAACTCGGAGCTTCCAGTATCAAGACCTTGCTCGGAGTTTCCAGTATCAAGTCCAGGCTCGGAGGTTCCAGTATCAAGTCCTGACTCGGAGGTTCCAGTATCAAGTCCTGACTCCCAGGTTCCAGTATCAAGTCCTGACTCCGAAGTTCCAGTATGAAGTCCTGGCTTGGAGATTCCAGTATCAAGTCCTGACTTGGAGATTCCAGTATCAAGTCCAAGCTCGGAGGTTCCAGTCTCAAGTCCTGACTCCGAGGTTCCAGTATCAAGTCCTGACTCTGAGGTTCCAGTATCAAGTCCTGACGCCGAGGTTCCAGTATCAAGTACGGAATCGGAGGTTCCAGTATCAAGTCATGAAACCGAGGTTCCAGTATCAAATCCAAGCTCGGAGGTTCCAGTATCAAGTCCTGACTCCGAGGTTCCAGTATCAAGTCCTGACTCCAAGGGTCCAGTATCAAGTCCAGGCTAAGGTGTTCCAGTATCAATTCCTGACTCTGAGGTTCCAGTATCAAGTCCATCTCGGAGATTCCAGTATCAAGTCCTCACTCCGAGGTTCCAGTCTCAAGTCCTGACTCGGAGCTTCCAGTATCAAGACCTGGCTCGGAGTTTCCAGTATCAAGTCCTGGCTCGGAGGTTCCAGTATCAAGTCCTGACTCGGAGGTTCCAGTATCAAGTCCTGACTCCAAGGTTCCAGTATCAAGTCCAAGCTCGGAGGTTCCAGTATCAAATTTTGACTCCGAGGTTCTAGTCTCAAGTCCTGACTCCGAGGTTCCAGTATCAAGTCCTGACTCCGAAGTTCCAGTATGAAGTCCTGGCTTGGACGTTCCAGTATCAAGTCCTGACTTGGAGATTCCAGTATCAAGTCCAAGCTCGGAGGTTCCAGTCTTAATTCCTGACTCCGAGGTTCCAGTATCAAGTCCAAACACGGAGGTTCCAGTATCAACTCCTGACTCCGAGGTTCCAGTATCAAGTCCAAGCTCGGAGGTCCCAGTATCAAATCCTGACTCCGAGGGTCCAGTATCAAGACAACACTCCGAGATTTCAGTCTCAAGTCCTGATTCCGAGTTTCCAGTATGAAGTCCTGACTCGGAGCTTCCAGTATCAACTCCTTGCTTGGAGGTTCCAGTATCAAGTCCTGACTCGGAGATTCCAGTATCAAGTCCAAGCTAGGAGGTTCCATTATCAAGTCCTGACTCTGAGGTTCCAGTATCAAGTCCAAGCTCGGAGATTCGAGTATGAAGTCCTGACTCCGAGTTTCCAGTATCAAGTCCTGACTCCTAGGTTCCAGTATCAGATCCAAGCTCGGAGGTTCCAGTATCAAGTCCGGAATAGGAGGTTCCAGTATCAAGTCATGACTCCGAGGTTCCAGTATCAAGACCAAGCTCGGAGGTTCCAGTCTCAAGGCCAAGCTCGGAGGTTCCAGGATCAACTCCTCACTCCGAGGTTCCAGTAACAAGTCCAAGCTCGGAGGTTCCAGTATCAAGTCCTGACTCCGAGGTTCCAGTATCAAGTCCAAGCTCGGAGGTTCCAGTATCAAGTCCTGACTCCGAGGTTCCAGTATTAAGTCCAAGCTCGGAGGTACCACTATCAAATACTCACTCCGAGGTTCCAGTATCAAGTCCTGACTCTGAGGTTCCAGTATCAAATCCTCACTCCGAGGTTCCAGTATCAAGTCCTGACTCTGAGGTTCCAGTATCAAGTCCTGACTCTGAGTTTCCAGTATCAAATCCTCACTCCGAGTTTCCAGTATCAAGTCCTGACTCTGAGGTTCCAGTATCAAGTCCTCACTCCGAGGTTCCAGTATCAAGTCCTCACTCCGAGGTTACAGTATCAAGTTCTGACTCGGAGGTTCCCGTATCAAGTCCTGACTCCGAGGATCCAGTATCAAGTCCATCTCGGAGATTCCAGTATCAAGTCCTCACTCCGAGGATCCAGTATCAAGTCCATCTCGGAGATTCCAGTATCAAGTCCTGACTCCGAGGATCCAGTATCAAGTCCACACTCCGAGGTTCAAGTCTCAAGTCCTGACTACGAGTTTCCAGTATCAAGTCCAAGCTCGGATATTCCAGTATCAAGTCCTGACTCCGAGTATCCAGTATCAAGTCCATCTCGGAGATTCCAGTATCAAGTCCTGACTCTGAGGATCCAGTATCAAGTCCTCACACCGAGGTTCCAGTCTCAAGTCCTGACTCCGAGTTTGCAGTATCGAGTCCAAGCTCGGAGGTTCCAGTATCAAATCCTGACTCCGAGGTTCCAGTATCAACTCCAGGCTAAGGTGTTCCAGTATCAATTCCTGACTCTGAGGTTCCAGTATCAAGTCCATCTCGGAGATTCCAGTATCAAGTTATGACTCCGAGGTTCCAGTATCAAGACCAAGCTCGGAGGTTCCAGTCTCAAGTCCAAGCTCGGAGGTTCCAGTATCAAGTACTGACTCTGAGGTTCCAGTATATCAAGTCCTGTCTCCGCGGTTCCAGTATCAAGTCCAAGCTCGGAGATTCCAGTATCACGTCCTGACTCCGAGGTTCCAGTATCTATTCCAAACTCGGAGGTTCCAGTATCAACTCCTGACTCCGATGTTCCAGTATCAAGTCCTGACTCAGGGGTTCCAGTATCAAGTCCAAGGAAGGAGTTTCCAGTATCAAGTCCTGACTCTGAGGTTCCAGTATCAAGTCCACGTTCGGAAGTTCCCGTATCATGTCCTGACTCCAAGTTTCCAGTTTCAAGTCCTGGCTTGCAGATTCCAGTATTAAGTCCTCACTCCGAGGTACCAGTCTCAAGTCCTGACTCCGAGGTTCCAGTATCAAGTCCTGACTCTGAGGTTCCAGTATCAATTCCTGACGCCGAGGTTCCAGTATCAAAGTACGGATTCGGAGGTTCCAGTATCAAGTCATGAAACCGAGGTTCCAGTATCAAATCCAAGCTCGGAGGTTCCAGTATCAAGTCCTGACTCCGAGGTTCCAGTATCAATTCATGGCTCCGGGGTTCCAGTATCAAGTCCATCTCGGAGTTTCCAGTATCAATTCTTGACTCCGAGGATCCAGTATCAAGTCCTCACACCGAGGTTCCAGTCTCAGGTCCTAACTCGGAGCTTCCAGTATCAAGACATGGCTCGGAGTTTCCAGTATCAAGTCCTGGCTCGGAGGTTCCAGTATCAAGTCCTGGCTCGGAGGTTCCAGTATCAAGTCCTGACTCGGAGGTTCCAGTATCAAGTCCTGACTCCCAGGTTCCAGTATCAAGTCCTGACTTGGAGATTCCAGTATCAAGTCCAAGCTCGGAGGTTCCAGTCTCAAGTCCTGACTCCGAGGTTCCAGTATCAAGTCCTGACTCTGAGGTTCCAGTATCAAGTCCTGACTCCTAAGTTCCAGTATCAGATCCAAGCTCGGAGGTTCCAGTATCAAGTCCGGAATAGGAGGTTCCAGTATCAAGTCATGACTCCGAGGTTCCAGTATCAAGACCAAGCTCGGAGGTTCCAGTCTCAAGGCCAAGCTCGGAGGTTCCAGTATCAACTCCTGACTCCGAGGTTCCAGTAACAAGTCCAAGCTCGAGGTTCCAGTATCAAGTCCTGACTCCGAGGTTCCAGTATCAAGTCCAAGCTCGGAGGTTCCAGTATCAAGTCCTGACTCCGAGGTTCCAGTATTAAGTCCAAGCTCAGAGGTACCAGTATCAAATACTCACTCCGAGGTTCCAGTATCAAGTCCTGACTCTGAGGTTCCAGTATCAAATCCTCACTCCGAGGTTCCAGTATCAAGTCCTGACTCTGAGGTTCCAGTATCAAGTCCTGACTCTGAGTTTCCAGTATCAAATCCTCACTCCGAGTTTCCAGTATCAAATCCAAGCTCGGAGGTTCCAGTATCAAGTCCTGATTCCGAGGTTCCAGTATCAAGTCCTCACTCCAAGGGTCCAGTATAAAGTCCAGGCTAAGGTGTTCCAGTATCAATTCCTGACTCTGAGGTTCCAGTATCAAGTCCATCTCGGAGATTCCAGTATCAAGACCTGACTCCGAGGTTCCAGAATCAAGTCCAAGCTCGGAGGTTCCAGTATCAAGTCCTGACTCCGAGATTCCAGTATCAAGTCCAAGCTCGGAGGTTCCTGTATCAAATTCTGACTCCGAGGTTCCAGTATCAAGTCATGGCTCCGGGGTTCCAGTATCAAGTCCATCTTGGAGTTTCCAGTATCAAGTCCTGACTCCGAGGATCCAGTATCAAGTCCTCACTCCGAGGTTCCAGTCTCAAGTCCTAACTCGGAGCTTCCAGTATCAAGACCTGGCTCGGAGTTTCCAGTATCAAGTCCAGGCTCGGAGGTTCCAGTATCAAGTCCTGACTCGGGGGTTCCAGTATCAAGTCCTGACTCCCAGGTTCCAGTATCAAGTCCTGACTCCGAAGTTCCAGTATGAAGTCCTGGCTTGGAGGTTCCAGTATCAAGTCCTGACTTGGAGAATCCAGTATCAAGTCCAAGCTCGGAGGTTCCAGTCTCAAGTCCTGACTCCGAGGTTCCAGTATCAAGTCCTGACTCTGAGGTTCCAGTATCAAGTCCTGACGCTGAGGTTCCAGTATCAAGTACGGAATCGGAGGTTCCAGTATCAAGTCATGAAACCGAGGTTCCAGTATCAAATCCAAGCTCGGAGCTTCCAGTATCAAGTCCTGACTCCGAGGTTCCAGTATCAAGTCCTGACTCCAAGGGTCCAGTATCAAGTCCAGGCTAAGGTGTTCCAGTATCAATTCCTGACTCTGAGGTTCCAGTATCAAGTCCATCTCGGAGATTCCAGTATCAAGTCCTGACGCCGAGGTTCCAGTATCAAGTACGGAATCGGAGGTTCCAGTATCAAGTCATGAAACCGAGGTTCCAGTATCAAATCCAAGCTCGGAGGTTCCAGTATCAAGTCCTGACTCCGAGGTTCCAGTATCAAGTCCTGACTCCGAGGATCCAGTATCAAGTCCACACTCCGAGGTTCCAGTCTCAAGTCCTGACTCCGAGTTTCCAGTATCAAGTCCACGTTCGGAAGTTCCCGTATCATGTCCTGACTCCAAGTTTCCAGTTTCAAGTCCTGGCTTGGAGATTCCAGTATCAAGTCCTCACTCCGAGGTTCCAGTCTCAAGTCCTGAATCCGAGGTTCCAGTATCAAGTCCTGACGCCGAGGTTCCAGTATCAAGTACGGAATCGGAGTTTCCAGTATCAAGTCATGAAACCGAGGTTCCAGTATCAAATCCAAGCTCGGAGGTTCCAGTATCAAGTCCTGACTCCGAGGTTCCAGTATCAAGTCCTGACTCCAAGGGTCCAGTATAAAGTCCAGGCTAAGGTGTTCCAGTATCAATTCCTGACTCTGAGGTTCCAGTATCAAGTCCATCTCGGAGATTCCAGCATCAAGACATGACTCCGAGGTTCCAGAATCAAGTCCAAACTCGGAGGTTCCAGTATCAAGTCCTGACTCCGAGATTCCAGTATCAAGTCCAAGCTCGGAGGTTCCAGTATCAAATTCTGACTCCGAGGTTCCAGTATCAAGTCATGGCTCCGGGGTTCCAGTATCAAGTCCATCTCGGAGTTTCCAGTATCAAGTCCTGACTCCGAGGATCCAGTATCAAGTCCTCACTCCGAGGTTCCAGTCTCAAGTCCTAACTCGGAGCTTCCAGTATCAAGACCTGGCTCGGAGTTTCCAGTATCAAGTCCAGGCTCGGAGGTTCCAGTATCAAGTCCTGACTCGGAGGTTCCAGTATCAAGTCCTGACTCCCAGGTTCCAGTATCAAGTCCTGACTCCGAAGTTCCAGTATGAAGTCCTGTCTTGGAGGTTCCAGTATCAAGTCCTGACTTGGAGATTCCAGTATCAAGTCCAAGCTCGGAGGTTCCAGTCTCAAGTCCTGACTCCGAGGTTCCAGTATCAAGTCCTGACTCTGAGGTTCCAGTATCAAGTCCTGACGCCGAGGTTCCAGTATCAAGTACGGAATCGGAGGTTCCAGTATCAAGTCATGAAACCGAGGTTCCAGTATCAAATCCAAGCTCGGAGGTTCCAGTATCAAGTCCTGACTACGAGGTTCCAGTATCAAGTCCTGACTCCAAGGGTCCAGTATCAAGTCCAGGCTAAGGTGTTCCAGTATCAATTCCTGACTCTGAGGTTCCAGTATCAAGTCCATCTCGGAGATTCCAGTATCAAGTCCTCACTCCGAGGATCCAGTATCAAGTCCATCTCGGAGATTCCAGTATCAAGTCCTCACTCCGAGAATCCAGTATCAAGTCCAAGCTCGGAGGTTCCAGTATCAAATTTTGACTCCGAGGTTCCAGTCTCAAGTCCTGACTCCGAGGTTCCAGTATCAAGTCCTGACTCCGAAGTTCCAGTATGAAGTCCTGGCTTGGACGTTCCAGTATCAAGTCCTGACTTGGAGATTCCAGTATCAAGTCCAAGCTCGGAGGTTCCAGTCTTAATTCCTGACTCCGAGGTTCCAGTATCAAGTCCAAACTCGGAGGTTCCAGTATCAACTCCTGACTCCGAGGTTCCAGTATCAAGTCCAAGCTCGGAGGTCCCAGTATCAAATCCTGACTCCGAGGTTCCAGTATCAAGACAACACTCCGAGGTTTCAGTCTCAAGTCCTGATTCCGAGTTTCCTGTATGAAGTCCTGACTCGGAGCTTCCAGTATCAACTCCTGGCTTGGAGGTTCCAGTATCAAGTCCTGACTCTGAGGTTCCAGTATCAAGTCCTCACTCCGAGGTTCCAGTATCAAGTCCTCACTCCGAGGTTCCAGTATCAAGTCCTGACTCTGAGGTTCCAGTATCAAATACTCACTCCGAGTTTCCAGTATCAAGTCCTGACACCTAGGTTCCAGTAGCAGATCCAAGCTCGGAGGTTCCAGTATCAAGTCCGGAATAGGAGGTTCCAGTATCAAGTCATGACTCCGAGGTTCCAGTACCAAGACCAAGCTCGGAGGTTCCAGACTCAAGGCCAAGCTCGGAGGTTCCAGTATCAACTCCTGACTCCGAGGTTCCAGTAACAAGTCCAAGCTCGGAGGTTCCAGTATCAAGTCCTGACTCCGAGGTTCCAGTATCAAGTCCAAGCTCGGAGGTTCCAGTATCAAGTCCTGACTCCGAGGTTCCAGTATTAAGTCCAAGCTCGGAGGTACCAGTATCAAATACTCACTCCGAGGTTCCAGTATCAAGTCCTGACTCTGAGGTTCCAGTATCAAATCCTCACTCCGAGGTTCCAGTATCAAGTCCTGACTCTGAGTTTCCAGTATCAAGTCCTGACTCTGAGTTTCCAGTATCAAATCCTCACTCCGAGTTTCCAGTATCAAGTCCTGACTCTGAGGTTCCAGTATCAAGTCCTCACTCCGAGGTTCCAGTATCAAGTCCTCACTCCGAGGTTCCAGTATCAAGTCCTGACTCTGAGGTTCCAGTATCAAATACTCACTCCGAGGTTACAGTATCAAGTTCTGACTCGGAGGTTCCCGTATCAAGTCCTGACTCCGAGGATCCAGTATCAAGTCCATCTCGGAGATTCCAGTATCAAGTCCTCACTCCGAGGATCCAGTATCAAGTCCATCTCGGAGATTCCAGTATCAAGTCCTGACTCCGAGGATCCAGTATCAAGTCCACACTCCGAGGTTCCAGTCTCAAGTCCTGACTACGAGTTTCCAGTATCAAGTCCAAGCTCGGATATTCCAGTATCAAGTCCTGACTCCGAGTATCCAGTATCAAGTCCATCTCGGAGATTCCAGTATCAAGTCCTGACTCTGAGGATCCAGTATCAAGTCCTCACACCGAGGTGCCAGTCTCAAGTCCTGACTCCGAGTTTCCAGTATCGAGTCCAAGCTCGGAGGTTCCAGTATCAAATCCTGACTCCGAGGTTCCAGTATCAACTCCAGGCTAAGGTGTTCCAGTATCAATTCCTGACTCTGAGGTTCCAGTATCAAGTCCATCTCGGAGATTCCAGTATCAAGTTATGACTCCGAGGTTCCAGTATCAAGACCAAGCTCGGAGGTTCCAGTCTCAAGTCCAAGCTCGGAGGTTCCAGTATCAAGTACTGACTCTCAGGTTCCAGTATATCAAGTCCTGTCTCCGCGGTTCCAGTATCAAGTCCAAGCTCGGAGATTCCAGTATCACGTCCTGACTCCAAGGTTCCAGTATCTATTCCAAACTCGGAGGTTCCAGTATCAACTCCTGACTCCGATGTTCCAGTATCAAGTCCTGACTCCGGGGTTCCAGTATCAAGTCCAAGCAAGGAGTTTCCAGTATCAAGTCCTGACTCTGAGGTTCCAGTATCAAGTCCACGTTCGGAAGTTCCCGTATCATGTCCTGACTCCAAGTTTCCAGTTTCAAGTCCTGGCTTGCAGATTCCAGTATCAAGTCCTCACTCCGAGGTACCAGTCTCAAGTCCTGACTCCGAGCTTCCAGTATCAAGTCCTGACTCTGAGGTTCCAGTATCAAGTCCTGACGCCGAGGTTCCAGTATCAAGTACGCATTCGGAGGTTCCAGTATCAAGTCATGAAACCGAGGTTCCAGTATCAAATCCAAGCTCGGAGGTTCCAGTATCAAGTCCTGACTCCGAGGTTCCAGTATCAATTCATGGCTCCGGGGTTCCAGTATCAAGTCCATCTCGGAGTTTCCAGTATCAAGTCTTGACTCCGAGGATCCAGTATCAAGTCCTCACACCGAGTTTCCAGTTTCAAGTCCTAACTCGGAGCTTCCAGTATCAAGACATGGCTCGGAGTTTCCAGTATCAAGTCCTGGCTCGGAGGTTCCAGTATCAAGTCCTGACTCCGAGGTTCCAGTATCAAGTCCTGACTCTGAGGTTCCAGTATCAAGTCCTGACGCCGAGGTTCCAGTATCAAGTACGGAATCGGAGGTTCCAGTATCAAGTCATGAAACCGAGGTTCCAGTATCAAATCCAAGCTCGGAGGTTCCAGTATCAAGTCCTGACTCCGAGGTTCCAGTATCAAGTCCTGACTCCAAGGGTCCAGTATCAAGTCCAGGCTAAGGTGTTCCAGTATAAATTCCTGACTCTGAGGTTCCAGTATCAAGTCCATCTCGGAGATTCCAGTATCAAGTCCTCACTCCGAGATTCCAGTCTCAAGTCCTGACTCGGAGCTTCCAGTATCAAGACCTGGCTCGGAGTTTCCAGTATCAAGTCCTGGCTCGGAGGTTCCAGTATCAAGTCCTGACTCGGAGGTTCCAGTATCAAGTCCTGACTCCAAGGTTCCAGTATCAAGTCCAAGCTCGGAGGTTCCAGTATCAAATTTTGACTCCGAGGTTCCAGTCTCAAGTCCTGACTCCGAGGTTCCAGTATCAAGTCCTGACTCCGAAGTTCCAGTATAAAGTCCTGGCTTGGACGTTCCAGTATCAAGTCCTGACTTGGAGATTCCAGTATCAAGTCCAAGCTCGGAGGTTCCAGTCTTAATTCCTGACTCCGAGGTTCCAGTATCAAGTCCAAACTCGGAGGTTCCAGTATCAACTCCTGACTCCGAGGTTCCAGTATCAAGTCCAAGCTCGGAGGACCCAGTATCAAATCCTGACTCCGAGGTTCCAGTATCAAGACAACACTCCGAGATTTCAGTCTCAAGTCCTGATTCCGAGTTTCCAGTATGAAGTCCTGACTCGGAGCTTCCAGTATCAACTCCTGGCTTGGAGGTTCCAGTATCAAGTCCTGACTCGGAGATTCCAGTATCAAGTCCAAGCTAGGAGGTTCCATTATCAAGTCCTGACTCTGAGGTTCCAGTATCAAGTCCAAGCTCGGAGATTCGAGTATCAAGTCCTGACTCCGAGTTTCCAGTATCAAGTCCTGACACCTAGGTTCCAGTAGCAGATCCAAGCTCGGAGGTTCCAGTATCAAGTCCGGAATAGGAGGTTCTAGTATCAAGTCCTGACTCCGAGGTTCCAGTATCAAGACCAAGCTCGGAGGTTCCAGTATCAACTCCTGACTCCGAGGTTCCAGTAACAAGTCCAAGCTCAGAGGTTCCAGTATCAAGTCCTGACTCCGAGGTTCCAGTATCAAGTCCAAGCTCGGAGGTTCCAGTATCAAGTCCTGACTCCAAGGTTCCAGTATTAAGTCCAAGCTCGGAGGTACCTGTATCAAATACTCACTCCGAGGTTCCAGTATCAAGTCCTGACTCTGAGGTTCCAGTATCAAATCCTCACTCCGAGGTTCCAGTATCAAGTCCTGACTCTGAGTTTCCAGTATCAAGTCCTGACTCTGAGTTTCCAGTATCAAATCCTCACTCCGAGTTTCCAGTATCAAGTCCTGACTCTGAGGTTCCAGTATCAAGTCCTCACTCCGAGGTTCCAGTATCAAGTCCTCACTCCGAGGTTCCAGTATCAAGTCCTGACTCTGAGGTTCCAGTATCAAATACTCACTCCGAGGTTACAGAATCAAGTTCTGACTCGGAGGTTCCCGTATCAAGTCCTGACTCCGAGGATCCAGTATCAAGTCCATCTCGGAGATTCCAGTATCAAGTCCTCACTCCGAGGATCCAGTATCAAGTCCATCTCGGAGATTCCAGTATCAAGTCCTGACTCCGAGGATCCAGTATCAAGTCCACACTCCGAGGTTCCAGTCTCAAGTCCTGACTACGAGTTTCCAGTATCAAGTCCAAGCTCGGATATTCCAGTATCAAGTCCTGACTCCGAGTATCCAGTATCAAGTCCATCTCGGAGATTCCAGTATCAAGTCCTGACTCTGAGGATCCAGTATCAAGTCCTCACACCGAGGTTCCAGTCTCAAGTCCTGACTCCGAGTTTCCAGTATCGAGTCCAAGCTCGGAGGTTCCATTATCAAATCCTGACTCCGAGGTTCCAGTATCAACTCCAGGCTAAGGTGTTCCAGTATCAATTCCTGACTCTGAGGTTCCAGTATCAAGTCCATCTCGGAGATTCCAGTATCAAGTTATGACTCCGAGGTTCCAGTATCAAGACCAAGCTCGGAGGTTCCAGTCTCAAGTCCAAGCTCGGAGGTTCCAGTATCAAGTACTGACTCTCAGGTTCCAGTATATCAAGTCCTGTCTCCGCGGTTCCAGTATCAAGTCCAAGCTCGGAGATTCCAGTATCACGTCCTGACTCCGAGGTTCCAGTATCTATTCCAAACTCGGAGGATCCAGTATCAACTCCTGACTCCGATGTTCCAGTATCAAGTCCTGACTCCGGGGTTCCAGTATCAAGTCCAAGCAAGGAGTTTCCAGTATCAAGTCCTGACTCTGAGGTTCCAGTATCAAGTCCACGTTCGGAAGTTCCCGTATCATGTCCTGACTCCAAGTTTCCAGTTTCAAGTCCTGGCTTGCAGATTCCAGTATCAAGTCCTCACTCCGAGGTACCAGTCTCAAGTCCTGACTCCGAGGTTCCAGTATCAAGTCCTGACTCTGAGGTTCCAGTATCAAGTCCTGACGCCGAGGTTCCAGTATCATGTACGGATTCGGAGGTTCCAGTATCAAGTCATGAAACCGAGGTTCCAGTATCAAATCCAAGCTCGGAGGTTCCAGTATCAAGTCCTGACTCCGAGGTTCCAGTATCAATTCATGGCTCCGGGGTTCCAGTATCAAGTCCATCTCGGAGTTTCCAGTATCAAGTCTTGACTCCGAGGATCCAGTATCAAGTCCTCACACCGAGTTTCCAGTTTCAAGTCCTAACTCGGAGCTTCCAGTATCAAGACATGGCTCGGAGTTTCCAGTATCAAGTCCTGGCTCGGAGGTTCCAGTATCAAGTCCTGACTCGGAGGTTCCAGTATCAAGTCCTGACTCCCAGGTTCCAGTATCAAGTCCTGACTTGGAGATTCCAGTATCAAGTCCAAGCTCGGAGGTTCCAGTCTCAAGTCCTGACTCCGAGGTTCCAGTATCAAGTCCTGACTCTGAGGTTCCAGTATCAAGTCCTGACTCCTAGGTTCCAGTATCAGATCCAAGCTCGGAGGTTCCAGTATCAAGTCCGGAATAGGAGGTTCCAGTATCAAGTCATGACTCCGAGGTTCCAGTATCAAGACCAAGCTCGGAGGTTCCAGTCTCAAGGCCAAGCTCGGAGGTTCCAGTATCAACTCCTGACTCCGAGGTTCCAGTAACAAGTCCAAGCTCGGAGGTTCCAGTATCAAGTCCTGACTCCGAGGTTCCAGTATCAAGTCCAAGCTCGGAGGTTCCAGTATCAAGTCCTGACTCCGAGGTTCCAGTATTAAGTCCAAGCTCGGAGGTACCAGTATCAAATACTCACTCCTAGGTTCCAGTATCAAGTCCTGACTCTGAGGTTCCAGTATCAAGTCCTGACTCTGAGTTTCCAGTATCAAATCCTCACTCCGAGGTTCCAGTATCAAGTCCTGACTCTGAGGTTCCAGTATCAAGTCCTGACTCTGAGTTTCCAGTATCAAATCCTCACTCCGAGTTTCCAGTATCAAATCCAAGCTCGGAGGTTCCAGTATCAAGTCCTCACTCCGAGGTTCCAGTATCAAGTCCTCACTCCGAGGTTCCAGTATCAAGTCCTGACTCTGAGGTTCCAGTATCAAATACTCACTCCGAGGTTACAGTATCAAGTTCTGACTCGGAGGTTCCCGTATCAAGTCCTGACTCCGAGGATCCAGTATCAAGTCCATCTCGGAGATTCCAGTATCAAGTCCTCACTCCGAGGATCCAGTATCAAGTCCATCTCGGAGATTCCAGTATCAAGTCCTGACTCCGAGGATCCAGTATCAAGTCCACACTCCGAGGTTCCAGTCTCAAGTCCTGACTACGAGTTTCCAGTATCAAGTCCAAGCTCGGAGGGTCCAGTATCAAATCCTGACTCCGAGGTTCCAGTATCAACTCCAGGCTAAGGTGTTCCAGTATCAATTCCTGACTCTGAGGTTCCAGTATCAAGTCCATCTCGGAGATTCCAGTATCAAGTTATGACTCTGAGGTTCCAGTATCAAGTCCACGTTCGGAAGTTCCCGTATCATGTCCTGACTCCAAGTTTCCAGTTTCAAGTCCTGGCTTGCAGATTCCAGTATCAAGTCCTCACTCCGAGGTTCCAGTCTCAAGTCCTGACTCCGAGGTTCCAGTATCAAGTCCTGCCTCTGAGGTTCCAGTATCAAGTCCTGACGCCGAGGTTCCAGTATCAAGTACGGATTCGGAGGTTCCAGTATCAAGTCATGAAACCGAGGTTCCAGTATAAAATCCAAGCTCGGAGGTTCCAGTATCAAGTCCTGACTCCGAGGTTCCAGTATCAATTCATGGCTCCGGGGTTCCAGTATCAAGTCCATCTCGGAGTTTCCAGTATCAAGTCTTGACTCCGAGGATCCAGTATCAAGTCCACACACCGAGGTTCCAGTCTCAAGTCCTAACTCGGAGCTTCCAGTATCAAGACATGGCTCGGATTTCCAGTATCAAGTCCTGGCTCGGAGGTTCCAGTATCAAGTACGGATTCGGAGGTTCCAGTATCAAGTCATGAAACCGAGGTTCCAGTATCAAGTCCTGACTTGGAGATTCCAGTATCAAGTCCAAGCTCGGAGGTTCCAGTCTCAAGTCCTGACGCCGAGGTTCCAGTATCAAGTACGGAATCGGAGGTTCCAGTATCAAGTCATGAAACCGAGGTTCCAGTATCAAATCCAAGCTCGGAGGTTCCAGTATCAAGTCCTGACTCCGAGGTTCCAGTATCAAGTCCTGACTCCAAGGGTCCAGTATCAAGTCCAGGCTAAGGTGTTCCAGTATCAATTCCTGACTCTGAAGTTCCAGTATCAAGTAGATCTCGGAGATTCCAGTATCAAGTCCTCACTCCGAGGTTCCAGTCTCAAGTCCTGACTCGGAGCTTCCCGTATCAAGACCTGGCTCGGAGTTTCCAGTATCAAGTCCTGGCTCGGAGGTTCCAGTATCAACTCCAAGCTCGGAGGTTCCAGTCTTAAGTCCTGACTCCGAGGTTCCAGTATCAAGTCCAAACACGGAGGTTCCAGTATCAACTCCTGACTCCGAGGTTCCAGTATCAAGTCCAAGCTCGGAGGTCCCAGTATCAAATCCTGACTCCGAGGGTCCAGTATCAAGACAACACTCCGAGGTTTCAGTCTCAAGTCCTGATTCCGAGTTTCCAGTATGAAGTCCTGACTCGGAGCTTCCAGTATCAACTCCTGGCTTGCAGGTTCCAGTATCAAGTCCTGACTCGGAGATTCCAGTATCAAGTCCAAGCTAGGAGGTTCCATTATCAAGTCCTGACTCTGAGGTTCCAGTATCAAGTCCTGACTCTGAGGTTCCAGTATCAAATCCTCACTCCGAGGTTCCAGTATCAAGTCCTGACTCTGAGGTTCCAGTATCAAGTCCTGACTCTGAGTTTCCAGTATCAAATCCTCACACCGAGGTTCCAGTATCAACTCCTGACTCTGAGGTTCCAGTATCAAGTCCTCACTCCGAGGTTCCAGTATCAAGTCCTGACTCCTAGGTTCCAGTATCAGATCCAAGCTCGGAGGTTCCAGTATCAAGTCCGGAATAGGAGGTTCCAATATCAAGTCCTGACTCTGAGGTTCCAGTATCAAATCCTCACTCCGAGGTTCCAGTATCAAGTCCTGACTCTGAGGTTCCAGTATCAAGTCCTGACTCTGAGTTTCCAGTATCAAATCCTCACTCCGAGGTTCCAGTATCAACTCCTGACTCTGAGGTTCCAGTATCAAGTCCTCACTCCGAGGTTCCAGTATCAAGTCCTGACTCCTAGGTTCCAGTATCAGATCCAAGCTCGGAGGTTCCAGTATCAAGTCCGGAATAGGAGGTTCCAGTATCAAGTCATGACTCCGAGGTTCCAGTATCAAGACCAAGCTCGGAGGTTCCAGTCTCAAGTCCAAGCTCGGAGGTTCCAGTATCAAATCCTGACTCCGTGGTTCCAGTATCAAGTCCTGACTCTGAGGTTCCAGTATATCAAGTCCTGTCTCCGCGGTTCCAGAATCAAGTCCACGCTCGGAGATTCCAGTATCAAGTCCTGACTCCGAGGTTCCAGTATCTATTCCAAGCTCGGAGGTTCCAGTATCGTGTCCAAGCTCGGAGGTTCCAGTATCAAATCCTGACTCCGAGTATCCAGTATCAAGTCCTGACTCCGAGTTTCCAGTATTAACTCCTGACTCCGAGGTTCCAGTAACAAGTCCAAGCTCGGAGGTTCCAGTATCAAGTCCTGACTCCGAGGTTCCAGTATCAAGTCCAAGCTCGGAGGTTCCAGTATCAAGTCCTGACTCGGAGGTTCCAGTATTAAGTCCAAGCTCGGAGGTACCAGTATCAAATACTCACTCCGAGGTTCCAGTATCAAGTCCTGACTCTGAGGTTCCAGTATCAAATCCTCACTCCGAGGTTCCAGTATCAAGTACTGACTCTGAGGTTCCAGTATCAAGTCCTGACTCTGAGTTTCCAGTATCAAATCCTCACTCCAAGGTTCCAGAATCAAGTCCTGACTCTGAGGTTCCAGTATCAAGTCCTCACTCCGAGGTTCCAGTATCAAGTCCTCACTCCGAGGTTCCAGTATCAAGTCCTGACTCTGAGGTTCCAGTATCAAATACTCACTCCGAGGTTACAGTATCAAGTTCTGACTCGGAGGTTCCCGTATCAAGTCCTGACTCCGAGGATCCAGTATCAAGTCCATCTCGGAGATTCCAGTATCAAGTCCTCACTCCGAGGATCCAGTATCAAGTCCATCTCGGAGATTCCAGTATCAGGTCCTGACTCCGAGGATCCAGTATCAAGTCCACACTCCGAGGTTCCAGTCTCAAGTCCTGACTCCGAGTTTCCAGTATCAAGTCCACGTTCGGAAGTTCCCGTATCATGTCCTGACTCCAAGTTTCCAGTTTCAAGTCCTGGCTTGGAGATTCCAGTATCAAGTCCTCACTCCGAGGTTCCAGTCTCAAGTCCTGACTCCGAGGTTCCAGTATCAAGTCCTGACGACAAGGTTCCAGTATCAAGTACGGAATCGGAGGTTCCAGTATCAAGTCATGAAACCGAGGTTCCAGTATCAAATCCAAGCTCGGAGGTTCCAGTATCAAGTCCTGACTCCAAGGGTCCAGTATAAAGTCCAGGCTAAGGTGTTCCAGTATCAATTCCTGACTCTGAGGTTCCAGTATCAAGTCCATCTCGGAGATTCCAGTATCAAGACATGACTCCGAGGTTCCAGAATCAAGTCCAAGCTCGGAGGTTCCAGTATCAAATTCTGACTCCGAGGATCCAGTATCAAGTCCTCACTCCGAGGTTCCAGTCTCAAGTCCTAACTCGGAGCTTCCAGTATCAAGACCTGGCTCGGAGTTTCCAGTATCAAGTCCAGGCTCGGAGGTTCCAGTATCAAGTCCTGACTCGCAGGTTCCAGTATCAAGTCCTGACTCCCAGGTTCCAGTATCAAGTCCTGACTCCGAAGTTCCAGTATGACGTCCTGGCTTGGAGGTTCCAGTATCAAGTCCTGACTTGGAGATTCCAGTATCAAGTCCAAGCTCGGAGGTTCCAGTCTCAAGTCCTGACTCCGAGGTTCCAGTATCAAGTCCTGACTCTGAGGTTCCAGTATCAAGTCCTGACGCCGAGGTTCCAGTATCAAGTACGGAATCGGAGGTTCCAGTATCAAGTCATGAAACCGAGGTTCCAGTATCAAATCCAAGCTCGGAGGTTCCAGTATCAAGTCCTGACTCCGAGGTTCCAGTATCTAGTCCTGACTCCAAGGGTCCAGTATCAAGTCCAGGCTAAGGTGTTCCAGTATCAATTCCTGACTCTGAGGTTCCAGTATCAAGTCCATCTCGGAGATTCCAGTATCAAGTCCTCACTCCGAGGTTCCAGTCTCAAGTCCTGACTCGGAGCTTCCAGTATCAAGACCTGGCTCGGAGTTTCCAGTATCAAGTCCTGGCTCGGAGGTTCCAGTATCAAGTCCTGACTCGGAGTTTCCAGTATCAAGTCCTGACTCCAAGGTTCCAGTATCAAGTCCAAGCTCGGAGGTTCCAGTATCAAATTTTGACTCCGAGGTTCTAGTCTCAAGTCCTGACTCCGAGGTTCCAGTATCAAGTCCTGACTCCAAAGTTCCAGTATGAAGTCCTGGATTGGACGTTCCAGTATCAAGTCCTGACTTGGAGATTCCAGTATCAAGTCCAAGCTCGGAGGTTCCAGTCTTAATGCCTGACTCCGAGGTTCCAGTATCAAGTCCAAACTCGGAGGTTCCAGTATCAACTCCTGACTCCGAGGTTCCAGTATCAAGTCCAAGCTCGGAGGTCCCAGTATCAAATCCTGACTCCGAGGTTCCAGTATCAAGACAACACTCCGAGGTTTCAGTCTCAAGTCCTGATTCCGAGTTTCCAGTATGAAGTCCTGACTCGGAGCTTCCAGTATCAACTCCTGGCTTGGAGGTTCCAGTATCAAGTCCTGACTCGGAGATTCCAGTAGCAAGTCCAAGCTCGGAGATTCGAGTATCAAGTCCTGACTCCGAGTTTCCAGTATCAAGTCCTGACTCCTAGGTTCCAGTATCAGATCCAAGCTCGGAGGTTCCAGTATCAAGTCCGGAATAGGAGGTTCCAGTATCAAGTCATGACTCCGAGGTTCCAGTATCAAGACCAAGCTCGGAGGTTCCAGTCTCAAGGCCAAGCTCGGAGGTTCCAGTATCAACTCCTGACTCCGAGGTTCCAGTAACAAGTCCAAGCTCGGAGGTTCCAGTATCAAGTCCTGACTCCGAGGTTCCAGTATCAAGTCCAAGCTCGGAGGTTCCAGTATCAAGTCCTGACTCCGAGGTTCCAGTATTAAGTCCAAGCTCAGAGGTACCAGTATCAAATACTCACTCCGAGGTTCCAGTATCAAGTCCTGACTCTGAGGTTCCAGTATCAAATCCTCACTCCGAGGTTCCAGTATCAAGTCCTGACTCTGAGGTTCCAGTATCAAGTCCTGACTCTGAGTTTCCAGTATCAAATCCTCACTCCGAGTTTCCAGTATCAAGTCCTGACTCTGAGGTTCCAGTTTCAAGTCCTCACTCCGAGGTTCCAGTATCAAGTCCTCACTCCGAGGTTCCAGTATCAAGTCCTGACTCTGAGGTTCCAGTATCAAATACTCACTCCGAGGTTACAGTATCAAGTTCTGACTCGGAGGTTCCCGTATCAAGTCCTGACTCCGAGGATCCAGTATCAAGTCCATCTCGGAGATTCCAGTATCAAGTCCTCACTCCGAGGATCCAGTATCAAGTCCATCTCGGAGATTCCAGTATCAAGTCCTGACTCCGAGGATCCAGTATCAAGTCCACACTCCGAGGTTCCAGTCTCAAGTCCTGACTACGAGTTTCCAGTATCAAGTCCAAACTCGGATATTCCAGTATCAAGTCCTGACTCCGAGTATCCAGTATCAAGTCCAACTCGGAGATTCCTGTATCAAGTCCTGACTCTGAGGATCCAGTATCAAGTCCTCACACCGAGGTTCCAGTCTCAAGTCCTGACTCCGAGTTTCCAGTATCGAGTCCAAGCTCGGAGGTTCCAGTATCAAATCCTGACTCCGAGGTTCCAGTATCAACTCCAGGCTAAGGTGTTCCAGTATCAATTCCTGACTCTGAGGTTCCAGTATCAAGTCCATCTCGGAGATTCCAGTATCAAGTTATGACTCCGAGGTTCCAGTATCAAGACCAAGCTCGGAGGTTCCAGTCTCAAGTCCAAGCTCGGAGGTTCCAGTATCAAGTACTGACTCTCAGGTTCCAGTATATCAAGTCCTGTCTCCGCGGTTCCAGTATCAAGTCCAAGCTCGGAGATTCCAGTATCACGTCCTGACTCCGAGGTTCCAGTATCTATTCCAAACTCGGTGGTTCCAGTATCAACTCCTGACTCCGATGTTCCAGTATCAAGTCCTGACTCCGGGGTTCCAGTATCAAGTCCAAGCAAGGAGTTTCCAGTATCAAGTCCTGACTCTGAGGTTCCAGTATCAAGTCCACGTTCGGAAGTTCCCGTATCATGTCCTCACTCCAAGTTTCCAGTTTCAAGTCCTGGCTTGCAGATTCCAGTATCAAGTCCTCACTCCGAGGTACCAGTCTCAAGTCCTGACTCCGAGGTTCCAGTATCAAGTCCTGACTCTGAGGTTCCAGTATCAAGTCCTGACGCTGAGGTTCCTGTATCAAGTACGGATTCGGAGGTTCCAGTATCAAGTCATGAAACCGAGGTTCCAGTATCAAATCCAAGCTCGGAGGTTCCAGTATCAAGTCCTGACTCCGAGGTTCCAGTATCAATTCATGGCTACGGGGTTCCAGTATCAAGTCCATCTCGGAGTTTCCAGTATCAAGTCTTGACTCCGAGGATCCAGTATCAAGTCCTCACACCGAGGTTCCAGTCTCAAGTCCTAACTCGGAGCTTCCAGTATCAAGACAAGGCTCGGAGTTTCCAGTATCAAGTCCTGGCTCAGAGGTTCCAGTATCAAGTCCTGACTCGGAGGTTCCAGTATCAAGTCCTGACTCCCAGGTTCCAGTATCAAGTCCTGACTTGGAGATTCCAGTATCAAGTCCAAGCTCGGAGGTTCCAGTCTCAAGTCCTGACTCCGAGGTTCCAGTATCAAGTCCTGACTCTGAGGTTCCAGTATCAAGTCCTGACTCCTAGGTTCCAGTATCAGATCCAAGCTCGGAGGTTCCAGTATCAAGTCCGGAATAGGAGGTTCCAGTATCAAGTCATGACTCCGAGGTTCCAGTATCAAGACCAAGCTCGGAGGTTCCAGTCTCAAGGCCACGCTCGGACGTTCCAGTATCAACTCCTGACTCCGAGGTTCCAGTAACAAGTCCAAGCTCGGAGGTTCCAGTATCAAGTCCTGACTCCGAGGTTCCAGTATCAAGTCCAAGCTCGGAGGTTCCAGTATCAAGTCCTGACTCCGAGGTTCCAGTATTAAGTCCAAGCTCGGAGGTACCAGTATCAAATACTCACTCCGAGGTTCCAGTATCAAGTCCTGACTCTGAGGTTCCAGTATCAAGTCCTGACTCTGAGTTTCCAGTATCAAATCCTCACTCCGAGTTTCCAGTATCAAGTCCTGACTCTGAGGTTCCAGTATCAAGTCCTCACTCCGAGGTTCCAGTATCAAGTCCTCACTCCGAGGTTCCAGTATCAAGTCCTGACTCTGAGGTTCCAGTATCAAATACTCACTCCGAGGTTACAGTATCAAGTTCTGACTCGGAGGTTCCCGTATCATGTCCTGACTCCGAGGATCCAGTATCAAGTCCATCTCGGAGATTCCAGTATCAAGTCCTCACTCCGAGGATCCAGTATAAAGTCCATCTCGGAGATTCCAGTATCAAGTCCTGACTCCGAGGATCCAGTATCAAGTCCACACTCCGAGGTTCCAGTCTCAAGTCCTGACTACGAGTTTCCAGTATCAAGTCCAAGCTCGGATATTCCAGTATCAAGTCCTGACTCCGAGTATCCAGTATCAAGTCCATCTCGGAGATTCCAGTATCAAGTCCTGACTCTGAGGATCCAGTATCAAGTCCTCACACCGAGGTTCCAGTCTCAAGTCCTGACTCCGAGTTTCCAGTATCGAGTCCAAGCTCGGAGGTTCCAGTATCAAATCCTGACTCCGAGGTTCCAGTATCAAGTCCTGACTCCGAAGTTCCAGTATGACGTCCTGGCTTGGAGGTTCCAGTATCAAGTCCTGACTTGGAGATTCCAGTATCAAGTCCAAGCTCGGAGGTTCCAGTCTCAAGTCCTGACTCCGAGGTTCCAGTATCAAGTCCTGACTCTGAGGTTCCAGTATCAAGTCCTGACGCCGAGGTTCCAGTATCAAGTACGGAATCGGAGGTTCCAGTATCAAGTCATGAAACCGAGGTTCCAGTATCAAATCCAAGCTTGGAGGTTCCAGTATCAAGTCCTGACTCCGAGGTTCCAGTATCTAGTCCTGACTCCAAGGGTCCAGTATCAAGTCCAGGCTAAGGTGTTCCAGTATCAATTCCTGACTCTGAGGTTCCAGTATCAAGTCCATCTCGGAGATTCCAGTATCAAGTCCTCACTCCGAGGTTCCAGTCTCAAGTCCTGACTCGGAGCTTCCAGTATCAAGACCTGGCTCGGAGTTTCCAGTATCAAGTCCTGGCTCGGAGGTTCCAGTATCAAGTCCTGACTCGGAGGTTCCAGTATCAAGTCCTGACTCCAAGGTTCCAGTATCAAGTCCAAGCTCGGAGGTTCCAGTATCAAATTTTGACTCCGAGGTTCTAGTCTCAAGTCCTGACTCCGAGGTTCCAGTATCAAGTCCTGACTCCAAAGTTCCAGTATGAAGTCCTGGCTTGGACGTTCCAGTATCAAGTCCTGACTTGGAGATTCCAGTATCAAGTCCAAGCTCGGAGGTTCCAGTCTTAATGCCTGACTCCGAGGTTCCAGTATCAAGTCCAAGCTCGGAGGTCCCAGTATCAAATCCTGACTCCGAGGTTCCAGTATCAAGACAACACTCCGAGGTTTCAGTCTCAAGTCCTGATTCCGAGTTTCCAGTATGAAGTCCTGACTCGGAGCTTCCAGTATCAACTCCTGGCTTGGAGGTTCCAGTATCAAGTCCTGACTCGGAGATTCCAGTAGCAAGTCCAAGCTCGGAGATTCGAGTATCAAGTCCTGACGCCGAGTTTCCAGTATCAAGTCCTGACTCCTAGGTTCCAGTATCAGATCCAAGCTCGGAGGTTCCAGTATCAAGTCCGGAATAGGAGGTTCCAGTATCAAGTCATGACTCCGAGGTTCCAGTATCAAGACCAAGCTCGGAGGTTCCAGTCTCAAGGCCAAGCTCGGAGGTTCCAGTATCAACTCCTGACTCCGAGGTTCCAGTAACAAGTCCAAGCTCGGAGGTTCCAGTATCAAGTCCTGACTCCGAGGTTCCAGTATCAAGTCCAAGCTCGGAGGTTCCAGTATCAAGTCCTGACTCCGAGGTTCCAGTATTAAGTCCAAGCTCGGAGGTACCAGTATCAAATACTCACTCCGAGGTTCCAGTATCAAGTCCTGACTCTGAGGTTCCAGTATCAAATCCTCACTCCGAGGTTCCAGTATCAAGTCCTGACTCTGAGGTTCCAGTATCAAGTCCTGACTCTGAGTTTCCAGTATCAAATCCTCACTCCGAGTTTCCAGTATCAAGTCCTGACTCTGAGGTTCCAGTTTCAAGTCCTCACTCCGAGGTTCCAGTATCAAGTCCTCACTCCGAGGTTCCAGTATCAAGTCCTGACTCTGAGGTTCCAGTATCAAATACTCACTCCGAGGTTACAGTATCAAGTTCTGACTCGGAGGTTCCCGTATCAAGTCCTGACTCCGAGGATCCAGTATCAAGTCCATCTCGGAGATTCCAGTATCAAGTCCTCACTCCGAGGATCCAGTATCAAGTCCATCTCGGAGATTCCAGTATCAAGTCCTGACTCCGAGGATCCAGTATCAAGTCCACACTCCGAGGTTCCAGTCTCAAGTCCTGACTACGAGTTTCCAGTATCAAGTCCAAACTCGGATATTCCAGTATCAAGTCCTGACTCCGAGTATCCAGTATCAAGTCCAACTCGGAGATTCCTGTATCAAGTCCTGACTCTGAGGATCCAGTATCAAGTCCTCACACCGAGGTTCCAGTCTCAAGTCCTGACTCCGAGTTTCCAGTATCGAGTCCAAGCTCGGAGGTTCCAGTATCAAATCCTGACTCCGAGGTTCCAGTATCAACTCCAGGCTAAGGTGTTCCAGTATCAATTCCTGACTCTGAGGTTCCAGTATCAAGTCCATCTCGGAGATTCCAGTATCAAGTTATGACTCCGAGGTTCCAGTATCAAGACCAAGCTCGGAGGTTCCAGTCTCAAGTCCAAGCTCGGAGGTTCCAGTATCAAGTACTGACTCTGAGGTTCCAGTATATCAAGTCCTGTCTCCGCGGTTCCAGTATCAAGTCCAAGCTCGGAGATTCCAGTATCACGTCCTGACTCCGAGGTTCCAGTATCTATTCCAAACTCGGTGGTTCCAGTATCAACTCCTGACTCCGATGTTCCAGTATCAAGTCCTGACTCCGGGGTTCCAGTATCAAGTCCAAGCAAGGAGTTTCCAGTATCAAGTCCTGACTCTGAGGTTCCAGTATCAAGTCCACGTTCGGAAGTTCCCGTATCATGTCCTCACTCCAAGTTTCCAGTTTCAAGTCCTGGCTTGCAGATTCCAGTATCAAGTCCTCACTCCGAGGTACCAGTCTCAAGTCCTGACTCGGAGGTTCCAGTATCAAGTCCTGACTCTGAGGTTCCAGTATCAAGTCCTGACGCTGAGGTTCCTGTATCAAGTACGGATTCGGAGGTTCCAGTATCAAGTCATGAAACCGAGGTTCCAGTATCAAATCCAAGCTCGGAGGTTCCAGTATCAAGTCCTGACTCCGAGGTTCCAGTATCAATTCATGGCTCCGGGGTTCCAGTATCAAGTCCATCTCGGAGTTTCCAGTATCAAGTCTTGACTCCGAGGATCCAGTATCAAGTCCTCACACCGAGGTTCCAGTCTCAAGTCCTAACTCGGAGCTTCCAGTATCAAGACAAGGCTCGGAGTTTCCAGTATCAAGTCCTGGCTCAGAGGTTCCAGTATCAAGTCCTGACTCGGAGGTTCCAGTATCAAGTCCTGACTCCCAGGTTCCAGTATCAAGTCCTGACTTGGAGATTCCAGTATCAAGTCCAAGCTCGGAGGTTCCAGTCTCAAGTCCTGACTCCGAGGTTCCAGTATCAAGTCCTGACTCTGAGGTTCCAGTATCAAGTCCTGACTCCTAGGTTCCAGTATCAGATCCAAGCTCGGAGGTTCCAGTATCAAGTCCGGAATAGGAGGTTCCAGTATCAAGTCATGACTCCGAGGTTCCAGTATCAAGACCAAGCTCGGAGGTTCCAGTCTCAAGGCCACGCTCGGACGTTCCAGTATCAACTCCTGACTCCGAGGTTCCAGTAACAAGTCCAAGCTCGGAGGTTCCAGTATCAAGTCCTGACTCCGAGGTTCCAGTATCAAGTCCAAGCTCGGAGGTTCCAGTATCAAGTCCTGACTCCGAGGTTCCAGTATTAAGTCCAAGCTCGGAGGTACCAGTATCAAATACTCACTCCGAGGTTCCAGTATCAAGTCCTGACTCTGAGGTTCCAGTATCAAGTCCTGACTCTGAGTTTCCAGTATCAAATCCTCACTCCGAGTTTCCAGTATCAAGTCCTGACTCTGAGGTTCCAGTATCAAGTCCTCACTCCGAGGTTCCAGTATCAAGTCCTCACTCCGAGGTTCCAGTATCAAGTCCTGACTCTGAGGTTCCAGTATCAAATACTCACTCCGAGGTTACAGTATCAAGTTCTGACTCGGAGGTTCCCGTATCATGTCCTGACTCCGAGGATCCAGTATCAAGTCCATCTCGGAGATTCCAGTATCAAGTCCTCACTCCGAGGATCCAGTATAAAGTCCATCTCGGAGATTCCAGTATCAAGTCCTGACTCCGAGGATCCAGTATCAAGTCCACACTCCGAGGTTCCAGTCTCAAGTCCTGACTACGAGTTTCCAGTATCAAGTCCAAGCTCGGATATTCCAGTATCAAGTCCTGACTCCGAGTATCCAGTATCAAGTCCATCTCGGAGATTCCAGTATCAAGTCCTGACTCTGAGGATCCAGTATCAAGTCCTCACACCGAGGTTCCAGTCTCAAGTCCTGACTCCGAGTTTCCAGTATCGAGTCCAAGCTCGGAGGTTCCAGTATCAAATCCTGACTCCGAGGTTCCAGTATCAACTCCAGGCTAAGGTGTTCCAGTATCAATTCCTGACTCTGAGGTTCCAGTATCAAGTCCATCTCGGAGATTCCAGTATAAATTTATGACTACGAGGTTCCAGTATCAAGACCAAGCTCGGAGGTTCCAGTCTCAAGTCCAAGCTCGGAGGTTCCAGAATCAACTCCTGACTCCGAGGTTCCAGTATCAAGTACTGACTCTGAGGTTCCAGTATATCAAGTCCTGTCTCCGCGGTTCCAGTATCAAGTCCAAGCTCGGAGATTCCAGTAGCACGTCCTGACTCCGAGGTTCCAGTATCTATTCCAAACTCGGAGGTTCCAGTATCAACTCCTGACTCCGATGTTCCAGTATCAAGTCCTGACTCCGGGGTTCCTATATCAAGTCCAAGCAAGGAGTTTCCAGTATCAAGTCCTGACTCCGAGGTTCCAGTATCAAGTCCTGACTCTGAGGTTCCAGTATCAAGTCCTGACTCCTAGGTTCCAGTATCAGATCCAAGCTCGGAGGTTCCAGTATCAAGTCCGGAATAGGAGGTTCCAGTATCAAGTCATGACTCCGAGGTTCCAGTATCAAGACCAAGCTCGGAGGTTCCAGTCTCAAGGCCACGCTCGGACGTTCCAGTATCAACTCCTGACTCCGAGGTTCCAGTAACAAGTCCAAGCTCGGAGGTTCCAGTATCAAGTCCTGACTCCGAGGTTCCAGTATCAAGTCCAAGCTCGGCGGTTCCAGTATCAAGTCCTGACTCCGAGGTTCCAGTATTAAGTCCAAGCTCGGAGGTACCAGTATCAAATACTCACTCCGAGGTTCCAGTATCAAGTCCTGACTCTGAGGTTCCAGTATCAAGTCCTGACTCTGAGTTTCCAGTATCAAATCCTCACTCCGAGTTTCCAGTATCAAGTCCTGACTCTGAGGTTCCAGTATCAAGTCCTCACTCCGAGGTTCCAGTATCAAGTCCTCACTCCGAGGTTCCAGTATCAAGTCCTGACTCTGAGGTTCCAGTATCAAATACTCACTCCGAGGTTACAGTATCAAGTTCTGACTCGGAGGTTCCCGTATCATGTCCTGACTCCGAGGATCCAGTATCAAGTCCATCTCGGAGATTCCAGTATCAAGTCCTCACTCCGAGGATCCAGTATAAAGTCCATCTCGGAGATTCCAGTATCAAGTCCTGACTCCGAGGATCCAGTATCAAGTCCACACTCCGAGGTTCCAGTCTCAAGTCCTGACTACGAGTTTCCAGTATCAAGTCCAAGCTCGGATATTCCAGTATCAAGTCCTGACTCCGAGTATCCAGTATCAAGTCCATCTCGGAGATTCCAGTATCAAGTCCTGACTCTGAGGATCCAGTATCAAGTCCTCACACCGAGGTTCCAGTCTCAAGTCCTGACTCCGAGTTTCCAGTATCGAGTCCAAGCTCGGAGGTTCCAGTATCAAATCCTGACTCCGAGGTTCCAGTATCAACTCCAGGCTAAGGTGTTCCAGTATCAATTCCTGACTCTGAGGTTCCAGTATCAAGTCCATCTGGGAGATTCCAGTATAAATTTATGACTACGAGGTTCCAGTATCAAGACCAAGCTCGGAGGTTCCAGTCTCAAGTCCAAGCTCGGAGGTTCCAGAATCAACTCCTGACTCCGAGGTTCCAGTATCAAGTACTGACTCTGAGGTTCCAGTATATCAAGTCCTGTCTCCGCGGTTCCAGTATCAAGTCCAAGCTCGGAGATTCCAGTAGCACGTCCTGACTCCGAGGTTCCAGTATCTATTCCAAACTCGGAGGTTCCAGTATCAACTCCTGACTCCGATGTTCCAGTATCAAGTCCTGACTCCGGGGTTCCAGTATCAAGTCCAAGCAAGGAGTTTCCAGTATCAAGTCCTGACTCTGAGGTTCCAGTATCAAGTCCACGTTCGGAAGTTCCCGTATCATGTCCTGACTCCAAGCCTCCAGTTTCAAGTCCTGGCTTGCAGATTCCAGTATCAAGTCCTCACTCCGAGGTTCCAGTCTCAAGTCCTGACTCCGAGGTTCCAGTATCAAGTCCTGACTCTGAGGTTCCAGTATCAAGTCCTGACGCCGAGGATCCAGTATCAAGTACGGATTCGGAGGTTCCAGTATCAAGTCATGAAACCGAGGTTCCAGTATCAAATCCAAGCTCGGAGGTTCCAGTATCAAGTCCTGACTCCGAGGTTCCAGTATCAATTCATGGCTCCGGGGTTCCAGTATCAAGTCCATCTCGGAGTTTCCAGTATCAAGTCTTGACTCCGAGGATCCAGTATCAAGTCCTCACACCGAGGTTCCAGTCTCAAGTCCTAACTCGGAGCTTCCAGTATCAAGACATGGCTCGGAGTTTCCAGTATCAAGTCCTGGCTCGGAGGTTCCAGTATCAAGTCCTGACTCGGAGGTTCCAGTACCAATTCCTGACTCCCAGGTTCCAGTATCAAGTCCTGACTTGGAGATTCCAGTATCAAGTCCAAGCTCGGAGGTTCCAGTCTCAAGTCCTGACTCCGAGGTTCCAGTATCAAGTCCTCACTCTGAGGTTCCAGTATCAAGTCCTGACGCCGAGGTTCCAGTATCAAGTACGGAATCGGAGGTTCCAGTATCAAGTCATGAAACCGAGGTACCAGTATCAAATCCAAGCTCGGAGGTTCCAGTATCAAGTCCTGACTCCGAGTTTCCAGTATCAAATCCTGACTCCAAGGGTCCAGTATCAAGTCCAGGCTAAGGTGTTCCAGTATCAATTCCTGACTCTGAGGTTCCAGTATCAAGTCCATCTCGGAGATTCCAGTATCAAGTCCTCACTCCGAGGTTCCAGTCTCAAGTCCTGACTCGGAGCTTCCAGTATCAAGACCTGGCTCGGAGTTTCCAGTATCAAGTCCTGGCTCGGAGGTTCCAGTATCAAGTCCTGACTCGGAGGTTCCAGTATCAAGTCCTGACTCCAAGGTTCCAGTATCAAGTCCAAGCTCGGAGGTTCCAGTATCAAATTTTGACTCCGACGTTCCAGTATCAAGTCCTGACTTGGAGATTCCAGTATAAAGTCCAAGCTCGGAGGTTCCAGTCTTAAGTCCTGACTCCGACGTTCCAGTATCAAGTCCAAACACGGAGGTTCCAGTATCAACTCCTGACTCCGAGGTTCCAGTATCAAGTCCAAGCTCGGAGTTCCCATTATCAAATCCTGACTCCGAGGTTCCAGTATCAAGTCCAAGCTCGGAGGTCCCAGTATCAAATCCTGACTCCGAGGTTCCAGTATCAAGACCACACTCCGAGGTTTCAGTCTCAAGTCCTGATTCCGAGTTTCCAGTATGAAGTCATGACTCGGAGCTTCCAGTATCAACTCCTGGCTTGCAGGTTCCAGTATCAAGTCCTGACTCGGAGATTCCAGTATCAAGTCCAAGCTAGGAGGTTCCATTATCAAGTCCTGACTCTGAGGTTCCAGTATCAAGTCCAAGCTCGGAGATTCGAGTATCAAGTCCTGACTCCGAGTTTCCAGTATCAAGTCCTGACTCCTAGGTTCCAGTATCAGATCCAAGCTCGGAGGTTCCAGTATCAAGTCCGGAATAGGAGGTTCCAGTATCAAGTCATGACTCCGAGGTTCCAGTATCAAGACCAAGCTCGGAGGTTCCAGTCTCAAGTCCAAGCTCGGAGGTTCCAGTATCAACTCCTGACTCCGAGGTTCCAGTAACAAGTCCAAGCTCGGAGGTTCCAGTATCAAGTCCTGACTCCGAGGTTCCAGTATCAAGTCCAAGCTCGGAGGTTCCAATATCAAGTCCTGACTCCGAGGTTCCAGTATTAAGTCCAAGCTCGGAGGTACCAGTATCAAATACTCACTCCGAGTTTCCAGTATCAAGTCCTGACTCTGAGGTTCCAGTATCAAATCCTCACTCCGAGGTTCCAGTATCAAGTCCTGACTCTGAGGTTCCAGTATCAAGTCCTGACTCTGAGTTTCCAGTATCAAATCCTCACTCCGAGGTTCCAGTATCAACTCCTGACTCTGAGGTTCCAGTATCAAGTCCTCACTCCGAGGTTCCAGTATCAAGTCCTCACTCCGAGATTCCAGTATCAAGTCCTGACTCTGAGGTTCCAGTATCAAATACTCACTCCGAGGTTACAGTATCAAGTTCTGACTCGGAGGTTCCCGTATCAAGTCCTGACTCCGAGGATCCAGTATCAAGTCCATCTCGGAGATTCCTGTATCAAGTCCTCACTCCGAGGATCCAGTATCAAGTCCATCTCGGAGATTCGAGTATCGAGTCCTGACTCCGAGGATCCAGTATCAAGTCCACACTCCGCGGTTCCAGTCTCAAGTCCTGACTCCGAGTTTCCAGTATCAAGTCCAAGCTCGGATATTCCAGTATCAAATCCTGACTCCGAGTATCCAGTATCAAGTCCATCTCGGAGATTCCAGTATCAAGTCCTGACTCTGAGGATCCAGTATCAAGTCCTCACACCGAGGTTCCAGTCTCAAGTCCTGTCTCCGAGTTTGCAGTATCGAGTCCAAGCTCGGAGGTTCCAGTATCAAATCCTGACTCCGAGTATCCAGTATCAAGTCCTGACTCCAAGGTTCCAGTATCAAGTCCATCTCGGAGATTCCAGTATCAAGTCATGACTCCGAGGTTCCAGTCTCAAGTCCAAGCTCGGAGGTTCCAGTATCAAGTACTGACTCTGAGGTTCCAGTATATCACGTCCTGACTCCGAGGTTCCAGTATCTATTCCAAACCCGGAGGTTCCAGTATCAACTCCTGACTCCGATGTTCCAGTATCAAGTCCTGACTCCGGGGTTCCAGTATCAAGTCCAAGCAAGGAGTTTCCAGTATCAAGTCATGACTCTGAGGTTCCAGTATCAAGTCCATGTTCGGAAGTTCCCGTATCATGTCCTGACTCCAAGTTTCCAGTTTCAAGTCCTGGCTTGGAGATTCCAGTATCAAGTCCTCACTCCGAGGTTCCAGTCTCAAGTCCTGACTCCGAGGTTCCAGTATCAAGTCCTGACTCTGAGGTTCCAGTATCAAGTCCTGACGCCGAGGTTCCAGTATTAAGTACGGATTCGGAGGTTCCAGTACCAAGTCATGAAACCGAGGTTCCAGTATCAAATCCTAGCTCGGAGGTTCCAGTATCAAGTCCTGACTCCGAGGTTCCAGTATCAAGTCCTGACTCCTAGGGTCCAGTATCAAGTCCAGGCTAAGGTGTTCCAGTATCAATTCCTGACACTGAGGTTCCAGTATCAAGTCCATCTCGGAGATTCCAGTATCAAGAGCTGACTCCGAGGTTCCAGAATCAAGTCCAAGCTCGGAGGTTCCAGTATCAAGTCCTGACTCCGAGATTCCAGTATCAAGTCCAAGCTCGGAGGTTCCAGTATCAAATTCTGACTCCGAGGTTCCAGTATCAAGTCATGGCTCCGGGGTTCCAGTATCAAGTCCATCTCGGAGTTTCCAGTATCAAGTCCTGACTCCGCGGATCCAGTATCAAGTCCTCACTCCGAGGTTCCAGTCTCAAGTTCTAACTCGGAGCTTCCAGTATCAAGACCTGGCTCGGAGGTTCCAGTATCAAGTCCTGACTCGGAGGTTCCAGTATCAAGTCCTGACTCCCAGTTTCCAGTATCAAGTCCAAGCTCGGAGGTTCCAGTATCAAATCCTGACTCCGAGGTTCCAGTCTCAAGTCCTGACTCCGAGGTTCCAGTATCAAGTCCTGACTCCGAAGTTCCAGTATGAAGTCCTGGCTTGGAGGTTCCAGTATCAAGTCCTGACTTGGAGATTCCAGTATCAAGTCCAAGCTCGGAGGTTCCAGTTTTAAGTCCTGACTCCGAGGTTCCAGTATCAATTCCAAGCTCGGAGGTCCCAGTATCACATCCTGACTCCAAGTTTCCAGTATCAAGACCACTCTCCGAGGTTCCAGTCTCAAGTCCTGATTCCGAGTTTCCAGTATGAAGTCCTGACTCGGAGCTTCCAGTATCAACTCCTGGCTTGGAGGTTCCAGTATCAAGTCCTGACTCAGAGATTCCAGTATCAAGTCCAACATAGGAGGTTCCATTATCAAGTCCTGACTCTGAGGATCCAGTATCAAGTCCAAGCTCGGAGATTCGAGTATCAAGTCCTGACTCCGAGGTTCCAGTATCAAGCCCTGACTCCTAGGTTCCAGTATCAGATACAAGCTCGGAGGTTCCAGTATCAAGTCCGGAATCGGAGGTTCCAGTATCAAGTCATGACTCCGAGGTTCCAGTATCAAGACCAAGCTCGCAGGTTCCAGTCTCAAGTCCAAGCTCGGAGGTTCCAGTATCAACTCCTGACTCCGAGGTTCCAGTATCAAGTCCAAGCTCGGAGGTTCCAGTATCAAGTCCTGACTCCGAGGTTCCAGTATCAAGTCCAAGCTCGGAGTTTCCTGTATCAAGTCCTGACTCAAAGGTTCCAGTATCAAGTCCAAGCTAGGAGGTTCCAGTATCAAATACTCACTCCCAGGTTCCAGTATCAAGTCATGACTCTGAGGTTCCAGTATCAAGTCCTCACTCCGAGGTTCCAGTATCAAGTCCTGACTCTGAGGTTCCAGTATCAAGTCCTGACTCTGAGTTTCCAGTATCAAATCCTCACTCCGAGGTTCCAGTATCAAGTCCTGACTCTGAGGTTCCAGTATCAAGTCCTCACTCCGAGGTTCCAGTATCAAGTCCTCACTCCGAGGTTCCAGTATCAAGTCCTGACTCTGAGGTTCCTGTATCAAATACTCACTCCGAGGTTACAGTATCAAGTTCTGACTCGGAGGTTCCCGTATCAATTCCTGACTCCGAGGATCCAGTATCAAGTCCATCTCGGAGATTCCAGTATCAAGTCCTGACTCCGAGGATCCAGTATCAAGTCCATGTCGGAGATTCCAGTATCAAGTCCTGACTCCGAGGATCCAGTATCAAGTCCTCACTCCGAGGTTCCAGTCTCAAGTCCTGACTCCGAGTTTCCAGTATCAAGTCCAAGCTCGGATATTCCAGTATCAAGTCCTGACTCCGAGTAATCAGTATCAAGTCCATCTCGGAGATTCCAGTATCAAGTCCTGACTCCGAGGATCCAGTATCAAGTCCATGTCGGAGATTCCAGTATCAAGTCCTGACTCCGAGGTTCCAGTATCAAGTCCTGACTCTGAGGTTCCAGTATCAAGTCCTGACGCCGAGGTTCCAGTATTAAGTACGGATTCGGAGGTTCCAGTACCAAGTCATGAAACCGAGGTTCCAGTATCAAATCCTAGCTCGGAGGTTCCAGTATCAAGTCCTGACTCCGAGGTTCCAGTATCAAGTCCTGACTCCTAGGGTCCAGTATCAAGTCCAGGCTAAGGTGTTCCAGTATCAATTCCTGACACTGAGGTTCCAGTATCAAGTCCATCTCGGAGATTCCAGTATCAAGAGCTGACTCCGAGGTTCCAGAATCAAGTCCAAGCTCGGAGGTTCCAGTATCAAGTCCTGACTCCGAGATTCCAGTATCAAGTCCAAGCTCGGAGGTTCCAGTATCAAATCCTGACTCCGAGTATCCAGTATCAATTCCTGACTCCAAGGTTCCAGTATCAACTCCAGGCTAAGGTGTTCCAGTATCAATTCCTGACTCTGAGGTTCCAGTATCAAGTCCATCTCGGAGATTCCAGTATCAAGTCCTGACTCCGAGGTTCCAGTATCAAGTCCAAGCTCGGAGGTTCCAGTATCAAGTCCTGACTCTGAGGTTCCAGTATCAAGTCCAAGCAAGGAGTTTCCAGTATCAAGTCCTGACTCTGAGGTTCCAGTATCAAGTCCACGTTCGGAAGTTCCCGTATCATGTCCTGACTCCAAGTTTCCAGTTTCAAATCCTGGCTTGGAGATTCCAGTATCAAGTCCTCACTCCGAGGTTCCAGTCTCAAGTCCTGACTCCGAGGTTCCAGTATCAAGTCCTGACTCTGAGGTTCCAGTATCAAGTCCTGACGCCGAGGTTCCAGTATCAAGTACGGAATCGGAGGTTCCAGTATCAAGTCATGAAACCGAGGTTCCAGTATCAAATCCAAGCTCGGAGGTTCCAGTATCAAGTCCTGACTCCGAGGTTCCAGTATCAAGTCCTGACTCCAAGGGTCCAGTATCAAGTCCAGGCTAAGGTGTTCCAGTATCAATTCCTGACTCTGAGGTTCCAGTATCAAGTCCATCTCGGAGATTCCAGTATCAAGTCCTGACTCCGAGGTTCCAGAATCAAGTCCAAGCTCGGAGGTTCCAGTATCAAGTCCTGACTCCGAGGTTCCAGTATCAAGTACAAGCTCGGAGGTTCCAGTATCAAATTCTGACTCCGAGGTTCCAGTATCAAGTCATGGCTCCGGGGTTCCAGTATCAAGTCCATCTCGGAGTTTCCAGTATCAAGTCCTCACTCCGAGGTTCCAGTCTCAAGTCCTGACTCGGAGCTTCCAGTATCAAGACCTGGCTCGGAGTTTCCAGTATCAAGTCCTGGCTCGGAGGTTCCAGTATCAAGACCTGACTCGGAGATTCCAGTATCAAGTCCTGACTCCGAGGATCCAGTATCAAGTCCTCACTCCGAGGTTCCAGTCTCAAGTCCTGACTCCGAGTTTCCAGTATCAATTCCAAGCTCGGATATTCCAGTATCAAGTCCTGACTCCGAGTAATCAGTATCAAGTCCATCTCGGAGATTCCAGTATCAAGTCCTGACTCTGAGGATCCAGTATCAAGTCCTCACACCGAGGTTCCAGTCTCAAGTCCTAACTCCGAGTTTCCAGTATCGAGTCCAAGCTCGGAGGTTCCAGTATCAAATCCTGACTCCGAGTATCCAGTATCAATTCCTGACTCCAAGGTTCCAGTATCAACTCCAGGCTAAGGTGTTCCAGTATCAATTCCTGACTCTGAGGTTCCAGTATCAAGTCCATCTCGGAGATTCCAGTATCAAGTCCTGACTCCGAGGTTCCAGTATCAAGTCCAAGCTCGGAGGTTCCAGTATCAAGTCCTGACTCTGAGGTTCCAGTATCAAGTCCAAGCAAGGAGTTTCCAGTATCAAGTCCTGACTCTGAGGTTCCAGTATCAAGTCCACGTTCGGAAGTTCCCGTATCATGTCCTGACTCCAAGTTTCCAGTTTCAAATCCTGGCTTGGAGATTCCAGTATCAAGTCCTCACTCCGAGGTTCCAGTCTCAAGTCCTGACTCCGAGGTTCCAGTATCAAGTCCTGACTCTGAGGTTCCAGTATCAAGTCCTGACGCCGAGGTTCCAGTATCAAGTACGGAATCGGAGGTTCCAGTATCAAGTCATGAAACCGAGGTTCCAGTATCAAATCCAAGCTCGGAGGTTCCAGTATCAAGTCCTGACTCCGAGGTTCCAGTATCAAGTCCTGACTCCAAGGGTCCAGTATCAAGTCCAGGCTAAGGTGTTCCAGTATCAATTCCTGACTCTGAGGTTCCAGTATCAAGTCCATCTCGGAGATTCCAGTATCAAGTCCTGACTCCGAGGTTCCAGAATCAAGTCCAAGCTCGGAGGTTCCAGTATCAAGTCCTGACTCCGAGGTTCCAGTATCAAGTACAAGCTCGGAGGTTCCAGTATCAAATTCTGACTCCGAGGTTCCAGTATCAAGTCATGGCTCCGGGGTTCCAGTATCAAGTCCATCTCGGAGTTTCCAGTATCAAGTCCTCACTCCGAGGTTCCAGTCTCAAGTCCTGACTCGGAGCTTCCAGTATCAAGACCTGGCTCGGAGTTTCCAGTATCAAGTCCTGGCTCGGAGGTTCCAGTATCAAGACCTGACTCGGAGATTCCAGTATCAAGTCCTGACTCCGAGGATCCAGTATCAAGTCCTCACTCCGAGGTTCCAGTCTCAAGTCCTGACTCCGAGTTTCCAGTATCAAGTCCAAGCTCGGATATTCCAGTATCAAGTCCTGACTCCGAGTAATCAGTATCAAGTCCATCTCGGAGATTCCAGTATCAAGTCCTGACTCTGAGGATCCAGTATCAAGTCCTCACACCGAGGTTCCAGTCTCAAGTCCTAACTCCGAGTTTCCAGTATCGAGTCCAAGCTCGGAGGTTCCAGTATCAAATCCTGACTCCGAGTATCCAGTATCAATTCCTGACTCCAAGGTTCCAGTATCAACTCCAGGCTAAGGTGTTCCAGTATCAATTCCTGACTCTGAGGTTCCAGTATCAAGTCCATCTCGGAGATTCCAGTATCAAGTCCTGACTCCGAGGTTCCAGTATCAAGTCCAAGCTCGGAGGTTCCAGTATCAAGTCCTGACTCTGAGGTTCCAGTATCAAGTCCAAGCAAGGAGTTTCCAGTATCAAGTCCTGACTCTGAGGTTCCAGTATCAAGTCCACGTTCGGAAGTTCCCGTATCATGTCCTGACTCCAAGTTTCCAGTTTCAAATCCTGGCTTGGAGATTCCAGTATCAAGTCCTCACTCCGAGGTTCCAGTCTCAAGTCCTGACTCCGAGGTTCCAGTATCAAGTCCTGACTCTGAGGTTCCAGTATCAAGTCCTGACGCCGAGGTTCCAGTATCAAGTACGGAATCGGAGGTTCCAGTATCAAGTCATGAAACCGAGGTTCCAGTATCAAATCCAAGCTCGGAGGTTCCAGTATCAAGTCCTGACTCCGAGGTTCCAGTATCAAGTCCTGACTCCAAGGGTCCAGTATCAAGTCCAGGCTAAGGTGTTCCAGTATCAATTCCTGACTCTGAGGTTCCAGTATCAAGTCCATCTCGGAGATTCCAGTATCAAGTCCTGACTCCGAGGTTCCAGAATCAAGTCCAAGCTCGGAGGTTCCAGTATCAAGTCCTGACTCCGAGGTTCCAGTATCAAGTACAAGCTCGGAGGTTCCAGTATCAAATTCTGACTCCGAGGTTCCAGTATCAAGTCATGGCTCCGGGGTTCCAGTATCAAGTCCATCTCGGTGTTTCCAGTATCAAGTCCTCACTCCGAGGTTCCAGTCTCAAGTCCTGACTCGGAGCTTCCAGTATCAAGACCTGGCTCGGAGTTTCCAGTATCAAGTCCTGGCTCGGAGGTTCCAGTATCAAGACCTGACTCGGAGGTTCCAGTATCAAGTCCTGACTCCCAGGATCCAGTATCACGTCCAAGCTCGGAGGTTCCAGTATCAAATCCTGACTCCGAGGTTCCAGTCTCAAGTCCTGACTCCGAGTTTCCAGTATCAAGTCCTGACTCCGAAGTTCCAGTATGAAGTCCTGGCTTGGACGTTCCAGTATCAAGTCCTGACTTGGAGATTCCAGTATCAAGTCCAAGCTCGGAGGTTCCAGTCTTAAGTCCTGACTCCGAGGTTCCAGTATCAAGTCCAAGCTCGGAGGTTCCAGTATCAACTCCTGACTCCGAGGTTCCAGTATCAAGTCCAAGCTCGGAGGTCCCAGTATGAAATCCTGACTCCGAGGTTCCAGTATCAAGACCACACTCCGAGGTTCCAGTCTCATGTCCTGATTCCGAGTTTCCAGTATGAAGTCCTGACTCGGAGCTTCCAGTATCAACCCCTGGCTTGGAGGTTCCAGTATCAAGTCCTGACTCGGAGATTCCAGTATCAAGTCCAAGCTAGGACGTTCCAGTATCAAATCCTGACTCCGAGGCTCCAGTATCAAGTCCAAGCTCGGAGGTTCCAGTATCAAGTCCTGACTCCGAGGTTCCAGTATCAAGTCCAAGCTCGGAGGTTCCAGTATCAAGTCCTGACTCCGAGGTTCCAATATCAAGTCCAAGCTCGGAGGTTCCAGTATCAAATTCTGACTCCGAGGTTCCAGTATCAAGTCATGGCTCCGGGATTCCAGTATCAAGTCCATCTCGGAGTTTCCAGTATCAAGTCCTGACTCCGAGGATCCAGTATCAAGTCCTCACTTCGAGGTTCCAGTCTCAAGTGCTGACTCGGAGGTTCCAGTATCATGTCCTGACTCCCAGGTTCCAGTATCCAGACTAAGCTCGGAGGTTCCAGTATCAAATCCTGACTCCGAGTTTCCAGTATGAAGTCCTGTCCTGGACGTTCCAGTATCAAGTCCTGACTTGGAGATTCCAGTATCAAGTCCAAGCTCGGAGGTTCCAGTCTTAAGTCCTGACTCCGAGGTTCCAGTATCTAGTCCAAGCTCAGAGGTTCCAGTATCAACTCCTGACTCCGAGGTTCCAGTATGAAGTCCAAGCTCGGAGGTCCCAGTATCAAATCCTGACTCCGAGGTTCCAGTATCAAGACCACACTCCGAGGTTCCAGTCTCAAGTCCTGATTCCGAGTTTCCAGTATGAAGTCCTGACTCGGAGCTTCCAGTATCAACTCCTGGCTTGGAGGTTCCAGTATCAAGTCCTGACTCGGAGATTCCAGTATCAAGTCCAAGCTAGGAGGATCCATTATCAAGTCCTGACTCTGAGGTTCCAGTATCAAGTCCAAGCTCGGAGATTCGAGTATCAAGTCCTGACTCCGAGGTTCCTGTATCAAGTCCTAACTCCTAGGTTCCAGTATCAGATCCAAGCTCGGAAGTTCCAGTATCAAGTCCGGAATAGGAGGTTCCAGTATCAAGTAATGACTCCGAGGTTCCAGTATCAAGACCAAGCTCGGAGGTTCCAGTCTCAAGTCCAAGCTCGGAGGTTCCAGTATCAACTCCTGACTCCGAGGTTCCAGTATCAAGTCCAAGCTCGGAGGTTCCAGTATCAAGTCCTGACTCCGATGTTCCAGTATCAAGTCCAAGTTCGGAGGTTCCAGTATCAAGTCCTGACTCCGAGGTTCCAGTATCAAGTCCAACCTCGGAAGTTCCAGTATCAAATACTCACTCCGAGGTTCCAGTATCAAATCCTGACTCTGAGGTTCCAGTATCAAGTCCTCACTCCGAGGTTCCAGTATCAAGTCCTGACTCTGAGGTTCCAGTATCAAGTCCTGACTCTGAGTTTCCAGTATCAAATCCTCACTCCGAGGTTCCAGTATCAAGTCCTGACTCTGAGGTTCCAGTATCAAGTCCTCACTCCGAGGTTCCAGTATCAAGTCCTCACTCCGAGGTTCCAGTATCAAGTCCAGACTCTGAGGTTCCAGTATCAAATACTCACTCCGAGGTTACAGTATCAAGTTCTGACTCGGAGGTTCCCGTATCAAGTCCTGACTCCGAGGATGCAGTATCAAGTCCATCTCGGAGATTCCAGTATCAAGTCCTGACTCCGAGGATCCAGTATCAAGTCCTCACTCCGAGGTTCCAGTCTCAAGTCCTGACTCCGAGTTTCCAGTATCAAGTCCAAGCTCGGATATTCCAGTATCAAGTCCTGACTCTGAGGATCCAGTATCAAGTCCTCACACCGAGATTCCAGTCTCAAGTCTTGACTCCGAATTTCCAGTATCGAGTCCAAGCTCGGAGGTTCCACTATCAAATCCTGACTCCGAGTATCCAGTATCAAGTCCTGACTCCAAGGTTCCAGTATCAACTCCAGGCTAAGGTGTTCCAGTATCAATTCCTGACTCTGAGGTTCCAGTATCAAGTCCATCTCGGAGATTCCAGTATCAAGTCCTGACTCCGAAGTTCCAGTATCAAGTCCAAGCTCGGAGGTTCCAGTATCAAGTCCTGACTCCGAGGTTCCAGTATCAAGTCCTGACTCTGAGGTTCCAGTATCAAGACCACACTCCGAGGTTCCAGTCTCAAGTCCTGATTCCGAGTTTCCAGTATGAAGTCCTGACACGGAGCTTCCAGTATCAACTCCTGGCTTGGAGGTTCCAGTATCAAGTCCTGACTCGGAGATTCCAGTATCAAGTCCAAGCTAGGAGGTTCCAGTATCAACTCCTGACTCCGAGCTTCCAGTATCAAGTCCAAGCTCGGAGGTTCCAGTATCAATTCCTGACTCCGAGGTTCCAGTATCAAGTCCAATCTCGGAGGTTCCAGTATCAAGTCCTGACTCCGAGTTTCCAGTATGAAGTCCTGTCCTGGACGTTCCAGTATCAAGTCCTGACTTGGAGATTCCAGTATCAAGTCCAAGCTCGGAGGTTCCAGTCTTAAGTCCTGACTCCGAGGTTCCAGTATCAAGTCCAAGCTCGGAGGTTCCAGTATCAACTCCTGACTCCGAGGTTCCAGTATGAAGTCCAAGCTCGGAGGTCCCAGTATCAAATCCTGACTCCGAGGTTCCAGTATCAAGACCACACTCCGAGGTTCCAGTCTCAAGTCCTGATTCCGAGTTTCCAGTATGAAGTCCTGACTCGGAGCTTCCAGTATCAACTCCTGGCTTGGAGGTTCCAGTATCAAGTCCTGACTCGGAGATTCCAGTATCAAGTCCAAGCTAGGAGGATCCATTATCAAGTCCTGACTCTGAGGTTCCAGTATCAAGTCCAAGCTCGGAGATTCGAGTATCAAGTCCTGACTCCGAGGTTCCTGTATCAAGTCCTAACTCCTAGGTTCCAGTATCAGATCCAAGCTCGGAAGTTCCAGTATCAAGTCCGGAATAGGAGGTTCCAGTATCAAGTAATGACTCCGAGGTTCCAGTATCAAGACCAAGCTCGGAGGTTCCAGTCTCAAGTCCAAGCTCGGAGGTTCCAGTATCAACTCCTGACTCCGAGGTTCCAGTATCAAGTCCAAGCTCGGAGGTTCCAGTATCAAGTCCTGACTCCGAGGTTCCAGTATCAAGTCCAAGCTCGGAGGTTCCAGTATCAAGTCCTGACTCCGAGGTTCCAGTATCAAGTCCAACCTCGGAAGTTCCAGTATCAAATACTCACTCCGAGGTTCCAGTATCAAATCCTGACTCTGAGGTTCCAGTATCAAGTCTTCACTCCGAGGTTCCAGTATCAAGTCCTGACTCTGAGGTTCCAGTATCAAGTCCTGACTCTGAGTTTCCAGTATCAAATCCTCACTCCGAGGTTCCAGTATCAAGTCCTGACTCTGAGGTTCCAGTATCAAGTCCTCACTCCGAGGTTCCAGTATCAAGTCCTCACTCCGAGGTTCCAGTATCAAGTCCAGACTCTGAGGTTCCAGTATCAAATACTCACTCCGAGGTTACAGTATCAAGTTCTGACTCGGAGGTTCCCGTATCAAGTCCTGACTCCGAGGATGCAGTATCAAGTCCATCTCGGAGATTCCAGTATCAAGTCCTGACTCCGAGGATCCAGTATCAAGTCCTCACTCCGAGGTTCCAGTCTCAAGTCCTGACTCCGAGTTTCCAGTATCAAGTCCAAGCTCGGATATTCCAGTATCAAGTCCTGACTCTGAGGATCCAGTATCAAGTCCTCACACCGAGATTCCAGTCTCAAGTCTTGACTCCGAATTTCCAGTATCGAGTCCAAGCTCGGAGGTTCCACTATCAAATCCTGACTCCGAGTATCCAGTATCAAGTCCTGACTCCAAGGTTCCAGTATCAACTCCAGGCTAAGGTGTTCCAGTATCAATTCCTGACTCTGAGGTTCCAGTATCAAGTCCATCTCGGAGATTCCAGTATCAAGTCCTGACTCCGAAGTTCCAGTATCAAGTCCAAGCTCGGAGGTTCCAGTATCAAGTCCTGACTCCGAGGTTCCAGTATCAAGTCCTGACTCTGAGGTTCCAGTATCAAGACCACACTCCGAGGTTCCAGTCTCAAGTCCTGATTCCGAGTTTCCAGTATGAAGTCCTGACACGGAGCTTCCAGTATCAACTCCTGGCTTGGAGGTTCCAGTATCAAGTCCTGACTCGGAGATTCCAGTATCAAGTCCAAGCTAGGAGGTTCCAGTATCAACTCCTGACTCCGAGCTTCCAGTATCAAGTCCAAGCTCGGAGGTTCCAGTATCAATTCCTGACTCCGAGGTTCCAGTATCAAGTCCAATCTCGGAGGTTCCAGTATCAAGTCCTGACTCCGAGTTTCCAGTATGAAGTCCTGTCCTGGACGTTCCAGTATCAAGTCCTGACTTGGAGATTCCAGTATCAAGTCCAAGCTCGGAGGTTCCAGTCTTAAGTCCTGACTCCGAGGTTCCAGTATCAAGTCCAAGCTCGGAGGTTCCAGTATCAACTCCTGACTCCGAGGTTCCAGTATGAAGTCCAAGCTCGGAGGTCCCAGTATCAAATCCTGACTCCGAGGTTCCAGTATCAAGACCACACTCCGAGGTTCCAGTCTCAAGTCCTGATTCCGAGTTTCCAGTATGAAGTCCTGACTCGGAGCTTCCAGTATCAACTCCTGGCTTGGAGGTTCCAGTATCAAGTCCTGACTCGGAGATTCCAGTATCAAGTCCAAGCTAGGAGGATCCATTATCAAGTCCTGACTCTGAGGTTCCAGTATCAAGTCCAAGCTCGGAGATTCGAGTATCAAGTCCTGACTCCGAGGTTCCTGTATCAAGTCCTAACTCCTAGGTTCCAGTATCAGATCCAAGCTCGGAAGTTCCAGTATCAAGTCCGGAATAGGAGGTTCCAGTATCAAGTAATGACTCCGAGGTTCCAGTATCAAGACCAAGCTCGGAGGTTCCAGTCTCAAGTCCAAGCTCGGAGGTTCCAGTATCAACTCCTGACTCCGAGGTTCCAGTATCAAGTCCAAGCTCGGAGGTTCCAGTATCAAGTCCTGACTCCGAGGTTCCAGTATCAAGTCCAAGCTCGGAGGTTCCAGTATCAAGTCCTGACTCCGAGGTTCCAGTATCAAGTCCAACCTCGGAAGTTCCAGTATCAAATACTCACTCCGAGGTTCCAGTATCAAATCCTGACTCTGAGGTTCCAGTATCAAGTCCTCACTCCGAGGTTCCAGTATCAAGTCCTGACTCTGAGGTTCCAGTATCAAGTCCTGACTCTGAGTTTCCAGTATCAAATCCTCACTCCGAGGTTCCAGTATCAAGTCCTGACTCTGAGGTTCCAGTATCAAGTCCTCACTCCGAGGTTCCAGTATCAAGTCCTCACTCCGAGGTTCCAGTATCAAGTCCAGACTCTGAGGTTCCAGTATCAAATACTCACTCCGAGGTTCCCGTATCAAGTCCTGACTCCGAGGATGCAGTATCAAGTCCATCTCGGAGATTCCAGTATCAAGTCCTGACTCCGAGGATCCAGTATCAAGTCCTCACTCCGAGGTTCCAGTCTCAAGTCCTGACTCCGAGTTTCCAGTATCAAGTCCAAGCTCGGATATTCCAGTATCAAGTCCTGACTCTGAGGATCCAGTATCAAGTCCTCACACCGAGATTCCAGTCTCAAGTCTTGACTCCGAGTTTCCAGTATCGAGTCCAAGCTCGGAGGTTCCACTATCAAATCCTGACTCCGAGTATCCAGTATCAAGTCCTGACTCCAAGGTTCCAGTATCAACTCCAGGCTAAGGTGTTCCAGTATCAATTCCTGACTCTGAGGTTCCAGTATCAAGTCCATCTCGGAGATTCCAGTATCAAGTCCTGACTCCGAAGTTCCAGTATCAAGTCCAAGCTCGGAGGTTCCAGTATCAAGTCCTGACTCCGAGGTTCCAGTATCAAGTCCAAGTGAGGAGTTTCCAGTATCAAGTCCTGACTCTGAGGTTCCAGTATCAAGACCACACTCCGAGGTTCCAGTCTCAAGTCCTGATTCCGAGTTTCCAGTATGAAGTCCTGACACGGAGCTTCCAGTATCAACTCCTGGCTTGGAGGTTCCAGTATCAAGTCCTGACTCGGAGATTCCAGTATCAAGTCCAAGCTAGGAGGTTCCAGTATCAACTCCTGACTCCGAGCTTCCAGTATCAAGTCCAAGCTCGTAGGTTCCAGTATCAATTCCTGACTCCGAGGTTCCAGTATCAAGTCCAATCTCGGAGGTTCCAGTATCAAGTCCTGACTCCGAGGTTCCAGTATCAAGTCCAAGCTCGTAGGTTCCAGTATCAAATACTCACTCCGAGGTTCCAGTATCAAGTCCTGACTCTGAGGTTCCAGTATCAAGTCCTCACTCCGAGGTTCCAGTATCAAGTCCTGACTCTGAGGTTCCAGTATCAAGTCCTGACTCTGAGTTTCCAGTATCAAATCCTCATTCCGAGGTTCCAGTATCAAGTCCTGATTCTGAGGTTCCAGTATCAAGACCTCACTCCGAGGTTCCAGTATCAAGTCCTCACTCCGTGGTTCCAGTATCAAGTCCTGACTCTAAGGTTCCAGTATCAAATACTCACTCCGAGGTTACAGTATCAAGTTCTGACTCGGAGGTTCCCGTATCAAGTCCTCACTCCGTGGTTCCAGTATCAAGTCCTGACTCTAAGGTTCCAGTATCAAATACTCACTCCGAGGTTACAGTATCAAGTTCTGACTCGGAGGTTCCCGTATCAAGTCCTCACTCCGAGGATCCAGTATCAAGTCCATCTCGGAGATTCCAGTATCAAGTCCTCACTCCGAGGATCCAGTATCAAGTCCATCTCGGAGATTCCAGTATCAAGTCCTGACTCCGAGGATCCAGTATCAAGTCCTCACTCCGAGGTTCCAGTCTCAAGTCCTGACTCCAAGTTTCCAGTATCAAGTCCAAGCTCGGATATTCCAGTATCAAGTCCATCTCGGAGATTCCAGTATCAAGTCCTGACTCTGAGGATCCAGTATCAAGTCCTGACTCCGAGTTTCCAGTATCGAGTCCAAGCTCGGAGGTTCCAGTATCAGATCCTGACTCCGAGTATCCAGTATCAAGTCCTGACTCCAAGGTTCCAGTATCAACTCCAGGCTAAGGTGTTCCAGTATAAATTCCTGACTCTGAGGTTCTAGTATCAAGTCCATCTCGGAGATTCCAGTATCAAGACCACACTCCGAGGTTCCAGTCTCAAGTCCTGCTTCCAAGTTTCCAGTATGAAGTCCTGACTCGGAGCTTCCAGTATCAACTCCTGGCTTGGAGGTTCCAGTATCAAGTCCTGACTCGGAGATTCCAGTATCAAGTCCAAGCTAGGAGGATCCATTATCAAGTCCTGACTCTGAGGTTCCAGTATCAAGTCCAAGCTTGGAGATTCGAGTATCAAATCCTGACTCCGAGGTTCCAGTATCAAGTCCTGACTCCTAGGTTCCAGTATCAGATCCAAGCTCGGAGGTTCCAGTATCAAGTCCGGAATAGGAGGTTCCAGTACCAAGTCATGACTCCGAGGTTCCAGTATCAAGACCAAGCTCGGAGGTTCCAGTCTCAAGTCCAAGCTCGGAGGTTCCAGTATCAACTCCTGACTCCGAGGTTCCAGTATCAAGTCCACGCTCGGAGGTTCCAGTATCAAGTCCTGACTCCGAGGTTCCAGTATCAAGTCCAAGCTCGGAGCTTCCAGTATCAAGTCCTGACTCCTAGGTTCCAGTATCAAGTCCAAGCTCGGAGGTTCCAGTATCAAATACTCACTCCGAGTTTCCAGTATCAAGTCCTGACTCTGAGGTTCCAGTATCAAGTCCTCACTCCGAGGTTCCAGTATCAAGTCCTGACTCTGAGGTTCCAGTATCAAGTCCTGACTCTGAGTTTCCAGTATCAAATCCTCACTCCGAGGTTTCAGTATCAAGTACTGACTCTGAGGTTCCAGTATCAAGTCCTCACTCAGAGGTTCCAGTATCAAGTCCTGACTCCGAGGTTCCAGTATCAAGTCCTGACTCTGAGTTTCCAGTATCAAATCCTCACTCCGAGGTTTCAGTATCAAGTCCTGACTCTGAGGTTCCAGTATCAAGTCCTCACTCAGAGGTTACAGTATCAAGTTCTGACTCGGAGGTTCCCGTATCAATCCTGACTCCGAGGATCCAGTATCAAGTCCATCTCGGAGATTCCAGTATCAAGTCCTGACTCCGAGGATCCAGTATCAAGTCCTCACTCCGAGGTTCCAGTCTCAAGTCCTGACTCCGAGTTTCCAGTATCAAGTCCAAGCTCGGATATTCCAGTATCAAGTCCTGACTCTCTGGATCCAGTATCAAGTCCTCACACCGAGGTTCCAGTCTCAAGTCTTGACTCCGAGTTTCCAGTATCGAGTCCAAGCTCGGAGGTTCCAGTATCAAATCCTGACTCCGAGTATCCAGTATCAAGTCCTGACTCCAAGGTTCCAGTATCAACTCCAGGCTAAGGGGTTCCAGTATCAAGTCCTGACTCCAAGGGTCCAGTATCAAGTCCAAGCTCGGAGGTTCCAGTATCAAATTCTGTCTCCGAAGTACCAGTATCAAGTCATGGCTCCGGGGTTCCAGTATCAAGTCCATCTCGGAGTTTCCAGTATCAAGTCCTGACTCCGAGGATCCAGTATCAAGTCCTCATTCCGAGGAACCAGTATCAAGTTCTGGCTCGGAGGTTCCAGTATCAAGTCCTGACTCGGAGGTTCCAGTATCAAGTCCTGACTCCCAGGTTCCAGTATCAAGTCCAAGCTCGGAGGTTCCAGTATCAAATCCTGACTCCGAGGTTCCAGTCTCAAGTCCTGACTCCGAGTTTCCAGTATCAAGTCCTGACTCCGAAGTTCCAGTATGAAGTCCTGGCTTGGACATTCCAGTATCAAGTCCTGACTTGGAGATTCCAGTATCAAGTCCATGCTCGGAGGTTCCAGTCTTATGTCCTGACTCCGAGGTTCCAGTATCAAGTCCAAGCTCGGAGGTTCCAGTATCAACTCCTGACTCCGAGGTTCCAGTATCAAGTCCAAGCTCGGAGGTCCCAGTATCAAATCCTGACTCCGAGGTTCCAGTATCAAGACCACACTCCGAGGTTCCAGTCTCAAGTCCTGATTCCGAGTTTCCAGTATGAAGTCCTGACTCGGATCTTCCAGTATCAACTCCTGGCTTGGAGGATCCAGTATCAAGTCCTGACTCGGAGATTCCAGTATCAAGTCCAAGCTAGGAGGTTCCAGTATCAACTCCTGACTCCAAGGTTACAGTATCAAGTCCAAGCTCGGAGGTTCCAGTATCAAATACTCACTCCGAGGTTCCAGTATCAAGTCCTGACTCTGAGGTTCCAGTATCAAATACTCACTCCGAGGTTCCAGTATCAAGTCCTGACTCTGAGGTTCCAGTATCAAGTCCTCACTCCGAGGTTCCAGCATCAAGTCCTCTCTCCGACGTTCCAGTATCAAGTCCTGACTCTGAGGTTCCAGTATCAAGTCCTCACTCCGAGGTTCCAGTATCAAGTCCTGACTCTGAGCTTCCAGTATCAAGTCCTGACTCCGAGGTTCCAGTATCAAGTCCAAGCTCGGAGGTTCCAGTATCAAATACTCACTCCGAGGTTCCAGTATCAAGTCCTGACTCCGAGTTTCCAGTATCAAGTCCTGACTCCGAAGTTCCAGTATGAAGTCCTGGCTTGGACGTTCCAGTATCAAGTCCTGACTTGGAGATTCCAGTATCAAGTCCAAGCTCGGAGGTTCCAGTATCAAGTCCTGACTCCGAGGTTCCAGTATCAAGTCCTGACTCCAAGGGTCCAGTATCAAGTCCAAGCTCGGAGGTTCCAGTATCAAATACTCACTCCGAGGTTCCAGTATCAAGTCCTGACTCCGAGGTTCCATGATCAAGTCCAAGCTCGGAGGTTCCAGTATCAAGTCCTGACTCCGAGGTTCCAGTATCAAGTCCAAGCAAGGAGTTTCCAGTATCAAGTCCTGACTCTGAGGTTCCAGTATCAAGTCCACGTTCGGAAGTTCCCGTATCATGTCCTGACTCCAAGATTCCAGTATCAAGTCCTCACTCCGAGGTTCCAGTCTCAAGTCCTGACTCCAAGCTTCCAGTATCAAGTCATCTCGGAGATTCCAGTATCAAGTCCTGACTCCGAGGTTCCAGTATGAAGTCCTGACTCAGAGCTTCCAGTATCAACTCCTGGCTTGGAGGTTCCAGTATCAAGTCCTAACTCTGAGGTTCCAATATCAACTCCTGACTCCGAGGTTCCAGTATCAAGTCCAAGCTCGGAGATTCCAGTATCAAGTCCTGACTCCGAGGTTCCAGTATCAAGTCCTGACTCCGAGGTTCCAGTATCAAGTCCTGACGCCGAGATTCCTGTATCAAGTACAGAATCGGAGATTCCAGTATCAGGTCATGAAACCGAGGTTCCAGCATCAAATCCAAGCTCGGAGGTTCCAGTATCAATTCCTGACTCCGAGGTTCCAGTAACAAGTCCAATCTCGGAGGTTCCAGTATCAAGTCCAGACTCCGAGGTACGAGTATCAAGTCCAGACTCCGAGGTTCCAGTATCAAGTCCAAGCTCAGAGGTTCCAGTATCAGGACTTGACTCCGAGGTTCCAGTATATCAAGTCCTGACTCCGAGGTTCCTGTAACAAGTCCAAGCTCGGAGGTTCCAGTATCAAGTCCTGACTCCGAGGTTCCAGTATCAAGTCCAAGCTCGGAGGTTCCAGTATCAATTCCTGACTCCGAGGTTCCAGAATCAAGTCCTGACTCCGAGGTTCCAGTATATCAAGTCCTGACTCGGAGGTTGCAGTATCAAATCCTGACTCGGAGTTTCCAGTATCAAGTCCAAGCTCGGAAGTTCCCGTATCAAGTTCTGACTCCGAGGTTCCAGTATCAAGTCCTCACTCCGAGGTTCCAGCATCAAGTCCTCACTCCGACGTTCCAGTATCAAGTCCTGACTCTGAGGTTCCAGTATCAAGTCCTCACTCCGAGGTTCCAGTATCAAGTCCTGACTCTGAGCTTCCAGTATCAAGTCCTGACTCCGAGGTTCCAGTATCAAGTCCAAGCTCGGAGGTTCCAGTATCAAATACTCACTCCGAGGTTCCAGTATCAAGTCCTGACTCTGAGGTTCCAGTATCAAGTCCTCACTCCGAGGTTCCAGTATCAAGTCCTGACTCTGAGCTTCCAGTATCAAGTCCTGACTCTGAGTTTCCAGTATCAAATCCTCACTCCGAGGTTCCAGTATCATGTCCTGACTCTGAGGTTCCAGTATCAAGTCCTCACTCCGAGGTTCCAGCATCAAGTCCTCACTCCGACGTTCCAGTATCAAGTCCTGACTCTGAGGTTCCAGTATCAAATACTCACTCCGAGGTTACAGTATCAAGTTCTGACTCGGAGGTTCCCGTATCAAGTCCTGACTCCGAGGATCCAGTATCAAGTCCATCTCGGAGATTCCAGTATCAAGTCCTCACTCCGAGGATCCAGTATCAAGTCCATCTCGGAGATTCCAGTATCAAGTCCTCACTCCGAGGATCCAGTATCAAGTCCAACTCGGAGATTCCAGTATCAAGTCCTGACTCAGAGGATCCAGTATCAAGTCCTCACTCCGAGGTTCCAGTCTCAAGTCCTGACTCCGAGTTTTCAGTATCAAGTCCAAGCTCGGATATTCCAGTATCAAGTCCTGACTCCGAGTATCCAGTATCAAGTCCATCTCGGAGATTCCAGTATCAAGTACTGACTCTGAGGATCCAGTATCAAGTCCTCACACCGAGGTTCCAGTCTCAAGTCCTGACTCCGAGTTTCCAGTATTGAGTCCAAGCTCGGAGGTTCCAGTATCAAATCCTGACTCCGAGTATCCAGTATCAAGTCCTGACTCCAAGGTTCCAGTATCAACTCCAGGCTAAGGTGTTCCAGTATCAATTCCTGACTCTGAGGTTCCAGTATCAACTCCATCTCGGAGATTCCAGTATCAAGTCCTGAGTCCGAGGTTCCAGTATGAAGTCCTGACTCGGAGCTTCCAGTATCAACTCCTGGCTTGGAGGTTCCAGTATCAAGTCCAAGATAGGAGGTTCCATTATCAAGTCCTGACTCTGAGGTTCCAGTATCAAGTCCAAGCTCGGAGATTCGAGTATCAAGTCCTGACTCCGAGGTTCCAGTATCAAGTCCTGACTCCTAGGTTCCAGTATCAGATCCAAGCTCGGAGGTTCCAGTATCAAGTCCGGAATAGGAGGTTCCAGTATCAAGTCATGACTCCGAGGTTCCAGTATCAAGTCATGATTCCGAGTTTCCAGTATGAAGTCCTGACTCGGATCTTCCAGTATCAACTCCTGGCTTGGAGGATCCAGTATCAAGTCCTGACTCGGAGATTCCAGTATCAAGTCCAAGCTAGGAGATTCCAGTATCAACTCCTGACTCCGAGGTTCCAGTATCAAGTCCAAGCTCGGAGGTTCCAGTATCATGTCCTGACTCCGAGGTTCCAGTTTCAAGTCCAAGCTCGGAGGTTCCAGGATCAAGTCCTGACTCCAAGGTTCCAGTATCAAGTCCAAGCTCGGAGGTTCCAGTATCAAATACTCACTCCGAGGTTCCAGTATCAAGTCCTGACTCTTAGGTTCCAGTATCAAGTCCTCACTCCGAGGTTCCAGTATCAAGTCCTGACTCTGAGCTTCCAGTATCAAGTCCTGACTCCGAGGTTCCAGTATCAAGTCCAAGCTCGGAGGTTTCAGTATCAAATACTCACTCCGAGGTTCCAGTATCAAGTCCTGACTCTGAGGTTCCAGTATCAAGTCCTCACTCCGAGGTTCCAGTATCAAGTCCTGACTCTGAGCTTCCAGTATCAAGTCCTGACTCTGAGTTTCCAGTATCAAGTCCTCACTCCGAGGTTCCAGCATCAAGTCCTCACTCCGAGGTTCCAGTATCAAGTCCTGACTCTGAGTTTCCAGTATCAAATCCTCACTCCGAGGTTCCAGTATCAAGTCCTGACTCTGAGGTTCCAGTATCAAGTCCTCACTCCGAGGTTCCAGCATCAAGTCCTCACTCCGAGGTTCCAGTATCAAGTCCTGACTCTGAGGTTCCAGTATCAAATACTCACTCCGAGGTTACAGTATCAAGTTCTGACTCGGAGGTTCCCGTATCAAGCCCTGACTCCGAGGATCCAGTATCAAGTGCATCTCGGAGATTCCAGTATCAAGTCCTGACTCAGAGGATCCAGTATCAAATCCTCACTCCGAGGTTCCAGTCTCAAGTCCTGACTCCGAGTTTTCAGTATCAAGTCCAAGCTCGGATATTCCAGTATCACGTCCTGACTCCGAGTATCCAGTATCAAGTCCATCTCGGAGATTCCAGTATCAAGTCCTGACTCTGAGGATCCAGTATCAAGTCCTCACACCGAGGTTCCAGTCTCAAGTCCTGACTCCGAGTTTCCAGTATCGAGTCCAAGCTCGGAGGTTCCAGTATCAAATCCTGACTCCGAGTATCCAGTATCAAGTCCTGACTCCAAGGTTCCAGTATCAACTCCAGGCTAAGGTGTTCCAGTATCAATTCCTGACTCTGAGGTTCCAGTATCAAGTCCATCTCGGAGATTCCAGTATCAAGTCCTGAGTCCGAGGTTCCAGTATGAAGTCCTGACTCGGAGCTCCCAGTATCAACTCCTGGCTTGGAGGGTCCAGTATCAATCCAAGCTAGGAGGTTCCATTATCAAGTCCTGACTCTGAGGTTCCAGTATCAAGTCCAAGCTCGGAGATTCGAGTATCCAGTCCTGACTCCGAGGTTCCAGTATCAAGTCCTGACTCCTAGGTTCCAGTATCAGATCCAAGCTCGGAGTTTCCAGTATCAAGTCCGGAATAGGAGGTTCCAGTATCAAGTCATGACTCCGAGGTTCCAGTATCAAGACCAAGCTCGGAGGTTCCAGTCTCAAGCCCACGCTCGGAGGTTCCAGTATCAACTCCTGACTCCGAGGTTCCAGTATCAAGTCCACGCTCGGAGGTTCCAGTATCAACTCCTGACTCCGAGGTTCCAGTATCAAGTCCAAGCTCGGAGGTTCCAGTATATCAAGTCCTGACTCCGAGGTTCCAGTATCAAGTCCAAGCTCGGAGGTTCCAGTATCAATTCCTGACTCCGAGGTTCCAGTATCAAGTCCAAGCTCGGAGGTTCCAGTATCAAATACTCACTCCGAGGTTCCAGTATCAAGTCCTGACTCTGAGGTTCCAGTATCAAGTCCTGACTCTGAGTTTCCAGTATCAAATCCTCACTCCGAGGTTCCAGTATCAAGTCCTGACTCTGAGGTTCCAGTATCAAGTCCTCACTCCGAGGTTCCAGTATCAAGTCCTCACTCCGAGGTTCCAGTATCAAGTCCTGACTCTGAGGTTCCAGTATCAAATACTCACTCCGAGGTTACAGTATCAAGTTCTGACTCGGAGGTTCCCGTATCAAGTCCTCACTCCGAGGATCCAGTATCAAGTCCATCTCGGAGATTCCAGTATCAAGTCCTGACTCCGAGGATCCAGTCTCAAGTCCTGACTCCGAGTTTCCAGTATCAAATCCAAGCTCGGATATTCCAGTATCAATTCCTGACTCCGAGGTTCCAGTATCAAGTCCAAGCTCGGAGGTTCCAGTATCAATTCCTGACTCCGAGGTTCCAGTATCAAGTCCAAGCTCGGAGGTTCCAGTATCAAATACTCACTCCGAGGTTCCAGTATCAAGTCCTGACTCTGAGGTTCCAGTATCAAGTCCTGACTCTGAGTTTCTAGTATCAAATCCTCACTCCGAGGTTCCAGTATCAAGTCCTGACTCTGAGGTTCCAGTATCAAGTCCTCACTCCGAGGTTCCAGTATCAATTCCTGACTCTGAGGTTCCAGTATCAAATACTCACTCCGAGGTTACAGTATCAAGTTCTGACTCGGAGGTTCCCGTATCAAGTCCTCACTCCGAGGATCCAGTATCAAGTCCATCTCGGAGATTCCAGTATCAAGTCCTGACTTCGAGGATCCAGTATCAAGTCCTCACTCCGAGGTTCCAGTCTCAAGTCCTGACTCCGAGTTTCCAGTATCAAATCCAAGCTCGGATATTCCAGTATCAAGTCCTGACTCCGAGTATCCAGTATCAAGTCCATCTCGGAGATTCCAGTATCAAGTCCTGACTCTGAGGATCCAGTATCAAGTCCTGACTCCAAGGTTCCAGTATCAACTCCAGGCTAAGGTGTTCCAGTATCAATTCCTGACTCTGAGGTTCCAGTATCAAGTCCATCTCGGAGATTCCAGTATCAAGTCCTGACTCCGAGGTTCCAGTATCAAGTCCAAGCTCGGAGGTTCCAGTATCATGTTCTGACTCCGAGGTTCCAGTATCAAGTCCAAGCTCAGAGGTTCCAGTATCAAGACTTGACTCCGAGGTTCCAGAATCAAGTCCTGACTCCGAGGTTCCAGTATATCATCCTGACTCCGAGGTTCCAGTATCATGTACAATCTCGGAGGTTCCTGTATCAATTCCTGACTCCGAGGTTCCAGAATCAAGTCCTGACTCCGAGGTTCCAGTATAACAAGTTCTGACTCTGAGGTTGCAGTATCAAGTCCTGACTCGGAGGTTCCAGTCTTAAGTCCTGACTCCGAGGTTCCAGTATCAATTCCAGACTCCGAGGTTCCAGTTTCAAGTCCAAGCTCGGAGGTTCCAGTCTTAAGTCCTGACTCAGAGCTTCCAGTATCAATTCCAGACTCCGAGGTTCCAGTATGAAGTCCTGACTCCAAGCTTCCAGTATCAAGTCATCTCGGAGATTCCAGTATCAAGTCCTGACTCCGAGGTTCCAGTATGAAGTCCTGACTCCGAGGTTCCAGTTTCAAGTCCAAGCTCGGAGGTTCCAGTCTTAAGTCCTGACTCCGAGGTTCCAGTATCAATTCCAGACTCCGAGGTTCCAGTATGAAGTCCTGACTCCAAGCTTCCAGTATCAAGTCATCTCGGAGATTCCAGTATCAAGTCCTGACTCCGAGGTTCCAGTATGAAGTCCTGACTCAGAGCTTCCAGTATCAACTCCTGGCTTGGAGGTTCCAGTATCAAGTCCAAGCTAGGAGGTTCCATTATCAAGTCCTGACTCTGAGGTTCCAGTATCAAGTCCAAGCTCGGAGGTTCCAGTATCAATTCCTGAATCCGAGGTTCCAGTAACAAGTCTAAGCTCGGAGGTTCCAGTATCAAGTCCAGACTCCGAGGTTCCAGTATCAAGTCCAAGCTCAGAGGTTCCAATATCAACTCCTGACTCCGAGGTTCCAGTATCAAGTCCAAGCTCGGAGATTCCAGTTTCAAGTCCTGACTCCGAGGTTCCAGTATCAAGTCCTGACTCCGGGGTTCCAGTATCAAGTCCTGACGCCGAGATTCCTGTATCAAGTACAGAATCGGAGGTTCCAGTATCAGGTCATGAAACCGAGGTTCCAGCATCAAATCCAAGCTCGCAGGTTCCAGTATCAATTCCTGACTCCGAGGTTCCAGTAACAAGTCCAAGCTCGGAGGTTCCAGTATCAAGTCCAGACTCCGAGGTTCCAGTATCAAGTCCAAGCTCAGAGGTTCCAGTCTTAAGCCCTGACTCCGAGGTTCCAGTATCAAGTCCTGACTCCGAGGTTCCAGTATGAAGTCCTGACTCCAAGCTTCCAGTATCAAGTCATCTCGGAGATTCCAGTATCAAGTCCTGACTCCGAGGTTCCAGTATGAAGTCCTGACTCAGAGCTTCCAGTATCAACTCCTGGCTTGGCGGTTCCAGTATCAAGTCCAAGCTCGGAGGTTCCAGTATCAAGTCCTGACTCCGAGGTTCCAGTATCAAGTCCAAGCAAGGAGTTTCCAGTATCAAGTCCTGACTCTGAGGTTCCAGTATCAAGTCCACGTTCGGAAGTTCCCGTATCATGTCCTGACTCCAAGATTCCAGTATCAAGTCCTCACTCCGAGGTTCCAGTCTCAAGTCCTGACTCCGAGGTTCCAGTATCAAGTCCTAACTCTGAGGTTCCAATATCAACTCCTGACTCCGAGGTTCCAGTATCAAGTCCAAGCTCGGAGATTCCAGTATCAAGTCCTGACTCCGAGGTTCCAGTATCAAGTCCTGACTCCGAGGTTCCAGTATCAAGTCCTGACGCCGAGATTCCTGTATCAAGTACAGAATCGGAGGTTCCAGTATCAGGTCATGAAACCGAGGTTCCAGCATCAAATCCAAGCTCGGAGGTTCCAGTATCAATTCCTGACTCCGAGGTTCCAGTAACAAGTCCAAGCTCGGAGGTTCCAGTATCAAGTCCAGACTCCGAGGTTCCAGTATCAAGTCCAAGCTCAGAGGTTCCAGTCTTAAGTCCTGACTCCGAGGTTCCAGTATCAATTTCAGACTCCGAGGTTCCAGTATGAAGTCCTGACTCCAAGCTTCCAGTATCAAGTCATCTCGGAGATTCCAGTATCAAGTCCTGACTCCGAGGTTCCAGTATCACGTCCATCTCGGAGATTCCAGTATCATGTCCTGACTCCGAGGTTGCAGTATCAAGTCCAAGCTCGGAGATTCCAGTATCAAGTCCAGTCTCCGAGGTTCCAGTATCAAGTCCTGACACTGAGGTTCCAGTATCAAGTCCTAACGCCGAGGTTCCAGTATCAAGTCCAGAATCGGAGGTTCCAGTATCAAGTCATGAAACCCAGGTTCCAGTATCAAATCCAAGCTCGGAGGTTCCAGTATCAAGTCCTGACTCCGAGGTTCCATTATCAAGCCCTGACTCTGAGGTTCCAGTATGAAGTCCTGACGCCGAGGTTCCAGTATCAAATCCAAGCTCGGAGGTTCCAGTATCAAGTCCAAGCTCGGAGATTCCAGTATCAAGTCCTGACTCCGAGGTTCCAGTATCAATTCCTGACTCCGAGGTTCCAGATTCAAGTCCAAGCTCGGAGGTTCCAGTATCAATTCCTGACTCCGAGGTTCCAGTATCAAGTCCAAGCTCGGAGGTTCCAGTATCAAGTCCAAGCTCGGAGGTTCCTGTATCAATTCCTGACGCCGAGATTCCTGTATCAAGTACAGAATCGGAGGTTCCAGTATCAGGTCATGAAACCGAGGTTCCAGCATCAAATCCAAGCTCGGAGGTTCCAGTATCAATTCCTGACTCCGAGGTTCCAGTAACAAGTCCAAGCTCGGAGGTTCCAGTATCTAGTCCAGACTCCGAGGTTCCAGTATCAAGTCCAAGCTCAGAGGTTCCAGTCTTAAGTCCTGACTCCGAGGTTCCAGTATCAATTTCAGACTCCGAGGTTCCAGTATGAAGTCCTGACTCCAAGCTTCCAGTATCAAGTCATCTCGGAGATTCCAGTATCAAGTCCTGACTCCGAGGTTCCAGTATGAAGTCCTGACTCAGAGCTTCCAGTATCAACTCCTGGCTTGGCGGTTCCAGTATCAAGTCCAAGCTAGGAGGTTCCATTATCAAGTCCTGACTCTGAGGTTCCAGTATCAAGTCCAAGCTCGGAGGTTCCAGTATCAAGTCCTGACTCCGAGGTTCCAGTATCAAGTCCAAGCAAGGAGTTTCCAGTATCAAGTCCTGACTCTGAGGTTCCAGTATCAAGTCCACGTTCGGAAGTTCCCGTATCATGTCCTGACTCCAAGATTCCAGTATCAAGTCCTCACTCCGAGGTTCCAGTCTCAAGTCCTGACTCCGAGGTTCCAGTATCAAGTCCTAACTCTGAGGTTCCAATATCAACTCCTGACTCCGAGGTTCCAGTATCAAGTCCAAGCTCGGAGATTCCAGTATCAAGTCCTGACTCCGAGGTTCCAGTATCAATTTCAGACTCCGAGGTTCCAGTATGAAGTCCTGACTCCAAGCTTCCAGTATCAAGTCATCTCGGAGATTCCAGTATCAAGTCCTGACTCCGAGGTTCCAGTATGAAGTCCTGACTCAGAGCTTCCAGTATCAACTCCTGGCTTGGCGGTTCCAGTATCAAGTCCAAGCTAGGAGGTTCCATTATCAAGTCCTGACTCTGAGGTTCCAGTATCAAGTCCAAGCTCGGAGGTTCCAGTATCAAGTCCTGACTCCGAGGTTCCAGTATCAAGTCCTCACTCCGAGGTTCCAGTCTCAAGTCCTGACTCCGAGGTTCCAGTATCAAGTCCTAACTCTGAGGTTCCAATATCAACTCCTGACTCCGAGGTTCCAGTATCAAGTCCAAGCTCGGAGGTTCCAGTATCAAGTCCTGACGCCGAGATTCCTGTATCAAGTACAGAATCGGAGGTTCCAGTATCAGGTCATGAAACCGAGGTTCCAGCATCAAATCCAAGCTCGGAGGTTCCAGTATCAATTCCTGACTCCGAGGTTCCAGTAACAAGTCCAAGCTCGGAGGTTCCAGTATCAAGTCCAGACTCCGAGGTTCCAGAATCAAGTCCTGACTCCGAGGTTCCAGTATCAATTCCTGACTCCGAGGTTCCAGAATCAAGTCCAAGCTCGGAGGTTCCAGTATCAATTCCTGACTCCGAGGTTCCAGTATCAAGTCCAAGCTCGGAGGTTCCAGTATCAAGTCCAAGCTCGGAGGTTCCAGTATCAATTCCTGACGCCGAGATTCCTGTATCAAGTACAGAATCGGAGGTTCCAGTATCAGGTCATGAAACCGAGGTTCCAGCATCAAATCCAAGCTCGGAGGTTCCAGTATCAATTCCTGACTCCGAGGTTCCAGTAACAAGTCCAAGCTCGGAGGTTCCAGTATCAAGTCCAGACTCCGAGGTTCCAGTATCAAGTCCAAGCTCAGAGGTTCCAGTCTTAAGTCCTGACTCCGAGGTTCCAGTATCAATTTCAGACTCCGAGGTTCCAGTATGAAGTCCTGACTCCAAGCTTCCAGTATCAAGTCATCTCGGAGATTCCAGTATCAAGTCCTGATTCCGAGGTTCCAGTATGAAGTCCTGACTCAGAGCTTCCAGTATCAACTCCTGGCTTGGCGGTTCCAGTATCAAGTCCAAGCTCGGAGGTTCCAGTATCAAGTCCTGACTCCGAGGTTCCAGTATCAAGTCCAAGCAAGGAGTTTCCAGTATCAAGTCCTGACTCTGAGGTTCCAGTATCAAGTCCACGTTCGGAAGTTCCCGTATCATGTCCTGACTCCAAGATTCCAGTATCAAGTCCTCACTCCGAGGTTCCAGTCTCAAGTCCTGACTCCGAGGTTCCAGTATCAAGTCCTAACTCTGAGGTTCCAATATCAACTCCTGACTCCGAGGTTCCAGTATCAAGTCCAAGCTCGGAGATTCCAGTATCAAGTCCTGACTCCGAGGTTCCAGTATCAAGTCCTGACTCCGAGGTTCCAGTATCAAGTCCTGACGCCGAGATTCCTGTATCAAGTACAGAATCGGAGGTTCCAGTATCAGGTCATGAAACCGAGGTTCCAGCATCAAATCCAAGCTCGGAGGTTCCAGTATCAACTCCTGACTCCGAGGTTCCAGTATCAAGTCCAAGCTCGGAGATTCCAGTATCAAGTCCTGACTCCGAGGTTCCAGTATCAAGTCCTGACTCCGAGGTTCCAGTATCAAGTCCTGACGCCGAGATTCCTGTATCAAGTACAGAATCGGAGGTTCCAATATCAGGTCATGAAACCGAGGTTCCAGCATCAAATCCAAGCTCGGAGGTTCCAGTATCAATTCCTGACTCCGAGGTTCCAGTAACAAGTCCAAGCTCGGAGGTTCCAGTATCAAGTCCAGACTCCGAGGTTCCAGAATCAAGTCCTGACTCCGAGGTTCCAGTATCAATTCCTGACTCCGAGGTTCCAGTAACAAGTCCAAGCTCGGAGGTTCCAGTATCAAGTCCAGATTCCGAGGTTCCAGTATCAAGTCCAAGCTCAGAGGTTCCAGTCTTAAGTCCTGACTCCGAGGTTCCAGTATCAATTTCAGACTCCGAGGTTCCAGTATGAAGTCCTGACTCCAAGCTTCCAGTATCAAGTCATCTCGGAGATTCCAGTAACAAGTCCTGACTCCGAGGTTCCAGTATGAAGTCCTGACTCAGAGCTTCCAGTATCAACTCCTGGCTTGGCGGTTCCAGTATCAAGTCCAAGCTAGGAGGTTCCATTATCAAGTCCTGACTCTGAGGTTCCAGTATCAAGTCCAAGCTCGGACGTTCCAGTATCAAGTCCTGACTCCGAGGTTCCAGTATCAAGTCCAAGCAAGGAGTTTCCAGTATCAAGTCCTGACTCTGAGGTTCCAGTATCAAGTCCACGTTCGGAAGTTCCCGTATCATGTCCTGACTCCAAGATTCCAGTATCAAGTCCTCACTCCGAGGTTCCAGTCTCAAGTCCTGACTCCGAGGTTCCAGTATCAAGTCCTAACTCTGAGGTTCCAATATCAACTCCTGACTCCGAGGTTCCAGTATCAAGTCAAAGCTCGGAGATTCCAGTATCAAGTCCTGACTCCGAGGTTCCAGTATCAAGTCCTGACTCCGAGGTTCCAGTATCAAGTCCTGACGCCGAGATTCCTGTATCAAGTACAGAATCGGAGGTTCCAGTATCAGGTCATGAAACCGAGGTTCCAGCATCAAATCCAAGCTCGGAGGTTCCAGTATCAATTCCTGACTCCGAGGTTCCAGTAACAAGTCCAAGCTCGGAGGTTCCAGTATCAAGTCCAGACTCCGAGGTTCCAGTATCAAGTCCAAGCTCAGAGGTTCCAGTATCAAGAATTGACTCCGAGGTTCCAGTATATCAAGTCCTGACTCCGAGGTTCCAGTAACAAGTCCAAGCTCGGAGGTTCCAGTATCAAGTCCTGACTCCGAGGTTCCAGTATCAAGTCCAAGCTCGGAGGTTCCAGTATCAATTCCTGACTCCGAGGTTCCAGAATCAAGTCCTGTCTCCGAGGTTCCAGTATATCAAGTCCTGACTCGGAGGTTGCAGTATCAAATCCTGACTCGGAGGTTCCTGTATCAAGTCCACGCTCGGAAGTTCCAGTATCAAGTTCTGACTCCGAGGTTCCAGTATCAAGTCCTGGCTCGGAGATTCCAGTATCAAGTCCTCAATCCGAGGTTCCAGTATCACGTCCATCTCGGAGATTCCAGTATCATGTCCTGACTCCGAGGTTGCAGTATCAAGTCCAAGCTCGGAGATTCCAGTATCAAGTCCAGTCTCCGAGGTTCCAGTATCAAGTCCTGACACTGAGGTTCCAGTATCAAGTCCTAACGCCGAGGTTCCAGTATCAAGTCCAGAATCGGAGGTTCCAGTATCAAGTAATGAAACCGAGGTTCCAGTATCAAATCCAAGCTCGGAGGTTCCAGTATCAAGTCCTGACTCCGAGGTTCCATTATCAAGCCCTGACTCTGAGGTTCCAGTATGAAGTCCTGACGCCGAGGTTCCAGTATCAAATCCAAGCTCGGAGGTTCCAGTATCAAGTCCAAGCTCGGAGGTTCCAGTATCAATTCCTGACTCCGAGGTTCCAGAATCAAGTCCTGACTCCGAGGTTCCAGTATCAAGTCCTGACTCCGAGGTTCCAGTATCAAGCCCAAACTCGGAGGTTCCAGTATCAAGTCCTGACTCCGAGGTTCCAGTATCAAGTCCTGACGCCGAGATTCCTGTATCAAGTACAGAATCGGAGGTTCCAGTATCAGGTCATGAAACCGAGGTTCCAGCATCAAATCCAAGCTCGGAGGTTCCAGTATCAATTCCTGACTCCGAGGTTCCAGTAACAAGTCCAAGCTCGGAGGTTCCAGTATCAAGTCCAGACTCCGAGGTTCCAGTATCAAGTCCAAGCTCAGAGGTTCCAGTATCAAGACTTGACTCCGAGGTTCCAGTATATCAAGTCCTGACTCCGAGGTTCCAGTAACAAGTCCAAGCTCGGAGGTTCCAGTATCAAGTCCTGACTCCGAGGTTCCAGTATCAAGTCCAAGCTCGGAGGTTCCAGTATCAATTACTGACTCCGAGGTTCCAGAATCAAGTCCTGTCTCCGAGGTTCCAGTATATCAAGTCCTGACTCGGAGGTTGCAGTATCAAATCCTGACTCGGAGGTTCCAGTATCAAGTCCACGCTCGGAAGTTCCCGTATCAAGTTCTGACTCCGAGGTTCCAGTATCAAGTCCTGGCTCGGAGATTCCAGTATCAAGTCCTCACTCCGAGGTTCCAGTATCACGTCCATCTCGGAGATTCCAGTATCATGTCCTGACTCCGAGGTTGCAGTATCAAGTCCAAGCTCGGAGATTCCAGTATCAAGTCCAGTCTCCGAGGTTCCAGTATCAAGTCCTGACACTGAGGTTCCAGTATCAAGTCCTAACGCCGAGGTTCCAGTATCAAGTCCAGAATCGGAGGTTCCAGTATCAAGTCATGAAACCGAGGTTCCAGTATCAAATCCAAGCTCGGAGGTTCCAGTATCAAGTCCTGACTCCGAGGTTCCATTATCAAGCCCTGACTCTGAGGTTCCAGTATGAAGTCCTGACGCCGAGGTTCCAGTATCAAATCCAAGCTCGGAGGGTCCAGTATCAAGTCCAAGCTCGGAGGTTCCAGTATCAATTCCTGACTCCGAGTTTCCAGAATCAAGTCCTGACTCCGAGGTTCCAGTATCAATTCCTGACTCCGAGGTTCCAGAATCAAGTCCAAGCTCGGAGGTTCCAGTATGAATTCCTGACTCCGAGGTTCCAGTATCAAGTCCAATCTCGGAGGTTCCAGTATCAAGTCCTGACTCCGAGGTTCCAGTATCAAGTCCTGACGCCGAGATTCCTGTATCAAGTACAGAATCGGAGGTTCCAGTATCAGGTCATGAAACCGAGGTTCCAGCATCAAATCCAAGCTCGGAGGTTCCAGTATCAATTCCTGACTCCGAGGTTCCAGTAACAAGTCCAAGCTCGGAGGTTCCAGTATCAAGTCCAGACTCCGAGGTTCCAGTATCAAGTCCAAGCTCAGAGGTTCCAGTCTTAAGTCCTGACTCCGAGGTTCCAGTATCAATTTCAGACTCCGAGGTTCCAGTATGAAGTCCTGACTCCAAGCTTCCTGTATCAAGTCATCTCGGAGATTCCAGTATCAAGTCCTGACTCCGAGGTTCCAGTATGAAGTCCTGACTCAGAGCTTCCAGTATCAACTCCTGGCTTGGCGGTTCCAGTATCAAGTCCAAGCTAGGAGGTTCCATTATCAAGTCCTGACTCTGAGGTTCCAGTATCAAGTCCAAGCTCGGAGGTTCCAGTATCAAGTCCTGACTCCGAGGTTCCAATATCAAGTCCAAGCAAGGAGTTTCCAGTATCAAGTCCTGACTCTGAGGTTCCAGTATCAAGTCCACGTTCGGAAGTTCCCGTATCATGTCCGGACTCCAAGATTCCAGTATCAAGTCCTCACTCCGAGGTTCCAGTCTCAAGTCCTGACTCCGAGGTTCCAGTATCAAGTCCTAACTCTGAGGTTCCAATATCAACTCCTGACTCCGAGGTTCCAGTATCAAGTCCAAGCTCGGAGATTCCAGTATCAAGTCCTGACTCCGAGGTTCCAGTATCAAGACCTGACTCCGAGGTTCCAGTATCAAGTCCTGACGCCGAGATTCCTGTATCAAGTACAGAATCGGAGGTTCCAGTATCAGGTCATGAAACCGAGGTTCCAGCATCAAATCCAAGCTCGGAGGTTCCAGTATCAATTCCTGACTCCGAGGTTCCAGTAACAAGTCCAAGCTCGGAGGTTCCAGTATCAAGTCCAGACTCCGAGGTTCCAGTATCAAGTCCAAGCTCAGAGGTTCCAGTCTTAAGTCCTGACTCCGAGGTTCCAGTATCAATTTCAGACTCCGAGGTTCCAGTATGAAGTCCTGACTCCAAGCTTCCAGTATCAAGTCATCTCGGAGATTCCAGTATCAAGTCCTGACTCCGAGGTTCCAGTATGAAGTCCTGACTCAGAGCTTCCAGTATCAACTCCTGGCTTGGCGGTTCCAGTATCAAGTCCAAGCTAGGAGGTTCCATTATCAAGTCCTGACTCTGAGGTTCCAGTATCAAGTCCAAGCTCGGAGGTTCCAGTATCAAGTCCTGACTCCGAGGTTCCAGTATCAAGTCCAAGCAAGGAGTTTCCAGTATCAAGTCCTGACTCTGAGGTTCCAGTATCAAGTCCACGTTCGGAAGTTCCCGTATCATGTCCTGACTCCAAGATTCCAGTATCAAGTCCTCACTCCGAGGTTCCAGTCTCAAGTCCTGACTCCGAGGTTCCAGTATCAAGTCCTAACTCTGAGGTTCCAATATCAACTCCTGACTCCGAGGTTCCAGTATCAAGTCCAAGCTCGGAGATTCCAGTATCAAGTCCTGACTCCGAGGTTCCAGTATCAAGACCTGACTCCGAGGTTCCAGTATCAAGTCCTGACGCCGAGATTCCTGTATCAAGTACAGAATCGGAGGTTCCAGTATCAGGTCATGAAACCGAGGTTCCAGCATCAAATCCAAGCTCGGAGGTTCCAGTATCAACTCCTGACTCCGAGGTTCCAGTATCAAGTCCAAGCTCGGAGATTCCAGTATCAAGTCCAGACTCCGAGGTTCCAGTATCAAGTCCTGACTCCGAGGTTCCAGTATCAAGTCCTGACGCCGAGATTCCTGTATCAAGTACAGAATCGGAGGTTCCAGTATCAGGTCATGAAACCGAGGTTCCAGCATCAAATCCAAGCTCGGAGGTTCCAGTATCAATTCCTGACTCCGAGGTTCCAGTAACAAGTCCAAGCTCGGAGGTTCCAGTATCAAGTCCAGACTCCGAGGTTCCAGAATCAAGTCCTGACTCCGAGGTTCCAGTATCAATTCCTGACTCCGAGGTTCCAGAATCAAGTCCAAGCTCGGAGGTTCCAGTATCAATTCCTGACTCCGAGGTTCCAGTATCAAGTCCAAGCTCGGAGGTTCCAGTATCAATTCCTGACGCCGAGGTTCCAGTATCAAGTCCTGACTCCGAGGTTCCAGTATCAAGTCCTGACGCCGAGATTCCTGTATCAAGTACAGAATCGGAGGTTCCAGTATCAGGTCATGAAACCGAGGTTCCAGCATCAAATCCAAGCTCGGAGGTTCCAGTATCAATTCCTGACTCCGAGGTTCCAGTAACAAGTCCAAGCTCGGAGGTTCCAGTATCAAGTCCAGACTCCGAGGTTCCAGTATCAAGTCCAAGCTCAGAGGTTCCAGTATCAAGAATTGACTCCGAGGTTCCAGTATATCAAGTCCTGACTCCGAGGTTCCAGTAACAAGTCCAAGCTCGGAGGTTCCAGTATCAAGTCCTGACTCCGAGGTTCCAGTATCAAGTCCAAGCTCGGAGGTTCCAGTATCAATTCCTGACTCCGAGGTTCCAGAATCAAGTCCTGTCTCCGAGGTTCCAGTATATCAAGTCCTGACTCGGAGGTTGCAGTATCAAATCCTGACTCGGAGGTTCCTGTATCAAGTCCACGCTCGGAAGTTCCAGTATCAAGTTCTGACTCCGAGGTTCCAGTATCAAGTCCTGGCTCGGAGATTCCAGTATCAAGTCCTCAATCCGAGGTTCCAGTATCACGTCCATCTCGGAGATTCCAGTATCATGTCCTGACTCCGAGGTTGCAGTATCAAGTCCAAGCTCGGAGATTCCAGTATCAAGTCCAGTCTCCGAGGTTCCAGTATCAAGTCCTGACACTGAGGTTCCAGTATCAAGTCCTAACGCCGAGGTTCCAGTATCAAGTCCAGAATCGGAGGTTCCAGTATCAAGTAATGAAACCGAGGTTCCAGTATCAAATCCAAGCTCGGAGGTTCCAGTATCAAGTCCTGACTCCGAGGTTCCATTATCAAGCCCTGACTCTGAGGTTCCAGTATGAAGTCCTGACGCCGAGGTTCCAGTATCAAATCCAAGCTCGGAGGTTCCAGTATCAAGTCCAAGCTCGGAGGTTCCAGTATCAATTCCTGACTCCGAGGTTCCAGAATCAAGTCCTGACTCCGAGGTTCCAGTATCAAGTCCTGACTCCGAGGTTCCAGTATCAAGCCCAAACTCGGAGGTTCCAGTATCAAGTCCTGACTCCGAGGTTCCAGTATCAAGTCCTGACGCCGAGATTCCTGTATCAAGTACAGAATCGGAGGTTCCAGTATCAGGTCATGAAACCGAGGTTCCAGCATCAAATCCAAGCTCGGAGGTTCCAGTATCAATTCCTGACTCCGAGGTTCCAGTAACAAGTCCAAGCTCGGAGGTTCCAGTATCAAGTCCAGACTCCGAGGTTCCAGTATCAAGTCCAAGCTCAGAGGTTCCAGTATCAAGACTTGACTCCGAGGTTCCAGTATATCAAGTCCTGACTCCGAGGTTCCAGTAACAAGTCCAAGCTCGGAGGTTCCAGTATCAAGTCCTGACTCCGAGGTTCCAGTATCAAGTCCAAGCTCGGAGGTTCCAGTATCAATTACTGACTCCGAGGTTCCAGAATCAAGTCCTGTCTCCGAGGTTCCAGTATATCAAGTCCTGACTCGGAGGTTGCAGTATCAAATCCTGACTCGGAGGTTCCAGTATCAAGTCCACGCTCGGAAGTTCCCGTATCAAGTTCTGACTCCGAGGTTCCAGTATCAAGTCCTGGCTCGGAGATTCCAGTATCAAGTCCTCACTCCGAGGTTCCAGTATCACGTCCATCTCGGAGATTCCAGTATCATGTCCTGACTCCGAGGTTGCAGTATCAAGTCCAAGCTCGGAGATTCCAGTATCAAGTCCAGTCTCCGAGGTTCCAGTATCAAGTCCTGACACTGAGGTTCCAGTATCAAGTCCTAACGCCGAGGTTCCAGTATCAAGTCCAGAATCGGAGGTTCCAGTATCAAGTCATGAAACCGAGGTTCCAGTATCAAATCCAAGCTCGGAGGTTCCAGTATCAAGTCCTGACTCCGAGGTTCCATTATCAAGCCCTGACTCTGAGGTTCCAGTATGAAGTCCTGACGCCGAGGTTCCAGTATCAAATCCAAGCTCGGAGGGTCCAGTATCAAGTCCAAGCTCGGAGGTTCCAGTATCAATTCCTGACTCCGAGTTTCCAGAATCAAGTCCTGACTCCGAGGTTCCAGTATCAATTCCTGACTCCGAGGTTCCAGAATCAAGTCCAAGCTCGGAGGTTCCAGTATGAATTCCTGACTCCGAGGTTCCAGTATCAAGTCCAATCTCGGAGGTTCCAGTATCAAGTCCTGACTCCGAGGTTCCAGTATCAAGTCCTGACGCCGAGATTCCTGTATCAAGTACAGAATCGGAGGTTCCAGTATCAGGTCATGAAACCGAGGTTCCAGCATCAAATCCAAGCTCGGAGGTTCCAGTATCAATTCCTGACTCCGAGGTTCCAGTAACAAGTCCAAGCTCGGAGGTTCCAGTATCAAGTCCAGACTCCGAGGTTCCAGTATCAAGTCCAAGCTCAGAGGTTCCAGTCTTAAGTCCTGACTCCGAGGTTCCAGTATCAATTTCAGACTCCGAGGTTCCAGTATGAAGTCCTGACTCCAAGCTTCCTGTATCAAGTCATCTCGGAGATTCCAGTATCAAGTCCTGACTCCGAGGTTCCAGTATGAAGTCCTGACTCAGAGCTTCCAGTATCAACTCCTGGCTTGGCGGTTCCAGTATCAAGTCCAAGCTAGGAGGTTCCATTATCAAGTCCTGACTCTGAGGTTCCAGTATCAAGTCCAAGCTCGGAGGTTCCAGTATCAAGTCCTGACTCCGAGGTTCCAATATCAAGTCCAAGCAAGGAGTTTCCAGTATCAAGTCCTGACTCTGAGGTTCCAGTATCAAGTCCACGTTCGGAAGTTCCCGTATCATGTCCGGACTCCAAGATTCCAGTATCAAGTCCTCACTCCGAGGTTCCAGTCTCAAGTCCTGACTCCGAGGTTCCAGTATCAAGTCCTAACTCTGAGGTTCCAATATCAACTCCTGACTCCGAGGTTCCAGTATCAAGTCCAAGCTCGGAGATTCCAGTATCAAGTCCTGACTCCGAGGTTCCAGTATCAAGACCTGACTCCGAGGTTCCAGTATCAAGTCCTGACGCCGAGATTCCTGTATCAAGTACAGAATCGGAGGTTCCAGTATCAGGTCATGAAACCGAGGTTCCAGCATTAAATCCAAGCTCGGAGGTTCCAGTATCAATTCCTGACTCCGAGGTTCCAGTAACAAGTCCAAGCTCGGAGGTTCCAGTATCAAGTCCAGACTCCGAGGTTCCAGTATCAAGTCCAAGCTCAGAGGTTCCAGTCTTAAGTCCTGACTCCGAGGTTCCAGTATCAATTTCAGACTCCGAGGTTCCAGTATGAAGTCCTGACTCCAAGCTTCCAGTATCAAGTCATCTCGGAGATTCCAGTATCAAGTCCTGACTCCGAGGTTCCAGTATGAAGTCCTGACTCAGAGCTTCCAGTATCAACTCCTGGCTTGGCGGTTCCAGTATCAAGTCCAAGCTAGGAGGTTCCATTATCAAGTCCTGACTCTGAGGTTCCAGTATCAAGTCCAAGCTCGGAGGTTCCAGTATCAAGTCCTGACTCCGAGGTTCCAGTATCAAGTCCAAGCAAGGAGTTTCCAGTATCAAGTCCTGACTCTGAGGTTCCAGTATCAAGTCCACGTTCGGAAGTTCCCGTATCATGTCCTGACTCCAAGATTCCAGTATCAAGTCCTCACTCCGAGGTTCCAGTCTCAAGTCCTGACTCCGAGGTTCCAGTATCAAGTCCTAACTCTGAGGTTCCAATATCAACTCCTGACTCCGAGGTTCCAGTATCAAGTCCAAGCTCGGAGATTCCAGTATCAAGTCCTGACTCCGAGGTTCCAGTATCAAGACCTGACTCCGAGGTTCCAGTATCAAGTCCTGACGCCGAGATTCCTGTATCAAGTACAGAATCGGAGGTTCCAGTATCAGGTCATGAAACCGAGGTTCCAGCATCAAATCCAAGCTCGGAGGTTCCAGTATCAACTCCTGACTCCGAGGTTCCAGTATCAAGTCCAAGCTCGGAGATTCCAGTATCAAGTCCAGACTCCGAGGTTCCAGTATCAAGTCCTGACTCCGAGGTTCCAGTATCAAGTCCTGACGCCGAGATTCCTGTATCAAGTACAGAATCGGAGGTTCCAGTATCAGGTCATGAAACCGAGGTTCCAGCATCAAATCCAAGCTCGGAGGTTCCAGTATCAATTCCTGACTCCGAGGTTCCAGTAACAAGTCCAAGCTCGGAGGTTCCAGTATCAAGTCCAGACTCCGAGGTTCCAGAATCAAGTCCTGACTCCGAGGTTCCAGTATCAATTCCTGACTCCGAGGTTCCAGAATCAAGTCCAAGCTCGGAGGTTCCAGTATCAATTCCTGACTCCGAGGTTCCAGTATCAAGTCCAAGCTCGGAGGTTCCAGTATCAAGTCCAAGCTCGGAGGTTCCAGTATCAATTCCTGACGCCGAGATTCCTGTATCAAGTACAGAATCGGAGGTTCCAGTATCAGGTCATGAAACCGAGGTTCCAGCATCAAATCCAAGCTCGGAGGTTCCAGTATCAATTCCTGACTCCGAGGTTCCAGTAACAAGTCCAAGCTCGGAGGTTCCAGTATCAAGTCCAGACTCCGAGGTTCCAGTATCAAGTCCAAGCTCAGAGGTTCCAGTCTTAAGTCCTGACTCCGAGGTTCCAGTATCAATTTCAGACTCCGAGGTTCCAGTATGAAGTCCTGACTCCAAGCTTCCAGTATCAAGTCATCTCGGAGATTCCAGTATCAAGTCCTGACTCCGAGGTTCCAGTATGAAGTCCTGACTCAGAGCTTCCAGTATCAACTCCTGGCTTGGCGGTTCCAGTATCAAGTCCAAGCTAGGAGGTTCCATTATCAAGTCCTGACACTGAGGTTCCAGTATCAAGTCCAAGCTCGGAGGTTCCAGTATCAAGTCCTGACTCCGAGGTTCCAGTATCAAGTCCAAGCAAGGAGTTTCCAGTATCAAGTCCTGACTCTGAGGTTCCAGTATCAAGTCCACGTTCGGAAGTTCCCGTATCATGTCCTGACTCCAAGATTCCAGTATCAAGTCCTCACTCCGAGGTTCCAGTCTCAAGTCCTGACTCCGAGGTTCCAGTATCAAGTCCTAACTCTGAGGTTCCAATATCAACTCCTGACTCCGAGGTTCCAGTATCAAGTCCAAGCTCGGAGATTCCAGTATCAAGTCCTGACTCCGAGGTTCCAGTATCAAGTCCTGACTCCGAGGTTCCAGTATCAAGTCCTGACGCCGAGATTCCTGTATCAAGTACAGAATCGGAGGTTCCAGTATCAGGTCATGAAACCGAGGTTCCAGCATCAAATCCAAGCTCGGAGGTTCCAGTATCAATTCCTGACTCCGAGGTTCCAGTAACAAGTCCAAGCTCGGAGGTTCCAGTATCAAGTCCAGACTCCGAGGTTCCAGTATCAAGTCCAAGCTCAGAGGTTCCAGTATCAAGACTTGACTCCGAGGTTCCAGTATATCAAGTCCTGACTCCGAGGTTCCAGTAAAAAGTCCAAGCTCGGAGGTTCCAGTATCAAGTCCTGACTCCGAGGTTCCAGTATCAAGTCCAAGCTCGGAGGTTCCAGTATCAATTCCTGACTCCGAGGTTCCAGAATCAAGTCCTGTCTCCGAGGTTCCAGTATATCAAGTCCTGACTCGGAGGTTGCAGTATCAAATCCTGACTCGGAGGTTCCAGTATCAAGTCCACGCTCGGAAGTTCCCGTATCAAGTTCTGACTCCGAGGTTCCAGTATCAAGTCCTGGCTCGGAGATTCCAGTATCAAGTCCTCACTCCGAGGTTCCAGTATCACGTCCATCTCGGAGATTCCAGTATCATGTCCTGACTCCGAGGTTGCAGTATCAAGTCCAAGCTCGGAGATTCCAGTATCAAGTCCAGTCTCCGAGGTTCCAGTATCAAGTCCTAACGCCGAGGTTCCAGTATCAAGTCCAGAATCGGAGGTTCCAGTATCAAGTCATGAAACCGAGGTTCCAGTATCAAATCCAAGCTCGGAGGTTCCAGTATCAAGTCCTGACTCCGAGGTTCCATTATCAAGCCCTGACTCTGAGGTTCCAGTATGAAGTCCTGACGCCGAGGTTCCAGTATCAAATCCAAGCTCGGAGGTTCCAGTATCAAGTCCAAGCTCGGAGGTTCCAGTATCAATTCCTGACTCCGAGGTTCCAGAATCAAGTCCTGACTCCGAGGTTCCAGTATCAATTCCTGACTCTGAGGTTCCAGAATCAAGTCCAAGCTCGGAGGTTCCAGTATCAATTCCTGACTCCGAGGATCCAGTATCAAGTCCAAACTCGGAGGTTCCAGTATCAAGTCCTGACTCCGAGGTTCCAGTATCAAGTCCTGACGCCGAGATTCCTGTATCAAGTACAGAATCGGAGGTTCCAGTATCAGGTCATGAAACCGAGGTTCCAGCATCAAATCCAAGCTCGGAGGTTCCAGTATCAATTCCTGACTCCGAGGTTCCAGTAACAAGTCCAAGCTCGGAGGTTCCAGTATCAAGTCCAGACTCCGAGGTTCCAGTATCAAGTCCAAGCTCAGAGGTTCCAGTCTTAAGTCCTGACTCCGAGGTTCCAGTATCAATTTCAGACTCCGAGGTTCCAGTATGAAGTCCTGACTCCAAGCTTCCAGTATCAAGTCATCTCGGAGATTCCAGTATCAAGTCCTGACTCCGAGGTTCCAGTATGAAGTCCTGACTCAGAGCTTCCAGTATCAACTCCTGGCTTGGCGGTTCCAGTATCAAGTCCAAGCTAGGAGGTTCCATTATCAAGTCCTGACTCTGAGGTTCCAGTATCAAGTCCAAGCTCGGAGGTTCCAGTATCAAGTCCTGACTCCGAGGTTCCAGTATCAAGTCCAAGCAAGGAGTTTCCAGTATCAAGTCCTGACTCTGAGGTTCCAGTATCAAGTCCACGTTCGGAAGTTCCCGTATCATGTCCTGACTCCAAGATTCCAGTATCAAGTCCTCACTCCGAGGTTCCAGTCTCAAGTCCTGACTCCGAGGTTCCAGTATCAAGTCCTAACTCTGAGGTTCCAATATCAACTCCTGACTCCGAGGTTCCAGTATCAAGTCCAAGCTCGGAGATTCCAGTATCAAGTCCTGACTCCGAGGTTCCAGTATCAAGACCTGATCCGAGGTTCCAGTATCAAGTCCTGACGCCGAGATTCCTGTATCAAGTACAGAATCGGAGGTTCCAGTATCAGGTCATGAAACCGAGGTTCCATCATCAAATCCAAGCTCGGAGGTTCCAGTATCAACTCCTGACTCCGAGGTTCCAGTATCAAGTCCAAGCTCGGAGATTCCAGTATCAAGTCCAGACTCCGAGGTTCCAGTATCAAGTCCTGACTCCGAGGTTCCAGTATCAAGTCCTGACGCCGAGATTCCTGTATCAAGTACAGAATCGGAGGTTCCAGTATCAGGTCATGAAACCGAGGTTCCAGCATCAAATCCAAGCTCGGAGGTTCCAGTATCAATTCCTGACTCCGAGGTTCCAGTAACAAGTCCAAGCTCGGAGGTTCCAGTATCAAGTCCAGACTCCGAGGTTCCAGAATCAAGTCCTGACTCCGAGGTTCCAGTATCAATTCCTGACTCCGAGGTTCCAGAATCAAGTCCAAGCTCGGAGGTTCCAGTATCAATTCCTGACTCCGAGGTTCCAGTATCAAGTCCAAGCTCGGAGGTTCCAGTATCAAGTCCAAGCTCGGAGGTTCCAGTATCAATTCCTGACGCCGAGATTCCTGTATCAAGTACAGAATCGGAGGTTCCAGTATCAGGTCATGAAACCGAGGTTCCAGCATCAAATCCAAGCTCGGAGGTTCCAGTATCAATTCCTGACTCCGAGGTTCCAGTAACAAGTCCAAGCTCGGAGGTTCCAGTATCAAGTCCAGACTCCGAGGTTCCAGTATCAAGTCCAAGCTCAGAGGTTCCAGTCTTAAGTCCTGACTCCGAGGTTCCAGTATCAATTTCAGACTCCGAGGTTCCAGTATGAAGTCCTGACTCCAAGCTTCCAGTATCAAGTCATCTCGGAGATTCCAGTATCAAGTCCTGACTCCGAGGTTCCAGTATGAAGTCCTGACTCAGAGCTTCCAGTATCAACTCCTGGCTTGGCGGTTCCAGTATCAAGTCCAAGCTAGGAGGTTCCATTATCAAGTCCTGACTCTGAGGTTCCAGTATCAAGTCCAAGCTCGGAGGTTCCAGTATCAAGTCCTGACTCCGAGGTTCCAGTATCAAGTCCAAGCAAGGAGTTTCCAGTATCAAGTCCTGACTCTGAGGTTCCAGTATCAAGTCCACGTTCGGAAGTTCCCGTATCATGTCCTGACTCCAAGATTCCAGTATCAAGTCCTCACTCCGAGGTTCCAGTCTCAAGTCCTGACTCCGAGGTTCCAGTATCAAGTCCTAACTCTGAGGTTCCAATATCAACTCCTGACTCCGAGGTTCCAGTATCAAGTCCAAGCTCGGAGATTCCAGTATCAAGTCCTGACTCCGAGGTTCCAGTATCAAGTCCTGACTCCGAGGTTCCAGTATCAAGTCCTGACGCCGAGATTCCTGTATCAAGTACAGAATCGGAGGTTCCAGTATCAGGTCATGAAACCGAGGTTCCAGCATCAAATCCAAGCTCTGAGGTTCCAGTATCAATTCCTGACTCCGAGGGTCCAGTAACAAGTCCAAGCTCGGAGGTTCCAGTATCAAGTCCAGACTCCGAGGTTCCAGTATCAAGTCCAAGCTCAGAGGTTCCAGTCTTAAGTCCTGACTCCGAGGTTCCAGTATCAATTCCTGACTCCGAGGTTCCAGAATCAAGTCCTGTCTCCGAGGTTCCAGTATATCAAGTCCTGACTCGGAGGTTGCAGTATCAAATCCTGACTCGGAGGTTCCAGTATCAAGTCCACGCTCGGAAGTTCCCGTATCAAGTTCTGACTCCGAGGTTCCAGTATCAAGTCCTGGCTCGGAGATTCCAGTATCAAGTCCTCACTCCGAGGTTCCAGTATCACGTCCATCTCGGAGATTCCAGTATCATGTCCTGACTCCGAGGTTGCAGTATCAAGTCCAAGCTCGGAGATTCCAGTATCAAGTCCAGTCTCCGAGGTTCCAGTATCAAGTCCTGACACTGAGGTTCCAGTATCAAGTCCTAACGCCGAGGTTCCAGTATCAAGTCCAGAATCGGAGGTTCCAGTATCAAGTCATGAAACCGAGGTTCCAGTATCAAATCCAAGCTCGGAGGTTCCAGTATCAAGTCCTGACTCCGAGGTTCCATTATCAAGCCCTGACTCTGAGGTTCCAGTATGAAGTCCTGACGCCGAGGTTCCAGTATCAAATCCAAGCTCGGAGGTTCCAGTATCAAGTCCAAGCTCGGAGGTTCCAGTATCAATTCCTGACTCCGAGGTTCCAGAATCAAGTCCTGACTCCGAGGTTCCAGTATCAATTCCTGACTCCGAGGTTCCAGAATCAAGTCCAAGCACGGAGGTTCCAGTATCAAGTCCTGACTCCGAGGTTCCAGTATCAAGTCCTGACTCCGAGGTTCCAGTATCAATTCCTGACTCCGAGTTTCCAGAATCAAGTCCTGACGCCGAGGTTCCAGAATCAAGTCCTGACACTGAGGTTCCAGGATCAACTCCTGACTCCGAGGTTCCAGTATCAAGTCCAAGCTCGGAGATTCCAGTATCAAGTCCTGACCTCGAGGTTCCAGTATCAAGTCCAAGTTCGGAGGTTCCAGTATCGAGTCCAAGCTCGGAGGTTCCTGTATCAAATCCCTACTCCAAGTTTCCAGTATCAAGTCCTGACTCCGAGGTTCCAGTATCAAGTCCAAGTTCGGAGGTTCCAGTATCGAGTCCAAGCTCGGAGGTTCCTGTATCAAATCCCTACTCCAAGTTTCCAGTATCAACTCCTGACTCCGAGGTTCCAGTATCAAGTCCTGACACTGAGGTTCCAGTATCAAGTCCTAACGCCGAGGTTCCAGTATCAAGTCCAGAATCGGAGGTTCCAGTATCAAGTCCTGACTCTGAGGTTCCATTATCAATCCCTGACTCGGAGGTTCCAGTATCAAGTCCTGACGCCGAGGTTCCAGTATCAAATCCAAGCTCAGAGGTTCCAGTATCAAGTCCAAGCTCAGAGGTTCCGGTATCAATTCCTGACTCCGAGGTTCCAGAATCAAGTCCTGGCTCCGAGGTTCCAGTATCAAATCCTGACTCCGAGGTTCCAGTAACAAGTCCAAACTCGGAGGTTCCAGTATCATGTCCTGACTCCGAGGTTCCAGTATCAAGTCCTAACTCTGAGGTTCCAATATCAACTCCTGACTCCGAGGTTCCAGTATCAAGTCCAAGCTCGGAGATTCCAGTATCAAGTCCTGACTCCGAGGTTCCAGTATCAAGACCTGACTCCGAGGTTCCAGTATCAAGTCCTGACGCCGAGATTCCTGTATCAAGTACAGAATCGGAGGTTCCAGTATCAGGTCATGAAACCGAGGTTCCATCATCAAATCCAAGCTCGGAGGTTCCAGTATCAACTCCTGACTCCGAGGTTCCAGTATCAAGTCCAAGCTCGGAGATTCCAGTATCAAGTCCTGACTCCGAGGTTCCAGTATCAAGTCCTGACTCCGAGGTTCCAGTATCAAGTCCTGACGCCGAGATTCCTGTATCAAGTACAGAATCGGAGGTTCCAGTATCAGGTCATGAAACCGAGGTTCCAGCATCAAATCCAAGCTCGGAGGTTCCAGTATCAATTCCTGACTCCGAGGTTCCAGTAACAAGTCCAAGCTCGGAGGTTCCAGTATCAAGTCCAGACTCCGAGGTTCCAGAATCAAGTCCTGACTCCGAGGTTCCAGAATCAAGTCCAAGCTCGGAGGTTCCAGTATCAATTCCTGACTCCGAGGTTCCAGTATCAAGTCCAAGCTCGGAGGTTCCAGTATCAAGTCCAAGCTCGGAGGTTCCAGTATCAATTCCTGACGCCGAGATTCCTGTATCAAGTACAGAATCGGAGGTTCCAGTATCAGGTCATGAAACCGAGGTTCCAGCATCAAATCCAAGCTCGGAGGTTCCAGTATCAATTCCTGACTCCGAGGTTCCAGTAACAAGTCCAAGCTCGGAGGTTCCAGTATCAAGTCCAGACTCCGAGGTTCCAGTATCAAGTCCAAGCTCAGAGGTTCCAGTCTTAAGTCCTGACTCCGAGGTTCCAGTATCAATTTCAGACTCCGAGGTTCCAGTATGAAGTCCTGACTCCAAGCTTCCAGTATCAAGTCATCTCGGAGATTCCAGTATCAAGTCCTGACTCCGAGGTTCCAGTATGAAGTCCTGACTCAGAGCTTCCAGTATCAACTCCTGGCTTGGCGGTTCCAGTATCAAGTCCAAGCTAGGAGGTTCCATTATCAAGTCCTGACTCTGAGGTTCCAGTATCAAGTCCAAGCTCGGAGGTTCCAGTATCAAGTCCTGACTCCGAGGTTCCAGTATCAAGTCCAAGCAAGGAGTTTCCAGTATCAAGTCCTGACTCTGAGGTTCCAGTATCAAGTCCACGTTCGGAAGTTCCCGTATCATGTCCTGACTCCAAGATTCCAGTATCAAGTCCTCACTCCGAGGTTCCAGTCTCAAGTCCTGACTCCGAGGTTCCAGTATCAAGTCCTAACTCTGAGGTTCCAATATCAACTCCTGACTCCGAGGTTCCAGTATCAAGTCCAAGCTCGGAGATTCCAGTATCAAGTCCTGACTCCGAGGTTCCAGTATCAAGTCCTGACTCCGAGGTTCCAGTATCAAGTCCTGACGCCGAGATTCCTGTATCAAGTACAGAATCGGAGGTTCCAGTATCAGGTCATGAAACCGAGGTTCCAGCATCAAATCCAAGCTCGGAGGTTCCAGTATCAATTCCTGACTCCGAGGTTCCAGTAACAAGTCCAAGCTCGGAGGTTCCAGTATCAAGTCCAGACTCCGAGGTTCCAGTATCAAGTCCAAGCTCAGAGGTTCCAGTCTTAAGTCCTGACTCCGAGGTTCCAGTATCAATTCCTGACTCCGAGGTTCCAGAATCAAGTCCTGTCTCCGAGGTTCCAGTATATCAAGTCCTGACTCGGAGGTTGCAGTATCAAATCCTGACTCGGAGGTTCCAGTATCAAGTCCACGCTCGGAAGTTCCCGTATCAAGTTCTGACTCCGAGGTTCCAGTATCAAGTCCTGGCTCGGAGATTCCAGTATCAAGTCCTCACTCCGAGGTTCCAGTATCACGTCCATCTCGGAGATTCCAGTATCATGTCCTGACTCCGAGGTTGCAGTATCAAGTCCAAGCTCGGAGATTCCAGTATCAAGTCCAGTCTCCGAGGTTCCAGTATCAAGTCCTGACACTGAGGTTCCAGTATCAAGTCCTAACGCCGAGGTTCCAGTATCAAGTCCAGAATCGGAGGTTCCAGTATCAAGTCATGAAACCGAGGTTCCAGTATCAAATCCAAGCTCGGAGGTTCCAGTATCAAGTCCTGACTCCGAGGTTCCATTATCAAGCCCTGACTCTGAGGTTCCAGTATGAAGTCCTGACGCCGAGGTTCCAGTATCAAATCCAAGCTCGGAGGTTCCAGTATCAAGTCCAAGCTCGGAGGTTCCAGTATCAATTCCTGACTCCGAGGTTCCAGAATCAAGTCCTGACTCCGAGGTTCCAGTATCAATTCCTGACTCCGAGGTTCCAGAATCAAGTCCAAGCACGGAGGTTCCAGTATCAAGTCCTGACTCCGAGGTTCCAGTATCAAGTCCTGACTCCGAGGTTCCAGTATCAATTCCTGACTCCGAGTTTCCAGAATCAAGTCCTGACGCCGAGGTTCCAGAATCAAGTCCTGACACTGAGGTTCCAGGATCAACTCCTGACTCCGAGGTTCCAGTATCAAGTCCAAGCTCGGAGATTCCAGTATCAAGTCCTGACCTCGAGGTACCAGTATCAAGTCCAAGTTCGGAGGTTCCAGTATCGAGTCCAAGCTCGGAGGTTCCTGTATCAAATCCCTACTCCAAGTTTCCAGTATCAAGTCCTGACTCCGAGGTTCCAGTATCAAGTCCAAGTTCGGAGGTTCCAGTATCGAGTCCAAGCTCGGAGGTTCCTGTATCAAATCCCTACTCCAAGTTTCCAGTATCAACTCCTGACTCCGAGGTTCCAGTATCAAGTACAAGTTCGGAAGTTCCCGTATCAAGTCCTGACTCCAAGGTTCCAGTATCAGGTCCTGGCTCGGAGATTCCAGTATCAAGTCCTCACTCCGAAGTTCCAGTATCAAGTCCTGACTCTGAGGTTCCAGTATCAAGTCCTGACTCTGAGGTTCCAGTATCAAGTCCTGATGCCGAGGTTCCAGTATCAAATCCAAGCTTGGAGGTTCCAGTATCAATTCCAAGCTCGGAGGTTCCAGTATCAAATCCTGACTCCGAGGTTCCAGTAACAAGTCCAAGCTCGGAGGTTCCAGTATCATGTCCTGACTCCGAGGTTCCAGTATCAAGTCCTAGCTCGGAGGTTCCAGTATCAAATTCTGACTCCGAGGTTCCAGTATCGAGTCATGGCTCCGGGGTTCCAGTATCAAGTCCATCTCGGAGTTTCCAGTATCAAGTCCTGACTCTGAGGTTCCAGTATATCAAGTCCTGACTCCGCGATTCCAGTATCAAGTCTAAGCTCGGAGATTACAGTATCAAGTCCTGACTCCGAGGTTCCAGTATCAAGTCCAAGCTCGGAGGTTCCAGTATCGAGTCCAAGCTCGGAGGTTCCAGTATCAAATCCCTACTCCGAGTATCCAGTATCAATTCCTGACTCCGAGGTTCCAGTATCAAGTCCAAACTCGGAGGTTCCAGTATCAACTCCTGACTCCGAGGTTCCAGTATCAAGTCCTGACTCCGGGGTTCCAGTATCAAGTCCAAGCAAGGAGTTTCCAGTATCAAGTCCTGACTCTGAGGTTCCAGTATCAAGTCCACGTTCTGAACTTCCCGTATCATGTCCTGACTCCAAGATTCCAGTATCAAGTCCTCACTCCGAGGTTCTAGTCTCAAGTCCTGACTCCGAGGTTCCAGTATCAAGTCCTGACTCTGAGGTTCCAATATCAACTCCTGACTCCGAGGTTCCAGTATCAAGTCCAAGCTCGGAGATTCCAGTATCAAGTCGAGACTCCGAGGTTCCAGTATCAAGTCCTGACTCCGAGGTTCCAGTATCAAGTCCTGACGCCGAGATTCCTGTATCAAGTACAGAATCGGAGATTCCAGTATCAGGTCATGAAACCAAGGTTCCAGCATCAAATCCAAGCTCGGAGGTTCCAGTATCAATACCTGACTCCGAGGTTCCAGTAACAAGTCCAAGCTCGGAGGTTCCAGTATCAAGTCCAGACTCCGAGGTACGAGTATCAAGTCCAGACTCCGAGGTTCCAGTATCAAGTCCAAGCTCAGAGGTTCCAGTATCAAGACTTGACTCCGAGGTTCCAGTATATCAAGTCCTGACTCCGAGGTTCCAGTAACAAGTCCAAGCTCGGATGTTCCAGTATCAAGTCCTGACTCCGAGGTTCCAGTATCAAGTCCAAGCTCGGAGGTTCCAGTATCAATTCCTGACTCCGAGGTTCCAGAATCAAGTTCTGACTCCGAGGTTCCAGTATCAAGTCCTGGCTCGGAGATTCCAGTATCAAGTCCTCACTCCGAGGTTCCAGTATCAAGTCCATCTCGGAGATTCCAGTATCATGTCCTGACTCCGAGGTTGCAGTATCAAGTCCAAGCTCGGAGATTTCAGTACCATGTCCTGACTCCGAGGTTTCAGTCTCAAGTCCAAGCTCGGAGATTCCAGTATCAAGTCCTGACACTGAGGTTCCAGTATCAAGTCCTGACGCCGAGGTTCCAGTATCAAATCCAAGCTCGGAGGTTCCAGTATCAAGTCCAAGCTCAGAGGTTCCAGTATCAAGACTTGACTCCGAGGTTCCAGTATATCAAGTCCTGACTCGAAGGTTCCAGTAACAAGTCCAAGCTCGGAGGTTCCAGTATCAATTCCTGACTCCGAGGTTCCAGAATCAAGTCCTGACTCCGAGGTTCCAGTATATCAAGTCCTGACTCGGAGGTTGCAGTATCAAATCCTGACTCGGAGGTTCCAGTATCAAGTCCAAGCTCGGAAGTTCCCGTATCAAGTTCTGACTCCGAGGTTCCAGTATCAAGTCCTGGCTCGGAGATTCCAGTATCAAGTCCTCACTCCGAGGTTCCAGTATCAAGTCCAAGCTCAGAGGTTCCAGTATCAAGTCCAGAATCGGAGGTTCCAGTATCAAGTCATGAAACCGAGGTTCCAGTATCAAATCCAAGCTCGGAGGTTCCAGTATCAAATCCTCACTCCGAGGTTCCAGTATCAAGTCCAAGCTCGGAGGTTCCAGTATCAAATCCTCACTCCGAGGTTCCAGTATCAAGTCCTGACTCTGAGGTTCCAGTATCAAGTCCTGGCTCGGAGATTCCAGTATCAAGTCCTCACTCCGAGGTTCCAGTATCACGTCCATCTCGGAGATTCCAGTATCATGTCCTGACTCCGAGGTTGCAGTATCAAGTCCAAGCTCGGAGATTCCAGTATCAAGTCCAGTCTCCGAGGTTCCAGTATCAAGTCCTGACACTGAGGTTCCAGTATCAAGTCCTAACGCCGAGGTTCCAGTATCAAGTCCAGAATCGGAGGTTCCAGTATCAAGTCATGAAACCGAGGTTCCAGTATCAAATCCAAGCTCGGAGGTTCCAGTATCAAGTCCTGACTCCGAAGTTCCAGAATCAAGTCCTGACTCCGAGGTTCCAGTATCAATTCCTGACTCCGAGGTTCCAGAATCAAGTCCAAGCTCGGAGGTTCCAGTATCAATTCCTGACTCCGAGGTTCCAGTATCAAGTCCAAGCTCGGAGGTTCCAGTATCAAGTCCAAGCTCGGAGGTTCCAGTATCAATTCCTGACGCCGAGATTCCTGTATCAAGTACAGAATCGGAGGTTCCAGTATCAGGTCATGAAACCGAGGTTCCAGCATCAAATCCAAGCTCGGAGGTTCCAGTATCAATTCCTGACTCCGAGGTTCCAGTAACAAGTCCAAGCTCGGAGGTTCCAGTATCAAGTCCAGACTCCGAGGTTCCAGTATCAAGTCCAAGCTCAGAGGTTCCAGTCTTAAGTCCTGACTCCGAGGTTCCAGTATCAATTTCAGACTCCGAGGTTCCAGTATGAAGTCCTGACTCCAATCTTCCAGTATCAAGTCATCTCGGAGATTCCAGTATCAAGTCCTGACTCCGAGGTTCCAGTATGAAGTCCTGACTCAGAGCTTCCAGTATCAACTCCTGGCTTGGCGGTTCCAGTATCAAGTCCAAGCTAGGAGGTTCCATTATCAAGTCCTGACTCTGAGGTTCCAGTATCAAGTCCAAGCTCGGAGGTTCCAGTATCAAGTCCTGACTCCGAGGTTCCAGTATCAAGTCCAAGCAAGGAGTTTCCAGTATCAAGTCCTGACTCTGAGGTTCCAGTATCAAGTCCACGTTCGGAAGTTCCCGTATCATGTCCTGACTCCAAGATTCCAGTATCAAGTCCTCACTCCGAGGTTCCAGTCTCAAGTCCTGACTCCGAGGTTCCAGTATCAAGTCCTAACTCTGAGGTTCCAATATCAACTCCTGACTCCGAGGTTCCAGTATCAAGTCCAAGCTCGGAGATTCCAGTATCAAGTCCTGACTCCGAGGTTCCAGTATCAAGTCCTGACTCCGAGGTTCCAGTATCAAGTCCTGACGCCGAGATTCCTGTATCAAGTACAGAATCGGAGGTTCCAGTATCAGGTCATGAAACCGAGGTTCCAGCATCAAATCCAAGCTCGGAGGTTCCAGTATCAATTCCTGACTCCGAGGTTCCAGTAACAAGTCCAAGCTCGGAGGTTCCAGTATCAAGTCCAGACTCCGAGGTTCCAGTATCAAGTCCAAGCTCATAGGTTCCAGTATCAATTCCTGACTCCGAGGTTCCAGAATCAAGTCCTGTCTCCGAGGTTCCAGTATATCAAGTCCTGACTCGGAGGTTGCAGTATCAAATCCTGACTCGGAGGTTCCAGTATCAAGTCCACGCTCGGAAGTTCCCGTATCAAGTTCTGACTCCGAGGTTCCAGTATCAAGTCCTGGCTCGGAGATTCCAGTATCAAGTCCTCACTCCGAGGTTCCAGTATCACGTCCATCTCGGAGATTCCAGTATCATGTCCTGACTCCGAGGTTGCAGTATCAAGTCCAAGCTCGGAGATTCCAGTATCAAGTCCAGTCTCCGAGGTTCCAGTATCAAGTCCTGACACTGAGGTTCCAGTATCAAGTCCTAACGCCGAGGTTCCAGTATCAAGTCCAGAATCGGAGGTTCCAGTATCAAGTCATGAAACCGAGGTTCCAGTATCAAATCCAAGCTCGGAGGTTCCAGTATCAAGTCCTGACTCCGAGGTTCCATTATCAAGCCCTGACTCTGAGGTTCCAGTATGAAGTCCTGACGCCGAGGTTCCAGTATCAAATCCAAGCTCGGAGGTTCCAGTATCAAGTCCAAGCTCGGAGGTTCCAGTATCAATTCCTGACTCCGAGGTTCCAGAATCAAGTCCTGACTCCGAGGTTCCAGTATCAATTCCTGACTCCGAGGTTCCAGAATCAAGTCCAAGCACGGAGGTTCCAGTATCAATTCCTGACTCCGAGGTTCCAGTATCAAGTCCTGGCTCGGAGATTCCAGTATCAAGTCCTCACTCCGAGGTTCCAGTATCAAGTCCAAGCTCAGAGGTTCCAGTATCAAGTCCAGAATCGGAGGTTCCAGTATCAAGTCATGAAACCGAGGTTCCAGTATCAAATCCAAGCTCGGAGGTTCCAGTATCAAATCCTCACTCCGAGGTTCCAGTATCAAGTCCAAGCTCGGAGGTTCCAGTATCAAATCCTCACTCCGAGGTTCCAGTATCAAGTCCTGACTCTGAGGTTCCAGTATCAAGTCCTGGCTCGGAGATTCCAGTATCAAGTCCTCACTCCGAGGTTCCAGTATCACGTCCATCTCGGAGATTCCAGTATCATGTCCTGACTCCGAGGTTGCAGTATCAAGTCCAAGCTCGGAGATTCCAGTATCAAGTCCAGTCTCCGAGGTTCCAGTATCAAGTCCTGACACTGAGGTTCCAGTATCAAGTCCTAACGCCGAGGTTCCAGTATCAAGTCCAGAATCGGAGGTTCCAGTATCAAGTCATGAAACCGAGGTTCCAGTATCAAATCCAAGCTCGGAGGTTCCAGTATCAAGTCCTGACTCCGAGGTTCCATTATCAAGCCCTGACTCTGAGGTTCCAGTATGAAGTCCTGACGCCGAGGTTCCAGTATCAAATCCAAGCTCGGAGGTTCCAGTATCAAGTCCAAGCTCGGAGGTTCCAGTATCAATTCCTGACTCCGAGGTTCCAGAATCAAGTCCTGACTCCGAGGTTCCAGTATCAAGTCCTAACGCCGAGGTTCCAGTATCAAATCCAAGCTCGGAGGTTCCAGTATCAAGTCCAAGCTCGGAGGTTCCAGTATCAATTCCAGACTCCGAGGTTCCAGAATCAAGTCCTGACTCCGAGGTTCCAGTATCAATTCCTGACTCCGAGGTTCCAGAATCAAGTCCAAGCTCGGAGGTTCCAGTATCAATTCCTGACTCCGAGGTTCCAGTATCAAGTCCAAGCTCGGAGGTTCCAGTATCAAGTCCAAGCTCGGAGGTTCCAGTATCAATTCCTGACGCCGAGATTCCTGTATCAAGTACAGAATCGGAGGTTCCAGTATCAGGTCATGAAACCGAGGTTCCAGCATCAAATCCAAGCTCGGAGGTTCCAGTATCAATTCCTGACTCCGAGGTTCCAGTAACAAGTCCAAGCTCGGAGGTTCCAGTATCAAGTCCAGACTCCGAGGTTCCAGTATCAAGTCCAAGCTCAGAGGTTCCAGTCTTAAGTCCTGACTCCGAGGTTCCAGTATCAATTTCAGACTCCGAGGTTCCAGTATGAAGTCCTGACTCCAAGCTTCCAGTATCAAGTCATCTCGGAGATTCCAGTATCAAGTCCTGACTCCGAGGTTCCAGTATGAAGTCCTGACTCAGAGCTTCCAGTATCAACTCCTGGCTTGGCGGTTCCAGTATCAAGTCCAAGCTAGGAGGTTCCATTATCAAGTCCTGACTCTGAGGTTCCAGTATCAAGTCCAAGCTCGGAGGTTCCAGTATCAAGTCCTGACTCCGAGGTTCCAGTATCAAGTCCAAGCAAGGAGTTTCCAGTATCAAGTCCTGACTCTGAGGTTCCAGTATCAAGTCCACGTTCGGAAGTTCCCGTATCATGTCCTGACTCCAAGATTCCAGTATCAAGTCCTCACTCCGAGGTTCCAGTCTCAAGTCCTGACTCCGAGGTTCCAGTATCAAGTCCTGACTCCGAGGTTCCAGTATCAAGTCCAAGCTCGGAGATTCCAGTATCAAGTCCTGACTCCGAGGTTCCAGTATCAAGTCCTGACTCCGAGGTTCCAGTATCAAGTCCTGACGCCGAGATTCCTGTATCAAGTACAGAATCGGAGGTTCCAGTATCAGGTCATGAAACCGAGGTTCCAGCATCAAATCCAAGCTCGGAGGTTCCAGTATCAATTCCTGACTCCGAGGTTCCAGTAACAAGTCCAAGCTCGGAGGTTCCAGTATCAAGTCCAGACTCCGAGGTTCCAGTATCAAGTCCAAGCTCATAGGTTCCAGTATCAATTCCTGACTCCGAGGTTCCAGAATCAAGTCCTGTCTCCGAGGTTCCAGTATATCAAGTCCTGACTCGGAGGTTGCAGTATCAAATCCTGACTCGGAGGTTCCAGTATCAAGTCCACGCTCGGAAGTTCCCGTATCAAGTTCTGACTCCGAGGTTCCAGTATCAAGTCCTGGCTCGGAGATTCCAGTATCAAGTCCTCACTCCGAGGTTCCAGTATCACGTCCATCTCGGAGATTCCAGTATCATGTCCTGACTCCGAGGTTGCAGTATCAAGTCCAAGCTCGGAGATTCCAGTATCAAGTCCAGTCTCCGAGGTTCCAGTATCAAGTCCTGACACTGAGGTTCCAGTATCAAGTCCTAACGCCGAGGTTCCAGTATCAAGTCCAGAATCGGAGGTTCCAGTATCAAGTCATGAAACCGAGGTTCCAGTATCAAATCCAAGCTCGGAGGTTCCAGTATCAAGTCCTGACTCCGAGGTTCCATTATCAAGCCCTGACTCTGAGGTTCCAGTATGAAGTCCTGACGCCGAGGTTCCAGTATCAAATCCAAGCTCGGAGGTTCCAGTATCAAGTCCAAGCTCGGAGGTTCCAGTATCAATTCCTGACTCCGAGGTTCCAGAATCAAGTCCTGACTCCGAAGTTCCAGTATCAATTCCTGACTCCGAGGTTCCAGAATCAAGTCCAAGCACGGAGGTTCCAGTATCAAGTCCTGACTCCGAGGTTCCAGTATCAAGTCCTGACTCCGAGGTTCCAGTATCAATTCCTGACTCCGAGTTTCCAGAATCAAGTCCTGACGCCGAGGTTCCAGAATCAAGTCCTGACACTGAGGTTCCAGGATCAACTCCTGACTCCGAGGTTCCAGTATCAAGTCCAAGCTCGGAGATTCCAGTATCAAGTCCTGACCTCGAGGTTCCAGTATCAAGTCCAAGTTCGGAGGTTCCAGTATCGAGTCCAAGCTCGGAGGTTCCTGTATCAAATCCCTACTCCAAGTTTCCAGTATCAAGTCCTGACTCCGAGGTTCCAGTATCAAGTCCAAGTTCGGAGGTTCCAGTATCGAGTCCAAGCTCGGAGGTTCCTGTATCAAATCCCTACTCCAAGTTTCCAGTATCAACTCCTGACTCCGAGGTTCCAGTATCAAGTACAAGTTCGGAAGTTCCCGTATCAAGTCCTGACTCCAAGGTTCCAGTATCAGGTCCTGGCTCGGAGATTCCAGTATCAAGTCCTCACTCCGAAGTTCCAGTATCAAGTCCTGACTCTGAGGTTCCAGTATCAAGTCCTGACTCTGAGGTTCCAGTATCAAGTCCTGATGCCGAGGTTCCAGTATCAAATCCAAGCTTGGAGGTTCCAGTATCAAGTCCAAGCTCGGAGGTTCCAGTATCAAATCCTGACTCCGAGGTTCCAGTAACAAGTCCAAGCTCGGAGGTTCCAGTATCATGTCCTGACTCCGAGGTTCCAGTATCAAGTCCAAGCTCGGAGGTTCCAGTATCAAATTCTGACTCCGAGGTTCCAGTATCGAGTCATGGCTCCGGGGTTCCAGTATCAAGTCCATCTCGGAGTTTCCAGTATCAAGTCCTGACTCTGAGGTTCCAGTATATCAAGTCCTGACTCCGTGATTCCAGTATCAAGTCTAAGCTCGGAGATTACAGTATCAAGTCCTGACTCCGAGGTTCCAGTATCAAGTCCAAGCTCGGAGGTTCCAGTATCGAGTCCAAGCTCGGAGGTTCCAGTATCAAATCCCTACTCCGAGTATCCAGTATCAATTCCTGACTCCGAGGTTCCAGTATCAAGTCCAAACTCGGAGGTTCCAGTATCAACTCCTGACTCCGAGGTTCCAGTATCAAGTCCTGACTCCGGGGTTCCAGTATCAAGTCCAAGCAAGGAGTTTCCAGTATCAAGTCCTGACTCTGAGGTTCCAGTATCAAGTCCACGTTCGGAACTTCCCGTATCATGTCCTGACTCCAAGATTCCAGTATCAAGTCCTCACTCCGAGGTTCTAGTCTCAAGTCCTGACTCCGAGGTTCCAGTATCAAGTTCTGACTCTGAGGTTCCAATATCAACTCCTGACTCCGAGGTTCCAGTATCAAGTCCAAGCTCGGAGATTCCAGTATCAAGTCGAGACTCCGAGGTTCCAGTATCAAGTCCTGACTCCGAGGTTCCAGTATCAAGTCCTGACGCCGAGATTCCTGTATCAAGTACAGAATCGGAGATTCCAGTATCAGGTCATGAAACCAAGGTTCCAGCATCAAATCCAAGCTCGGAGGTTCCAGTATCAATACCTGACTCCGAGGTTCCAGTAACAAGTCCAAGCTCGGAGGTTCCAGTATCAAGTCCAGACTCCGAGGTACGAGTATCAAGTCCAGACTCCGAGGTTCCAGTATCAAGTCCAAGCTCAGAGGTTCCAGTATCAAGACTTGACTCCGAGGTTCCAGTATATCAAGTCCTGACTCCGAGGTTCCAGTAACAAGTCCAAGCTCGGATGTTCCAGTATCAAGTCCTGACTCCGAGGTTCCAGTATCAAGTCCAAGCTCGGAGGTTCCAGTATCAATTCCTGACTCCAAGGTTCCAGAATCAAGTCCTGACTCCGAGGTTCCAGTATATCAAGTCCTGACTCGGAGGTTGCAGTATCAAATCCTGACTCGGAGGTTCCAGTATCAAGTCCAAGCTCGGAAGTTCCCGTATCAAGTTCTGACTCCGAGGTTCCAGTATCAAGTCCTGGCTCGGAGATTCCAGTATCAAGTCCTCACTCCGAGGTTCCAGTATGAAGTCCATCTCGGAGATTCCAGTATCATGTCCTGACTCCGAGGTTGCAGTATCAAGTCCAAGCTCGGAGATTTCAGTACCATGTCCTGACTCCGAGGTTTCAGTCTCAAGTCCAAGCTCGGAGATTCCAGTATCAAGTCCTGACACTGAGGTTCCAGTATCAAGTCCTGACGCCGAGGTTCCAGTATCAAATCCAAGCTCGGAGGTTCCAGTATCAAGTCCAAGCTCAGAGGTTCCAGTATCAAGACTTGACTCCGAGGTTCCAGTATATCAAGTCCTGACTCGAAGGTTCCAGTAACAAGTCCAAGCTCGGAGGTTCCAGTATCAATTCCTGACTCCGAGGTTCCAGAATCAAGTCCTGACTCCGAGGTTCCAGTATATCAAGTCCTGACTCGGAGGTTGCAGTATCAAATCCTGACTCGGAGGTTCCAGTATCAAGTCCAAGCTCGGAAGTTCCCGTATCAAGTTCTGACTCCGAGGTTCCAGTATCAAGTCCTGGCTCGGAGATTCCAGTATCAAGTCCTCACTCCGAGGTTCCAGTATCAAGTCCATCTCGGAGATTCCAGTATCATGTCCTGACTCCGAGGTTCCAGTATCAAGTCCAAGCTCAGAGGTTCCAGTATCAAGTCCTGACTCCGAGGTTCCAGTATCAAGTCCAAGCTCGGAGGTTCCAGTATCAAATCCTCACTCCGAGGTTCCAGTATCAAGTCCTGACTCTGAGGTTCCAGTATCAAGTCCTGGCTCGGAGATTCCAGTATCAAGTCCTCACTCCGAGGTTCCAGTATCACGTCCATCTCGGAGATTCCAGTATCATGTCCTGACTCCGAGGTTGCAGTATCAAGTCCAAGCTCGGAGATTCCAGTATCAAGTCCAGTCTCCGAGGTTCCAGTATCAAGTCCTGACACTGAGGTTCCAGTATCAAGTCCTAACGCCGAGGTTCCAGTATCAAGTCCAGAATCGGAGGTTCCAGTATCAAGTCATGAAACCGAGGTTCCAGTATCAAATCCAAGCTCGGAGGTTCCAGTATCAAGTCCTGACTCCGAGGTTCCATTATCAAGCCCTGACTCTGAGGTTCCAGTATGAAGTCCTGACGCCGAGGTTCCAGTATCAAATCCAAGCTCGGAGGTTCCAGTATCAAGTCCAAGCTCGGAGGTTCCAGTATCAATTCCTGACTCCGAGGTTCCAGAATCAAGTCCTGACTCCGAGGTTCCAGTATCAATTCCTGACTCCGAGGTTCCAGTATCAAGTCCAAGTTCGGAGGTTCCAGTATCGAGTCCAAGCTCGGAGGTTCCTGTATCAAATCCCTACTCCAAGTTTCCAGTATCAACTCCTGACTCCGAGGTTCCAGTATCAAGTACAAGTTCGGAAGTTCCCGTATCAAGTCCTGACTCCAAGGTTCCAGTATCAGGTCCTGGCTCGGAGATTCCAGTATCAAGTCCTCACTCCGAAGTTCCAGTATCAAGTCCTGACTCTGAGGTTCCAGTATCAAGTCCTGACTCTGAGGTTCCAGTATCAAGTCCTGATGCCGAGGTTCCAGTATCAAAACCAAGCTTGGAGGTTCCAGTATCAAGTTCAAGCTCGGAGGTTCCAGTATCAAATCCTGACTCCGAGGTTCCAGTAACAAGTCCAAGCTCGGAGGTTCCAGTATCATGTCCTGACTCCGAGGTTCCAGTATCAAGTCCAAGCTCGGAGGTTCCAGTATCAAATTCTGACTCCGAGGTTCCAGTATCGAGTCATGGCTCCGGGGTTCCAGTATCAAGTCCATCTCGGAGTTTCCAGTATCAAGTCCTGACTCTGAGGTTCCAGTATATCAAGTCCTGACTCCGTGATTCCAGTATCAAGTCTAAGCTCGGAGATTACAGTATCAAGTCCTGACTCCGAGGTTCCAGTATCAAGTCCAAGCTCGGAGGTTCCAGTATCGAGTCCAAGCTCGGAGGTTCCAGTATCAAATCCCTACTCCGAGTATCCAGTATCAATTCCTGACTCCGAGGTTCCAGTATCAAGTCCAAACTCGGAGGTTCCAGTATCAACTCCTGACTCCGAGGTTCCAGTATCAAGTCCTGACTCCGGGGTTCCAGTATCAAGTCCAAGCAAGGAGTTTCCAGTATCAAGTCCTGACTCTGAGGTTCCAGTATCAAGTCCACGTTCGGAACTTCCCGTATCATGTCCTGACTCCAAGATTCCAGTATCAAGTCCTCACTCCGAGGTTCTAGTCTCAAGTCCTGACTCGAGGTTCCAGTATCAAGTCCTGACTCTGTGGTTCCAATATCAACTCCTGACTCCGAGGTTCCAGTATCAAGTCCAAGCTCGGAGATTCCAGTATCAAGTCGAGACTCCGAGGTTCCAGTATCAAGTCCTGACTCCGAGGTTCCAGTATCAAGTCCTGACGCCGAGATTCCTGTATCAAGTACAGAATCGGAGATTCCAGTATCAGGTCATGAAACCAAGGTTCCAGCATCAAATCCAAGCTCGGAGGTTCCAGTATCAATACCTGACTCCGAGGTTCCAGTAACAAGTCCAAGCTCGGAGGTTCCAGTATCAAGTCCAGACTCCGAGGTACGAGTATCAAGTCCAGACTCCGAGGTTCCAGTATCAAGTCCAAGCTCAGAGGTTCCAGTATCAAGACTTGACTCCGAGGTTCCAGTATATCAAGTCCTGACTCCGAGGTTCCAGTAACAAGTCCAAGCTCGGATGTTCCAGTATCAAGTCCTGACTCCGAGGTTCCAGTATCAAGTCCAAGCTCGGAGGTTCCAGTATCAATTCCTGACTCCGAGGTTCCAGAATCAAGTCCTGACTCCGAGGTTCCAGTATATCAAGTCCTGACTCGGAGGTTGCAGTATCAAATCCTGACTCGGAGGTTCCAGTATCAAGTCCAAGCTCGGAAGTTCCCGTATCACGTTCTGACTCCGAGGTTCCAGTATCAAGTCCTGGCTCGGAGATTCCAGTATCAAGTCCTCACTCCGAGGTTCCAGTATCAAGTCCATCTCGGAGATTCCAGTATCATGTCCTGACTCCGAGGTTGCAGTATCAAGTCCAAGCTCGGAGATTTCAGTACCATGTCCTGACTCCGAGGTTTCAGTCTCAAGTCCAAGCTCGGAGATTCCAGTATCAAGTCCTGACACTGAGGTTCCAGTATCAAGTCCTGACGCCGAGGTTCCAGTATCAAATCCAAGCTCGGAGGTTCCAGTATCAAGTCCAAGCTCAGAGGTTCAAGTATCAAGACTTGACTCCGAGGTTCCAGTATATCAAGTCCTGACTCGAAGGTTCCAGTAACAAGTCCAAGCTCGGAGGTTCCAGTATCAATTCCTGACTCCGAGGTTCCAGAATCAAGTCCTGACTCCGAGGTTCCAGTATATCAAGTCCTGACTCGGAGGTTGCAGTATCAAATCCTGACTCGGAGGTTCCAGTATCAAGTCCAAGCTCGGAAGTTCCCGTATCAAGTTCTGACTCCGAGGTTCCAGTATCAAGTCCTGGCTCGGAGATTCCAGTATCAAGTCCTCACTCCGAGGTTCCAGTATCAAGTCCATCTCGGAGATTCCAGTATCATGTCCTGACTCCGAGGTTCCAGTATCAAGTCCAAGCTCAGAGGTTCCAGTATCAAGACTTGACTCCGAGGTTCCAGTATATCAAGTCCTGACTCCGAGGTTCCAGTAACAAGTCCAAGCTCGGAGGTTCCAGTATCAAGTCCTGACTCCGAGGTTCCAGTATCAAGTCCAAGCTCGGAGGTTCCAGTATCAATTCCTGACTCCGAGGTTCCAGTATCAAATCCAAGCTCGGAGGTTCCAGTATCAAGTCCAGAATCGGAGGTTCCAGTATCAAGTCATGAAACCGAGGTTCCAGTATCAAATCCAAGCTCGGAGGTTCCAGTATCAAGTCGAAGCTCGGAGGTTCCATAGTCAAGTCCTGGCTCCGAGGTTCCAGTATCAAATCCTGACTCCGAGGTTCCAGTAACAAGTCCAAGCTCGGAGGTTCCAGTATCATGTCCTGACTCCGAGGTTCCAGTATCAAGTCCAAGCTCAGAGGTTCTAGTATCAAGACTTGACTCCGAGGTTACGGTATATCAAGTACTGACTCCGAGGTTCCAGTATCAAGTCCAAGCTCGGAGGTTCCAGTATCAATTCCTGACTCCGAGGTTCCAGTATCAAGTCCTGACTCCGAGGTTCCAGTATCAAGTCCAAGCTCGGAGGTTCCAGTATCAAGTCCTGACTCGGAGGTTCCAGTATCAAGTCCTGACTCCGAGGTTCCAGTCTCAAGTCCAAGCTCGGAGCTTCCAGTATCAAGTCCTGACTCCGAGGTTCCAGAATCAAGTCCTGACACTGAGGTTCCAGGATCAACTCCTGACTCCGAGGTTCCAGTATCAAGTCCAAGCTCGGAGATTCCAGTATCAAGTCCTGACTCTGAGGTTCCAGTATATCAAGTCCTGACTCCGTGGTTCGAGTATCAAGTCCAAGCTCGGAGATTCCAGTATCAAGTCCTGACTCTGAGGTTCCAGTATCAAGTACAAGTTCGGAAGTTCCCGTATCAAGTCCTGACTCCAAGGTTCCAGTATCAGGTCCAGGCTCGGAGATTCCAGTATCAAGTCCTCACTCCGAGGTTCCAGTATCAAGTCCTGACTCTGAGGTTCCAGTATCAAGTCCTGACTCTGAGGTTCCAGTATCAAGTCCTGATGCCGAGGTTCCAGTATCAAATCCAATCTTGGAGGTTCCAGTATCAAGTCCAAGCTCGGAGGTTCCAGTATCAAATCCTGACTCCGAGGTTCCAGTATCAAGTCCAGAATCGGAGGGTCCAGTATCAAGTCCTGACTCCGAGGTTCCATTATCAATCCCTGACTCCGAGGTTCCAGTATCAAGTCCAAGCAAGGAGTTTCCAGTATCAAGTCTTGACTCTGAGGTTCCAGTATCAAGTCCACGTTCAGAAGTTCCCGTATCATGTCCTGACTCCAAGATTCCAGTATCAAGTCCTCACTCCGAGGTTCCAGTCTCAAGTCCTGACTCCGAGGTTCCAGTATCAAGTCCTAACTCTGAGGTTCCAATATCAACTCCTGACTCCGAGGTTCCAGTATCAAGTCCAAGCTCGGAGATTCCAGTATCAAGTCATGACTCCGAGGTTCCAGTATCAAGTCCTGACTCCGAGGTTCCAGTATCAAGTCCTGACGCCGAGATTCCTGTATCAAGTACAGAATCGGAGGTTACAGTATCAGGTCATGAAACTGAGGTTCCAGCATCAAATCCAAGCTCGGAGGTTCCAGTATCAACTCCTGACTCCGAGGTTCCAGTATCAAGTCCAAGCTCGGAGATTCCAGTATCAAGTCCTGACTCCGAGGTTCCAGTATCAAGTCCTGACTCCGAGGTTCCAGTATCAAGTCCTGACGCCGAGAATCCTGTATCAAGTACAGAATCGGAGGTTCCAGTATCAGGTCATGAAACCGAGGTTCCAGCATCAAATCCAAGCTCGGAGGTTCCAGTATCAATTCCTGACTCCGAGGTTCCAGTAACAAGTCCAAGCTCGGAGGTTCCAGTATCAAGTCCAGACTCCGAGGTTCCAGAATCAAGTCCTGACTCCGAGGTTCCAGTATCAATTCCTGACTCCGAGGTTCCAGTAACAAGTCCAAGCTCGGAGGTTCCAGTATCAAGTCCAGACTCCGAGGTTCCAGTATCAAGTCCAAGCTCAGAGGTTCCAGTCTTAAGTCCTGACTCCGAGGTTCCAGTATCAATTTCAGACTCCGAGGTTCCAGTATGAAGTCCTGACTCCAAGCTTCCAGTATCAAGTCATCTCGGAGATTCCAGTATCAAGTCCTGACTCCGAGGTTCCAGTATGAAGTCCTGACTCAGAGCTTCCAGTATCAACTCCTGGCTTGGCGGTTCCAGTATCAAGTCCAAGCTAGGAGGTTCCATTATCAAGTCCTGACTCTGAGGTTCCAGTATCATGTCCAAGCTCGGAGGTTCCAGTATCAAGTCCTGACTCCGAGGTTCCAGTATCAAGTCCAAGCAAGGAGTTTCCAGTATCAAGTCCTGACTCTGAGGTTCCAGTATCAAGTCCACGTTCGGAAGTTCCCGTATCATGTCCTGACTCCAAGATTCCAGTATCAAGTCCTCACTCCGAGGTTCCAGTCTCAAGTCCTGACTCCGAGGTTCCAGTATCAAGTCCTAACTCTGAGGTTCCAATATCAACTCCTGACTCCGAGGTTCCAGTATCAAGTCCAAGCTCGGAGATTCCAGTATCAAGTCCTGACTCCGAGGTTCCAGTATCAAGTCCTGACTCCGAGGTTCCAGTATCAAGTCCTGACGCCGAGATTCCTGTATCAAGTACAGAATCGGAGGTTCCAGTATCAGGTCATGAAACCGAGGTTCCAGCATCAAATCCAAGCTCGGAGGTTCCAGTATCAATTCCTGACTCCGAGGTTCCAGTAACAAGTCCAAGCTCGGAGGTTCCAGTATCAAGTCCAGACTCCGAGGTTCCAGTATCAAGTCCAAGCTCAGAGGTTCCAGTATCAAGACTTGACTCCGAGGTTCCAGTATATCAAGTCCTGACTCCGAGGTTCCAGTAACAAGTCCAAGCTCGGAGGTTCCAGTATCAATTCCTGACTCCGAGGTTCCAGAATCAAGTCCTGTCTCCGAGGTTCCAGTATATCAAGTCCTGACTCGGAGGTTGCAGTATCAAATCCTGACTCGGAGGTTCCAGTATCAAGTCCACGCTCGGAAGTTCCCGTATCAAGTTCTGACTCCGAGGTTCCAGTATCAAGTCCTGGCTCGGAGATTCCAGTATCAACTCCTCACTCCGAGGTTCCAGTATCACGTCCATCTCGGAGATTCCAGTATCATGTCCTGACTCCGAGGTTGCAGTATCAAGTCCAAGCTCGGAGATTCCAGTATCAAGTCCAGTCTCCGAGGTTCCAGTATCAAGTCCTGACACTGAGGTTCCAGTATCAAGTCCTAACGCCGAGGTTCCAGTATCAAGTCCAGAATCGGAGGTTCCAGTATCAAGTCATGAAACCGAGGTTCCAGTATCAAATCCAAGCTCGGAGGTTCCAGTATCAAGTCCTGACTCCGAGGTTCCATTATCAAGCCCTGACTCTGAGGTTCCAGTATGAAGTCCTGACGCCGAGGTTCCAGTATCAAATCCAAGCTCGGAGGTTCCAGTATCAATTCCTGACTCCGAGGTTCCAGAATCAAGTCCTGACTCCGAGGTTCCAGTATCAATTCCTGACTCCGAGGTTCCAGAATCAAGTCCAAGCTCGGAGGTTCCAGTATCAATTCCTGACTCCGAGGTTCCAGTATCAAGTCCAAACTCGGAGGTTCCAGTATCAAGTCCTGACTCCGAGGTTCCAGTATCAAGTCCTGACGCCGAGATTCCTGTATCAAGTACAGAATCGGAGGTTCCAGTATCAGGTCATGAAACCGAGGTTCCAGCATCAAATCCAAGCTCGGAGGTTCCAGTATCAATTCCTGACTCCGAGGTTCCAGTAACAAGTCCAAGCTCGGAGGTTCCAGTATCAAGTCCAGACTCCGAGGTTCCAGTATCAAGTCCAAGCTCAGAGGTTCCAGTCTTAAGTCCTGACTCCGAGGTTCCAGTATCAATTTCAGACTCCGAGGTTCCAGTATGAAGTCCTGACACCAAGCTTCCAGTATCAAGTCATCTCGGAGATTCCAGTATCAAGTCCTGACTCCGAGGTTCCAGTATGAAGTCCTGACTCAGAGCTTCCAGTATCAACTCCTGGCTTGGCGGTTCCAGTATCAAGTCCAAGCTAGGAGGTTCCATTATCAAGTCCTGACTCTGAGGTTCCAGTATCAAGTCCAAGCTCGGAGGTTCCAGTATCAAGTCCTGACTCCGAGGTTCCAGTATCAAGTCCAAGCAAGGAGTTTCCAGTATCAAGTCCTGACTCTGAGGTTCCAGTATCAAGTCCACGTTCGGAAGTTCCCGTATCATGTCCTGACTCCAAGATTCCAGTATCAAGTCCTCACTCCGAGGTTCCAGTCTCAAGTCCTGACTCTGAGGTTCCAGTATCAAGTCCTAACTCTGAGGTTCCAATATCAACTCCTGACTCCGAGGTTCCAGTATCAAGTCCAAGCTCGGAGATTCCAGTATCAAGTCCTGACTCCGAGGTTCCAGTATCAAGACCTGACTCCGAGGTTCCAGTATCAAGTCCTGACGCCGAGATTCCTGTATCAAGTACAGAATCGGAGGTTCCAGTATCAGGTCATGAAACCGAGGTTCCAGCATCAAATCCAAGCTCGGAGGTTCCAGTATCAACTCCTGACTCCGAGGTTCCAGTATCAAGTCCAAGCTCGGAGATTCCAGTATCAAGTCCTGACTCCGATGTTCCAGTATCAAGTCCTGACTCCGAGGTTCCAGTATCAAGTCCTGACGCCGAGATTCCTGTATCAAGTACAGAATCGGAGGTTCCAGTATCAGGTCATGAAACCGAGGTTCCAGCATCAAATCCAAGCTCGGAGGTTCCAGTATCAATTCCTGACTCCGAGGTTCCAGTAACAAGTCCAAGCTCGGAGGTTCCAGTATCAAGTCCAGACTCCGAGGTTCCAGAATCAAGTCCTGACTCCGAGGTTCCAGTATCAATTCCTGACTCCGAGGTTCCAGAATCAAGTCCAAGCTCGGAGGTTCCAGTATCAATTCCTGACTCCGAGGTTCCAGTATCAAGTCCAAGCTCGGAGGTTCCAGTATCAAGTCCAAGCTCGGAGGTTCCAGTATCAATTCCTGACGCCGAGATTCCTGTATCAAGTACAGAATCGGAGGTTCCAGTATCAGGTCATGAAACCGAGGTTCCAGCATCAAATCCAAGCTCGGAGGTTCCAGTATCAATTCCTGACTCCGAGGTTCCAGTAACAAGTCCAAGCTCGGAGGTTCCAGTATCAAGTCCAGACTCCGAGGTTCCAGTATCAAGTCCAAGCTCAGAGGTTCCAGTCTTAAGTCCTGACTCCGAGGTTCCAGTATCAATTTCAGACTCCGAGGTTCCAGTATGAAGTCCTGACTCCAAGCTTCCAGTATCAAGTCATCTCGGAGATTCCAGTATCAAGTCCTGACTCCGAGGTTCCAGTATGAAGTCCTGACTCAGAGCTTCCAGTATCAACTCCTGGCTTGGCGGTTCCAGTATCAAGTCCAAGCTAGGAGGTTCCATTTTCAAGTCCTGACTCTGAGGTTCCAGTATCAAGTCCAAGCTCGGAGGTTCCAGTATCAAGTCCTGACTCCGAGGTTCCAGTATCAAGTCCAAGCAAGGAGTTTCCAGTATCAAGTCCTGACTCTGAGGTTCCAGTATCAAGTCCACGTTCAGAAGTTCCCGTATCATGTCCTGACTCCAAGATTCCAGTATCAAGTCCTCACTCCGAGGTTCCAGTCTCAAGTCCTGACTCCGAGGTTCCAGTATCAAGTCCTAACTCTGAGGTTCCAATATCAACTCCTGACTCCGAGGTTCCAGTATCAAGTCCAAGCTCGGAGATTCCAGTATCAAGTCCTGACTCCGAGGTTCCAGTATCAAGTCCTGACTCCGAGGTTCCAGTATCAAGTCCTGACGCCGAGATTCCTGTATCAAGTACAGAATCGGAGGTTCCAGTATCAGGTCATGAAACCGAGGTTCCAGCATCAAATCCAAGCTCGGAGGTTCCAGTATCAATTCCTGACTCCGAGGTTCCAGTAACAAGTCCAAGCTCGGAGGTTCCAGTATCAAGTCCAGACTCCGAGGTTCCAGTATCAAGTCCAAGCTCAGAGGTTCCAGTATCAAGACTTGACTCCGAGGTTCCAGTATATCAAGTCCTGACTCCGAGGTTCCAGTAACAAGTCCAAGCTCGGAGGTTCCAGTATCAAGTCCTGACTCCGAGGTTCCAGTATCAAGTCCAAGCTCGGAGGTTCCAGTATCAATTCCTGACTCCGAGGTTCCAGAATCAAGTCCTGTCTCCGAGGTTCCAGTATATCAAGTCCTGACTCGGAGGTTGCAGTATCAAATCCTGACTCGGAGGTTCCAGTATCAAGTCCACGCTCGGAAGTTCCCGTATCAAGTTCTGACTCCGAGGTTCCAGTATCAAGTCCTGGCTCGGAGATTCCAGTATCAAGTCCTCACTCCGAGGTTCCAGTATCACGTCCATCTCGGAGATTCCAGTATCATGTCCTGACTCCGAGGTTGCAGTATCAAGTCCAAGCTCGGAGATTCCAGTATCAAGTCCAGTCTCCGAGGTTCCAGTATCAAGTCCTGACACTGAGGTTCCAGTATCAAGTCCTAACGCCGAGGTTCCAGTATCAAGTCCAGAATCGGAGGTTCCAGTATCAAGTCATGAAACCGAGGTTCCAGTATCAAATCCATGCTCGGAGGTCCAGTATGAAGTCCTGACTCCGAGGTTCCATTATCAAGCCCTGACTCTGAGGTTCCAGTATGAAGTCCTGACGCCGAGGTTCCAGTATCAAATCCAAGCTCGGAGGTTCCAGTATCAAGTCCAAGCTCGGAGGTTCCAGTATCAATTCCTGACTCCGAGGTTCCAGAATCAAGTCCTGACTCCGAGGTTCCAGTATCAATTCCTGACTCCGAGGTTCCAGAATCAAGTCCAAGCACGGAGGTTCCAGTATCAAGTCCTGACTCCGAGGTTCCAGTATCAACTCCTGACTCCGAGGTTCCAGTATCAAGTCCAAGCTCGGAGATTCCAGTATCAAGTCCTGACCTCGAGGTTCCAGTATCAAGTCCAAGTTCGGAGGTTCCAGTATCGAGTCCAAGCTCGGAGGTTCCTGTATCAAATCCCTACTCCAAGTTTCCAGTATCAAGTCCTGACTCCGAGGTTCCAGTATCAAGTCCAAGTTCGGAGGTTCCAGTATCGAGTCCAAGCTCGGAGGTTCCTGTATCAAATCCCTACTCCAAGATTCCAGTATCAACTCCTGACTCCGAGGTTCCAGTATCAAGTACAAGTTCGGAAGTTCCCGTATCAAGTCCTGACTCCAAGGTTCCAGTATCAGGTCCTGGCTCGGAGATTCCAGTATCAAGTCCTCACTCCGAAGTTCCAGTATCATGTCCTGACTCTGAGGTTCCAGTATCAAGTCCTGACTCTGAGGTTCCAGTATCAAGTCCTGATGCCGAGGTTCCAGTATCAAAACCAAGCTTGGAGGTTCCAGTATCAAGTTCAAGCTCGGAGGTTCCAGTATCAAATCCTGACTCCGAGGTTCCAGTAACAAGTCCAAGCTCGGAGGTTCCAGTATCATGTCCTGACTCCGAGGTTCCAGTATCAAGTCCAAGCTCGGAGGTTCCAGTATCAAATTCTGACTCCGAGGTTCCAGTATCGAGTCATGGCTCCGGGGTTCCAGTATCAAGTCCATCTCGGAGTTTCCAGTATCAAGTCCTGACTCTGAGGTTCCAGTATATCAAGTCCTGACTCCGTGATTCCAGTATCAAGTCTAAGCTCGGAGATTACAGTATCAAGTCCTGACTCCGAGGTTCCAGTATCAAGTCCAAGCTCGGAGGTTCCAGTATCGAGTCCAAGCTCGGAGGTTCCAGTATCAAATCCCTACTCCGAGTATCCAGTATCAACTCCTGACTCCGAGGTTCCAGTATCAAGTCCTGACTCCGGGGTTCCAGTATCAAGTCCAAGCAAGGAGTTTCCAGTATCAAGTCCTGACTCTGAGGTTCCAGTATCAAGTCCACGTTCGGAATTTCCCGTATCATGTCCTGACTCCAAGATTCCAGTATCAAGTCCTCACTCCGAGGTTCTAGTCTCAAGTCCTGACTCCGAGGTTCCAGTATCAAGTCCTGACTCTGAGGTTCCAATATCAACTCCTGACTCCGAGGTTCCAGTATCAAGTCCAAGCTCGGAGATTCCAGTATCAAGTCGAGACTCCGAGGTTCCAGTATCAAGTTCTGACTCCGAGGTTCCAGTATCAAGTCCTGACGCCGAGATTCCTGTATCAAGTACAGAATCGGAGATTCCAGTATCAGGTCATGAAACCAAGGTTCCAGCATCAAATACAAGCTCGGAGGTTCCAGTGTCAATACCTGACTCCGAGGTTCCAGTAACAAGTCCAAGCTCGGAGGTTCCAGTATCAAGTACAGACTCCGAGGTACGAGTATCAAGTCCAGACTCCGAGGTTCCAGTATCAAGTCCTGGCTCGGAGATTCCAGTATCAAGTCCTCACTTCGAGGTTCCAGTATCAAGTCCATCTCGGAGATTCCAGTATCATGTCCTGACTCCGAGGTTCCAGTATCAAGTCCAAGCTCAGAGGTTGCAGTATCAAGTCCAAGCTCGGAGATTCCAGTATCAAGTCCTGACACTGAGGTTCCAGTATCAAGTCCTGACGCCGAGGTTCCAGTATCAAATCCAAGCTCGGAGGTTCCAGTATCAAGTCCAAGCTCAGAGGTTCCAGTATCAAGACTTGACTCCGAGGTTCCAGTATATCAAGTCCTGACTCGAAGGTTCCAGTAACAAGTCCAAGCTCGGAGGTTCCAGTATCAAGTCCTGACTCCGAGCTTCCAGTATCAAGTCCAAGCTCGGAGGTTCCAGTATCAATTCCTGACTCCGAGGTTCCAGAATCAAGTCCTGACTCCGAGGTTCCAGTATATCAAGTCCTGACTCGGAGGTTGCAGTATCAAATCCTGACTCGGAGGTTCCAGTATCAAGTCCAAGCTCGGAAGTTCCCGTATCAAGTTCTGACTCCGAGGTTCCAGTATCAAGTCCTGGCTCGGAGATTCCAGTATCAAGTCCTCACTCCGAGGTTCCAGTATCAAGTCCATCTCGGAGATTCCAGTATCATGTCCTGACTCCGAGGTTCCAGTATCAAGTCCAAGCTCAGAGGTTCCAGTATCAAGACTTGACTCCGAGGTTCCAGTATATCAAGTCCTGACTCCGAGGTTCCAGTAACAAGTCCAAGCTCGGAGGTTCCAGTATCAAGTCCTGACTCCGAGGTTCCAGTATCAAGTCCAAGCTCGGAGGTTCCAGTATCAATTCCTGACTCCGAGGTTCCAGTATCAAATCCAAGCTCGGAGGTTCCAGTATCAAGTCCAGAATCGGAGGTTCCAGTATCAAGTCATGAAACCGAGGTTCCAGTATCAAATCCAAGCTCGGAGGTTCCAGTATCAAGTCGAAGCTCGGAGGTTCCAGAGTCAAGTCCTGGCTCCGAGGTTCCAGTATCAAATCCTGACTCCGAGGTTCCAGTAACAAGTCCAAGCTCGGAGGTTCCAGTATCATGTCCTGACTCCGTGGTTCCAGTATCAAGTCCAAGCTCAGAGGTTCTAGTATCAAGACTTGACTCCGAGGTTACGGTATATCAAGTACTGACTCCGAGGTTCCAGTATCAATTCCAAGCTCGGAGGTTCCAGTATCAATTCCTGACTCCGAGGTTCCAGTATCAAGTCCTGACTCCGAGGTTCCAGTATCAAGTCCAAGCTCGGAGGTTCCAGTATCAAGTCCTGACTCGGAGGTTCCAGTATCAAGTCCTGACTCCGAGGTTCCAGTCTCAAGTCCAAGCTCGGAGCTTCCAGTATCAAGTCCTGACTCGGAGGTTCCAGTATCAAGTCCTGACTCCGAGGTTCCAGAATCAAGTCCTGACACTGAGGTTCCAGGATCAACTCCTGACTCCGAGGTTCCAGTATCAAGTCCAAGCTCGGAGATTCCAGTATCAAGTCCTGACTCTGAGGTTCCAGTATATCAAGTCCTGACTCCGTGGTTCGAGTATCAAGTCCAAGCTCGGAGATTCCAGTATCAAGTCCTGACTCTGAGGTTCCAGTATCAAGTACAAGTTCGGAAGTTCCCGTATCAAGTCCTGACTCCAAGGTTCCAGTATCAGGTCCAGGCTCGGAGATTCCAGTATCAAGTCCTCACTCCGAGGTTCCAGTATCAAGTCCTGACTCTGAGGTTCCAGTATCAAGTCCTGACTCTGAGGTTCCAGTATCAAGTCCTGATGCCGAGGTTCCAGTATCAAATCCAAGCTTGGAGGTTCCAGTATCAAGTCCAAGCTCGGAGGTTCCAGTATCAAATCCTGACTCCGAGGTTCCAGTATCAAGTCCAGAATCGGAGGTTCCAGTATCAAGTCCTGACTCCGAGGTTCCATTATCAATCCCTGACTCGGAGGTTCCAGTATCAAATCCAAGCTGAGAGCTTCCATTATCAAGTCCAAGCTCGGAGGTTCCAGTATCAATTCCTGACTCCGATGTTCCAGAATCAAGTCCTGGCTCCGAGGTTCCAGTATCAAATCCTGACTCCGAGGTTCCAGTAACAAGTCCAAGCTCGGAGGTTCCAGTATCATGTCCTGACGCCGAGGTTCCAGTATCAAGTCCAAGCTCAGAGGTTCCAGTATCAATACTTGACTCCGAGGTTCCAGAATCAAGTCCTGACTGCGAGGTTCCAGTATATCAAGTACAAGCTCGGAGGTTCCAGTATCAAGTCCTGACTCGGAGAATCCAGTATCAAGTCCTGACTCCGAGGTTCCAGTATCAAGTCCAAGCTCGGAGGTTCCAGTATCAAGTCCTGACTCGGAGGTTCCAGTATCAAGTCCTGACTCCGAGGTTCCAGTCTCAAGTCCTGACTCCGAGGTTCCAGAATCAAGTCCTGACACTGAGGTTCCAGGATCAACTCCTGACTCCGAGGTTCCAGTATCAAGTCCAAGCTCGGAGATTCCAGTATCAAGTCGTGACTCTGAGGTTCCAGTATATCAAGTCCTGACTCCGTGGTTCCAGTATCAAGTCCAAGCTCGGAGATTCCAGTATCAAGTCTTGACCTCGAGGTCCCAGTATCAAGTCCAAGTTCGGAGGTTCCAGTATCGAGTCCATGCTCGGAGGTTCCAGTATCAAATCCCTACTCCGAGTTTCCAGTATCAAGTCCTGACTCCGAGGTTCCAGTATCAAGTCCAAACTCGGAGGTTCCAGTATCAACTCCTGACTCCGAGGTTCCAGTATCAAGTCCTGACTCTGAGGTTCCAGTATCAAGTACAAGTTCGGAAGTTCCCGTATCAAGTCCTGACTCCGAGGTTCCAGTATCAAGTCCTGGCTCGGAGATTCCAGTATCAAGTCCTCACTCCGAGGTTCCAGTATCAAGTCCTGACTCTGAGGTTCCAGTATCAAGTCCTGACTCTGAGGTTCCAGTATCAAGTCCTGATGCCGAGGTTCCAGTATCAAATCCAAGCTTGGAGGTTCCAGTATCAAGTCCTGACTCCGAGGTTCCAGTTTCAAGTCCAAGCTCGGAGGTTCCAGTCTTAAGTCCTGACTCCGAGGTTCCAGTATCAATTCCAGACTACGAGGTTCCAGTATGAAGTCCTGAATCCAAGCTTCCAGTATCAAGTCCATCTCGGAGATTCCAGTATCAAGTCCTGACACCAAGGTTCCAGTATGAGGTCCTGACTCAGAGCTTCCAGTATCAACTCCTGGCTTGGAGGTTCCAGTATCAAGTCCAAGCTAGGAGGTTCCATTATCAAGTCCTGACTCTGAGGTTCCAGTATCAAGTCCAAGCTCGGAGGTTCCAGTATCAAGTCCTGACTCTGAGGTTCCAGTATCAAGTCCAAGCAAGGAGTTTCCAGTATCAAGTCCTGACTCTGAGGTTCCAGTATCAAGTCCACGTTCGGAAGTTGGCGTATCATGTCCTGACTCCAAGATTCCAGTATCAAGTCCTCACTCCGAGGTTCCAGTCTCAAGTCCTGACTCCGAGGTTCCAGTATCAAGTCCTGACTCTGAGGTTCCAATATCAACTCCTGACTCCGAGGTTCCAGTATCAAGTCCAAGCTCGGAGATTCCAGTATCAAGTCCTGACTCCAAGGTTCCAGTATCAAGTCCTGACTCCGAGGTTCCAGTATCAAGTCCTGACGCCGAGATTCCTGTATCAAGTACAGAATCGGAGGTTCCAGTATCAGGTCATGAAACCGAGGTTCCAGCATCAAATCCAAGCTCGGAGGTTCCAGTATCAATTCCTGACTCCGAGGTTCCAGTATCAAGTCCAAGCTCAGAGTTTCCAGTATCAAGACTTGACTCCGAGGTTCCAGTATATCAAGTCCTGACTCGAAGGTTCCAGTAACAAGTCCAAGCTCGGAGGTTCCAGTATCAAGTCCTGACTCCGAGGTTCCAGTATCAAGTCCAAGCTCGGAGGTTCCAGTATCAATTCCTGACTCCGAGGTTCCAGAATCAAGTCCTGATTCCGAGGTTCCAGTATATCAAGTCCTGACTCGGAGGTTGCAGTATCAAATCCTGACTCGGAGAATCCAGTATCAAGTCCTGACTCCGAGGTTCCAGTATCAAGTCCAAGCTCGGAGGTTCCAGTATCAAGTCCTGACTCTGAGGTTCCAGTATCAAGTCCTGACTCCGAGGTTCCAGTCTCAAGTCCAAGCTCGGAGGTTCCAGTATCAAGTCCTGACACTGAGGTTCCAGGATCAACTCCTGACTCCGAGGTTCCAGTATCTAGTCCAAACTCGGAGATTCCAGTATCAAGTCGTGACTCTGAGGTTCCAGTATATCAAGTCCTGACTCCGTGGTTCCAGTATCAAGTCCAAGCTCGGAGATTCCAGTATCAAGTCCTGACCTCGAGGTTCCAGTATCAAGTCCAAGCTCGGAGGGTCCAGTATCAAATCCCTACTCCGAGTTTCCTGTATCAATTCCTGACTCCGAGGTTCCAGTATCAAGTCCAAACTCGGAGATTCCAGTATCAACACCTGACTCCGAGGTTCCAGTATCAAGTCCTAACGCCGAGGTTCCAGTATCAAGTCCTGACTCTGAGGTTCCAGTATCAAGTACAAGTTCGGAAGTTCCCGTATCAAGTCCTGACTCCAAGGTTCCAGTATCAGGTCCTGGCTCGGAGATTCCAGTATCAAGTCCTCACTCCGAGGTTCCAGTATCAAGTCCTGACTCCGAGGTTCCAGTATCAAGTCCTGACTCTGAGGTTCCAGTATCAAGTCCTGATGCCGAGGTTCCAGTATCAAATCCAAGCTTGGAGGTTCCAGTATCAAGTCCTGACTCCGAGGTTCCAGTTTCAAGTCCAAGCTCGGAGGTTCCAGTCTTAAGTCCTGACTCCGAGGTTCCAGTATCAATTCCAGACTACGAGGTTCCAGTATGAAGTCCTGAATCCAAGCTTCCAGTATCAAGTCCATCTCGGAGATTCCAGTATCAAGTCCTGACTCCGAGGTTGCAGTATGAGGTCCTGACTCAGAGCTTCCAGTATCAAGTCCAAGCTCGGAGGTTCCAGTATCAAGTCCTGACTCCGAGGTTCCAGTATCAAGTCCAAGCAAGGAGTTTCCAGTATCAAGTCCTGACTCTGAGGTTCCAGTATCAAGTCCACGTTCGGAAGTTCCCGTATCATGTCCTGACTCCAAGATTCCAGTATCAAGTCCTCACTCCGAGGTTCCAGTCTCAAGTCCTGACTCCGAGGTTCCAGTATCAAGTCCTGACTCTGAGGTTCCAATATCAACTCCTGACTCCGAGGTTCCAGTATCAAGTCCAAGCTCGGAGATTCCAGTATCAAGTCCTGACTCCAAGGTTCCAGTATCAAGTCCTCATTCCGAGGTTCCAGTATCAAGTCCTGACGCCGAGATTCCTGTATCAAGTACAGAATCGGAGGTTCCAGTATCAGGTCATGAAACCGAGGTTCCAGCATCAAATCCAAGCTCGGAGGTTCCAGTATCAATTCCTGACTCCGAGGTTCCAGTATCAAGTCCAAGCTCAGAGGTTCCAGTATCAAGACTTGACTCCGAGGTTCCAGTATATCAAGTCCTGACTCGAAGGTTCCAGTAACAAGTCCAAGCTCGGAGGTTCCAGTATCAAGTCCTGACTCTGAGGTTCCAGTATCAAGTCCTGACGCCGAGATTCCTGTATCAAGTACAGAATCGGAGGTTCCAGTATCAGGTCATGAAACCGAGGTTCCAGCATCAAATCCAAGCTCGGAGGTTCCAGTATCAATTCCTGACTCCGAGGTTCCAGTATCAAGTCCAAGCTCAGAGGTTCCAGTATCAAGACTTGACTCCGAGGTTCCAGTATATCAAGTCCTGACTCGAAGGTTCCAGTAACAAGTCCAAGCTCGGAGGTTCCAGTATCAAGTCCTGACTCCGAGGTTCCAGTATCAAGTCCAAGCTCGGAGATTCCAGTATCAAGTCCTGACCTCGAGGTTCCAGTATCAAGTCCAAGCTCGGAGGGTCCAGTATCAAATCCCTACTCCGAGTTTCCTGTATCAATTCCTGACTCCGAGGTTCCAGTATCAAGTCCAAACTCGGAGATTCCAGTATCAACACCTGACTCCGAGGTTCCAGTATCAAGTCCTAACGCCGAGGTTCCAGTATCAAGTCCTGACTCTGAGGTTCCAGTATCAAGTACAAGTTCGGAAGTTCCCGTATCAAGTCCTGACTCCAAGGTTCCAGTATCAGGTCCTGGCTCGGAGATTCCAGTATCAAGTCCTCACTCCGAGGTTCCAGTATCAAGTCCTGACTCCGAGGTTCCAGTATCAAGTCCTGACTCTGAGGTTCCAGTATCAAGTCCTGATGCCGAGGTTCCAGTATCAAATCCAAGCTTGGAGGTTCCAGTATCAAGTCCTGACTCCGAGGTTCCAGTTTCAAGTCCAAGCTCGGAGGTTCCAGTCTTAAGTCCTGACTCCGAGGTTCCAGTATCAATTCCAGACTACGAGGTTCCAGTATGAAGTCCTGAATCCAAGCTTCCAGTATCAAGTCCATCTCGGAGATTCCAGTATCAAGTCCTGACTCCGAGGTTGCAGTATGAGGTCCTGACTCAGAGCTTCCAGTATCAAGTCCAAGCTCGGAGGTTCCAGTATCAAGTCCTGACTCCGAGGTTCCAGTATCAAGTCCAAGCAAGGAGTTTCCAGTATCAAGTCCTGACTCTGAGGTTCCAGTATCAAGTCCACGTTCGGAAGTTCCCGTATCATGTCCTGACTCCAAGATTCCAGTATCAAGTCCTCACTCCGAGGTTCCAGTCTCAAGTCCTGACTCCGAGGTTCCAGTATCAAGTCCTGACTCTGAGGTTCCAATATCAACTCCTGACTCCGAGGTTCCAGTATCAAGTCCAAGCTCGGAGATTCCAGTATCAAGTCCTGACTCCAAGGTTCCAGTATCAAGTCCTCATTCCGAGGTTCCAGTATCAAGTCCTGACGCCGAGATTCCTGTATCAAGTACAGAATCGGAGGTTCCAGTATCAGGTCATGAAACCGAGGTTCCAGCATCAAATCCAAGCTCGGAGGTTCCAGTATCAATTCCTGACTCCGAGGTTCCAGTATCAAGTCCAAGCTCAGAGGTTCCAGTATCAAGACTTGACTCCGAGGTTCCAGTATATCAAGTCCTGACTCGAAGGTTCCAGTAACAAGTCCAAGCTCGGAGGTTCCAGTATCAAGTCCTGACTCTGAGGTTCCAGTATCAAGTCCTGACGCCGAGATTCCTGTATCAAGTACAGAATCGGAGGTTCCAGTATCAGGTCATGAAACCGAGGTTCCAGCATCAAATCCAAGCTCGGAGGTTCCAGTATCAATTCCTGACTCCGAGGTTCCAGTATCAAGTCCAAGCTCAGAGGTTCCAGTATCAAGACTTGACTCCGAGGTTCCAGTATATCAAGTCCTGACTCGAAGGTTCCAGTAACAAGTCCAAGCTCGGAGGTTCCAGTATCAAGTCCTGACTCCGAGGTTCCAGTATCAAGTCCAAGCTCGGAGGTTCCAGTATCAATTCCTGACTCCGAGGTTCCAGAATCAAGTCCTGACTCCGAGGTTCCAGTATATCAAGTCCTGACTCGGAGGTTGCAGTATCAAATCCTGACTCGGAGAATCCAGTATCAAGTCCTGACTCCGAGGTTCCAGTATCAAGTCCAAGCTCGGAGGTTCCAGTATCAAGTCCTGACTCTGAGGTTCCAGTATCAAGTCCTGACTCCGAGGTTCCAGTATCAAGTCCTGACACTGAGGTTCCAGGATCAACTCCTGACTCCGAGGTTCCAGTATCAAGTCCAAGCTCGGAGATTCCAGTATCAAGTCCTGACCTCGAGGTTCCAGTATCAAGTCCAAGCTCGGAGGTTCCAGTATCAAATCCCTACTCCGAGTTTCCAGTATCAAGTCCTGACTCCGAGGTTCCAGTATCAAGTCCAAGCTCGGAGATTCCAGTATCAAGTCCTGACTCCAAGGTTGCAGTATCAAGTCCTCACTCCGAGGTTCCAGTATCAAGTCCTGACACCGAGATTCCTGTATCAAGTACAGAATCGGAGGTTCCAGTATCAGGTCATGAAACCGAGGTTCCAGCATCAAATCCAAGCTCGGAGGTTCCAGTATCAATTCCTGACTCCGAGGTTCCAGTATCAAGTCCAAGCTCAGAGGTTCCAGTATCAAGACTTGACTCCGAGGTTCCAGTATATCAAGTCCTGACTCGAAGGTTCCAGTAACAAGTCCAAGCTCGGAGGTTCAAGTATCAAGTCCTGACTCCGAGGTTCCAGTATCAAGTCCAAGCGCGGAGGTTCCAGTATCAATTCCTGACTCCGTGGTTCCAGAATCAAGTCCTGACTCCGAGGTTCCAGTATATCAAGTCCTGAATCGGAGGTTGCAGTATCAAATCCTGACTCGGAGGTTCCAGTATCAAGTCCACGCTCGGAAGTTCCCGTATCAAGATCTGACTCTGAGGTTCCAGTATCATGTCCTGGCTCGGAGATTCCAGTATCAAGTCCTCACTCCGAGGTTCCAGTATCACGTCCATCTCGGAGATTCCAGTATCATGTCCTGACTCCGAGGTTGCAGTATCAAGTCCAAGCTCGGAGATTCCAGTATCAAGTCCAGTCTCCGAGGTTCCAGTATCAAGTCCTGACACTGAGGTTCCAGTATAAAGTCCTAACGCCGAGGTTCCAGTATCAAGTCCAGAATCGGAGGTTCCAGTATCAAGTCCTGACTCCGAGGTTCTATTATCAATCCCTGACTCGGAGGTTCCAGTATCAAATCCTGACGCCGAGGTTCCAGTATCAAATCCAAGCTCAGAGCTTCCATTATCAAGTCCAAGCTCGGAGGTTCCAGTATCAATTCCTGACTCCGATGTTCCAGAATCAAGTCCTGGCTCCGAGGTTCCAGTATCAAATCCTGACTCCGAGGTTCCAGTAACAAGTCCAAGCTCGGAGGTTCCAGTATCATGTCCTGACTCCGAGGTTCCAGTATCAAGTCCAAGCTCAGAGGTTCCAGTATCAAGACTTGACTCCGAGGTTCCAGTATATCAAGTACTGACTCCGAGGTTCGAGTATCAAGTCCAAGCTCGGAGGTTCCAGAATCAATTCCTGACTCCGAGGTTCCAGAATCAAGTCCTGACTCCGAGGTTCCAGTATCAAGTCCAAGCTCGGAGATTCCAGTATCAACAACTGACTCCGAGGTTCCAGTATCAATTCCAAGGAAGGAGTTTCCAGTATCAAGTCCTGACTCTGAGGTTCCAGTATCAAGTCCTCACTCCGAGGTTCCAGTATCAGGTCCTGGCTCGGAGATTCCAGTATCAAGTCCTCACTCCGAGGTTCCAGTATCAAGTCCTGACTCTGAGGTTCCAGTATCAAGTCCTGACTCTGAGGTTCCAGTATCAAGTCCTGATGCCGAGGTTCCAGTATCAAATCCAAGCTTGGAGGTTCCAGTATCAAGTCCAAGCTCGGAGGTTCCAGTATCAAATTCTGACTCCGAGGTTCCAGTAACAAGTCCAAGCTCGGAGGTTCCAGTATCATGTTCTGACTCCGAGGTTCCAGTATCAAGTCCAAGCTCAGAGGTTCCAGTATCAAGACTTGACTCCGAGGTTCCAGAATCAAGTCCTGACTCCGAGGTTCCAGTATATCAAGTCCTGACTCCGAGGTTCCAGTATCAAGTACAAGCTCGGAGGTTCCAGTATCAATTCCTGACTCCGAGGTTCCAGAATCAAGTCCTGACTCCGAGGTTCCAGTATAACAAGTCCTGACTCTGAGGTTGCAGTATCAAGTCCTGACTCGGAGGTTCCAGTATCAAGTCCAAGCTCGGAGGTTCCAGTATCAAGTCCTGACTCCGAGGTTCCAGTTTCAAGTCCAAGCTCGGAGGTTCCAGTCTTAAGTCCTGACTCCGAGGTTCCAGTATCAATTCCTGACTACGAGGTTCCAGTATGAAGTCCTGACTCCAAGCTTCCAGTATCAAGTCCATCTCGGAGATTCCAGTATCAAGTCCTGACTCCGAGGTTCCAGTATGAGGTCCTGACTCAGAGCTTCCAGTATCAACTCCTGGCTTGGAGGTTCCAGTATCAAGTCCAAGCTAGGAGGTTCCATTATCAAGTCCTGACTCTGAGGTTCCAGTATCAAGTCCAAGCTCGGAGGTTCCAGTATCAAGTCCTGACTCCGAGGTTCCAGTATCAAGTCCAAGCAAGGAGTTTCCAGTATCAAGTCCTGACTCTGAGGTTCCAGTATCAAGTCCACGTTCGGAAGTTCCCGTATCATGTCCTGACTCCAAGATTCCAGTATCAAGTCCTCACTCCGAGGTTCCAGTCTCAAGTCCTGACTCCGAGGTTCCAGTATCAAGTCCTGACTCTGAGGTTCCAATATCAACTCCTGACTCCGAGGTTCCAGTATCAAGTCCAAGCTCGGAGATTCCAGTATCAAGTCCTGACTCCGAGGTTCCACTATCAAGTCCTGACTCCGAGGTTCCATTATCAAGTCCTGACGCCGAGATTCCAGTATCAAGTACAGAATCGGAGGTTCCAGTATCAGGTCATGAAACCGAGGTTCCAGCATCAAATCCAAGCTCGGAGGTTCCAGTATCAATTCCTGACTCCGAGATTCCAGTAACAAGTCCAAGCTAGGAGGTTCCAGTATCAAGTCCAGACTCCGAGGTTCCAGTATCAAGTCCAAGCTCAGAGGTTCCAGTATCAAGACTTGACTCCGAGGTTCCAGTATATCAAGTCCTGACTCGAAGGTTCCAGTAACAAGTCCAAGCTCGGAGGTTCCAGTATCAAGTCCTGACTCCGAGGTTCCAGTATCAAGTCCAAGCTCGGAGGTTCCAGTATCAATTCCTGACTCCGAGGTTCCAGAATCAAGTCCTGACTCCGAGGTTCCAGTATATCAAGTCCTGACTCGGAGGTTGCAGTATCAAATCCTGACTCGGAGGTTCCAGTATCAAGTCCACGCTCGGAAGTTCCCGTATCAAGTTCTGACTCCGAGGTTCCAGTATCAAGTCCTGGCTCGGAGGTTCCAGTATCAAGTCCAGACTCCGAGGTTCCAGTATCAAGTCCAAGCTCAGAGGTTCCAGTATCAAGACTTGACTCCGGTGTTCCAGTATATCAAGTCCTGACTCGAAGGTTCCAGTAACAAGTCCAAGCTCGGAGGTTCCAGTATCAAGTCCTGACTCCGAGGTTCCAGTATCAAGTCCACGCTCGGAGGTTCCAGTATCAATTCCTGACTCCGAGGTTCCAGAATCAAGTCCTGACTCCGAGGTTCCAGTATATCAAGTCCTGACTCGGAGGTTGCAGTATCAAATCCTGACTCGGAGGTTCCAGTATCAAGTCCACGCTCGGAAGTTCCCGTATCAAGTTCTGACTCCGAGGTTCCAGTATCAAGTCCTGGCTCGGAGATTCCAGTATCAAGTCCTCACTCCGAGGTTCCAGTATCACGTCCATCTCGGAGATTCCAGTATCATGTCCTGACTCCGAGGTTGCAGTATCAAGTCCAAGCTCGGAGATTCCAGTATCAAGTCCTGACTCTGAGGTTCCATTATCAATCCCTGACTCGGAGGTTCCAGTATCAAGTCCTGACGCCGAGTTTCCAGTATCAAATCCAAGCTCAGAGGTTCCAGTATCAAGTCCAAGCTCAGAGGTTCCGGTATCAATTCCCCTGACTCCGAGGTTCCAGAATCAAGTCCTGGCTCCGAGGTTCCAGTATCAAATCCTGACTCCGAGGTTCCAGTAACAAGTCCAAACTCGGAGGTTCCAGTATCATGTCCTGACTCCGAGGTTCCAGTATCAAAGTCCAAGCTCAGAGGTTGCAGTATCAAGACTTGACTCCGAGGTTCCAGTATATCAAGTACTGACTCCGAGGTTCCAGAATCAAGTCCTGACTCCGAGGTTCCAGTATCAAGTCCAAGCTCGGAGATTCCAGTATCAAGTCCTGACTCCAAGGTTCCAGTATCAGGTCCTGGCTCGGAGATTCCAGTATCAGTTCTCACTCCGAGGTTCCAGTATCAAGTCCTGACTCTGAGGTTCCAGTATCAAGTCCTGACTCTGAGGTTCCAGTATCAAGTCTGACTCCGAGGTTCCAGTATCAAGTCCTGACACTGAGGTTCCAGGATCAACTCCTGACTCGAGGTTCCAGTATCAAGTCCAAGCTCGGAGATTCCAGTATCAAGTCCTGACCTCGAGGTTCCAGTATCAAGTCCAAGCTCGGAGGTTCCAGTATCAAATCCCTACTCCGAGTTTCCAGTATCAAGTCCTGACTCCGAGGTTCAGTATCAAGTCCAAGCTCGGAGATTCCAGTATCAAGTCCTGACTCCAAGGTTCCAGTATCAAGTCCTCACTCCGAGGTTCAGTATCAAGTCCTGACACCGAGATTCCTGTATCAAGTACAGAATCGGAGGTTCCAGTATCAGGTCATGAAACCGAGGTTCCAGCATCAAATCCAAGCTCGGAGGTTCCAGTATCAATTCCTGACTCCGAGGTTCCAGTATCAAGTCCAAGCTCAGAGGTTCCAGTATCAAGACTTGACTCCGAGGTTCCAGTATATCAAGTCCTGACTCGAAGGTTCCAGTAACAAGTCCAAGCTCGGAGGTTCCAGTATCAAGTCCTGACTCCGAGGTTCCAGTATCAAGTCCAAGCGCGGAGGTTCCAGTATCAATTCCTGACTCCGTGGTTCCAGAATCAAGTCCTGACTCCGAGGTTCCAGTATATCAAGTCCTGAATCGGAGGTTGCAGTATCAAATCCTGACTCGAGGTTCCAGTATCAAGTCCACGCTCGGAAGTTCCCGTATCAAGATCTGACTCTGAGGTTCCAGTATCAAGTCCTGGCTCGGAGATTCCAGTATCAAGTCCTCACTCCGAGGTTCCAGTATCACGTCCATCTCGGAGATTCCAGTATCATGTCCTGACTCCGAGGTTGCAGTATCAAGTCCAAGCTCGGAGATTCCAGTATCAAGTCCAGTCTCCGAGGTTCCAGTATCAAGTCCTGACACTGAGGTTCCAGTATCAAGTCCTAACGCCGAGGTTCCAGTATCAAGTCCAGAATCGGAGGTTCCAGTATCAAGTCCTGACTCCGAGGTTCCATTATCAATCCCTGACTCGGAGGTTCCAGTATCAAATCCTGACGCCGAGGTTCCAGTATCAAATCCAAGCTCAGAGCTTCCATTATCAAGTCCAAGCTCGGAGGTTCCAGTATCAATTCCTGACTCCGATGTTCCAGAATCAAGTCCTGGCTCCGAGGTTCCAGTATCAAATCCTGACTCCGAGGTTCCAGTAACAAGTCCAAGCTCGGAGGTTCCAGTATCATGTCCTGACTCCGAGGTTCCAGTATCAAGTCCAAGCTCAGAGGTTCCAGTATCAAGACTTGACTCCGAGGTTCCAGTATATCAAGTACTGACTCCGAGGTTCGAGTATCAAGTCCAAGCTCGGAGGTTCCAGAATCAATTCCTGACTCCGAGGTTCCAGAATCAAGTCCTGACTCCGAGGTTCCAGTATCAAGTCCAAGCTCGGAGATTCCAGTATCAACAACTGACTCCGAGGTTCCAGTATCAATTCCAAGGAAGGAGTTTCCAGTATCAAGTCCTGACTCTGAGGTTCCAGTATCAAGTCCTCACTCCGAGGTTCCAGTATCAGGTCCTGGCTCGGAGATTCCAGTATCAAGTCCTCACTCCGAGGTTCCAGTATCAAGTCCTGACTCTGAGGTTCCAGTATCAAGTCCTGACTCTGAGGTTCCAGTATCATGTCCTGATGCCGAGGTTCCAGTATCAAATCCAAGATTGGAGGTTCCAGTATCAAGTCCAAGCTCGGAGGTTCCAGTATCAAATTCTGACTCCGAGGTTCCAGTAACAAGTCCAAGCTCGGAGGTTCCAGTATCATGTTCTGACTCCGAGGTTCCAGTATCAAGTCCAAGCTCAGAGGTTCCAGTATCAAGACTTGACTCCGAGGTTCCAGAATCAAGTCCTGACTCCGAGGTTCCAGTATATCAAGTCCTGACTCCGAGGTTCCAGTATCAAGTACAAGCTCGGAGGTTCCAGTATCAATTCCTGACTCCGAGGTTCCAGAATCAAGTCCTGACTCCGAGGTTCCAGTATAACAAGTCCTGACTCTGAGGTTGCAGTATCAAGTCCTGACTCGGAGGTTCCAGTATCAAGTCCAAGCTCGGAGGTTCCAGTATCAAGTCCTGACTCCGAGGTTCCAGTTTCAAGTCCAAGCTCGGAGGTTCCAGTCTTAAGTCCTGACTCCGAGGTTCCAGTATCAATTCCAGACTACGAGGTTCCAGTATGAAGTCCTGACTCCAAGCTTCCAGTATCAAGTCCATCTCGGAGATTCCAGTATCAAGTCCTGACTCCGAGGTTCCAGTATGAGGTCCTGACTCAGAGCTTCCAGTATCAACTCCTGGCTTGGAGGTTCCAGTATCAAGTCCAAGCTAGGAGGTTCCATTATCAAGTCCTGACTCTGAGGTTCCAGTATCAAGTCCAAGCTCGGAGGTTCCAGTATCAAGTCCTGACTCCGAGGTTCCAGTATCAAGTCCAAGCAAGGAGTTTCCAGTATCAAGTCCTGACTCTGAGGTTCCAGTATCAAGTCCACGTTCGGAAGTTCCCGTATCATGTCCTGACTCCAAGATTCCAGTATCAAGTCCTCACTCCGAGGTTCCAGTCTCAAGTCCTGACTCCGAGGTTCCAGTATCAAGTCCTGACTCTGAGGTTCCAATATCAACTCCTGACTCCGAGGTTCCAGTATCAAGTCCAAGCTCGGAGATTCCAGTATCAAGTCCTGACTCCGAGGTTCCACTATCAAGTCCTGACTCCGAGGTTCCATTATCAAGTCCTGACGCCGAGATTCCAGTATCAAGTACAGAATCGGAGGTTCCAGTATCAGGTCATGAAAACGAGGTTCCAGCATCAAATCCAAGCTCGGAGGTTCCAGTATCAATTCCTGACTCCGAGATTCCAGTAACAAGTCCAAGCTAGGAGGTTCCAGTATCAAGTCCAGACTCCGAGGTTCCAGTATCAAGTCCAAGCTCAGAGGTTCCAGTATCAAGACTTGACTCCGAGGTTCCAGTATATCAAGTCCTGACTCGAAGGTTCCAGTAACAAGTCCAAGCTCGGAGGTTCCAGTATCAAGTCCTGACTCCGAGGTTCCAGTATCAAGTCCAAGCTCGGAGGTTCCAGTATCAATTCCTGACTCCGAGGTTCCAGAATCAAGTCCTGACTCCGAGGTTCCAGTATATCAAGTCCTGACTCGGAGGTTGCAGTATCAAATCCTGACTCGGAGGTTCCAGTATCAAGTCCACGCTCGGAAGTTCCCGTATCAAGTTCTGACTCCGAGGTTCCAGTATCAAGTCCTGGCTCGGAGGTTCCAGTATCAAGTCCAGACTCCGAGGTTCCAGTATCAAGTCCAAGCTCAGAGGTTCCAGTATCAAGACTTGACTCCGGGGTTCCAGTATATCAAGTCCTGACTCGAAGGTTCCAGTAACAAGTCCAAGCTCGGAGGTTCCAGTATCAAGTCCTGACTCCGAGGTTCCAGAATCAAGTCCACGCTCGGAGGTTCCAGTATCAATTCCTGACTCCGAGGTTCCAGAATCAAGTCCTGACTCCGAGGTTCCAGTATATCAAGTACTGACTCGGAGGTTGCAGTATCAAATCCTGACTCGGAGGTTCCAGTATCAAGTCCACGCTCGGAAGTTCCCGTATCAAGTTCTGACTCCGAGGTTCCAGTATCAAGTCCTGGCTCGGAGATTCCAGTATCAAGTCCTCACTCCGAGGTTCCAGTATCACGTCCATCTCGGAGATTCCAGTATCATGTCCTGACTCCGAGGTTGCAGTATCAAGTCCAAGCTCGGAGATTCCAGTATCAAGTCCAGTCTCCGAGGTTCCAGTATCAAGTCCTGACACTGAGGTTCCAGTATCAAGTCCTAACGCCGAGGTTCCAGTATCAAGTCCAGAATCGGAGGTTCCAGTATCAAGTCCTGACTCTGAGGTTCCATTATCAATCCCTGACTCGGAGGTTCCAGTATCAAGTCCTGACGCCGAGGTTCCAGTATCAAATCCAAGCTCAGAGGTTCCAGTATCAAGTCCAAGCTCAGAGGTTCCGGTATCAATTCCTGACTCCGAGGTTCCAGAATCAAGTCCTGGCTCCGAGGTTCCAGTATCAAATCCTGACTCCGAGGTTCCAGTAACAAGTCCAAACTCGGAGGTTCCAGTATCATGTCCTGACTCCGAGGTTCCAGTATCAAGTCCAAGCTCAGAGGTTGCAGTATCAAGACTTGACTCCGAGGTTCCAGTATATCAAGTACTGACTCCGAGGTTCCAGAATCAAGTCCGGACTCCGAGGTTCCAGTATCAAGTCCAAGCTCGGAGATTCCAGTATCAAGTCCTGACTCCAAGGTTCCAGTATCAGGTCCTGGCTCGGAGATTCCAGTATCAAGTCCTCACTCCGAGGTTCCAGTATCAAGTCCTGACTCTGAGGTTCCAGTATCAAGTCCTGACTCTGAGGTTCCAGTATCAAGTCCTGATGCCGAGGGTCCAGTATCAAATCCAAGCTTGGAGGTTCCAGTATCAAGTCGAAGCTCGGAGGTTCCAGTATCTAGTCCTGACTCTGAGGTTCCAGTATCAAGTCCAAGCTCAGAGGTTCCAGTATCAAGACTTGACTCCGAGGTTCCAGAATCAAGTCCTGACTCCGAGGTTCCAGTATATAAAGTCCTGACTCCGAGGTTCCAGTATCAAGTCCAAGCTCGGAGGTTCCAGTATCAAGTCCTGACTCCAAGGTTCCAGTTTCAAGTCCAAGCTCGGAGGTTCCAGTCTTAAGTCCTGACTCCGAGGTTCCAGTATCAATTCCAGACTCCGAGGTTCCAGTATGAAGTCCTGACTCCGAGCTTCCAGTATCAAGTCCAATCTCGGAGGTTCCAGTATCAACTTCTGACTCAGAGGTTCCAGTATCAAGTCCTGACTCGGAGTTTCCAGTATCAAGTCCTGACTCGGAGGTTCCAGTATCAAGTCCAAACTCCGAGGTTCCAGTAACAACTCCTGACTGCGATGTTCCAGTATCAAGTCCAGGCTAAGGTGTTCCAGTATCAATTCCTGACTCTGAGGTTCTAGTATCAAGTCCATCTCGGAGATTCCAGTATCAAGTCCTGACTCCGAGGTTCCAGAATCAAGTCCAAGCTCGGAGGTTCCAGTATCAAGTCCTGACTCCGAGGTTCCAGTATCAAGTCGAAGCTCGGAGGTTCCAGTATGAAGTCCTGACTCTGAGGTTCCAGTATATCAAGTCCTGACTCCGTGGTTCCAGTATCAAGTCCAAGCTCGGAGATTCCAGTATCAAGTCCTGACTCCGAGGTTTCAGTATCAAGTCCTGACTCCGAGGTTCCAGTATCAAGTCCAAGCTCGGAGGTTCCAGTATCAAATCCTGACTCCGAGTATCCAGTATCAAGTCCTGACTCCGAGGTTCCAGTATCAAGTCCATCTCGGAGATTCCAGTATCAAGTCCTGACTCCGAGGTTCCAGAATCAAGTCCAACCTCGGAGGTTCCAGTATCAAGTCCAAATTCCGAGGTTCCAGTATCAAGTCCAAGCTCAGAGGTTCCAGTATCAAGACTTGACTCCGAGGTTCCAGTATATCAAGTCCTGACTCCGAGGTTCCAGTAACAAGTCCAAGTTCGGAGGTTCCAGTATCAAGTCCAAGCTCGGAGGTTCCAGTATCAATTCCTGACTCCGAGGTTCCAGAATCAAGTCCTGACTCCGAGGTTCCAGTATATCAAGTCCTGACTCGGAGGTTGCAGTATCAAATCCTGACCCGGAGGCTCCAGTATCAAGTCCACGCTCGGAAGTTCCCGTATCAAGTTCTGACTCCGAGGTTCCAGTATCAAGTCCTGGCTCGGAGATTCCAGTATCAAGTCCTCACTCCGAGGTTCCAGTATCACGTCCATCTTGGAGATTCCAGTATCATGTCCTGACTCCGAGGTTGCAGTATCAAGTCCAAGCTCGGAGATTCCAGTATCAAGTCCAGTCTCCGAGGTTCCAGTATCAAGTCCTGACACTGAGGTTCCAGTATCAAGTCCTGACGCCGAGGTTCCAGTATCAAATCCAAGCTCGGAGGTTCCAGTATCAAGTCCAGAATCGGAGGTTCCAGTATCAAGTCATGAAACCGAGGTTCCAGTATCAAATCCAAGCTCGGAGGTTCCAGTATCAAGTCCTGACTCCGAGGTTCCATTATCAAGCCCTGACTCTGAGGTTCTAGTATCAAGTCCTGACGCCGAGGTTCCAGTATCAAATCCAAGCTCGGAGGTTCCAGTATCAAGTCCAAGCTCGGAGGTTACAGTATCAATTCCTGACTCCGAGGTTCCAGAATCAAGTCCTGGCTCCGGGGTTCCAGTATCAAGTCCAAGCAAGGAGTTTCCAGTATCAAGTCCTGACTCTGAGGTTCCAGTATCAAATCCTGACTCCGAGGTTCCAGTAACAAGTCCAAGCTCGGAGGTTCCAGTATCAAGACTTGACTCCGAGGTTCCAGAATCAAGTCCTGACTCCGAGGTTCCAGTATATCAAGTCCTGACTCCGAGGTTCCAGTATCAAGTACAAGATCGGAGGTTCCAGTATCAATTCCTGACTCCGAGGTTCCAGAATCAAGTCCTGACTCCGAGGTTCCACTATAACAAGTCCTGACTCTGAGGTTGCAGTATCAAGTCCTGACTCGGAGGTTCCAGTATCAAGTCCAAGCTCGGAGGTTCCAGTATCAAGTCCTGACTCCGAGGTTCCAGTTTCAAGTCCAAGCTCGGAGGTTCCAGTCTTAAGTCCTGACTCCGAGGTTCCAGTATCAATTCCAGACTCCGAGGTTCCAGTATGAAGTCCTGACTCCGAGCTTCCAGTATCAAGTCCAATCTCGGAGGTTCCAGTATCAACTTCTGACTCCGAGGTTCCAGTGTCAAGTCCTGACTCGGAGGTTCCAGTATCAAGTCCAAGCTCCGAGGTTCCAGTATCAACTCCTGACTGCGATGTTCCAGTATCAAGTCCAGGCTAAGGTGTTCCAGTATCAATTCCTGACTCTGAGGTTCTAGTATCAAGTCCATCTCGGAGATTCCAGTATCAAGTCCTGACTCCGAGGTTCCAGAATCAAGTCCAAGCTCGGAGGTTCCAGTATCAAGTCCTGACTCCGAGGTTCCAGTATCAAGTCCAAGCTCCGAGGTTCCAGTATCAAGTCCAAGCTCGGAGGTTCCAGTATCAACTCCTGACTCCGCAGTTCCAGTATCAAGTCCTGACTCCGAGTTTCCAGTATCAAGTCGAAGCTCGGAGGTTCCAGTATGAAGTCCTGACTCTGAGGTTCCAGTATATCAAGTCCTGACTCCGTGGTTCCAGTATCAAGTCCAAGCTCGGAGATTCCAGTATCAAGTCCTGACTCTGAGGTTCCAGTATCAAGTCCTGACTCCGAGGTTCCAGTATCAAGTCCAAACTCGGAGGTTCCAGAATCAACTCCTGACTCCGAGGTTCCAGTATCAAGTTCTGACTCCGGGGTTCCAGTATCAAGTCCAAGCAAGGAGTTTCCAGTATCAAGCCCTGACTCTGAGGTTCCATTATCAAGTCCACGCTCGGAAGTTCCCGTATCAAGTCCTGACTCCAAGGTTCCAGTATCAAGTCCTGGCTCGGAGATTCCAGTATCAAGTCCTCACTCCGAGGTTCCAGTCTCAAGTCCTGACTCCGAGGTTGCAGAATCAAGTCCTGACACTGAGGTTCAGTATCAAGTCCAAGCTCGGAGATTCCAGTATCAAGTCCTGACTCCGAGGTTCCCGTATCAAGTCCTGACTCCGAGGTTCCAGTATCAACTCCTGACTGCGATGTTCCAGTATCAAGTCCAGGCTAAGGTGTTCCAGTATCAATTCCTGACTCTGAGGTTCTGGTATCAAGTCCATCTCGGAGATTCCAGTATCAAGTCCTGACTCCGAGGTTCCAGAATCAAGTCCAAGCTCGGAGGTTCCAGTATCAAGTCCTGACTCCGAGGTTCCAGTATCAAATCCAAGCTCGGAGGTTCCAGTATCAAGTCCAGAATCGGAGGTTCCAGTATCAAGTCCTGACGCCGAGGTTCCAGTATCAAATCCAAGCTCGGAGGTTCCAGTATCAAGTCCAAGCTCGGAGGTTCTAGTATCAATTCCTGACTCCGAGGTTCCAGAATCAAGTCCAAGCTCGGAGGTTCCAGTATCAAGTCCAGACTCCGTGGTTCCAGTATCAAGTCCAAGCTCAGAGGTTCCAGTATCAAGACTTGACTCCGAGGTTCCAGTATATCAAGTCCTGACTCCGAGGTTCCAGTAACAAGTCCAAGCTCGGAGGTTCCAGTATCAAGTCCAAGCTCGGAGGTTCCAGTATCAATTCCTGACTCCGAGGTTCCAGAATCAAGTCCTGACTCCGAGGTTCCAGTATATCAAGTCCTGACTCGGAGGTTGCAGTATCAAATCCTGACCCGGAGGCTCCAGTATCAAGTCCACGCTCGGAAGTTCCCGTATCAAGTTCTGACTCCGAGGTTCCAGTATCAAGTCCTGGCTCGGAGATTCCAGTATCAAGTCCTCACTCCGAGGTTCCAGTATCACGTCCATCTTGGAGATTCCAGTATCATGTCCTGACTCCGAGGTTGCAGTATCAAGTCCAAGCTCGGAGATTCCAGTATCAAGTCCAGTCTCCGAGGTTCCAGTATCAAGTCCTGACACTGAGGTTCCAGTATCAAGTCCTGACGCCGAGGTTCCAGTATCAAATCCAAGCTCGGAGGTTCCAGTATCAAGTCCAGAATCGGAGGTTCCAGTATCAAGTCATGAAACCGAGGTTCCAGTATCAAATCCAAGCTCGGAGGTTCCAGTATCAAGTCCTGACTCCGAGGTTCCATTATCAAGCCCTGACTCTGAGGTTCTAGTATCAAGTCCTGACGCCGAGGTTCCAGTATCAAATCCAAGCTCGGAGGTTCCAGTATCAAGTCCAAGCTCGGAGGTTCCAGTATCAATTCCTGACTCCGAGGTTCCAGAATCAAGTCCTGGCTCCGGGGTTCCAGTATCAAGTACAAGCAAGGAGTTTCCAGTATCAAGTCCTGACTCTGAGGTTCCAGTATCAAATCCTGACTCCGAGGTTCCAGTAACAAGTCCAAGCTCGGAGGTTCCAGTATCATTTCCTGACTCCGAGGTTCCAGTATCAAGACCAAGCTCGGAGGTTCCAGTATCAATTCCTGACTCCGAGGTTCCAGAATCAAGTCCTGACTCCGAGGTTCCAGTATATTAAGTCCAGACTCTGAGGTTCCAGTATCAGGTCCAGACTCCGAGGTTCCAGTATCAAGTCCAAGCTCAGAGGTTCCAGTATCAAGACTTGACTCAGAGCTTCCAGTATATCAAGTCCTGACTCCGAGGTTACAGTAACAAGTCCAAGCTCGGAGGTTCCAGTATCAAGTCCAAGCTCGGAGGTTCCAGTTTCAATTCCTGACTCCGAGGTTCCAGAATCAAGTCCTGACTCCGAGGTTCCAGTATATCAAGTCCTGACTCCGAGGTTCCAGTATCAAGTCCAAGCTCGGAGGTTCCAGTTTCAATTCCTGACTCTGAGGTTCCAGAATCAAGTCCTGACTCCGAGGTTCCAGTATATCAAGTCCTGACTCCGAGGTTCCAGTAACAAGTCCAAGCTCGGAGGTTCCAGTATCATTTCCTGACTCCGAGGTTCCAGTATCAAGACCAAGCTCGGAGGTTCCAGTATCAATTCCTGACTCCGAGGTTCCAGAATCAAGTCCTGACTCCGAGGTTCCAGTATATTAAGTCCAGACTCTGAGGTTCCAGTATCAAGTCCAGACTCCGAGGTTCCAGTATCAAGTCCAAGCTCAGAGGTTCCAGTATCAAGACTTGACTCCGAGCTTCCAGTATATCAAGTCCTGACTCCGAGGTTCCAGTAACAAGTCCAAGCTCGGAGTTTCCAGTATCAAGTCCAAGCTCGGAGGTTCCAGTTTCAATTCCTGACTCCGAGGTTCCAGAATCAAGTCCTGGCTCCGGGGTTCCAGTAACAAGTCCAAGCTCGGAGGTTCCAGTATCATGTCCTGACTCCGAGGTTCCAGTATCAAGACCAAGCTCGGAGGTTCCAGTATCAATTCCTGACTCCGAGGTTCCAGAATCAAGTCCAGACTCCGAGGTTCCAGTATATCAAGTACAGACTCTGAGGTTGCAGTATCAAATCCTGACTCGGAGGTTCCAGTATCAAGTCCTGACTCTGAGGTTCCAGTATCAATTCCACTCTTGGAGATTCCAGTATCAAGTCCTGACCTCGAGGTTCCAGTATCAAGTCCAAGTTCGGAGGTTCCAGTATCGAGTCCAAGCTCGGAGGTTCCAGTATCAAGTCCAAGCTCGGAGGTTCCAGTATCAAGTCCTGACTCCGAGGTTCCAGTTTCAAGTCCAAGCTCGGAGGTTCCAGTCTTAAGTCCTGACTCCGAGGTTCCAGTATCAATTCCAGACTCCGAGGTTCCAGTATGAAGTCCTGACTCCGAGCTTCCAGTATCAAGTCCAATCTCGGAGGTTCCAGTATCAACTTCTGACTCCGAGGTTCCAGTGTCAAGTCCTGACTCGGAGGTTCCTGTATCAAGTCCAAGCTCCGAGGTTCCAGTATCAACTCCTGACTGCGATGTTCCAGTATCAAGTCCAGGCTAAGGTGTTCCAGTATCAATTACTGACTCTGAGGTTCTAGTATCAAGTCCATCTCGGAGATTCCAGTATCAAGTCCTGACTCCGAGGTTCCAGAATCAAGTCCAAGCTCGGAGGTTCCAGTATCAAGTCCTGACTCCGATGTTCCAGTATCAAGTCCAAGCTCCGAGGTTCCAGTATCAACTCCTGACTGCGATGTTCCAGTATCAAGTCCAGGCTAAGGTGTTCCAGTATCAATTCCTGACTCTGAGGTTCCAGTATCAAGTCCATCTCGGAGATTCCAGTATCAAGTCCTGACTCCGAGGTTCCAGAATCAAGTCCAAGCTCGGAGGTTCCAGTATCAAGTCCAAGCTCGGAGGTTCCAGTATCAACTCCTGACTCCGAAGTTCCAGTATCAAGTCCTGACTCCGAGTTTCCAGTATCAAGTCGAAGCTCGGAGGTTCCAGTATGAAGTCCTGACTCTGAGGTTCCAGTATATCAAGTCCTGACTCCGTGGTTCCAGTATCAAGTCCAAGCTCGGAGATTCCAGTATCAAGTCCTGACTCTGAGGTTCCAGTATCAAGTCCTGACTCCGAGGTTCCAGTATCAAGTCCAAACTCGGAGGTTCCAGAATCAACTCCTGACTCCGAGGTTCCAGTATCAAGTTCTGACTCCGGGGTTCCAGTATCAAGTCCAAGCAAGGAGTTTCCAGTATCAAGCCCTGACTCTGAGGTTCCAGTATCAAGTCCTGGCTCGGAGATTCCAGTATCAAGTCCTCACTCCGAGGTTCCAGTCTCAAGTCCTGACTCCGAGGTTGCAGAATCAAGTCCTGACACTGAGGTTCAGTATCAAGTCCAAGCTCGGAGATTCCAGTATCAAGTCCTGACTCCGAGGTTCCCGTATCAAGTCCTGACTCCGAGGTTCCAGTATCAACTCCTGACTGCGATGTTCCAGTATCAAGTCCTGACTCTGAGGTTCTAGTATCAAGTCCATCTCGGAGATTCCAGTATCAAGTCCTGACTCCGAGGTTCCAGAATCAAGTCCAAGCTCGGAGGTTCCAGTATCAAGTCCTGACTCCGAGGTTCCAGTATCAAATCCAAGCTCGGAGGTTCCAGTATCAAGTCCAGAATCGGAGGTTCCAGTATCAAGTCATGAAACCGAGGTTCCAGTATCAAATCCAAGCTCGGAGGTTCCAGTATCACGTCCAAGCTCGGAGGTTCCAGTATCAATTCCTGACTCCGAGGTTCCAGAATCAAGTCCTGGCTCCGGGGTTCCAGTATCAAGTCCAAGCAAGGAGTTTCCAGTATCAAGTCCTGACTCTGAGGTTCCAGTATCAAGTCCAAGCTCAGAGGTTCCAGTATCAAGACTTGACTCCGAGCTTCCAGTATATCAAGTCCTGACTCCGAGGTTCCAGTAACAAGTCCAAGCTCGGAGTTTCCAGTATCAAGTCCAAGCTCGGAGGTTCCAGTTTCAATTCCTGACTCCGAGGTTCCAGAATCAAGTCCTGGCTCCGGGGTTCCAGTAACAAGTCCAAGCTCGGAGGTTCCAGTATCATGTCCTGACTCCGAGGTTCCAGTATCAAGACCAAGCTCGGAGGTTCCAGTATCAATTCCTGACTCCGAGGTTCCAGAATCAAGTCCAGACTCCGAGGTTCCAGTATATCAAGTCCAGACTCTGAGGTTGCAGTATCAAATCCTGACTCGGAGGTTCCAGTATCAAGTCCTGACTCTGAGGTTCCAGTATCAATTCCACTCTTGGAGATTCCAGTATCAAGTCCTGACCTCGAGGTTCCAGTATCAAGTCCAAGTTCGGAGGTTCCAGTATCGAGTCCAAGCTCGGAGGTTCCAGTATCAAGTCCAAGCTCGGAGGTTCCAGTATCAAGTCCTGACTCCGAGGTTCCAGTTTCAAGTCCAAGCTCGGAGGTTCCAGTCTTAAGTCCTGACTCCGAGGTTCCAGTATCAATTCCAGACTCCGAGGTTCCAGTATGAAGTCCTGACTCCGAGCTTCCAGTATCAAGTCCAATCTCGGAGGTTCCAGTATCAACTTCTGACTCCGAGGTTCCAGTGTCAAGTCCTGACTCGGAGGTTCCAGTATCAAGTCCAAGCTCCGAGGTTCCAGTATCAACTCCTGACTGCGATGTTCCAGTATCAAGTCCAGGCTAAGGTGTTCCAGTATCAATTACTGACTCTGAGGTTCTAGTATCAAGTCCATCTCGGAGATTCCAGTATCAAGTCCTGACTCCGAGGTTCCAGAATCAAGTCCAAGCTCGGAGGTTCCAGTATCAAGTCCTGACTCCGATGTTCCAGTATCAAGTCCAAGCTCCGAGGTTCCAGTATCAACTCCTGACTGCGATGTTCCAGTATCAAGTCCAGGCTAAGGTGTTCCAGTATCAATTCCTGACTCTGAGGTTCCAGTATCAAGTCCATCTCGGAGATACCAGTATCAAGTCCTGACTCCGAGGTTCCAGAATCAAGTCCAAGCTCGGAGGTTCCAGTATCAAGTCCAAGCTCGGAGGTTCCAGTATCAACTCCTGACTCCGAAGTTCCAGTATCAAGTCCTGACTCCGAGTTTCCAGTATCAAGTCGAAGCTCGGAGGTTCCAGTATGAAGTCCTGACTCTGAGGTTCCAGTATATCAAGTCCTGACTCCGTGGTTCCAGTATCAAGTCCAAGCTCGGAGATTCCAGTATCAAGTCCTGACTCTGAGGTTCCAGTATCAAGTCCTGACTCCGAGGTTCCAGTATCAAGTCCAAACTCGGAGGTTCCATTATCAACTCCTGACTCCGAGGTTCCAGTATCAAGTTCTGACTCCGGGGTTCCAGTATCAAGTCCAAGCAAGGAGTTTCCAGTATCAAGCCCTGACTCTGAGGTTCCAGTATCAAGTCCTGGCTCGGAGATTCCAGTATCAAGTCCTCACTCCGAGGTTCCAGTCTCAAGTCCTGACTCCGAGGTTGCAGAATCAAGTCCTGACACTGAGGTTCAGTATCAAGTCCAAGCTCGGAGATTCCAGTATCAAGTCCTGACTCCGAGGTTCCCGTATCAAGTCCTGACTCCGAGGTTCCAGTATCAACTCCTGACTGCGATGTTCCAGTATCAAGTCCTGACTCTGAGGTTCTAGTATCAAGTCCATCTCGGAGATTCCAGTATCAAGTCCTGACTCCGAGGTTCCAGAATCAAGTCCAAGCTCGGAGGTTCCAGTATCAAGTCCTGACTCCGAGGTTCCAGTATCAAATCCAAGCTCGGAGGTTCCAGTATCAAGTCCAGAATCGGAGGTTCCAGTATCAAGTCATGAAACCGAGGTTCCAGTATCAAATCCAAGCTCGGAGGTTCCAGTATCACGTCCAAGCTCGGAGGTTCCAGTATCAATTCCTGACTCCGAGGTTCCAGAATCAAGTCCTGGCTCCGGGGTTCCAGTATCAAGTCCAAGCAAGGAGTTTCCAGTATCAAGTCCTGACTCTGAGGTTCCAGTATCAAATCCTGACTCCGAGGTTCCAGTAACAAGTCCAAGCTCGGAGGTTCCAGTATCATTTCCTGACTCCGAGGTTCCAGTATCAAGACCAAGCTCGGAGGTTCCAGTATCAATTCCTGACTCCGACGTTCCAGAATCAAGTCCTGACTCCGAGGTTCCAGTATATCAAGTCCAGACTCTGAGGTTCCAGTATCAAGTCCTGACTCCGAGGTTCCAGTTTCAAGTCCAAGCTCGGAGGTTCCAGTCTTAAGTCCTGACGCCGAGGTTCCAGTATCAATTCCAGACTCCGAGGTTCCAGTATGAAGTCCTGACTCCGAGCTTCCAGTATCAAGTCCAATCTCGGAGGTTCCAGTATCAACTTCTGACTCAGAGGTTCCAGTATCAAGTCCTGACTCGGAGGTTCCAGTATCAAGTCCAAGCTCCGAGGTTCCAGTATCAACTCCTGCCTGCGATGTTCCAGTATCAAGTCCAGGCTAAGGTGTTCCAGTATCAAGTCCTGACTCCGAGGTTCCAGAATCAAGTCCAAGCTCGGAGGTTCCAGTATCAAGTCCAAGCTCGGAGGTTCCAGTATCAACTCCTGACTCCGAAGTTCCAGTATCAAGTCCTGACTCCGAGTTTCCAGTATCAAGTCGAAGCTCGGAGGTTCCAGTATGACGTCCTGACTCTGAGGTTCCAGTATATCAAGTCCTGACTCCGTGGTTCCAGTATCAAGTCCAAGCTCGGAGATTCCAGTATCAAGTCCTGACTCCGAGGTTCCAGTATCAAGTCCTGACTCCGAGGTTCCAGTATCAAGTCCAAACTCGGAGGTTCCAGAATCAACTCCTGACTCCGAGGTTCCAGTATCAAGTCCTGACTCCGGGGTTCCAGTATCAAGTCCAAGCAAGGAGTTTCCAGTATCAAGCCCTGACTCTGAGGTTCCAGTATCAAGTCCACTCTCGGAAGTTCCCGTATCAAGTCCTGACTCCAAGGTTCCAGTATCAAGTCCTGGCTCGGAGATTCCAGTATCAAGTCCTCACTCCGAGGTTCCAGTCTCAAGTCCTGACTCCGAGGTTCCAGAATCAAGTCCTGACACTGAGGTTCCAGTATCAAGTCCAAGCTCGGAGATTCCAGTATCAAGTCCTGACTCCGAGGTTCCCGTATCAAGTCCTGACTCCGAGGTTCCAGTATCAAGTCCAAACTCCGAGGTTCCAGTATCAACTCCTGACTGCGATGTTCCAGTATCAAGTCCAGGCTAAGGTGTTCCAGTATCAATTCCTGACTCTGAGGTTCTAGTATCAAGTCCATCTCGGAGATTCCAGTATCAAGTCCTGACTCCGAGGTTCCAGAATCAAGTCCAAGCTCGGAGGTTCCAGTATCAAGTCCTGACTCCGAGGTTCCAGTATCAAATCCAAGCTCGGAGGTTCCAGTATCAAGTCCAGAATCGGAGGTTCCAGTATCAAGTCATGAAACCGAGGTTCCAGTATCAAATCCAAGCTCGGAGGTTCCAGTATCAAGTCCTGACTCCGAGGTTCCATTATCAAGCCCTGACTCTGAGGTTCCAGTATCAAGTCCTGACGCCGAGGTTCCAGTATCAAATCCAAGCTCGGAGGTTCCAGTATCAAGTCCAAGCTCGGAGGTTCCAGTATCAATTCCTGATTCCGAGGTTCCAGAATCAAGTCCTGGCTCCGGGGTTCCAGTATCAAGTCCAAGCAAGGAGTTTCCAGTATCAAGTCCTGACTCTGAGGTTCCAGTATCAAATCCTGACTCCGAGGTTCCAGTAACAAGTCCAAGCTCGGAGGTTCCAGTATCATTTCCTGACTCCGAGGTTCCAGTATCAAGACCAAGCTCGGAGGTTCCAGTATCAATTCCTGACTCCGAGGTTCCAGAATCAAGTCCTGACTCCGAGGTTCCAGTATATCAAGTCCAGACTCTGAGGTTCAAGTATCAAGTCCAGACTCCGAGGTTCCAGTATCAAGTCCAAGCTCAGAGGTTCCAGTATCAAGTCCAAGCTCGGAGGTTCCAGTATCAATTCCTGACTCCGAGGTTCCAGAATCAAGTCCTGACTCCGAGGTTCCAGTATATCAAGTCCTGACTCGGAGGTTGCAGTATCAAATCCTGACTCGGAGATTCCAGTATCAAGTCCAAGCTCGGAGGTTCCAGTATCAATTCCTGACTCCGAGGTTCCAGAATCAAGTCCTGGCTCCGGGGTTCCAGTATCAAGTCCACGCAAGGAGTTTCCAGTATCAAGTCCTGACTCTGAGGTTCCAGTATCAAATCCTGACTCCGAGGTTCCAGTAACAAGTCCAAGCTCGGAGGTTCCAGTATCATTTCCTGACTCCGAGGTTCCAGTATCAAGACCAAGCTCGGAGGTTCCAGTATCAATTCCTGACTCCGAGGTTCCAGAATCAAGTCCTGACTCCGAGGTTCCAGTATATCAAGTCCAGACTCTGAGGTTCCAGTATCAAGTCCTGACTCCGAGGTTCCAGTTTCAAGTCCAAGCTCGGAGGTTCCAGTCTTAAGTCCTGACTCCGAGGTTCCAGTATCAATTCCAGACTCCGAGGTTCCAGTATGAAGTCCTGACTCCGAGCTTCCAGTATCAAGTCCAATCTCGGAGGTTCCAGTATCAACTTCTGACTCAGAGGTTCCAGTATCAAGTCCTGACTCGGAGGTTCCAGTATCAAGTCCAAGCTGCGAGGTTCCAGTATCAACTCCTGACTGCGATGTTCCAGTATCAAGTCCAGGCTAAGGTGTTCCAGTATCAATTCCTGACTCTGAGGTTCCAGTATCAAGTCCATCTCGGAGATTCCAGTATCAAGTCCTGACTCCGAGGTTCCAGAATCAAGTCCAAGCTCGGAGGTTCCAGTATCAAGTCCAAGCTCGGAGGTTCCAGTATCAACTCCTGACTCCGAAGTTCCAGTATCAAGTCCTGACTCCGAGGTTCCAGTATCAAGTCCAAACTCGGAGGTTCCAGAATCAACTCCTGACTCCGAGGTTCCAGTATCAAGTCCTAACTCCGGGGTTCCAGTATCAAGTCCAAGCAAGGAGTTTCCAGTATCAAGCCCTGACTCTGAGGTTCCAGTATCAAGTCCACTCTCGGAAGTTCCCGTATCAAGTCCTGACTCCAAGGTTCCAGTATCAAGTCCTAACTCCGAGGTTCCAGTCTCAAGTCCTGACTCCGAGTTTCCAGAATCAAGTCCTGACACTGAGGTTCCAGTATCAAGTCCAAGCTCGGAGATTCCAGTATCAAGTCCTGACTCCGAGGTTCCCGTATCAAGTCCTGACTCCGAGGTTCCAGTATCAAGTCCAAACTCCGAGGTTCCAGAATCAACTCCTGACTGCGATGTTCCAGTATCAAGTCCAGGCTAAGGTGTTCCAGTATCAATTCCTGACTCTGAGGTTCTAGTATCAAGTCCATCTCGAAGATTCCAGTATCAACTCCTGACTCCGAGGTTCCAGAATCAAGTCCAAGCTCGGAGGTTCCAGTATCAAGTCCTGACTCCGAGGTTCCAGTATCAAATCCAAGCTCGGAGGTTCCAGTATCAAGTCCAGAATCGGAGGTTCCAGTATCAAGTCATGAAACCGAGGTTCCAGTATCAAATCCAAGCTCGGAGGTTCCAGTATCAAATCCTGACTCCGAGGTTCCATTATCAAGCCCTGACTCTGAGGTTCCAGTATCAAGTCCTGACGCCGAGGTTCCAGTATCAAGTCCAAGCAAGGAGGTTCCAGTATCAATTCCTGACTCCGAGGTTCCAGAATCAAGTCCTGGCTCCGGGGTTCCAGTATCAAGTCCAAGCAAGGAGTTTCCAGTATCAAGTCCTGACTCTGAGGTTCCAGTATCAAATCCTGACTCCGAGGTTCCAGTAACAAGTCCAAGCTCGGAGGTTCCAGTATCATTTCCTGACTCCGAGGTTCCAGTATCAAGACCAAGCTCGGAGGTTCCAGTATCAATTCCTGACTCCGACGTTCCAGAATCAAGTCCTGACTCCGAGGTTCCAGTATATCAAGTCCAGACTCTGAGGTTCCAGTATCAAGTCCTGACTCCGAGGTTCCAGTTTCAAGTCCAAGCTCGGAGGTTCCAGTCTTAAGTCCTGACTCCGAGGTTCCAGTATCAATTCCAGACTCCGAGGTTCCAGTATGAAGTCCTGACTCCGAGCTTCCAGTATCAAGTCCAATCTCGGAGGTTCCAGTATCAACTTCTGACTCAGAGGTTCCAGTATCAAGTCCTGACTCGGAGGTTCCAGTATCAAGTCCAAGCTCCGAGGTTCCAGTATCAACTCCTGACTGCGATGTTCCAGTATCAAGTCCAGGCTAAGGTGTTCCAGTATCAATTCCTGACTCTGAGGTTCCAGTATCAAGTCCATCTCGGAGATTCCAGTATCAAGTCCTGACTCCGAGGTTCCAGAATCAAGTCCAAGCTCGGAGGTTCCAGTATCAAGTCCAAGCTCGGAGGTTCCAGTATCAACTCCTGACTCCGAAGTTCCAGTATCAAGTCCTGACTCCGAGTTTCCAGTATCAAGTCGAAGCTCGGAGGTTCCAGTATGAAGTCCTGACTCTGAGGTTCCAGTATATCAAGTCCTGACTCCGTGGTTCCAGTATCAAGTCCAAGCTCGGAGATTCCAGTATCAAGTCCTGACTCCGAGGTTCCAGTATCAAGTCCTGACTCCGAGGTTCCAGTATCAAGTCCAAACTCGGAGGTTCCAGAATCAACTCCTGACTCCGAGGTTCCAGTATCAAGTCCTGACTCCGGGGTTCCAGTATCAAGGAGTTTCCAGTATCAAGCCCTGACTCTGAGGTTCCAGTATCAAGTCCACTCTCGGAAGTTCCCGTATCAAGTCCTGACTCCAAGGTTCCAGTATCAAGTCCTGGCTCGGAGATTCCAGTATCAAGTCCTCACTCCGAGGTTCCAGTCTCAAGTCCTGACTCCGAGGTTCCAGAATCAAGTCCTGACACTGAGGTTCCAGTATCAAGTCCAAGCTCGGAGATTCCAGTATCAAGTCCTGACTCCGAGGTTCCCGTATCAAGTCCTGACTCCGAGGTTCCAGTATCAAGTCCAAACTCCGAGGTTCCAGTATCAACTCCTGACTGCGATGTTCCAGTATCAAGTCCAGGCTAAGGTGTTCCAGTATCAATTCCTGACTCTGAGGTTCTAGTATCAAGTCCATCTCGGAGATTCCAGTATCAAGTCCTGACTCCGAGGTTCCAGAATCAAGTCCAAGCTCGGAGGTTTCAGTATCAAGTCCTGACTCCGAGGTTCCAGTATCAAATCCAAGCTCGGAGGTTCCAGTATCAAGTCCAGAATCGGAGGTTCCAGTATCAAGTCATGAAACCGAGGTTCCAGTATCAAATCCAAGCTCGGAGGTTCCAGTATCAAGTCCTGACTCCGAGGTTCCATTATCAAGCCCTGACACTGAGGCTCCAGTATCAAGTCCTGACGCCGAGGTTCCAGTATCAAATCCAAGCTCGGAGGTTCCAGTATCAAGTCCAAGCTCGGAGGTTCCAGTATCAATTCCTGATTCCGAGGTTCCAGAATCAAGTCCTGGCTCCGGGGTTCCAGTATCAAGTCCAAGCAAGGAGTTTCCAGTATCAAGTCCTGACTCTGAGGTTCCAGTATCAAATCCTGACTCCGAGGTTCCAGTATCAAGACCAAGCTCGGAGGTTCCAGTATCAATTCCTGACTCCGAGGTTCCAGAATCAAGTCCTGACTCCGAGGTTCCAGTATATCAAGTCCAGACTCTGAGGTTCAAGTATCAAGTCCAGACTCCGAGGTTCCAGTATCAAGTCCTAGCTCAGAGGTTCCAGTATCAAGACTTGACTCCGAGGTTCCAGTATATCAAGTCCTGACTCCGAGGTTCCAGTAACAAGTCCAAGCTCGGAGGTTCCAGTATCAAGTCCAAGCTCGGAGGTTCCAGTATCAATTCCTGACTCCGAGGTTCCAGAATCAAGTCTTGACTCCGAGGTTCCAGTATATCAAGTCCTGACTCGGAGGTTGCAGTATCAAATCCTGACTCGGAGATTCCAGTATCAAGTCCAAGCTCGGAGGTTCCAGTATCAATTCCTGACTCCGAGGTTCCAGAATCAAGTCCTGGCTCCGGGGTTCCAGTATCAAGTCCACGCAAGGAGTTTCCAGTATCAAGTCCTGACTCTGAGGTTCCAGTATCAAATCCTGACTCCGAGGTTCCAGTAACAAGTCCAAGCTCGGAGGTTCCAGTATCATTTCCTGACTCCGAGGTTCCAGTATCAAGACCAAGCTCGGAGGTTCCAGTATCAATTCCTGACTCCGAGGTTCCAGAATCAAGTCCTGACTCCGAGGTTCCAGTATATCAAGTCCAGACTCTGAGGTTCCAGTATCAAGTCCTGACTCCGAGGTTCCAGTTTCAAGTCCAAGCTCGGAGGTTCCAGTCTTAAGTCCTGACTCCGAGGTTCCAGTATCAATTCCAGACTCCGAGGTTCCAGTATGAAGTCCTGACTCCGAGCTTCCAGTATCAAGTCCAATCTCGGAGGTTCCAGTATCAACTTCTGACTCAGAGGTTCCAGTATCAAGTCCTGACTCGGAGGTTCCAGTATCAAGTCCAAGCTGCGAGGTTCCAGTATCAACTCCTGACTGCGATGTTCCAGTATCAAGTCCAGGCTAAGGTGTTCCAGTATCAATTCCTGACTCTGAGGTTCCAGTATCAAGTCCATCTCGGAGATTCCAGTATCAAGTCCTGACTCCGAGGTTCCAGAATCAAGTCCAAGCTCGGAGGTTCCAGTATCAAGTCCAAGCTCGGAGGTTCCAGTATCAACTCCTGACTCCGAAGTTCCAGTATCAAGTCCTGACTCCGAGTTTTCAGTATCAAGTCGAAGCTCGGAGGTTCCAGTATGAAGTCCTGACTCTGAGGTTCCAGTATATCAAGTCCTGACTCCGTGGTTCCAGTATCAAGTCCAAGCTCGGAGATTCCAGTATCAAGTCCTGACTCCGAGGTTCCAGTATCAAGTCCGGACTCCGAGGTTCCAGTATCAAGTCCAAACTCGGAGGTTCCAGAATCAACTCCTGACTCCGAGGTTCCAGTATCAAGTCCTGACTCCGGGGTTCCAGTATCAAGGAGTTTCCAGTATCAAGCCCTGACTCTGAGGTTCCAGTATCAAGTCCACTCTCGGAAGTTCCCGTATCAAGTCCTGACTCCAAGGTTCCAGTATCAAGTCCTGGCTCGGAGATTCCAGTATCAAGTCCAGAATCGGAGGTTCCAGTATCAAGTCATGAAACCGAGGTTCCAGTATCAAATCCAAGCTCGGAGGTTCCAGTATCAAGTCCTGACTCCGAGGTTCCATTATCAAGCCCTGACACTGAGGCTCCAGTATCAAGTCCTGACGCCGAGGTTCCAGTATCAAATCCAAGCTCGGAGGTTCCAGTATCAAGTCCAAGCTCGGAGGTTCCAGTATCAATTCCTGATTCCGAGGTTCCAGAATCAAGTCCTGGCTCCGGGGTTCCAGTATCAAGTCCAAGCAAGGAGTTTCCAGTATCAAGTCCTGACTCTGAGGTTCCAGTATCAAATCCTGACTCCGAGGTTCCAGTATCAAGACCAAGCTCGGAGGTTCCAGTATCAATTCCTGACTCCGAGGTTCCAGAATCAAGTCCTGACTCCGAGGTTCCAGTATATCAAGTCCAGACTCTGAGGTTCAAGTATCAAGTCCAGACTCCGAGGTTCCAGTATCAAGTCCTAGCTCAGAGGTTCCAGTATCAAGACTTGACTCCGAGGTTCCAGTATATCAAGTCCTGACTCCGAGGTTCCAGTAACAAGTCCAAGCTCGGAGGTTCCAGTATCAAGTCCAAGCTCGGAGGTTCCAGTATCAATTCCTGACTCCGAGGTTCCAGAATCAAGTCTTGACTCCGAGGTTCCAGTATATCAAGTCCTGACTCGGAGGTTGCAGTATCAAATCCTGACTCGGAGATTCCAGTATCAAGTCCAAGCTCGGAGGTTCCAGTATCAATTCCTGACTCCGAGGTTCCAGAATCAAGTCCTGGCTCCGGGGTTCCAGTATCAAGTCCACGCAAGGAGTTTCCAGTATCAAGTCCTGACTCTGAGGTTCCAGTATCAAATCCTGACTCCGAGGTTCCAGTAACAAGTCCAAGCTCGGAGGTTCCAGTATCATTTCCTGACTCCGAGGTTCCAGTATCAAGACCAAGCTCGGAGGTTCCAGTATCAATTCCTGACTCCGAGGTTCCAGAATCAAGTCCTGACTCCGAGGTTCCAGTATATCAAGTCCAGACTCTGAGGTTCCAGTATCAAGTCCTGACTCCGAGGTTCCAGTTTCAAGTCCAAGCTCGGAGGTTCCAGTCTTAAGTCCTGACTCCGAGGTTCCAGTATCAATTCCAGACTCCGAGGTTCCAGTATGAAGTCCTGACTCCGAGCTTCCAGTATCAAGTCCAATCTCGGAGGTTCCAGTATCAACTTCTGACTCAGAGGTTCCAGTATCAAGTCCTGACTCGGAGGTTCCAGTATCAAGTCCAAGCTGCGAGGTTCCAGTATCAACTCCTGACTGCGATGTTCCAGTATCAAGTCCAGGCTAAGGTGTTCCAGTATCAATTCCTGACTCTGAGGTTCCAGTATCAAGTCCATCTCGGAGATTCCAGTATCAAGTCCTGACTCCGAGGTTCCAGAATCAAGTCCAAGCTCGGAGGTTCCAGTATCAAGTCCAAGCTCGGAGGTTCCAGTATCAACTCCTGACTCCGAAGTTCCAGTATCAAGTCCTGACTCCGAGTTTTCAGTATCAAGTCGAAGCTCGGAGGTTCCAGTATGAAGTCCTGACTCTGAGGTTCCAGTATATCAAGTCCTGACTCCGTGGTTCCAGTATCAAGTCCAAGCTCGGAGATTCCAGTATCAAGTCCTGACTCCGAGGTTCCAGTATCAAGTCCGGACTCCGAGGTTCCAGTATCAAGTCCAAACTCGGAGGTTCCAGAATCAACTCCTGACTCCGAGGTTCCAGTATCAAGTCCTGACTCCGGGGTTCCAGTATCAAGTCCAAGTAAGGAGTTTCCAGTATCAAGCCCTGACTCTGAGGTTCCAGTATCAAGTCCACTCTCGGAAGTTCCCGTATCAAGTCCTGACTCCAAGGTTCCAGTATCAAGTCCTGGCTCGGAGATTCCAGTATCAAGTCCTAACTCCGAGGTTCCAGTCTCAAGTCCTGACTCCGAGGTTCCAGAATCAAGTCCTGACACTGGTTCCAGTATCAAGTCCAAGCTTGGAGATTCCAGTATCAAGTCCTGACTCCGAGGTTCCCGTATGAAGTCCTGACTCCGAGGTTCCAGTATCAAGTCCAAACTCCGAGGTTCCAGTATCAACTCCTGACTGCGATGTTCCAGTATCAAGTCCAGGCTAAGGTGTTCCAGTATCAATTCCTGACTCTGAGGTTCTAGTATCAAGTCCATCTCGAAGATTCCAGTATCAAGTCCTGACTCCGAGGTTCCAGAATCAATTCCAAGCTCGGAGGTTCCAGTATCAAGTCCTGACTCCGAGGTTCCAGTATCAAATCCAAGCTCGGAGGTTCCAGTATCAAGTCCAGAATCGGAGGTTCCAGTATCAAGTCATGAAACCGAGGTTCCAGTATCAAATCCAAGCTCGGAGGTTCCAGTATCAAGTCCTGACGCCGAGGTTCCAGTATCAAATCCAAGCTCGGAGGTTCCAGTATCAAGTCCAAGCTCAGAGGTTCCAGTATCAATTCCTGATTCCGAGGTTCCAGAATCAAGTCCTGGCTCCGGGGTTCCAGTATCAAGTCCAAGCAAGGAGTTTCCAGTATCAAGTCCTGACTCTGAGGTTCCAGTATCAAATCCTGACTCCGAGGTTCCAGTAACAAGTCCAAGCTCGGAGGTTCCAGTATCATTTCCTGACTCCGAGGTTCCAGTATCAAGACCAAGCTCGGAGGTTCCAGTATCAATTCCTGACTCCGAGGTTCCAGAATCAAGTCCTGACTCCGAGGTTCAAGTATATCAAGTCCTTACTCTGAGGTTCCAGTATCAAGTCCGGACTCCGAGGTTCCAGTATCAAGTCCAAGCTCAGAGGTTCCAGTATCAAGACTTGACTCCGAGGTTCCAGTATATCAAGTCCTGACTCCGAGGTTCCAGTAACAAGTCCAAGTTCGGAGGTTCCAGTATCAAGTCCAAGCTCGGAGATTCCAGTATCAATTCCTGACTCCGAGGTTCCAGAATCAAGTCCTGACTCCGAGGTTCCAGTATATCAAGTCCTGACTCGGAGGTTGCAGTATCAAATCCTGACTCGGAGATTCCAGTATCAAGTCCACGCTCGGAAGTTCCCGTATCAAGTTCTGACTCCGAGGTTCCAGTATCAAGTCCTGGCTCGGAGATTCCAGTATCAAGTCCTCACTCCGAGGTTCCAGTATCACGTCCATCTTGGAGATTCCTGTATCATGTCCTGACTCCGAGGTTGCAGTATCAAGTCCAAGCTCGGAGATTCCAGAATCAAGTCCAGTCTCCGAGGTTCCAGTATCAAGTCCTGACTCTGAGGTTCCAGTATCAAGTCCTGACGCCGAGGTTCCAGTATCAAATCCAAGCTCGGAGGTTCCAGTATCAAGTCCATAATCGGAGGTTCCAGTATCAAGTCATGAAACCGAGGTTCCAGTATCAAGTCCTGACTCCGAGGTTCCATTATCAGGCCCTGACTCTGAGGTTCCAGTATCAAGTCCTGACGCCGAGGTTCCAGTATCAAATCGAAGCTCGGAGGTTCCAGTATCAAGTCCAAGCTCGGAGGTTCCAGTATCAATTCCTCACTCCGAGGTTCCAGAATCAAGTCCTGGCTCCGGGGTTCCAGTATCAAGTCCAAGCAAGGAGTTTCCAGTATCAAGTCCTGACTCTGAGGTTCCAGTATCAAATCCTGACTCCGAGGTTCCAGTAACAAGTCCAAGCTCGGAGGTTCCAGTATCATGTCCTGACTCCGAGGTTCCAGTATCAAGACCAAGCTCGGAGGTTCCAGTATCAATTCCTGACTCCGAGGTTCCAGAATCAAGTCCTGACTCCGAGGTTCCAGTATATCAAGTCCAGACTCTGAGGTTGCAGTATCAAATCCTGACTCGGAGGTTCCAGTTTCAAGTCCTGACTCTGAGGTTCCAGTATCAATTCCACTCTTGGAGATTCCAGTATCAAGTCCTGACCTCGAGGTTCCAGTATCAAGTCATAGTTCGGAGGTTCCAGTATCGAGTCCAAGCTCGGAGGTTCCTGTATCAAATCCCTACTCCGAGTTTCCAGTATCAAGTCCTGACTCCGAGGTTCCAGTATCAAGTCCAAACTCGGAGGTTCCAGTGTCAACCCCTGACTCTGAGGTTCCAGTATCAGGTCCTGGCTCGGAGATTCCAGTATCAAGTCCTCACTCCGTTGTTCCAGTATCAAGTCCTGACTCTGAGGTTCCAGTATCAAGTCCTGACTCTGAGGTTCCAGTATCAAGTCCTGATGCCGAGGTTCCAGTATCAAGTCCAAGCTCGGAGGTTCCAGTATCAAATCCTGACTCCGAGGTTCCAGTAACAAGTCCAAGCTCGGAGGTTCCAGCATCATGTCCTGACTCCGAGGTTCCAGTATCAAGTCCAAGCTCATAGCTTCCAGTATCAAGACTTGACTCCGAGGTTCCAGAATCAAGTCCTGACTCCGAGGTTCCAGTACATCAAGTCCTGACTCCGAGGTTCCAGTATCAAGTACAAGATCGGAGGTTCCAGTATCAATTCCTGACTCCGAGGTTCCAGAATCAAGTCCTGACTCCGAGGTTCCAGTATAACAAGTCCTGACTCTGAGGTTGCAGTATCAAGTCCTGACTCGGAGGTTCCAGTATCAAGTCCAAGCTCGGAGGTTCCAGTATCAAGTCCTGACTCGGAGGTTCCAGTTTCAAGTCCAAGCTCCGAGGTTCCAGTATCAACTCCTGACTGCGATGTTCCAGTATCAAGTCCAGGCTAAGGTGTTCCAGTATCAATTCCTGACTCTGAGGTTCTAGTATCAAGTCCATCTCGGAGATTCCAGTATCAAGTCCTAACTCCGAGGTTCCAGAATCAAGTCCAAGCTCGGAGGTTCCAGTATCAAGTCCTGACTCCGTGTTTCCAGTATCAAGTCCAAGCTCGGAGGTTCCAGTATCAACTCCTGACTCCGAGGTTCCAGTATCAAGTCCTGACTAAGAGTTTCCAGTATCAAGTCGAAGCTCGGAGATTCCAGTATCAAGTCCTGACTCTGAGGTTCTAGTATCAAGTCCTGACTCCGAGGTTCCAGTATCAAGTCCAAGCTCGGAGGTTCCAGAATCAAATCCTGACTCCGAGTATCCAGTATCAAGTCCTGACTCCGAGGTTCCAGTATCAAGTCCAAACTCGGAGGTTCCAGTATCAACTCCTGACTCCGAGGTTCCAGTATCAAGTCCTGACTCCGGGGTTCCAGTATCAAGTCCAAGCAAGGAGTTTCCAGTATCAAGTCCTGACTCTGAGGTTCCAGTATCAAGTCCACGCTCGGAATTTCCCGTATCAAGTCCTGACTCCAAGGTTCCAGTATCAAGTCCTGGCTCGGAGATTCCAGTATCAAGTCCTCACTCCGAGGTTCCAGTCTCAAGTCCTGACTCCGAGGTTCCAGAATCAAGTCCTGACACTGAGGTTCCAGGATCAACTCCTGACTCCGAGGTTCCAGTATCAAGTCCAAGCTCGGAGATTCCAGTATCAAGTCCTGACTCCGAGGTTCCAGTATCAAGTCCTGACTCCGAGGTTCCAGTATCAATTCCTGACGCCGAGGTTCCAGTACCAAGTACAGAATCGGAGTTTCCAGTATCAAGTCATGAAACCGAGGTTCCAGTATCAAATCCAAGCTCGGAGGTTCCAGTATCAAGTCCTGACTCGGAGGTTCCAGTATCAAGTCCAAGCTCGGAGGTTCCAGTATCAAGTCCTGACTCGGAGGTTCCAGTATCAAGTCCAAGCTCGGAGGTTCCAGTATCAAGTCCTGACTCCGAGGTTCCAGTATCAAGTCCAAGCTCGGACGTTCCAGTATCAAATCCTCACTCCAAGGTTCCAGTATCAAGTCCTGACTCCGAGGATCCAGTATCAAGTCCAAGCTCGGACGTTCCAGTATCAAATCCTCACTCCAGAGTTCCAGTATCAAATCCTGACTCCGAGGTTCCAGTATCAAGTCCTGACTCCGAGGCTCCAGTATCAAGTCCTGACTCCGAGTATCCAGTATCAAGTCCTGACTCCGAGGTTCCAGTATCAAGTCCAAACTCGGAGGTTCCAGTATCAACTCCTGACTCCGAGGTTCCAGTATCAAGTCCTGACGCCGAGGTTCCAGTATCAAATCCAAGCTCGGAGGTTCCAGTATCAAGTCCAAGCTCAGAGGTTCCAGTATCAATTCCTGATTCCGAGGTTCCAGAATCAAGTCCTGGCTCCGGGGTTCCATTATCAAGTCCAAGCAAGGAGTTTCCAGTATCAAGTCCTGACTCTGAGGTTCCAGTATCAAATCCTGACTCCGAGGTTCCAGTAACAAGTCCAAGCTCGGAGGTTCCAGTATCATTTCCTGACTCCGAGGTTCCAGTATCAAGACCAAGCTCGGAGGTTCCAGTATCAATTCCTGACTCCGAGGTTCCAGAATCAAGTCCTGACTCCGAGGTTCAAGTATATCAAGTCCAGACTCTGAGGTTCCAGTATCAAGTCCAGACTCCGAGGTTCCAGTATCAAGTCCAAGCTCAGAGGTTCCAGTATCAAGACTTGACTCCGAGGTTCCAGTATATCAAGTCCTGACTCCGAGGTTCCAGTAACAAGTCCAAGTTCGGAGGTTCCAGTATCAAGTCCAAGCTCGGAGGTTCCAGTATCAATTCCTGACTCCGAGGTTCCAGAATCAAGTCCTGACTCCGAGGTTCCAGTATATCAAGTCCTGACTCGGAGGTTGCAGTATCAAATCCTGACTCGGAGATTCCAGTATCAAGTCCACGCTCGGAAGTTCCCGTATCAAGTTCTGACTCCGAGGTTCCAGTATCAAGTCCTGGCTCGGAGATTCCAGTATCAAGTCCTCACTCCGAGGTTCCAGTATCACGTCCATCTTGGAGATTCCTGTATCATGTCCTGACTCCGAGGTTGCAGTATCAAGTCCAAGCTCGGAGATTCCAGAATCAAGTCCAGTCTCCGAGGTTCCAGTATCAAGTCCTGACTCTGAGGTTCCAGTATCAAGTCCTGACGCCGAGGTTCCAGTATCAAATCCAAGCTCGGAGGTTCCAGTATCAAGTCCATAATCGGAGGTTCCAGTATCAAGTCATGAAACCGAGGTTCCAGTATCAAATCCAAGCTCGGAGGTTCCAGTATCAAGTCCTGACTCCGAGGTTCCATTATCAAGCCCTGACTCTGAGGTTCCAGTATCAAGTCCTGACGCCGAGGTTCCAGTATCAAATCCAAGCTCGGAGGTTCCAGTATCAAGTCCAAGCTCGGAGGTTCCAGTATCAATTCCTGACTCCGAGGTTCCAGAATCAAGTCCTGGCTCCGGGGTTGCAGTATCAAGTCCAAGCAAGGAGTTTCCAGTATCAAGTCCTGACTCTGAGGTTCCAGTATCAAATCCTGACTCCGAGTTTCCAGTAACAAGTCCAAGCTCGGAGGTTCCAGTATCATGTCCTGACTCCGAGGTTCCAGTATCAAGACCAAGCTCGGAGGTTCCAGTAACAATTCCTGACTCCGAGGTTCCAGAATCAAGTCCTGACTCCGAGGTTCCAGTATATCAAGTCCAGACTCTGAGGTTGCAGTATCAAATCCTGACTCGGAGGTTCCAGTTTCAAGTCCTGACTCTGAGGTTCCAGTATCAATTCCACTCTTGGAGATTCCAGTATCAAGTCCTGACCTCGAGGTTCCAGTATCAAGTCATAGTTCGGAGGTTCCAGTATCGAGTCCAAGCTCGGAGGTTCCTGTATCAAATCCCTACTCCGAGTTTCCAATATCAAGTCCTGACTCCGAGGTTCCAGTATCAAGTCCAAACTCGGAGGTTCCAGTGTCAACCCTTGACTCCGAGGTTCCAGTATCAAGTCCAAGCTCGGAGGTTCCAGTATCAAGTCCAAACTCGGAGGTTCCAGTGTCAAGTCCAAGGAAGGAGTTTCCAGTATCAAGTCCTGACTCCGGGGTTCCAGTATCAAGTACAAGTTCGGAAGTTCCCGTATCAAGTCCTGACTCCAAGGTTCCAGTATCAGGTCCTGGCTCGGAGATTCCAGTATCAAGTCCTCACTCCGTTGTTCCAGTATCAAGTCCTGACTCTGAGGTTCCAGTATCAAGTCCTGATGCCGAGGTTCCAGTATCAAGTCCAAGCTCGGAGGTTCCAGTATCAAATCCTGACTCCGAGGTTCCAGTAACAAGTCCAAGCTCGGAGGTTCCAGCATCATGTCCTGACTCCGAGGTTCCAGTATCAAGTCCAAGCTCATAGCTTCCAGTATCAAGACTTGACTCCGAGGTTCCAGAATCAAGTCCTGACTCCGAGGTTCCAGTACATCAAGTCCTGACTCCGAGGTTCCAGTATCAAGTACAAGATCGGAGGTTCCAGTATCAATTCCTGACTCCGAGGTTCCAGAATCAAGTCCTGACTCCGAGGTTCCAGTATAACAAGTCCTGACTCTGAGGTTGCAGTATCAAGTCCTGACTCGGAGGTTCCAGTATCAAGTCCAAGCTCGGAGGTTCCAGTATCAAGTCCTGACTCCGAGGTTCCAGTTTCAAGTCCAAGCTCGGAGGTTCCAGTCTTAAGTCCTGACTCCGAGGTTCCAGTATCAATTCCAGACTCCGAGGTTCCAGTATGAAGTCCTGACTCCGAGCTTCCAGTATCAAGTCCAATCTCGCAGGTTCCAGTATCAACTTCTGACTCCGAGGTTCCAGTATCAAGTCCTGACTCGGAGGTTCCAGTATCAAGTCCAAGCTCCGAGGTTCCAGTATCAACTCCTGACTGCGATGTTCCAGTATCAAGTCCAGGCTAAGGTGTTCCAGTATCAATTCCTGACTCTGAGGTTCTAGTATCAAGTCCATCTCGGAGATTCCAGTATCAAGTCCTAACTCCGAGGTTCCAGAATCAAGTCCAAGCTCGGAGGTTCCAGTATCAAGTCCTGACTCCGAGTTTCCAGTATCAAGTCCAAGCTCGGAGGTTCCAGTATCAACTCCTGACTCCGAGTTTCCAGTATCAAGTCCTGACTCTGAGTTTCCAGTATCAAGTCGAAGCTCGGAGATTCCAGTATCAAGTCCTGACTCCGAGGTTCCAGTATCAAGTCCTGACTCCGAGGTTCCAGTATCAAGTCCAAGCTCGGAGGTTCCAGAATCAAATCCTGACTCCGAGTATCCAGTATCAAGTCCTGACTCCGAGGTTCCAGTATCAAGTCCAAACTCGGAGGTTCCAGTATCAACTCCTGACTCCGAGGTTCCAGTATCAAGTCCTGACTCCGGGGTTCCAGTATCAAGTCCAAGCAAGGAGTTTCCAGTATCAAGTCCTGACTCTGAGGTTCCAGTATCAAGTCCACGCTTGGAATTTCCCGTATCAAGTCCTGACTCCAAGGTTCCAGTATCAAGTCCTGGCTCGGAGATTCCAGTATCAAGTCCTCACTCAGAGGTTCCAGTCTCAAGTCCTGACTCCGAGGTTCCAGAATCAAGTCCTGACACTGAGGTTGCAGGATCAACTCCTGACTCCGAGGTTCCAGTATCAAGTCCAAACTCGGAGATTCCAGTATCAAGTCCTGACTCCGAGGTTCCAGTATCAAGTCCTGACTCCGAGGTTCCAGTATCAATTCCTGACGCCGAGGTTCCAGTACCAAGTACAGAATCGGAGTTTCTAGTATCAAGTCATGAAACCGAGGTTCCAGTATCAAATCCAAGCTCGGAGGTTCCAGTATCAAGTCCTGACTCGGAGGTTCCAGTATCAAGTCCAAGCTCGGAGGTTCCAGTATCAAGTCCTGACTCCGAGGTTCCAGTATCAAGTCCAAGCTCGGACGTTCCAGTATCAAATCCTCACTCCAAGGTTCCAGTATCAAGTCCTGACTCCGAGGATCCAGTATCAAGTCCAAGCTCGGACGTTCCAGTATCAAATCCTCACTCCAAGGTTCCAGTATCAAATCCTGTCTCCGAGGTTCCAGTATCAAGTCCTGACTCCGAGGCTCCAGTATCAAGTCCTGACTCCGAGTATCCAGTATCAAGTCCTGACTCCGAGGTTCCAGTATCAAGTCCAAACTCGGAGGTTCCAGTATCAACTCCTGACTCCGAGGTTCCAGTATCAAGTCCTGACTCCGGGGTTCCAGTATCAAGTCCAAGCAAGGAGTTTCCAGTATCAAGTCCTGACTCTGAGGTTCCAGTATCAAGTCCACGGTCGGAATTTCCCGTATCAAGTCCTGACTCCAAGGTTCCAGTATCAAGTCCTGGCTCGGAGATTCCAGTATCAAGTCCAAGCTCGGAGATTCCAGTATCAAGTCCTGACTCCGAGGTTCCAGTATCAAGTCCTGACTCCGAGGTTCCAGTATCAATTCCTGACTCCGAGGTTCCAGTACCAAGTACAGAATCGGAGTTTCCAGTATCAAGTCATGAAACCGAGGTTCCAGTATCAAATCCAAGCTCGGAGGTTCCAGTATCAAGTCCTGACTCGGAGGTTCCAGTATCAAGTCCAAGCTCGGAGGTTCCAGTATCAAGTCCTGACTCCGAGGTTCCAGTATCAAGTCCAAGCTCGGACGTTCCAGTATCAAATCCTCACTCCAAGGTTCCATTATAAAGTCCTGACTCCGAGGATCCAGTATCAAGTCCAAGCTCGGACGTTCCAGTATCAAATCCTCACTCCAAGGTTCCAGTATCAAATCCTGACTCCGAGGTTCCAGTATCAAGTCCTGACTCCGAGGCTCCAGTATCAAGTCCTGACTCTGAGGTTCCAGTATCAAGTCCAAGCTCGGAGGTTCCAGTATCAAATACTCACTCCGAGGTTCCAGTATCAAGTCCTGACTCCGAGGTTCCAGTATCAAGTCCAAGATCAGAGGTTCCAGTATCAAGACTTGACTCCGAGGTTCCAGTATCAAGTCCTAACTCCGAGGTTCCAGTATCAAGTACAAGCTCAAAGGTTCCAGTATCAAGACTTGACTCCGAGGTTCCAGAATCAAGTCCTGACTCTGAGGTTCCAGTATCAAGTCCTGACTCCGAGGTTCCAGTATCAAGTACAAGCTCGGAGGTTCCAGTATCAATTCCTGTCTCCGAGGTTCCAGTATAACAAGTCCTGACTCTGAGGTTGCAGTATCAAGTCCTGACTCGGAGGTACCAGCATCAAGTCCAAGCTCGGAGGTTCCAGTATCAAGTCCTGACTCCGAGGTTCCAGTTTCAAGTCCAAGCTCGGAGGTTCCAGTCTTAAGTCCTGACTCCGAGGTTCCAGTATCAATTCCAGACTCCGAGGTTCCAGTATGAAGTCCTGACTCCGAGCTTCCAGTATCAAGTCCAATTTCGGAGGTTCCAGTATCAACTTCTGACTCAGAGGTTCCAGTATCAAGTCCTGACTCGGAGGTTCCAGTATCAAGTCCAAGCTCCGAGGTTCCAGTATCAACTCCTGACTGCGATGTTCCAGTATCAAGTCCAGGCTAAGGTGTTCCAGTATCAATTCCTGACTCTGAGGTTCCAGTATCAAGTCCATCTCGGAGATTCCAGTATCAAGTCCTGACTCCGAGGTTCCAGAATCAAGTCCAAGCTCGGAGGTTCCAGTATCAAGTCCAAGCTCGGAGGTTCCAGTATCAACTCCTGACTCCGAAGTTCCAGTATCAAGTCCTGACTCCGAGTTTCCAGTATCAAATCGAAGCTCGGAGGTTCCAGTATGAAGTCCTGACTCTGAGGTTCCAGTATATCAAGTCCTGACTCCGTGGTTCCAGTATCAAGTCCAAGCTCGGAGATTCCAGTATCAAGTCCTGACTCCGAGGTTCCAGTATCAAGTCCTGACTCCGGGGTTCCAGTATCAAGTCCAAGCAAGGAGTTTCCAGTATCAAGCCCTGACTCTGAGGTTCCAGTATCAAGTCCACGCTCGGAAGTTCCCGTATCAAGTCCTGACTCCAAGGTTCCAGTATCAAGTCCTGGCTCGGAGATTCCAGTATCAAGTCCTCACTCCGAGGTTCCAGTCTCAAGTCCTGACTCCGAGGTTCCAGAATCGAGTCCTGACACTGAGGTTCCAGTATCAAGTCCTGGCTCGGAGATTCCAGTATCAAGTCCTGACTCCGAGGTTCCCGTATCAAGTCCTGACTCCGAGGTTCCAGTATCAAGTCCAAACTCCGAGGTTCCAGTATCAACTCCTGACTGCGATGTTCCAGTATCAAGTCCAGGCTAAGGTGTTCCAGTATCAATTCCTGACTCTGAGGTTCTAGTATCAAGTCCATCTCGGAGATTCCAGTATCAAGTCCTGACTCCGAGGTTCCAGAATCAAGTCCAAGCTCGGAGGTTCCAGTATCAAGTCCTGACTCCGAGGTTCCAGTATCAAGTCCAAGCTCGGAGGTTCCAGTAAGAACTCCTGACTCCGAGGTTCCAGTATCAACTCCTGACTCCGAGTTTCCAGTATCAAGTCGAAGCTCGGAGGTTCCAGTATGAAGTCCTGACTCTGAGGTTCCAGTATATCAAGTCCTGACTCCGTGGTTCCAGTATCAAGTCCAAGCTCGGAGATTCCAATATCAAGTCCTGACTCCGAGGTTTCAGTATCAAGTCCTGACTCCGAGGTTCCAGTATCAAGTCCAAGCTCGGAGGTTCCAGTATCAAATCCTGACTCCGAGTATCCAGTATCAAGTCCTGACTCTGAGGTTCCAGTATCAAGTCCTGACTCCGAGGTTCCAGTATATCAAGTCCTGACTCGGAGGTTGCAGTATCAAATCCTGACCCGGAGGTTCCAATATCAAGTCCTGGCTCGGAGATTCCAGTATCAAGTCCTCACTCCGAGGTTCCAGTATCACGTCCATCTCGGAGATTCCAGTATCAAGTCCTGACTCCGAGGTTCCAGAATCAAGTCCAAGCTCGGAGGTTCCAGTATCAAGTCCAGACTCCGAGGTTCCAGTATCAAGTCCAAGCTCAGAGGTTCCAGTATCAAGACTTGACTCCGAGGTTCCAGTATATCAAGTCCTGACTCCGAGGTTCCAGTAACAAGTCCAAGCTCGGAGGTTCCAGTATCAAGTCCAAGCTCGGAGGTTCCAGTATCAATTCCTGACTCCGAGGTTCCAGAATCAAGTCCTGACTCCGAGGTTCCAGTATATCAAGTCCTGACTCGGAGGTTGCAGTATCAAATCCTGACCCGGAGGTTCCAATATCAAGTCCTGGCTCGGAGATTCCAGTATCAAGTCATCACTCCGAGGTTCCACTATCACGTCCATCTTGGAGATTCCAGTATCATGTCCTGACTCCGAGGTTGCAGTATCAAGTCCAAGCTCGGAGATTCCAGTATCAGGTCCAGTCTCCGAGGTTCCAGTATCAAGTCCTGACACTGAGGTTCCAGTATCAAGTCCTGACGCCGAGGTTCCAGTATCAAATCCAAGCTCGGAGGTTCCAGTATCAAGTCCAGAATCGGAGGTTCCAGTATCAAGTCATGAAACCGAGGTTCCAGTATCAAATCCAAGCTCGGAGGTTCCAGTATCAAGTCCTGACTCCGAGGTTCCATTATCAAGCCCTGACTCTGAGGTTCCAGTATCAAGTCCTGACGCCGAGGTTCCAGTATCAAATCCAAGCTCGGAGGTTCCAGTATCAAGTCCAAGCTCGGAGGTTCCAGTATCAATTCCTGACTCCGAGGTTCCAGAATCAAGTCCTGGCTCCGGGGTTCCAGTATCAAGTCCAAGCAAGGTGTTTCCAGTATCAAGTCCTGACTCTGAGGTTCCAGTATCAAATCCTAACTCTGAGGTTCCAGTAACAAGTCCAAGCTCGGAGGTTCCAGTATCATGTCCTGACTCCGAGCTTCCAGTATCAAGCCCAAGCTCGGAGGTTCCAGTATCAATTCCTGACTCCGAGGTTCCAGAATCAAGTCTTGACTCCGAGGTTCCAGTATATCAAGTCCAGACTCTGAGGTTCCAGTATCAAGTCCAGACTCCGAGGTTCCAGTATCAAGTCCAAGCTCAGAGGTTCCAGTATCAAGACTTGACTCCGAGGTTCCAGTATATCAAGTCCTGACTCCGAGGTTCCAGTAACAAGTCCAAGCTCGGAGGTTCCAGTATCAAGTCCAAGCTCGGAGGTTCCAGTATCAATTCCTGACTCCGAGGTTCCAGAATCAAGTCCTGACTCCGAGGTTCCAGTATATCAAGTCCTGACTCGGAGGTTCCAGGATCAACTCCTGACTCCGAGGTTCCAGTATCAAGTCCAAGCTCGGAGATTCCAGTATCAAGTCCTGACTCCGAGGTTCCAGTATCAAGTCCTGACTCCGAGGTTCCAGTATCAATTCCTGACTCCGAGGTTCCAGTACCAAGTACAGAATCGGAGTTTCCAGTATCAAGTCATGAAACCGAGGTTCCAGTATCAAATCCAAGCTCGGAGGTTCCAGTATCAAGTCCTGACTCGGAGGTTCCAGTATCAAGTCCAAGCTCGGAGGTTCCAGTATCAAGTCCTGACTCCGAGGTTCCAGTATCAAGTACAAGCTCGGACGTTCCAGTATCAAATCCTCACTCCAAGGTTCCAGTATCAAGTCCTGACTCTGAGGATCCAGTATCAAGTCCAAGCTCGGACGTTCCAGTATCAAATCCTCACTCCAAGGTTCCAGTATCAAATCCTGACTCCGAGGTTCCAGTATCAAGTCCTGACTCCGAGGTTCCAGTATCAAGTCCTGACTCTGAGGTTCCAGTATCAAGTCCAAGCTCGGAGGTTCCAGTATCAAATACTCACTCCGAGGTTCAGGATCAAGTCCTGACTCCGAGGTTCCAGTATCAAGTCCAAGCTCAGAGGTTCCAGTATCAAGACTTGACTCCGAGGTTCCAGAATCAAGTCCTAACTCCGAGGTTCCAGTATCAATTCCAAGCTCAAAGGTTCCAGTATCAAGACTTGACTCCGAGGTTCCAGAATCAAGTCCTGACTCTGAGGTTCCAGTATCAAGTCCTGACTCCGACGTTCCAGAATCAAGTCCTGTCTCCGAGGTTCCAGTATAACAAGTCCTGACTCTGAGGTTGCACTATCAAGTCCAGACTCGGAGGTTCCAGCATCAAGTCCAAGCTCGGAGGTTCCAGTATCAAGTCCAGACTCCGAGGTTCCAGTATGAAGTCCTGACTCCGAGGTTCCAGTATCAAGTCCTGACTCGGAGGTTCCAGTATCAAGTCCAAGCTCCGAGGTTCCAGTATCAACTCCTGACTGCGATGTTCCAGTATCAAGTCCAGGCTAAGGTGTTCCAGTATCAATTCCTGACTCTGAGGTTCTAGTATCAAGTCCATCTCGGAGATTCCAGTATCAAGTTCTGACTCCGAGGTTCCAGAATCAAGTCCAAGCTCGGAGGTTCCAGTATCAAGTCCTGACTCCGAGGTTCCAGTATCAAGTCCAAGCTCGGAGGTTCCAGTATCAACTCCTGACTCCGAGGTTCCAGTATCAAGTCCTGACTCCGAGTTTCCAGTATCAAGTCGAAGCTCGGAGGTTCCAGTATGAAGTCCTGACTCTGAGGTTCCAGTATATCAAGTCCTGACTCCGTGGTTCCAGTATCAAGTCCAAGCTCGGAGATTCCAGTATCAAGTCCTGACTCCGAGGTTCCAGTATCAAGTCCTGACCCCGAGGTTCCAGTATCAAGTCCAAGCTCGGAGGTTCCAGAATCAAATCCTGACTCCGAGTATCCAGTATCAAGTCCTGACTCCGGGGTTCCAGTATCAAGTCCAAGCAAGGAGTTTCCAGTATCAAGTCCTGACTCTGAGGTTCCAGTATCAAGTCCACGCTCGGAAGTTCCCGTATCAAGTCCTGACTCCAAGGTTCCAGTATCAAGTCCTGGCTCGGAGATTCCAGTATCAAGTCCTCACTCCGAGGTTCCAGTCTCAAGTCCTGACTCCGAGGTTCCAGAATCAAGTCCTGACACTGAGGTTCCAGTATCAAGTCGAAGCTCGGAGGTTCCAGTATGAAGTCCTGACTCTGAGGTTCCAGTATATCAAGTCCTGACTCCGTGGTTCCAGTATCAAGTCCAAGCTCGGAGATTCCAGTATCAAGTCCTGACTCTGAGGTTCCAGTATCAAGTCCTGACTCCGGGGTTCCAGTATCAAGTCCAAGCAAGGAGTTTCCAGTATCAAGCCCTGACTCTGAGGTTCCAGTATCAAGTCCAGGCTCGGAAGTTCCCGTATCAAGTCCTGACTCCAAGGTTCCAGTATCAAGTCCTGGCTCGGAGATTCCAGTATCAAGTCCTCACTCCGAGGTTCCAGTCTCAAGTCCTGACTCTGAGGTTCCAGAATCGAGTCCTGACACTGAGGTTCCAGTATCAAGTCCTGGCTCGGAGATTCCAGTATCAAGTCCTGACTCCGAGGTTCCCGTATCAAGTCCTGACTCCGAGGTTCCAGTATCAAGTCCAAACTCCGAGGTTCCAGTATCAACTCCTGACTGCGATGTTCCAGTATCAAGTCCAGGCTAAGGTGTTCCAGTATCAATTCCTGACTCTGAGGTTCTAGTATCAAGTCCATCTCGGAGATTCCAGTATCAAGTCCTGACTCCGAGGTTCCAGAATCAAGTCCAAGCTCGGAGGTTCCAGTATCAAGTCCTGACTCCGAGGTTCCAGTATCAAGTCCAAGCTCGGAGGTTCCAGTAAGAACTCCTGACTCCGAGGTTCCAGTATCAACTCCTGACTCCGAGTTTCCAGTATCAAGTCGAAGCTCGGAGGTTCCAGTATGAAGTCCTGACTCTGAGGTTCCAGTATATCAAGTCCTGACTCCGTGGTTCCAGTATCAAGTCCAAGCTCGGAGATTCCAATATCAAGTCCTGACTCCGAGGTTTCAGTATCAAGTCCTGACTCCGAGGTTCCAGTATCAAGTCCAAGCTCGGAGGTTCCAGTATCAAATCCTGACTCCGAGTATCCAGTATCAAGTCCTGACTCTGAGGTTCCAGTATCAAGTCCTGACTCCGAGGTTCCAGTATATCAAGTCCTGACTCGGAGGTTGCAGTATCAAATCCTGACCCGGAGGTTCCAATATCAAGTCCTGGCTCGGAGATTCCAGTATCAAGTCCTCACTCCGAGGTTCCAGTATCACGTCCATCTCGGAGATTCCAGTATCAAGTCCTGACTCCGAGGTTCCAGAATCAAGTCCAAGCTCGGAGGTTCCAGTATCAAGTCCAGACTCCGAGGTTCCAGTATCAAGTCCAAGCTCAGAGGTTCCAGTATCAAGACTTGACTCCGAGGTTCCAGTATATCAAGTCCTGACTCCGAGGTTCCAGTAACAAGTCCAAGCTCGGAGGTTCCAGTATCAAGTCCAAGCTCGGAGGTTCCAGTATCAATTCCTGACTCCGAGGTTCCAGAATCAAGTCCTGACTCCGAGGTTCCAGTATATCAAGTCCTGACTCGGAGGTTGCAGTATCAAATCCTGACCCGGAGGTTCCAATATCAAGTCCTGGCTCGGAGATTCCAGTATCAAGTCATCACTCCGAGGTTCCACTATCACGTCCATCTTGGAGATTCCAGTATCATGTCCTGACTCCGAGGTTGCAGTATCAAGTCCAAGCTCGGAGATTCCAGTATCAGGTCCAGTCTCCGAGGTTCCAGTATCAAGTCCTGACACTGAGGTTCCAGTATCAAGTCCTGACGCCGAGGTTCCAGTATCAAATCCAAGCTCGGAGGTTCCAGTATCAAGTCCAGAATCGGAGGTTCCAGTATCAAGTCATGAAACCGAGGTTCCAGTATCAAATCCAAGCTCGGAGGTTCCAGTATCAAGTCCTGACTCCGAGGTTCCATTATCAAGCCCTGACTCTGAGGTTCCAGTATCAAGTCCTGACGCCGAGGTTCCAGTATCAAATCCAAGCTCGGAGGTTCCAGTATCAAGTCCAAGCTCGGAGGTTCCAGTATCAATTCCTGACTCCGAGGTTCCAGAATCAAGTCCTGGCTCCGGGGTTCCAGTATCAAGTCCAAGCAAGGTGTTTCCAGTATCAAGTCCTGACTCTGAGGTTCCAGTATCAAATCCTGACTCTGAGGTTCCAGTAACAAGTCCAAGCTCGGAGGTTCCAGTATCATGTCCTGACTCCGAGCTTCCAGTATCAAGCCCAAGCTCGGAGGTTCCAGTATCAATTCCTGACTCCGAGGTTCCAGAATCAAGTCCTGACTCCGAGGTTCCAGTATATCAAGTCCAGACTCTGAGGTTCCAGTATCAAGTCCAGACTCCGAGGTTCCAGTATCAAGTCCAAGCTCAGAGGTTCCAGTATCAAGACTTGACTCCGAGGTTCCAGTATATCAAGTCCTGACTCCGAGGTTCCAGTAACAAGTCCAAGCTCGGAGGTTCCAGTATCAAGTCCAAGCTCGGAGGTTCCAGTATCAATTCCTGACTCCGAGGTTCCAGAATCAAGTCCTGACTCCGAGGTTCCAGTATATCAAGTCCTGGCTCGGAGGTTCCAGGATCAACTCCTGACTCCGAGGTTCCAGTATCAAGTCCAAGCTCGGAGATTCCAGTATCAAGTCCTGACTCCGAGGTTCCAGTATCAAGTCCTGACTCCGAGGTTCCAGTATCAATTCCTGACTCCGAGGTTCCAGTACCAAGTACAGAATCGGAGTTTCCAGTATCAAGTCATGAAACCGAGGTTCCAGTATCAAATCCAAGCTCGGAGGTTCCAGTATCAAGTCCTGACTCGGAGGTTCCAGTATCAAGTCCAAGCTCGGAGGTTCCAGTATCAAGTCCTGACTCCGAGGTTCCAGTATCAAGTACAAGCTCGGACGTTCCAGTATCAAATCCTCACTCCAAGGTTCCAGTATCAAGTCCTGACTCTGAGGATCCAGTATCAAGTCCAAGCTCGGACGTTCCAGTATCAAATCCTCACTCCAAGGTTCCAGTATCAAATCCTGACTCCGAGGTTCCAGTATCAAGTCCTGACTCCGAGGTTCCAGTATCAAGTCCTGACTCTGAGTTTCCAGTATCAAGTCCAAGCTCGGAGGTTCCAGTATCAAATACTCACTCCGAGGTTCCAGTATCAAGTCCTGACTCCGAGGTTCCAGTATCAAGTCCAAGCTCAGAGGTTCCAGTATCAAGACTTGACTCCGAGGTTCCAGAATCAAGTCCTAACTCCGAGGTTCCAGTATCAAGTCCAAGCTCAAAGGTTCCAGTATCAAGACTTGACTCCGAGGTTCCAGAATCAAGTCCTGACTCTGAGGTTCCAGTATCAAGTCCTGACTCCGACGTTCCAGAATCAAGTCCTGTCTCCGAGGTTCCAGTATAACAAGTCCTGACTCTGAGGTTGCAGTATCAAGTCCAGACTCGGAGGTTCCAGCATCAAGTCCAAGCTCGGAGGTTCCAGTATCAAGTCCAGACTCCGAGGTTCCAGTATGAAGTCCTGACTCCGAGCTTCCAGTATCAAGTCCAATCTCGGAGGTTCCAGTATCAACTTCTGACTCCGAGGTTCCAGTATCAAGTCCTGACTCGGAGGTTCCAGTATCAAGTCCAAGCTCCGAGGTTCCAGTATCAACTCCTGACTGCGATGTTCCAGTATCAAGTCCAGGCTAAGGTGTTCCAGTATCAATTCCTGACTCTGAGGTTCTAGTATCAAGTCCATCTCGGAGATTCCAGTATCAAGTTCTGACTCCGAGGTTCCAGAATCAAGTCCAAGCTCGGAGGTTCCAGTATCAAGTCCTGACTCCGAGGTTCCAGTATCAAGTCCAAGCTCGGAGGTTCCAGTATCAACTCCTGACTCCGAGGTTCCAGTATCAAGTCCTGACTCCGAGTTTCCAGTATCAAGTCGAAGCTCGGAGGTTCCAGTATGAAGTCCTGACTCTGAGGTTCCAGTATATCAAGTCCTGACTCCGTGGTTCCAGTATCAAGTCCAAGCTCGGAGATTCCAGTATCAAGTCCTGACTCCGAGGTTCCAGTATCAAGTCCTGACTCCGAGGTTCCAGTATCAAGTCCAAGCTCGGAGGTTCCAGAATCAAATCCTGACTCCGAGTATCCAGTATCAAGTCCTGACTCCGGGGTTCCAGTATCAAGTCCAAGCAAGGAGTTTCCAGTATCAAGTCCTGACTCTGAGGTTCCAGTATCAAGTCCACGCTCGGAAGTTCCCGTATCAAGTCCTGACTCCAAGGTTCCAGTATCAAGTCCTGGCTCGGAGATTCCAGTATCAAGTCCTCACTCCGAGGTTCCAGTCTCAAGTCCTGACTCCGAGGTTCCAGAATCAAGTCCTGACACTGAGGTTCCAGGATCAACTCCTGACTCCGAGGTTCCAGTATCAAGTCCAAGCTCGGAGATTCCAGTATCAAGTCCTGTCTCCGAGGTTCCAGTATCAAGTCCTGACTCCGAGGTTCCAGTATCAATTCCTGACGCCGAGGTTCCAGTACCAAGTACAGAATCGGAGTTTCCAGTATCAAGTCATGAAACCGAGGTTCCAGTATCAAATCCAAGCTCGGAGGTTCCAGTATCAAGTCCTGACTCGGAGGTTCCAGTATCAAGTCCAAGCTCGGAGGTTCCAGTATCAAGTCCTGACTCCGAGGTTCCAGTATCAAGTCCAAGCTCGGACGTTCCAGTATCAAATCCTCACTCCAAGGTTCCAGTATCAAGTCCTGACTCTGAGGATCCAGTATCAAGTCCAAGCTCGGACGTTCCAGTATCAAATCCTCACTCCAAGGTTCCAGTATCAAATCCTGACTCCGAGGTTCCAGTATCAAGTCCTGACTCCGAGGTTCCAGTATCAAGACCTGACTCTGAGGTTCCAGTATCACGTCCAAGCTTGGAGGTTCCAGTATCAAATACTCACTCCGAGGTTCCAGTATCAAGTCCTGACTCCGAGGTTCCAGTATCAAGTCCAAGCTCAGAGGTTCCAGTATCAAGACTTGACTCCGAGGTTCCAGAATCAAGTCCTAACTCCGAGGTTCCAGTATCAAGTCCAAACTCGGAGGTTCCAGAATCAACTCCTGACTCCGAGGTTCCAGTATCAAGTCCTGACTCCGGGGTTCCAGTATCAAGTCCAAGCAAGGAGTTTCCAGTATCAAGCCCTGACTCTGAGGTTCCAGTATCAAGTCCACGCTCGGAAGTTCCCGTATCAAGTCCTGACTCCAAGGTTCCAGTATCAAGTCCTGGCTCGGAGATTCCAGTATCAAGTCCTCACTCCGAGGTTCCAGTCTCAAGTCCTGACTCCGAGGTTCCAGTATGAAGTCCTGACTCCGAGGTTCCCGTATCTAGTCCTGACTCCGAGGTTCCAGTATCAAGTCCTGACGCCGAGGTTCCAGTATCAAGTCCAAGCTCGGAGATTCCAGTATCAAGTCCTGACTCTGAGGTTCCAGTATATCAAGTCCTGACTCCGTGGTTCCAGTATCAAGTCCAAGCTCGGAGATTCCAGTATCAAGTCCTGACTCCGAGGTTCCAGTATCAAGTCCTGACTCCGAGGTTCCAGTATCAAGTCCAAGCAAGGAGTTTCCAGTATCAAGTCCTGACTCTGAGGTTCCAGTATCAAGTCCACGCTCGGAAGTTCCCGTATCAAGTCCTGACTCCAAGGTTCCAGTATCAAGTCCTGGCTCGGAGATTCCAGTATCAAGTCCTCACTCCGAGGTTCCAGTCTCAAGTCCTGACTCCGAGGTTCCAGAATCAAGTCCTGACACTGAGGTTCCAGGATCAACTCCTGACTCCGAGGTTCCAGTATCAAGTCCAAGCTCGGAGATTCCAGTATCAAGTCCTGACTCCGAGGTTCCAGTATCAAGTCCTGACTCCGAGGTTCCAGTATCAATTCCTGACGCCGAGGTTCCAGTACCAAGTACAGAATCGGAGTTTCCAGTATCAAGTCATGAAACCGAGGTTCCAGTATCAAATCCAAGCTCGGAGGTTCCAGTATCAAGTCCTGACTCGGAGGTTCCAGTATCAAGTCCAAGCTCGGAGGTTCCAGTATCAAGTCCTGACTCCGAGGTTCCAGTATCAAGTCCAAGCTCGGACGTTCCAGTATCAAATCCTCACTCCAAGGTTCCAGTATCAAGTCCTGACTCTGAGGATCCAGTATCAAGTCCAAGCTCGGACGTTCCAGTATCAAATCCTCACTCCAAGGTTCCAGTATCAAATCCTGACTCCGAGGTTCCAGTATCAAGTCCTGACTCCGAGGTTCCAGTATCAAGTCCTGACTCTGAGGTTCCAGTATCAAGTCCAAGCTCGGAGGTTCCAGTATCAAATACTCACTCCGAGGTTCCAGTATCAAGTCCTGACTCCGAGGTTCCAGTATCAAGTCCAAGCTCAGAGGTTCCAGTATCAAGACTTGACTCCGAGGTTCCAGAATCAAGTCCTAACTCCGAGGTTCCAGTATCAAGTCCAAACTCGGAGGTTCCAGAATCAACTCCTGACTCCGAGGTTCCAGTATCAAATCCTGACTCCGAGGTTCCAGTATCAAGTCCAAGCAAGGAGTTTCCAGTATCAAGCCCTGACTCTGAGGTTCCAGTATCAAGTCCACGCTCGGAAGTTCCCGTATCAAGTCCTGACTCCAAGGTTCCAGTATCAAGTCCTGGCTCGGAGATTCCAGTATCAAGTCCTCACTCCGAGGTTCCAGTCTCAAGTCCTTACTCCGAGGTTCCAGTATGAAGTCCTGACTCCGAGGTTCCCGTATCTAGTCCTGACTCCGAGTTTCCAGTATCAAGTCCTGATGCCGAGGTTCCAGTATCAAGTCCAAGCTCGGAGATTCCAGTATCAAGTCCTGACTCTGAGGTTCCAGTATATCAAGTCCTGACTCCGTGGTTCCAGTATCAAGTCCAAGCTCGGAGATTCCAGTATCAAGTCCTGACTCCGAGGTTCCAGTATCAAGTCCTGACTCCGAGGTTCCAGTATCAAGTCCAAGCTCGGAGGTTCCAGAATCAAATCCTGACTCCGAGTAACCAGTATCAAGTCCTGACTCCGAGGTTCCAGTATCAAGTTCAAGCTCGGAGGTTCCAGAATCAAGTCCTGACTCCGAGGTTCCAGTATCAAGTCCAAGCTCGGAGGTTCCAGTATCAACTCCTGACTCCGAGGTTCCAGTATCAAGTCCTGACTCCGGGGTTCCAGTATCAAGTCCAAGCAAGGAGTTTCCAGTTTCAGGTCCTGACTCTGAGGTTCCAGTATCAAGTCCACGCTCGGAAGTTCCCGTATCAAGTCCTGACTCCAAGGTTCCAGTATCAAGTCCTGGCTCGGAGATTCCAGTATCAAGTCCTCACTCCGAGGTTCCAGTCTCAAGTCCTGACTCCGAGGTTCCAGAATCAAGTCCTGACACTGAGGTTCCAGGATCAACTCCTGACTCCGAGGTTCCAGTATCAAGTCCAAGCTCGGAGATTCCAGTATCAAGTCCTGACTCCGAGGTTCCAGTATCAAGTCCTGACTCCGAGGTTCCAGTATCAATTCCTGACGCCGAGGTTCCAGTACCAAGTACAGAATCGGAGTTTCCAGTATCAACTCATGAAACCGAGGTTCCAGTATCAAATCCATGCTCGGAGGTTCCAGTATCAAGTCCTGACTCGGAGATTCCAGTATCAAGTCCAATCTCGGAGGTTCCAGTATCAAGTCCTGACTCCGAGGTTCCAGTATCAAGTCCAAGCTCGGACGTTCCAGTATCAAATCCTCACTCCAAGGTTCCAGTATCAAGTCCTGACTCCGAGGATCCAGTATCAAGTCCAAGCTCGGACGTTCCAGTATCAAATCCTCACTCCAAGGTTCCAGTTTCAAATCCTGACTCCGAGGGTCCAGTATCAAGTCCTGACTCCGAGGTTCCAGTATCAAGTCCTGACTCTGAGGTTCCAGTATCAAGTCCAAGCTCGGAGGTTCCAGTATCAAATACTCACTCCGAGGTTCCAGTATCAAGTCCTGACTCCGAGGTTCCAGTATCAAGTCCAAGCTCAAAGGTTCCAGTATCAAGACTTGACTCCGAGGTTCCAGTATCAAGTCCTGACTCCGAGGTTCCAGTATCAAGTCCTGACTCCGAGGTTCCAGTATCAAGTCCAAGCTCGGAGGTTCCAGAATCAAATCCTGACTCCGAGTATCCATTATCAAGTCCTGACTCCGAGGTTCCAGTATCAAGTCCAAGCTCGGAGGTTCCAGTATCAAGTCCTGACTCCGAGGTTCCAGTATCAAGTCCTGGCTCGGAGATTCCAGTATCAAGTCCTCACTCCGAGGTTCCAGTCTCAAGTCCTGACTCCGAGGTTCCAGAATCAAGTCCTGACACTGAGGTTCCAGGATCAACTCCTGACTCCGAGGTTCCAGTATCAAGTCCAAGCTCGGAGATTCCAGTATCAAGTCCTGACTCCGAGGTTCCAGTATCAAGTCCTGACTCCGAGGTTCCAGTATCAATTCCTGACGCCGAGGTTCCAGTACCAAGTACAGAATCGGAGTTTCCAGTATCAAGTCATGAAACCGAGGTTCCAGTATCAAATCCAAGCTCGGAGGTTCCAGTATCAAGTCCTGACTCGGAGGTTCCAGTATCAAGTCCAAGCTCGGAGGTTCCAGTATCAAGTCCTGACTCCGAGGTTCCAGTATCAAGTCCAAGCTCGGACGTTCCAGTATCAAATCCTCACTCCAAGGTTCCAGTATCAAGTCCTGACTCTGAGGATCCAGTATCAAGTCCAAGCTCGGACGTTCCAGTATCAAATCCTCACTCCAAGGTTCCAGTATCAAATCCTGACTCCGAGGTTCCAGTATCAAGTCCTGACTCCGAGGTTCCAGTATCAAGTCCTGACTCTGAGGTTCCAGTATCAAGTCCAAGCTCGGAGGTTCCAGTATCAAATACTCACTCCGAGGTTCCAGTATCAAGTCCTGACTCCGAGGTTCCAGTATCAAGTCCAAGCTCAGAGGTTCCAGTATCAAGACTTGACTCCGAGGTTCCAGAATCAAGTCCTAACTCCGAGGTTCCAGTATCAAGTCCAAACTCGGAGGTTCCAGAATCAACTCCTGACTCCGAGGTTCCAGTATCAAATCCTGACTCCGAGGTTCCAGTATCAAGTCCAAGCAAGGAGTTTCCAGTATCAAGCCCTGACTCTGAGGTTCCAGTATCAAGTCCACGCTCGGAAGTTCCCGTATCAAGTCCTGACTCCAAGGTTCCAGTATCAAGTCCTGGCTCGGAGATTCCAGTATCAAGTCCTCACTCCGAGGTTCCAGTCTCAAGTCCTTACTCCGAGGTTCCAGTATGAAGTCCTGACTCCGAGGTTCCCGTATCTAGTCCTGACTCCGAGTTTCCAGTATCAAGTCCTGATGCCGAGGTTCCAGTATCAAGTCCAAGCTCGGAGATTCCAGTATCAAGTCCTGACTCTGAGGTTCCAGTATATCAAGTCCTGACTCCGTGGTTCCAGTATCAAGTCCAAGCTCGGAGATTCCAGTATCAAGTCCTGACTCCGAGGTTCCAGTATCAAGTCCTGACTCCGAGGTTCCAGTATCAAGTCCAAGCTCGGAGGTTCCAGAATCAAATCCTGACTCCGAGTAACCAGTATCAAGTCCTGACTCCGAGGTTCCAGTATCAAGTTCAAGCTCGGAGGTTCCAGAATCAAGTCCTGACTCCGAGGTTCCAGTATCAAGTCCAAGCTCGGAGGTTCCAGTATCAACTCCTGACTCCGAGGTTCCAGTATCAAGTCCTGACTCCGGGGTTCCAGTATCAAGTCCAAGCAAGGAGTTTCCAGTTTCAGGTCCTGACTCTGAGGTTCCAGTATCAAGTCCACGCTCGGAAGTTCCCGTATCAAGTCCTGACTCCAAGGTTCCAGTATCAAGTCCTGGCTCGGAGATTCCAGTATCAAGTCCTCACTCCGAGGTTCCAGTCTCAAGTCCTGACTCCGAGGTTCCAGAATCAAGTCCTGACACTGAGGTTCCAGGATCAACTCCTGACTCCGAGGTTCCAGTATCAAGTCCAAGCTCGGAGATTCCAGTATCAAGTCCTGACTCCGAGGTTCCAGTATCAAGTCCTGACTCCGAGGTTCCAGTATCAATTCCTGACGCCGAGGTTCCAGTACCAAGTACAGAATCGGAGTTTCCAGTATCAACTCATGAAACCGAGGTTCCAGTATCAAATCCATGCTCGGAGGTTCCAGTATCAAGTCCTGACTCGGAGATTCCAGTATCAAGTCCAATCTCGGAGGTTCCAGTATCAAGTCCTGACTCCGAGGTTCCAGTATCAAGTCCAAGCTCGGACGTTCCAGTATCAAATCCTCACTCCAAGGTTCCAGTATCAAGTCCTGACTCCGAGGATCCAGTATCAAGTCCAAGCTCGGACGTTCCAGTATCAAATCCTCACTCCAAGGTTCCAGTTTCAAATCCTGACTCCGAGGGTCCAGTATCAAGTCCTGACTCCGAGGTTCCAGTATCAAGTCCTGACTCTGAGGTTCCAGTATCAAGTCCAAGCTCGGAGGTTCCAGTATCAAATACTCACTCCGAGGTTCCAGTATCAAGTCCTGACTCCGAGGTTCCAGTATCAAGTCCAAGCTCAAAGGTTCCAGTATCAAGACTTGACTCCGAGGTTCCAGTATCAAGTCCTGACTCCGAGGTTCCAGTATCAAGTCCTGACTCCGAGGTTCCAGTATCAAGTCCAAGCTCGGAGGTTCCAGAATCAAATCCTGACTCCGAGTATCCATTATCAAGTCCTGACTCCGAGGTTCCAGTATCAAGTCCAAGCTCGGAGGTTCCAGTATCAAGTCCTGACTCCGAGGTTCCAGTATCAAGTCCAAACTCGGAGGTTCCAGTATCAACTCCTGACTCCGAGGTTCCAGTATCAAGTCCTGACTCCGGGGTTCCAGTATCAAGTCCAAGCAAGGAGTTTCCAGTATCAAGTCCTGACTCTGAGGTTCCAGTATCAAGTCCACGCTCGGAAGTTCCCGTATCAAGTCCTGACTCCAAGGTTCCAGTATCAAGTCCTGGCTCGGAGATTCCAGTATCAAGTCCTCACTCCGAGGTTCCAGTCTCAAGTCCTGACTCCGAGGTTCCAGAATCAAGTCCTGACACTGAGGTTCCAGGATCAACTCCTGACTCCGAGGTTCCAGTATCAAGTCCAACCTCGGAGATTCCAGTATCAAGTCCTGACTCCGAGGTTCCAGTATCAAGTCCTGACTCCGAGGTTCCAGTATCAATTCCTGACGCCGAGTTTCCAGTACCAAGTACAGATTCGGAGTTTCCAGTATCAACTCATGAAACCGAGGTTCCAGTATCAAATCGAAGCTCGGAGGTTCCAGTATCAAGTCCTGACTCGGAGGTTCCAGTATCAAGTCCAAGCTCGGAGGTTCCAGTATCAAGTCCTGACTCCGAGGTTCCAGTATCAAGTCCAAGCTCAGACGTTCCAGTATCAAATCCTCACTCCAGGGTTCCAGTATCAAGTCCTGACTCCGAGGATCCAGTATCAAGTCCAAGCTCGGACGTTCCAGTATCAAATCCTCACTCCAAGGTTCCAGTATCAAATCCTGACTCCGAGGTTCCAGTATCAAGTCCTGACTCCGAGGTTCCACTATCAAGTCCTGACTCTGAGGTTCCAGTATCAAGTCCAAGCTCGGAGGTTCCAGTATCAAATACTCACTCCGAGGTTCCAGTATCAAGTCCTGACTCCGAGGTTCCAGTATCAAGTCCAAGCTCAAAGGTTCCAGTATCAAGACTTGACTCCGAGGTTCCAGAATCAAGTCCTAACTCCGAGGTTCCAGTATCAAGTCCAAGCTCAAAGGTTCCTGTATCAAGACTTGACTCCGAGGTTCCAGAATCAAGTCCTGACTCTGAGGTTCCAGTATCAAGTCCTGACTCCGAGGTTCCAGTATCAAGTACAAGCTCGGAGGTTCCAGTATCAATTCCTGACTCCGAGGTTCCAGAATCAAGTCCTGTCTCCGAGGTTCCAGTATAAAAAGTACTGACTCTGAGGTTGCAGTATCAAGTCCTGACTCGGAGGTTCCAGCATCAAGTCCAAGCTCGGACGTTCCAGCATCAAATCCTCACTCCAAGGTTCCAGTATCAAATCCTGACTCCGAGGTTCCAGTATCAAGTCCTGACTCCGAGGTTCCAGTATCAAGTCCTGACTCTGTGGTTCCAGTATCAAGTCCAAGCTCGGAGGTTCCAGTATCAAATACTCACTCCGAGGTTCCAGTATCAAGTCCTGACTCCGAGGTTCCAGTATCAAGTCCAAGCTCAATGGTTCCAGTATCAAGACTTGACTCCGAGGTTCCAGTATCAAGTCCTGACTCCGAGGTTCCAGTATCAAGTCCTGACTCCGAGGTTCCAGTATCAAGTCCAAGCTCGGAGGTTCCAGAATCAAATCCTGCCTCCGAGTATCCATTATCAAGTCCTGACTCCGAGGTTCCAGTATCAAGTCGAAGCTCGGAGGTTCCAGTATCAAGTCCTGACTCCGAGGTTCCAGTATCAAGTCCAAACTCGGAGGTTCCAGTATCAACTCCTGACTCCGAGGTTCCAGTATCAAGTCCTGACTCCGGGGTTCCAGTATCAAGTCCAAGCAAGGAGTTTCCAGTATCAAGTCCTGACTCTGAGGTTTAAGTATCAAGTCCACGCTCGGAAGTTCCCGTATCAAGTCCTGACTCCAAGGTTCCAGTATCAAGTCCACGCTCGGAAGTTCCCGTATCAAGTCCTGACTCCAAGGTTCCAGTATCAAGTCCTGGCTCGGAGATTCCAGTATCAAGTCCTCACTCCGAGGTTCCAGTCTCAAGTCCTGACTCCGAGGTTCCAGAATCAAGTCCTGACACTGAGGTTCCAGGATCAACTCCTGACTCCGAGGTTCCAGTATCAAGTCCAAGCTCGGAGATTCCAGTATCAAGTCCTGACTCCGAGGTTCCAGTATCAAGTCCTGACTCCGAGGTTCCAGTATCAATTCCTGACGCCGAGTTTCCAGTACCAAGTACAGAATCGGAGTTTCCAGTATCAACTCATGAAACCGAGGTTCCAGTATCAAATCGAAGCTCGGAGGTTCCAGTATCAAGTCCTGACTCGGAGGTTCCAGTATCAAGTCCAAGCTCGGAGGTTCCAGTATCAAGTCCTGACTCCGAGGTTCCAGTATCAAGTCCAAGCTCAGACGTTCCAGTATCAAATCCTCACTCCAAGGTTCCAGTATCAAGTCCTGACTCCGAGGATCCAGTATCAAGTCCAAGCTCGGACGTTCCAGTATCAAATCCTCACTCCAAGGTTCCAGTATCAAATCCTGACTCCGAGGTTCCAGTATCAAGTCCTGACTCCGAGGTTCCAGTATCAAGTCCAAGCTCAAAGGTTCCAGTATCAAGACTTGACTCCGAGGTTCCAGAATCAAGTCCTAACTCCGAGGTTCCAGTATCAAGTCCAAGCTCAAAGGTTCCAGTATCAAGACTTGACTCCGAGGTTCCAGAATCAAGTCCTGACTCTGAGGTTCCAGTATCAAGTCCTGACTCCGAGGTTCCAGTATCAAGTACAAGCTCGGAGGTTCCAGTATCAATTCCTGACTCCGAGGTTCCAGAATCAAGTCCTGTCTCCGAGGTTCCAGTATAAAAAGTCCTGACTCTGAGGTTGCAGTATCAAGTCCTGACTCGGAGGTTCCAGCATCAAGTCCAAGCTCGGACGTTCCAGCATCAAATCCTCACTCCAAGGTTCCAGTATCAAATCCTGACTCCGAGGTTCCAGTATCAAGTCCTGACTCCGAGGTTCCAGTATCAAGTCCTGACTCTGAGGTTCCAGTATCAAGTCCAAGCTCGGAGGTTCCAGTATCAAATACTCACTCCGAGGTTCCAGTATCAAGTCCTGACTCCGAGGTTCCAGTATCAAGTCCAAGCTCAATGGTTCCAGTATCAAGACTTGACTCCGAGGTTCCAGTATCAAGTCCTGACTCCGAGGTTCCAGTATCAAGTCCTGACTCCGAGGTTCCAGTATCAAGTCCAAGCTCGGAGGTTCCAGAATCAAATCCTGACTCCGAGTATCCATTATCAAGTCCTGACTCCAAGGTTCCAGTATCAAGTCCAAGCTCGGAGGTTCCAGTATCAAGTCCTGACTCCGAGGTTCCAGTATCAAGTCCAAACTCGGAGGTTCCAGTATCAAGTCCTGACTCCGGGGTTCCAGTATCAAGTCCAAGCAAGGAGTTTCCAGTATCAAGTCCTGACTCTGAGGTTTAAGTATCAAGTCCACGCTCGGAAGTTCCCGTATCAAGTCCTGACTCCAAGGTTCCAGTATCAAGTCCTGGCTCGGAGATTCCAGTATCAAGTCCTCACTCCGAGGTTCCAGTCTCAAGTCCTGACTCCGAGGTTCCAGAATCAAGTCCTGACACTGAGGTTCCAGGATCAACTCCTGACTCCGAGGTTCCAGTATCAAGTCCAAGCTCGGAGATTCCAGTATCAAGTCCTGACTCCGAGGTTCCAGTATCAAGTCCTGACTCCGAGGTTCCAGTATCAATTCCTGACGCCGAGTTTCCAGTACCAAGTACAGAATCGGAGTTTCCAGTATCAACTCATGAAACCGAGGTTCCAGTATCAAATCGAAGCTCGGAGGTTCCAGTATCAAGTCCTGACTCGGAGGTTCCAGTATCAAGTCCAAGCTCGGAGGTTCCAGTATCAAGTCCTGACTCCGAGGTTCCAGTATCAAGTCCAAGCTCAGACGTTCCAGTATCAAATCCTCACTCCAATGTTCCAGTATCAAGTCCTGACTCCGAGGATCCAGTATCAAGTCCAAGCTCGGACGTTCCAGTATCAAATCCTCACTCCAAGGTTCCAGTATCAAATCCTGACTCCGAGGTTCCAGTATCAAGTCCTGACTCCGAGGTTCCACTATCAAGTCCTGACTCTGAGGTTCCAGTATCAAGTCCAAGCTCGGAGGTTCCAGTATCAAATACTCACTCCGAGGTTCCAGTATCAAGTCCTGACTCCGAGGTTCCAGTATCAAGTCCAAGCTGAAAGGTTCCAGTATCAAGACTTGACTCCGAGGTTCCAGAATCAAGTCCTAACTCCGAGGTTCCAGTATCAAGTCCAAGCTCAAAGGTTCCAGTATCAAGACTTGACTCCGAGGTTCCAGAATCAAGTCCTGACTCTGAGGTTCCAGGATCAAGTCCTGACTCCGAGGTTCCAGTATCAAGTACAAGCTCGGAGGTTCCAGTATCAATTCCTGACTCCGAGGTTCCAGAATCAAGTCCTGTCTCCGAGGTTCCAGTATAAAAAGTCCTGACTCTGAGGTTGCAGTATCAAGTCCTGACTCGGAGGTTCCAGCATCAAGTCCAAGCTCGGAGGTTCCAGTATCAAGTCCTGACTCCGAGGTTCCAGTTTCAAGTCCAAGCTCGGAGGTTCCAGTCTTAAGTCCTGACTCCGAGGTTCCAGTATCAATTCCAGACTCCGAGGTTCCAGTATGAAGTCCTGACTCCGAGCTTCCAGTATCAAGTTCAATCTCGGAGGTTCCAGTATCAACTTCTGACTCAGAGGTTCCAGTATCAAGTCCTGACTCGGAGGTTCCAGTATCAAGACCAAGCTCCGAGGTTCCAGTATCAACTCCTGACTGCGATGTTCCAGTATCAAGTCCAGGCTAAGGTGTTCCAGTATTAATTCCTGACTCTGAGGTTCTAGTATCAAGTCCATCTCGGAGATTCCAGTATCAAGTCCTCACTCCGAGGTTCCAGTCTCAAGTGTTGACTCGGAGCTTCCAGTATCAAGACCTGGCTCGGAGTTTCCAGTATCAACTCCTGACTCCGAAGTTCCAGTATCAAGTCCTGACTCCGAGTTTCCGGTATCAAGTCGAAGCTCGGAGGTTCCAGTATGAAGTCCTGACTCTGAGGTTCCAGTATATCAAGTCCTGACTCCGTGGTTCCAGTATCAAGTCCAAGCTCGGAGATTCCAGTATCAAGTCCTGACTCCGAGGTTCCAGGATCAAGTCCACGCTCGGAAGTTCCCGTATCAAGTCCTGACTCCAAGGTTCCAGTATCAAGTCCTGGCTCGGAGATTCCAGTATCAAGTCCTCACTCCGAGGTTCCAGTCTCAAGTCCTGACTCCGAGGTTCCAGAATCAAGTCCTGACACTGAGGTTCCAGGATCAACTCCTGACTCCGAGGTTCCAGTATCAAGTCCTGGCTCGGAGATTCCAGTATCAAGTCCTCACTCCGAGGTTCCAGTCTCAAGTCCTGACTCCGAGGTTCCAGAATCAAGTCCTGACACTGAGGTTCCAGTATCAAGTCCAAGCTCGGAGATTCCAGTATCAAGTCCTGACTCCGAGGTTCCCGTATCAAGTCCTGACTCCGAGGTTCCAGTATCAAGTCCTGACGCCGAGGTTCCAGTATCAGGTCCAAGCTCGGAGATTCCAGTATCAAGTCCTGACTCCGAGGTTCCCGTATCAAGTCCTGACTCCGAGGTTCCAGTATCAAGTCCATGCTCGGAGATTCCAGTATCAACTCCTGATTCCGAGGTTCCAGTATCAAGTCCAAGCTCGGAGATTCCAGTATCAAGTCCTGACTCCGAGTTTCCCGTATCAAGTCCTGACTCCGAGGTTCCAGTATCAAGTCCTGACGCCGAGGTTCCAGTACCAAGTACAGAATCGGAGTTTCCAGTATCAAGTCATGAAACCGAGGTTCCAGTATCAAATCCAAGCTCGGAGGTTCCAGTATCAAGTCCTGACACGGAGATTCCAGTATCAAGTCCAAGCTCGGAGGTTCCAGTATCAAGTCCTGACTCCGAGGTTCCACTATCAAGTCCTGACTCTGAGGTTCCAGTATCAAGTCCAAGCTCGGAGGTTCCAGTATCAAATACTCACTCCGAGGTTCCAGTATCAAGTCCTGACTCCGAGGTTCCAGTATCAAGTCCAAGCTCAAAGGTTCCAGTATCAAGACTTGACTCCGAGGTTCCAGAATCAAGTCCTAACTCCGAGGTTCCAGTATCAAGTCCAAGCTCAAAGGTTCCAGTATCAAGACTTGACTCCGAGGTTCCAGAATCAAGTCCTGACTCTGAGGTTCCAGTATCAAGTCCTGACTCCGAGGTTCCAGTATCAAGTACAAGCTCGGAGGTTCCAGTATCAATTCCTGACTCCGAGGTTCCAGAATCAAGTCCTGTCTCCGAGGTTCCAGTATAAAAAGTCCTGACTCTGAGGTTGCAGTATCAAGTCCTGACTCGGAGGTTCCAGCATCAAGTCCAAGCTCGGAGGTTCCAGTATCAAGTCCTGACTCCGAGGTTCCAGTTTCAAGTCCAAGCTCGGAGGTTCCAGTCTTAAGTCCTGACTCCGAGGTTCCAGTATCAATTCCAGACTCCGAGGTTCCAGTATGAAGTCCTGACTCCGAGCTTCCAGTATCAAGTCCAATCTCGGAGGTTCCAGTATCAACTTCTGACTCCGAGGTTCCAGTATCAAGTCCTGACTCGGAGGTTCCAGTATCAAGTCCAAGCTCCGAGGTTCCAGTATCAACTCCTGACTGCGATGTTCCAGTATCAAGTCCAGGCTAAGGTGTTCCAGTATCAATTCCTGACTCTGAGGTTCTAGTATCAAGTCCATCTCGGAGATTCCAGTATCATGTCCTGACTCCGAGGTTCCAGAATCAAGTCCAAGCTCGGAGGTTCCAGTATCAATTCCAAGCTCGGAGGTTCCAGTATGAAGTCCTGACTCTGAGGTTCCAGTATATCAAGTCCTGACTCCGAGGTTCCAGTATCAAGTCCACGCTCGGAAGTTCCCGTATCAAGTCCTGACTCCAAGGTTCCAGTATCAAGTCCTGGCTCGGAGATTCCAGTATCAAGTCCTCACTCCGAGGTTCCAGTCTCAAGTCCTGACTCCGAGGTTCCAGAATCAAGTCCTGACACTGAGGTTCCAGGATCAACTCCTGACTCCGAGGTTCCAGTATCAAGTCCTGGCTCGGAGATTCCAGTATCAAGTCGAAGCTCGGAGGTTCCAGTATGAAGTCCTGACTCTGAGGTTCCAGTATATCAAGTCCTGACTCCGTGGTTCCAGTATCAAGTCCAAGCTCGGAGATTCCAGTATCAAGTCCTGACTCCGAGGTTCCAGTATCAAGTCCACGCTCGGAAGTTCCCGTATCAAGTCCTGACTCCAAGGTTCCAGTATCAAGTCCTGGCTCGGAGATTCCAGTATCAAGTCCTCACTCCGAGGTTCCAGTCTCAAGTCCTGACTCCGAGGTTCCAGAATCAAGTCCTGACACTGAGGTTCCAGGATCAACTCCTGACTCCGAGGTTCCAGTATCAAGTCCTGGCTCGGAGATTCCAGTATCAAGTCCTCACTCCGAGGTTCCAGTCTCAAGTCCTGACTCCGAGGTTCCAGAATCAAGTCCTGACACTGAGGTTCCAGTATCAAGTCCAAGCTCGGAGATTCCAGTATCAAGTCCTGACTCCGAGGTTCCCGTATCAAGTCCTGACTCCGAGGTTCCAGTATCAAGTCCTGACGCCGAGGTTCCAGTATCAAGTCCAAGCTCGGAGATTCCAGTATCAAGTCCTGACTCCGAGGTTCCCGTATCAAGTCCTGACTCCGAGGTTCCAGTATCAAGTCCAAGCTCGGAGATTCCAGTACCAACTCCTGATTCCGAGGTTCCAGTATCAAGTCCAAGCTCGGAGATTCCAGTATCAAGTCCTGACTCCGAGTTTCCCGTATCAAGTCCTGACTCCGAGGTTCCAGGATCAAGTCCTGACGCCGAGGTTCCAGTACCAAGTACAGAATCGGAGTTTCCAGTATCAAGTCATGAAACCGAGGTTCCAGTATCAAATCCAAGCTCGGAGGTTCCAGTATCAAGTCCTGACTCGGAGATTCCAGTATCAACTCCAAGCTCGGAGGTTCCAGTATCAAGTCCTGACTCCGAGGTTCCAGTATCAAGTCCAAGCTCAGAGGTTCCAGTATCAAGACTTGACTCCGAGGTTCCAGTATATCAAGTCCTGACTCCGAGGTTCCAGTAACAAGTCCAAGCTCGGAGGTTCCAGTATCAAGTCCTGACTCCGAGGTTCCAGTATCAAGTCCAAGCTCGGAGGTTCCAGTATCAATTCCTGACTCCGAGGTTCCAGAATCAAGTCCTGACTCCGAGGTTCCTGTATATCAAGTCCTGACACCGAGGATCCTGTCCCAAGTCCAAGCTCGGAGGTTCCAGTATCAAGTCCTGACTCGGAGTTTCCAGTAACAAGTCCAAGCTCGGAGATTCCAGTATCAAGTCCTGACTCCGAGGGTCCAGTATCAAGTCCAAGCTCGGAGGTTCCAGTATCAAATCCTGACTCCGAGTATCCAGTATCAAGTCCTGACTCCAAGGTTCCAGTATCAAGTCCTGGCTCGGAGATTCCAGTTTCAAGTCCTCACTCCGACGTTCCAGTCTCAAGTCCTGGCTCCGAGTTTCCAGAATCAAGTCCTGACACTGAGGTTCCAGGATCAACTCTTGACTCCGAGGTTCCAGTATCAAGTCCAAGCTCGGAGTTTCCAGTATCAAGTCATGAAACCGAGGTTCCAGTATCAAATCCAAGCTCGGAGGTTCCAGTATCAAGTCCTGACTCGGAGATTCCAGTATCAAGTCCAAGCTCGGAGGTTCCAGTATCAAGTCCTGACTCCGAGGTTCCACTATCAAGTCCTGACTCTGAGGTTCCAGTATCAAGTCCAAGCTCGGAGGTTCCAGTATCAAATACTCACTCCGAGGTTCCAGTATCAAGTCCTGACTCCGAGGTTCCAGTATCAAGTCCAAGCTCAAAGGTTCCAGTATCAAGACTTGACTCCGAGGTTCCAGAATCAAGTCCTAACTCCGAGGTTCCAGTATCAAATCCAAGCTCAAAGGTTCCAGTATCAAGACTTGACTCCGAGGTTCCAGAATCAAGTCCTGACTCTGAGGTTCCAGTATCAAGTCCTGACTCCGAGGTTCCAGTATCAAGTACAAGCTCGGAGGTTCCAGTATCAATTCCTGACTCCGAGGTTCCAGAATCAAGTCCTGTCTCCGAGGTTCCAGTATAAAAAGTCCTGACTCTGAGGTTGCAGTATCAAGTCCTGACTCGGAGGTTCCAGCATCAAGTCCAAGCTCGGAGGTTCCAGTATCAAGTCCTGACTCCGAGGTTCCAGTTTCAAGTCCAAGCTCGGAGGTTCCAGTCTTAAGTCCTGACTCCGAGGTTCCAGTATCAATTCCAGACTCCGAGGTTCCAGTATGAAGTCCTGACTCCGAGCTTCCAGTATCAAGTCCAATCTCGGAGGTTCCAGTATCAACTTCTGACTCCGAGGTTCCAGTATCAAGTCCTGACTCGGAGGTTCCAGTATCAAGTCCAAGCTCCGAGGTTCCAGTATCAACTCCTGACTGCGATGTTCCAGTATCAAGTCCAGGCTAAGGTGTTCCAGTATCAATTCCTGACTCTGAGGTTCTAGTATCAAGTCCATCTCGGAGGTTCCAGTATCAATTCCAAGCTCGGAGGTTCCAGTATGAAGTCCTGACTCTGAGGTTCCAGTATATCAAGTCCTGACTCCGAGGTTCCAGTATCAAGTCCACGCTCGGAAGTTCCCGTATCAAGTCCTGACTCCAAGGTTCCAGTATCAAGTCCTGGCTCGGAGATTCCAGTATCAAGTCCTCACTCCGAGGTTCCAGTCTCAAGTCCTGACTCCGAGGTTCCAGAATCAAGTCCTGACACTGAGGTTCCAGGATCAACTCCTGACTCCGAGGTTCCAGTATCAAGTCCTGGCTCGGAGATTCCAGTATCAAGTCGAAGCTCGGAGGTTCCAGTATGAAGTCCTGACTCTGAGGTTCCAGTATATCAAGTCCTGACTCCGTGGTTCCAGTATCAAGTCCAAGCTCGGAGATTCCAGTATCAAGTCCTGACTCCGAGGTTCCAGTATCAAGTCCACGCTCGGAAGTTCCCGTATCAAGTCCTGACTCCAAGGTTCCAGTATCAAGTCCTGGCTCGGAGATTCCAGTATTAAGTCCTCACTGCGAGGTTCCAGTCTCAAGTCCTGACTCCGAGGTTCCAGAATCAAGTCCTGACACTGAGGTTCCAGGATCAACTCCTGACTCCGAGGTTCCAGTATCAAGTCCTGGCTCGGAGATTCCAGTATCAAGTCCTCACTCCGAGATTCCAGTCTCAAGTCCTGACTCCGAGGTTCCAGAATCAAGTCCTGACACTGAGGTTCCAGTATCAAGTCCAAGCTCGGAGATTCCAGTATCAAGTCCTGACTCCGAGGTTCCCGTATCAAGTCCTGACTCCGAGGTTCCAGTATCAAGTCCTGACGCCGAGGTTCCAGTATCAAGTCCAAGCTCGGAGATTCCAGTATCAAGTCCTGACTCCGAGGTTCCCGTATCAAGTCCTGACTCCGAGGTTCCAGTATCAAGTCCAAGCTCGGAGATTCCAGTACCAACTCCTGATTCCGAGGTTCCAGTATCAAGTCCAAGCTCGGAGATTCCAGTATCAAGTTTTGACTCCGAGTTTCCCGTATCAAGTCCTGACTCCGAGGTTCCAGGATCAAGTCCTGACGCCGAGGTTCCAGTACCAAGTACAGAATCGGAGTTTCCAGTATCAAGTCATGAAACCGAGGTTCCAGTATCAAATCCAAGCTCGGAGGTTCCAGTATCAAGTCCTGACTCCGAGGTTCCAGTATCAAGTCCAAGCTCAGAGGTTCCAGTATCAAGACTTGACTCCGAGGTTCCAGTATATCAAGTCCTGACTCCGAGGTTCCAGTAACAAGTCCAAGCTCGGAGGTTCCAGTATCAAGTCCTGACTCCGAGGTTCCAGTATCAAGTCCAAGCTCGGAGGTTCCAGTATCAATTCCTGACTCCGAGGTTCCAGAATCAAGTCCTGACTCCGAGGTTCCTGTATATCAAGTCCTGACACCGAGGATCCTGTCCCAAGTCCAAGCTCGGAGGTTCCATATCAAGTCCTGACTCGGAGTTTCCAGTAACAAGTCCAAGCTCGGAGATTCCAGTATCAAGTCCTGACTCCGAGGGTCCAGTATCAAGTCCAAGCTCGGAGGTTCCAGTATCAAATCCTGACTCCGAGTATCCAGTATCAAGTCCTGACTCCAAGGTTCCAGTATCAAGTCCTGGCTCGGAGATTCCAGTTTCAAGTCCTCACTCCGACGTTCCAGTCTCAAGTCCTGGCTCCGAGGTTCCAGAATCAAGTCCTGACACTGAGGTTCCAGGATCAACTCTTGACTCCGAGGTTCCAGTATCAAGTCCAAGCTCGGAGTTTCCAGTATCAAGTCATGAAACCGAGGTTCCAGTATCAAATCCAAGCTCGGAGGTTCCAGTATCAAGTCCTGACTCCGAGGTTCCACTATCAAGTCCTGACTCTGAGGTTCCAGTATCAAGTCCAAGCTCGGAGGTTCCAGTATCAAATACTCACTCCGAGGTTCCAGTATCAAGTCCTGACTCCGAGGTTCCAGTATCAAGTCCAAGCTCAAAGGTTCCAGTATCAAGACTTGACTCCGAGGTTCCAGAATCAAGTCCTAACTCCGAGGTTCCAGTATCAAATCCAAGCTCAAAGGTTCCAGTATCAAGACTTGACTCCGAGGTTCCAGAATCAAGTCCTGACTCTGAGGTTCCAGTATCAAGTCCTGACTCCGAGGTTCCAGTATCAAGTACAAGCTCGGAGGTTCCAGTATCAATTCCTGACTCCGAGGTTCCAGAATCAAGTCCTGTCTCCGAGGTTCCAGTATAAAAAGTCCTGACTCTGAGGTTGCAGTATCAAGTCCTGACTCGGAGGTTCCAGCATCAAGTCCAAGCTCGGAGGTTCCAGTATCAAGTCCTGACTCCGAGGTTCCAGTTTCAAGTCCAAGCTCGGAGGTTCCAGTCTTAAGTCCTGACTCCGAGGTTCCAGTATCAATTCCAGACTCCGAGGTTCCAGTATGAAGTCCTGACTCCGAGCTTCCAGTATCAAGTCCAATCTCGGAGGTTCCAGTATCAACTTCTGACTCCGAGGTTCCAGTATCAAGTCCTGACTCGGAGGTTCCAGTATCAAGTCCAAGCTCCGAGGTTCCAGTATCAACTCCTGACTGCGATGTTCCAGCATCAAGTCCAGGCTAAGGTGTTCCAGTATCAATTCCTGACTCTGAGGTTCTAGTATCAAGTCCATCTCGGAGATTCCAGTATCAAGTCCTGACTCCGAGGTTCCAGAATCAAGTCCAAGCTCGGAGGTTCCAGTATCAATTCCAAGCTCGGAGGTTCCAGTATGAAGTCCTGACTCTGAGGTTCCAGTATATCAAGTCCTGACTCCGAGGTTCCAGTATCAAGTCCACGCTCGGAAGTTCCCGTATCAAGTCCTGACTCCAAGGTTCCAGTATCAAGTCCTGGCTCGGAGATTCCAGTATCAAGTCCTCACTCCGAGGTTCCAGTCTCAAGTCCTGACTCCGAGGTTCCAGAATCAAGTCCTGACACTGAGGTTCCAGGATCAACTCCTGACTCCGAGGTTCCAGTATCAAGTCCTGGCTCGGAGATTCCAGTATCAAGTCGAAGCTCGGAGGTTCCAGTATGAAGTCCTGACACTGAGGTTCCAGTATATCAAGTCCTGACTCCGTGGTTCCAGTATCAAGTCCAAGCTCGGCGATTCCAGTATCAAGTCCTGACTCCGAGGTTCCAGTATCAAGTCCACGCTCGGAAGTTCCCGTATCAAGTCCTGACTCCAAGGTTCCAGTATCAAGTCCTGGCTCGGAGATTCCAGTATCAAGTCCTCACTCCGAGGTTCCAGTCTCAAGTCCTGACTCCGAGGTTCCAGAATCAAGTCCTGACACTGAGGTTCCAGGATCAACTCCTGACTCCGAGGTTCCAGTATCAAGTCCTGGCTCGGAGATTCCAGTATCAAGTCCTCACTCCGAGGTTCCAGTCTCAAGTCCTGACTCCGAGGTTCCAGAATCAAGTCCTGACACTGAGGTTCCAGTATCAAGTCCAAGCTCGGAGATTCCAGTATCAAGTCCTGACTCCGAGGTTCCCGTATCAAGTCCTGACTCCGAGGTTCCAGTATCAAGTCCTGACGCCGAGGTTCCAGTATCAAGTCCAAGCTCGGAGATTCCAGTATCAAGTCCTGACTCCGAGGTTCCCGTATCAAGTCCTGACTCCGAGGTTCCAGTATCAAGTCCAAGCTCGGAGATTCCAGTATCAACTCCTGATTCCGAGGTTCCAGTATCAAGTCCAAGCTCGGAGATTCCAGTATCAAGTCCTGACTCCGAGTTTCCCGTATCAAGTCCTGACTCCGAGGTTCCAGTATCAAGTCCTGACGCCGAGGTTCCAGTACCAAGTACAGAATCGGAGTTTCCAGTATCAAGTCATGAAACCGAGGTTCCAGTATCAAATTCAAGCTCGGAGGTTCCAGTATCAAGTCCTGACTCGGAGATTCCAGTATCAAGTCCAAGCTCGGAGGTTCCAGTATCAAGTCCTGACTCCGAGGTTCCAGTATCAAGTCCAAGCTCAGATGTTCCAGTATCAAGACTTGACTCCGAGGTTCCAGTATATCAAGTCCTGACTCCGAGGTTCCAGTAACAAGTCCAAGCTCGGAGGTTCCAGTATCAAGTCCAAGCTCGGAGGTTCCAGTATCAATTCCTGACTCCGAGGTTCCAGAATCAAGTCCTGACTCCGAGGTTCCTGTATATCAAGTCCTGACACCGAGGATCCTGTCCCAAGTCCAAGCTCGGAGGTTCCAGTATCAAGTCCTGACTCGGAGTTTCCAGTAACAAGTCCAAGCTCGGAGGTTCCAGTATCAAGTCCTGACTCCGAGGGTCCAGTATCAAGTCCAAGCTCGGAGGTTCCAGTATCAAATCCTGACTCCGAGTATCCAGTATCAAGTCCTGACTCCAAGGTTCCAGTATCAAGTCCTGGCTCGGAGATTCCAGTTTCAAGTCCTCACTCCGAGGTTCCAGTCTCAAGTCCTGGCTCCGAGGTTCCAGAATCAAGTCCTGACACCGAGGTTCCAGGATCAACTCTTGACTCCGAGGTTCCAGTATCAAGTCCAAGCTCGGAGTTTCCAGTATCAAGTCCAGACTCCGAGATTCCAGTATCAATTCCTGACGCCGACGTTCCAGAATCGGAGGTTCCAGTACCAAGTACAGAATCGGAGGATCCAGTATCAAGTCATGAAACCGAGGTTCCAGTATCAAGTCCAAGCTCGGAGGTTCCAGTATCAAGTCCTGACTCCGAGGTTCCAGTATCAAGTCCAAGCTCGGACGTTCCAGTATCAAATCCTCACTTCGAGGTACCGGTATCAAGTCCTGACTCCGAGGATCCAGTATCAAGTCCTGACTCTGAAGTTCCAGTATATCAAGTCCTGACTCCGTGGTTCCAGTATCAAGTCCAAGCTCTGAGATTCCAGTATCAAGTCCTGACTCCGAGGTTCCAGTATCAAGTCCAAGCTCGGAGGTTCCAGTATCGAGTCCAAGCTCGGAGGTTCCAGTATCAAATCCCTACTCCGAGTATCCAGTATGAAGTCCTGACTCCGAGGTTCCAGTATCAAGTCCAAACTCGGAGGTTCCAGTATCAACTCCTGACTCCGAGCTTCCAGTATCAAGTCCTGACTCCGGGGTTCCAGTTTCAAGTCCAAGCAAGGAGTTTCCAGTATCAAGTCCTGACTCTGAGGTTCCAATATCAACTCCTGACTCCGAGGTTCCAGTATCAAGTACAAGCTCGGAGATTCCAGTATCAAGTCCTGACTCCGAGGTTCCACTATCAAGTCCTGACGCCGAGATTCCTGTATCAAGTACAGAATCGGAGGTTCCAGTATCAAGTCATGAAACCGTGGTTCCAGTATCAAGTCCAAGCTCTAAGATTCCAATATCAAGTCCTGACACCGAGGTTCCAGTTTCAAGTCCTGGCTCGGAGATTCCAGTATCAAGTCCTCACTCCGAGGTTCCAGTCTCAAGTTCTGACTCCGAGGTTCCAGAATCAAGTCCTGACACTGAGGTTCCAGTATCAAGTCCAAGCTCGGAGATTCCAGTATCAAGTCCTGACTCCGAGGTTCCCGTATCAAGTCCTGACTCCGAGGTTCCAGTATCAAGTCCTGACGCCGAGGTTCCAGTATCAAGTCCAAGCTCGGAGATTCCAGTATCAAGTCCTGACTCCGAGGTTCCCGTATCAAGTCCTGACTCCGAGGTTCCAGTATCAAGTCCAAGCTCGGAGATTCCAGTATCAACTCCTGATTCCGAGGTTCCAGTATCAAGTCCAAGCTCGGAGATTCCAGTATCAAGTCCTGACTCCGAGTTTCCCGTATCAAGTCCTGACTCCGAGGTTCCAGTATCAAGTCCTGACGCCGAGGTTCCAGTACCAAGTACAGAATCGGAGTTTCCAGTATCAAGTCATGAAACCGAGGTTCCAGTATCAAATTCAAGCTCGGAGGTTCCAGTATCAAGTCCTGACTCGGAGATTCCAGTATCAAGTCCAAGCTCGGAGGTTCCAGTATCAAGTCCTGACTCCGAGGTTCCAGTATCAAGTCCAAGCTCAGATGTTCCAGTATCAAGACTTGACTCCGAGGTTCCAGTATATCAAGTCCTGACTCCGAGGTTCCAGTAACAAGTCCAAGCTCGGAGGTTCCAGTATCAAGTCCAAGCTCGGAGGTTCCAGTATCAATTCCTGACTCCGAGGTTCCAGAATCAAGTCCTGACTCCGAGGTTCCTGTATATCAAGTCCTGACACCGAGGATCCTGTCCCAAGTCCAAGCTCGGAGGTTCCAGTATCAAGTCCTGACTCGGAGTTTCCAGTAACAAGTCCAAGCTCGGAGGTTCCAGTATCAAGTCCTGACTCCGAGGGTCCAGTATCAAGTCCAAGCTCGGAGGTTCCAGTATCAAATCCTGACTCCGAGTATCCAGTATCAAGTCCTGACTCCAAGGTTCCAGTATCAAGTCCTGGCTCGGAGATTCCAGTTTCAAGTCCTCACTCCGAGGTTCCAGTCTCAAGTCCTGGCTCCGAGGTTCCAGAATCAAGTCCTGACACCGAGGTTCCAGGATCAACTCTTGACTCCGAGGTTCCAGTATCAAGTCCAAGCTCGGAGTTTCCAGTATCAAGTCCAGACTCCGAGATTCCAGTATCAATTCCTGACGCCGACGTTCCAGAATCGGAGGTTCCAGTACCAAGTACAGAATCGGAGGATCCAGTATCAAGTCATGAAACCGAGGTTCCAGTATCAAGTCCAAGCTCGGAGGTTCCAGTATCAAGTCCTGACTCCGAGGTTCCAGTATCAAGTCCAAGCTCGGACGTTCCAGTATCAAATCCTCACTTCGAGGTACCGGTATCAAGTCCTGACTCCGAGGATCCAGTATCAAGTCCTGACTCTGAAGTTCCAGTATATCAAGTCCTGACTCCGTGGTTCCAGTATCAAGTCCAAGCTCTGAGATTCCAGTATCAAGTCCTGACTCCGAGGTTCCAGTATCAAGTCCAAGCTCGGAGGTTCCAGTATCGAGTCCAAGCTCGGAGGTTCCAGTATCAAATCCCTACTCCGAGTATCCAGTATGAAGTCCTGACTCCGAGGTTCCAGTATCAAGTCCAAACTCGGAGGTTCCAGTATCAACTCCTGACTCCGAGCTTCCAGTATCAAGTCCTGACTCCGGGGTTCCAGTTTCAAGTCCAAGCAAGGAGTTTCCAGTATCAAGTCCTGACTCTGAGGTTCCAATATCAACTCCTGACTCCGAGGTTCCAGTATCAAGTACAAGCTCGGAGATTCCAGTATCAAGTCCTGACTCCGAGGTTCCACTATCAAGTCCTGACGCCGAGATTCCTGTATCAAGTACAGAATCGGAGGTTCCAGTATCAAGTCATGAAACCGTGGTTCCAGTATCAAGTCCAAGCTCTAAGATTCCAATATCAAGTCCTGACACCGAGGTTCCAGTATCAAGTCCAAGCTCGGAGGTTCCAGTATTGAGTCCAAGCTCGGAGGTTCCAGTATCAACTCCTGACTCCGAGCTTCCAGTATCAAGTCCTGACTCCGGGGTTCCAGTATCAAGTCCAAGCAAGGAGTTTCCAGTATCAAGTCCTGACTCTGAGGTTCCAATATCAACTCCTGACTCCGAGGTTCCAGTATCAAGTCCAAGCTCGGAGATTCCAGTATCAAGTCCTGACTCCGAGGTTCCACTATCAAGTCCTGACTCCGAGGTTCCAGTATCAAGTCCTGACGCCGAGATTCCTGTATCAAGTACAGAATCGGAGGTTCCAGTATCAAGTCATGAAACCGAGGTTCCAGTATCAAATCCAAGCTCGGAGATTCCAGTATCAATTCCTGACTCCGAGGTTCCAGTAACAAGTCCAAGCTCGGAGGTTCCAGTATCAAGTCCTGACTCCGAGGTTCCAGTATCAAGTCCAAGCTCAGAGGTTCCAGTATCAAGACTTGACTCCGAGGTTCCAGTGTATCAAGTCCTGACTCCGAGGTTCCAGTAACAAGTCCAAGCTCGGAGGTTCCAGTATCAAGTCCTGACTCCGAGGCTCCAGTATCAAGTCCAGACTCGGAGGTTCCAGTATCAACTCCTGACTCCGAGCTTCCAGTATCAAGTCCAAGCTCGGAGATTCCAGTATCAAGTCATGAAACCGAGGTTCCAGTATCAAATCCAAGCAAGGAGTTTCCAGTATCAAGTCCTGACTCTGAGGTTCCAATATCAACTCCTGACTCCGAGGTTCCAGTATCAAGTCCAAGCTCGGAGATTCCAGTATCAAGTCATGAAACCGAGGTTCCAGTATCAAATCCAAGCTCGGAGGTTCCAGTATCAATTCCTGACTCCGAGGTTCCAGTAACAAGTCCAAGCTCGGAGGTTCCAGTATCAAGTCCTGACTCCGAGGTTCCAGTATCAAGTCCAAGCTCAGAGGTTCCAGTATCAAGACTTGACTCCGAGGTTCCAGTATATCAAGTCCTGACTCCGAGGTTCCAGTAACAAGTCCAAGCTCGGAGGTTCCAGTATCAAGTCCTGACTCCGAGGTTCCAGTATCAAGTCCAAGCTCGGAGGTTCCAGTATCAATTCCTGACTCCGAGGTTCCAGAATCAAGTCCTGACTCCGAGGTTCCAGTATATCAAGTCCTGACTCCGAGGATCCTGTCCCAAATCCAAGCTCGGAGGTTCCAGTATCAACTCCTGACTCGGAGGTTCCAGTATCAAGTCCTGGCTCGGAGATTCCAGTATCAAGTCCTGACTCCGAGGTTCCAGTATGAAGTCCAAGCTCGGAGGTTCCAGTATCAAATCCTGAGTCCGAGTATCCAGTATCAAGTCCTGACTCCGAGGTTCCAGTATCAAGTCCAAACTCGGAGGTTCCAGTATCAACTCCTGACTCCGAGGTTCCAGTATCAAGTCCTGACTCCGGGGTTCCAGTATCAAGTCCAAGCTCGGAGGTTCCAGTATCAAGTCCTGACTCCGAGGTTCCAGTATCAAGTCCAAGCTCAGAGGTTCCAGTATCAAGACTTGACTCCGAGGTTCCAGTATATCAAGTCCTGACTCCGAGGTTCCAGTAACAAGTCCAAGCTCGGAGGTTCCAGTATCAAGTCCTGACTCCGAGGTTCCAGTATCAAGTCCAAGCTCGGAGGTTCCAGTATCAATTCCTGACTCCGAGGTTCCAGAATCAAGTCCTGACTCCGAGGTTCCAGTATATCAAGTCCTGACTCCGAGGATCCTGTCCCAAATCCAAGCTTGGAGGTTCCAGTATCAACTCCTGACTCGGAGGTTCCAGTATCAAGTCCTGGCTCGGAGATTCCAGTATCAAGTCCTGACTCCGAGGTTCCAGTATGAAGTCCAAGCTCGAAGGTTCCAGTATCAAATCCTGACTCCGAGTATCCAGTATCAAATCCTGACTCCGAGTATCCAGTATGAACTCCTGACTCCGAGGTTCCAGTATCAAGTCCTGACTCCGGGGTTCCAGTATCAAGTCCAAGCAAGGAGTTTCCAGTATCAAGTCCTGACTCTGAGGTTCCAGTATCAAGTCAATGCTCGGAAGTTCCCGTATCAAGTCCTGACTCCAAGGTTCCAGTATCAAGTCCTGGCTCGGAGATTCCAGTATCAAGTCCTCACTCCGAGGTTCCAGTCTCAAGTCCTGACTCCGAGGTTCCAGAATCAAGTCCTGACACTGAGGTTCCAGGATCAACTCCTGACTCCGAGGTTCCAGTATCAAGTCCAAGCTCGGAGATTCCAGTATCAAGTCCTGACTCCGAGATTCCAGTATCAATTCCTGACGCCGAGGTTCCAGTACCAAGTACAGAATCGGAGGTTCCAGTATCAAGTCATGAAACCGAGGTTCCAGTATCAAATCCAAGCTCGGAGGTTCCAGTATCGAGTCCTGACTCGGAGGTTCTAGTATCAAGTCCAAGCTCGGAGGTTCCAGTATCAAGTCCTGACTCCGAGGTTCCAGTATCAAGTCCAAGCTCGGAGGTTCCAGTATCAAGTCCTGACTCCGAGGTTCCAGTATCAAGTCCAAGCTCGGAGGTTCCAGTATCAAGTCCTGACTCCGAGGTTCCAGTATCAAGTCCAAGCTCGGACGTTCCAGTATCAAATCCTCACTCCGAGGTTCCAGTATCAAGTCCCAGCTCGCAGGTTCCAGTATCGAGTCCAAGCTCGGAGGTTCCAGTATCAAATCCCTACTCCGAGAATCCAGTATGAAGTCCTGACTCCGAGGTTCCAGTATCAAGTCCAAACTCGGAGGTTCCAGTATCAAGTCCTGATTCTGAGGTTCCAATATCAACTCCTGACTCCGAGGTTCCAGTATCAAGTCCAAGCTCGGAGATTCCAGTATCAAGTCCTGACTCCGAGGTTCCAGTATCAAGTCCTGACTCCGAGGTTCCAGTATCAAGTCCTGACGCCGAGATTCCTATATCAAGTACAGAATCGGAGGTTCCAGTATCAAATCCAAGCTCGGAGATTCCAGTATCAATTCCTGACTCCGAGGTTCCAGTAACAAGTCCAAGCTCGGATGTTCCAGTATCAATTCCTGACTCCGAGGTTCCAGAATCAAGTCCTGACTCCGAGGTTCCAGTATATCAAGTCCTGACTCTGAGGTTGCAGTATCAAATCCTGACTCGGAGGTTCCAGTATCAAGTCCACGCTCGGAAGTTCCCGTATCAAGTTCTGACTCCGAGGTTCCAGTATCAAGTCCTGGCTCGGAGATTCCAGTATCAAGTCCTCACTCCGAGGTTCCAGTCTCAAGTCCTGACTCCGAGGTTCCAGTATATCAACTCCTGACTCCGAGGTTCCAGTATCAAGTCCAAGCTCGGAGATTCCTGTATCAAGTCCTGACTCCGAGGTACCAGTATCAAGTCCTGACTCTGAGGTTCCAGTATCAAGTCCTGACGTCGAGTTTCCAGTATCAAATCCAATCTCGGAGGTTCCAGTATCAAGTCCAGAATCGGAGGTTCCAGTATCAAGTCATGAAACCGAGGTTCCAGTATCAAATCCAAGCTCGGAGGTTCCAGTATCAAGTCCTGACTCGGAGGTTCCAGTATCAAGTCGAATCTCGGAGGTTCCAGTATCAAGTCCTGACTCCGAGCTTCCAGTATCAAGTACTGACTCTCAGGTTCCAGTATCAAGTCCTGACGCCGAGGTTCCAGTATCAAGTCCTGGCTCCGAGGTTCCAGTATCAAATCCTGACTCCGAGGTTCCAGTAACAAATCCAAGCTCGGAGGTTCCAGTATCATGTCCTGACTCCGAGGTTCCAGTATCAAGTCCAAGCTCAGAGGTTCCAGTATCAAGACTTGACTCCGAGGTTCCAGTATATCAAGTCCTGACTCCGAGGTTCCCGTATCAAGTCCAAGCTCAGAGATTCCAGTATCAATTCCTGATTCCGAGGTTCCAGAATCAAGTCTTGACTCCGAGGTTCCAGTATATCAAGTCCTGACTCTGAGGTTGCAGTATCAAGTCCTGACTCGGAGGTTCCAGTATCAAGTCCAAGCTCGGAGGTTCCAGTATCAAGTCCAAGCTCAGAGGTTCCAGTATCAACTCCTGACTCCGAGGTTCCAGTATCAACTCCTGACTCCGAGGTTCCAGTATAAACTCCAGGCTAAGGTGTTCCAGTTTCAATTCCTGACTCTGAGGTTCCAGTATCAAGTCAATCTCGGAGATTCCAGTATCAAGTCCTGACTCCGAGTTTCCAGAATCAAGTCCAAGCTCGGAGGTTCCAGTATCAAGTCCTGACTCCGAGGTTCCAGTATCAAGTCCAAGCTCGGAGGTTCCAGTATCAAGTCCTGACTCTGAGGTTCCAGTATATCATGTCCTGACTCCGTGGTTCCAGTATCAAGTCCAAGCTCGGAGATTCCAGTATCAAGTCCTGACTCCGAGGTTCCAGTATCAAGTCCAAGTTCGGAGGTTCCAGTATCGAGTCCAAGCTCGGAGGTTCCAGTATCAAATCCCTACTCCGAGTATCAAGTATCAAGTCCTGACTCCGAGGTTCCAGTATCAAGTCCAAACTCGGAGGTTCCAGTATCAACTCCTGACTCCGAGGTTCCAGTATCAAGTCCTGACTCTGAGGTTCCAGTATCAAGTCCACGTTCGGAAGTTCCCGTATCAAGTCCTGACTCCAAGGTTCCAGTATCAGGTCCTGGCTCGGAGATTCCAGTATCAAGTCCTGACTCTGAGGTTCCAGTATCAAGTCCTGACTCCGAGGTTCCAGTATCAAGTCCTGACGCCGAGGTTCCAGTATCAAATCCAAGCTCGGAGGTTCCAGTATCAAGTCCAGAATCGGAGGTTCCAGTATCAAGTCATGAAACCGAGGTTCCAGTATCAAATCCAAGCTCGGAGGTTCCAGTATCAAGTCCTGACTCGGAGGTTTCAGTATCAAATCCAAGCTCGGAGGTTCCAGTATCAAGTCCTGACTCCGAGGTTCCAGTATCAAGTCCTGACTCTGAGGTTCCAGTATCAAGTCCTGACTCCGAGGTTCCAGTATCAAATCCAAGCTCGGAGGTTCCAGTACAAAGTCCAAGCTCGGAGGTTCCAGTATCAATTCCTGACTCCGAGGTTCCAGAATCAAGTCCTGGCTCTGAGGTTCCAGTATCAAGTCCTGACGCCGAGGTTCCAGTATCAAATTCAAGCTCGGTGGTTCCAGTACAAAGTCCAAGCTCGGAGGTTCCAGTATGAATTCCTGACTCCGAGGTTCCAGAATCAAGTCCTCGCTCCGAGGTTCCAGTATAAAATCCTGACTCCGAGTTTCCAGTAACAAGTCCAAGCTCAGAGGTTCCAGTATCAAGACTTGACTCCGAGGTTCCAGTATATCAAGTCCTGTCTCCGAGGTTCCAGTATCAAGTCCAAGCTCGGAGGTTATAGTATCAAGACCTGACTCCGAGTATCCAGTATCAAGTCCAACCTCGGAGGTTCCAGTATGAAGTCCTGACTCCCAGGATCTAGTAACAAGTTCAAGCTCGGAGGTTCCAGTATGAAGTCCTGAATCGGAGGTTCCAGTATCAAGTCCTGACTCCGAGGTTCCAGTATCAAGTCCAACCTCGGAGGTTCCAGTATCAAATCCTGACTCTGAGGTTCCAGTATCAGGTCCTGATTCCGAGTTTCCAGTATCAAGTCCTGGCTGGGAGGTTCCAGTATCAACCACTGGCTCGGACTTTCCAGTATCAAGTCCTGACTCCCAGGTTCCAGTATCAAGTCCAAGCTCGGAGGTTCCAGTATCAAGTCCTGACTCTGAGGTTCCAGTATCAAGTCCTGACTCGGAGGTTCCAGTATCAAGTCCTGACTCGGAGGTTCCAGCATCAAGTCCAAGCTCGGAGGTTCCAGTATCAAGTCCTGACTCCCAGGATCCAGTATCAAGTCCAAGCTCGGAGGTTTCAGTATCAAGTCCTGACTCGGAGTTTCACGTATCAAGTCCTGACTCCGAGGCTCCTGTATCAAGTCCAAGCTCGGAGTTTCCAGTATCATATCCTGATTCCCAGGTTCTAGTATCAAGTCCTGGCTCCGACGTTCCAGTATCAAGTCCTGACTCCGAGTTTACAGTATCAATTCCAATCTCCGAGGTTCCAGTATCAAGTCCTGACTCCGAGGTTCCAGCATCAAGTCCAACCTCGCTGGTTCCAGTATCAAGTCCAAGCTCTGTGGTTCCAGTATGAAGTCCTGACTCGGATGTTCCAGTATCAAGACCTGACTCCGAGGATCCAGTATCAAGTCCAACCTCGGAGGTTCCAGTATGAAGTCCTAACTCCCAGGATCCAGTATCAAGTCCAAGCTCGGAGGTTCCAGTATGAAGTCCTGAATCGGAGGTTCCAGTATCAAGTCCTGACTCCGAGGTTCCAGTATTAAGTCCAACCTCGGAGGTTCCAATATCAAGTCCTGACTCCGAGGTTCCAGTATCAAGTCCAGAATCGGAGGTTCCAGTATCAGGTCCTGGCTCGGAGATTCCAGTATCAAGTCCAGAATCGGAGGTTCCAGTATCAAGTCATGAAACCGAGGTTCCAGTATCAAATCCAAGCTCGGAGGTTCCAGTATCAAGTCCTGACTCGGAGGTTCCAGTATCAAGTCGAATCTCGGAGGTTCCAGTATCAAGTCCTGACTCCGAGCTTCCAGTATCAAGTACTGACTCTGAGGTTCCAGTATGAATTCCTGACTCCGAGGTTCCAGAATCAAGTCCTGGCTCCGAGGTTCCAGTATAAAATCCTGACTCCGAGTTTCCAGTAACAAGTCCAAGCTCAGAGGTTCCAGTATCAAGACTTGACTCCGAGGTTCCAGTATATCAAGTCCTGACTCCGAGGTTCCAGTATCAAGTCCAAGCTCGGAGGTTCCAGTATCAAGACCTGACTCCGAGTATCCAGTATCAAGTCCAACCTCGGAGGTTCCAGTATGAAGTCCTGACTCCCAGGATCTAGTAACAAGTTCAAGCTCGGAGGTTCCAGTATGAAGTCCTGAATCGGAGGTTCCAGTATCAAGTCCTGACTCCGAGGTTCCAGTATCAAGTCCAACCTCGGAGGTTCCAGTATCAAGTCCTGACTCCGAGGTTCCAGTATCAGGTCCTGACTCCGAGTTTCCAGTATCAAGTCCAGGCTGGGAGGTTCCAGTATCAACCACTGGCTCGGACTTTCCAGTATCAAGTCCTGACTCCCAGGTTCCAGTATCAAGTCCAAGCTCGGAGGTTCCAGTATCAAGTCCTGACTCTGAGGTTCCAGTATCAAGTCCTGACTCGGAGGTTCCAGTATCAAGTCCTGACTCGGAGGTTCCAGCATCAAGTCCAAGCTCGGAGGTTCCAGTATCACGTCCTGACTCCCAGGATCCAGTATCAAGTCCAAGCTCGGAGGTTTCAGTATCAAGTCCTGACTCAGAGTTTCACGTATCAACTCCTGACTCCGAGGTTCCAGTATCAAGTCCTGGCTCGGAGATTCCAGTATCAAGTCGAAGCTCGGAGGTTCCAGTATGAAGTCCTGACTCTGAGGTTCCAGTATATCAAGTCCTGACTCCGTGGTTCCAGTATCAAGTCCAAGCTCGGCGATTCCAGTATCAAGTCCTGACTCCGAGGTTCCAGTATCAAGTCCACGCTCGGAAGTTCCCGTATCAAGTCCTGACTCCAAGGTTCCAGTATCAAGTCCTGGCTCGGAGATTCCAGTATCAAGTCCTCACTCCGAGGTTCCAGTCTCAAGTCCTGACTCCGAGGTTCCAGAATCAAGTCCTGACACTGAGGTTCCAGGATCAACTCCTGACTCCGAGATTCCAGTATCAAGTCCTGGCTCGGAGATTCCAGTATCAAGTCCTCACTCCGAGGTTCCAGTCTCAAGTCCTGACTCCGAGGTTCCAGAATCAAGTCCTGACACTGAGGTTCCAGTATCAAGTCCAAGCTCGGAGATTCCAGTATCAAGTCCTGACTCCGAGGTTCCCGTATCAAGTCCTGACTCCGAGGTTCCAGTATCAAGTCCTGACTCCGAGGTTCCAGTATCAAGTCCAAGCTCGGAGATTCCAGTATCAAGTCCTGACTCCGAGGTTCCCGTATCAAGTCCTGACTCCGAGGTTCCAGTATCAAGTCCAAGCTCGGAGATTCCAGTATCAACTCCTGATTCCGAGGTTCCAGTATCAAGTCCAAGCTCGGAGATTCCAGTATCAAGTCCTGACTCCGAGTTTCCCGTATCAAGTCCTGACTCCGAGGTTCCAGTATCAAGTCCTGACGCCGTGGTTCCAGTACCAAGTACAGAATCGGAGTTTCCAGTATCAAGTCATGAAACCGAGGTTCCAGTATCAAATTCAAGCTCGGAGGTTCCAGTATCAAGTCCTGACTCGGAGATTCCAGTATCAAGTCCAAGCTCGGAGGTTCCAGTATCAAGTCCTGACTCCGAGGTTCCAGTATCAAGTCCAAGCTCAGAGGTTCCAGTATCAAGACTTGACTCCGAGGTTCCAGTATATCAAGTCCTGACTCCGAGGTTCCAGTAACAAGTCCAAGCTCGGAGGTTCCAGTATCAAGTCCAAGCTCGGAGGTTCCAGTATCAATTCCTGACTCCGAGGTTCCAGAATCAAGTCCTGACTCCGAGGTTCCTGTATATCAAGTCCTGACACCGAGGATCCTGTCCCAAGTCCAAGCTCGGAGGTTCCAGTATCAAGTCCTGACTCCGAGGGTCCAGTATCAAGTCCAAGCTCGGAGGTTCCAGTATCAAATCCTGACTCCGAGTATCCAGTATCAAGTCCTGACTCCAAGGTTCCAGTATCAAGTCCTGGCTCGGAGATTCCAGTTTCAAGTCCTCACTCCGAGGTTCCAGTCTCAAGTCCTGGCTCCGAGGTTCCAGAATCAAGTCCTGACACTGAGGTTCCAGGATCAACTCTTGACTCCGAGGTTCCAGTATCAAGTCCAAGCTCGGAGTTTCCAGTATCAAGTCCAGACTCCGAGATTCCAGTATCAATTCCTGACGCCGACGTTCCAGAATCGGAGGTTCCAGTACCAAGTACAGAATCGGAGGATCCAGTATCAAGTCATGAAACCGAGGTTCCAGTATCAAGTCCAAGCTCGGAGGTTCCAGTATCAAGTCCTGACTCCGAGGTTCCAGTATCAAGTCCAAGCTCGGACGTTCCAGTATCAAATCCTCACTTCGAGGTACCGGTATCAAGTCCTGACTCCGAGGATCCAGTATCAAGTCCTGACTCTGAAGTTCCAGTATATCAAGTCCTGACTCCGTGGTTCCAGTATCAAGTCCAAGCTCTGAGATTCCAGTATCAAGTCCTGACTCCGAGGTTCCAGTATCAAGTCCAAGCTCGGAGGTTCCAGTATCGAGTCCAAGCTCGGAGGTTCCAGTATCAAATCCCTACTCCGAGTATCCAGTATGAAGTCCTGACTCCGAGGTTCCAGAATCAAGTCCAAACTCGGAGGTTCCAGTATCAACTCCTGACTCCGAGCTTCCAGTATCAAGTCCTGACTCCGGGGTTCCAGTTTCAAGTCCAAGCAAGGAGTTTCCAGTATCAAGTCCTGACTCTGAGGTTCCAATATCAACTCCTGACTCCGAGGTTCCAGTATCAAGTACAAGCTCGGAGATTCCAGTATCAAGTCCTGACTCCGAGGTTCCACTATCAAGTCCTGACGCCGAGATTCCTGTATCAAGTACAGAATCGGAGGTTCCAGTATCAAGTCATGAAACCGTGGTTCCAGTATCAAGTCCAAGCTCTAAGATTCCAATATCAAGTCCTGACACCGAGGTTCCAGTATCAAGTCCAAGCTCGGAGGTTCCAGTATCGAGTCCAAGCTCGGAGGTTCCAGTATCAACTCCTGACTCCGAGCTTCCAGTATCAAGTCCTGACTCCGGGGTTCCAGTATCAAGTCCAAGCAAGGAGTTTCCAGTATCAAGTCCTGACTCTGAGGTTCCAATATCAACTCCTGACTCCGAGGTTCCAGTATCAAGTCCAAGCTCGGAGATTCCAGTATCAAGTCCTGACTCCGAGGTTCCACTATCAAGTCCTGACTCCGAGGTTCCAGTATCAAGTCCTGACGCCGAGATTCCTGTATCAAGTACAGAATCGGAGGTTCCAGTATCAAGTCATGAAACCGAGGTTCCAGTATCAAATCCAAGCTCGGAGATTCCAGTATCAATTCCTGACTCCGAGGTTCCAGTAACAAGTCCAAGCTCGGAGGTTCCAGTATCAAGTCCTGACTCCGAGGTTCCAGTATCAAGTCCAAGCTCAGAGGTTCCAGTATCAAGACTTGACTCCGAGGTTCCAGTGTATCAAGTCCTGACTCCGAGGTTCCAGTAACAAGTCCAAGCTCGGAGGTTCCAGTATCAAGTCCTGACTCCGAGGCTCCAGTATCAAGTCCAGACTCGGAGGTTCCAGTATCAACTCCTGACTCCGAGCTTCCAGTATCAAGTCCAAGCTCGGAGATTCCAGTATCAAGTCATGAAACCGAGGTTCCAGTATCAAATCCAAGCAAGGAGTTTCCAGTATCAAGTCCTGACTCTGAGGTTCCAATATCAACTCCTGACTCCGAGGTTCCAGTATCAAGTCCAAGCTCGGAGATTCCAGTATCAAGTCATGAAACCGAGGTTCCAGTATCAAATCCAAGCTCGGAGGTTCCAGTATCAATTCCTGACTCCGAGGTTCCAGTAACAAGTCCAAGCTCGGAGGTTCCAGTATCAAGTCCTGACTCCGAGGTTCCAGTATCAAGTCCAAGCTCAGAGGTTCCAGTATCAAGACTTGACTCCGAGGTTCCAGTATATCAAGTCCTGACTCCGAGGTTCCAGTAACAAGTCCAAGCTCGGAGGTTCCAGTATCAAGTCCTGACTCCGAGGTTCCAGTATCAAGTCCAAGCTCGGAGGTTCCAGTATCAATTCCTGACTCCGAGGTTCCAGAATCAAGTCCTGACTCCGAGGTTCCAGTATATCAAGTCCTGACTCCGAGGATCCTGTCCCAAATCCAAGCTCGGAGGTTCCAGTATCAACTCCTGACTCGGAGGTTCCAGTATCAAGTCCTGGCTCGGAGATTCCAGTATCAAGTCCTGACTCCGAGGTTCCAGTATGAAGTCCAAGCTCGGAGGTTCCAGTATCAAATCCTGAGTCCGAGTATCCAGTATCAAGTCCTGACTCCGAGGTTCCAGTATCAAGTCCAAACTCGGAGGTTCCAGTATCAACTCCTGACTCCGAGGTTCCAGTATCAAGTCCTGACTCCGGGGTTCCAGTATCAAGTCCAAGCTCGGAGGTTCCAGTATCAAGTCCTGACTCCGAGGTTCCAGTATCAAGTCCAAGCTCAGAGGTTCCAGTATCAAGACTTGACTCCGAGGTTCCAGTATATCAAGTCCTGACTCCGAGGTTCCAGTAACAAGTCCAAGCTCGGAGGTTCCAGTATCAAGTCCTGACTCCGAGGTTCCAGTATCAAGTCCAAGCTCGGAGGTTCCAGTATCAATTCCTGACTCCGAGGTTCCAGAATCAAGTCCTGACTCCGAGGTTCCAGTATATCAAGTCCTGACTCCGAGGATCCTGTCCCAAATCCAAGCTTGGAGGTTCCAGTATCAACTCCTGACTCCGAGGTTCCAGTATCAAGTCCTGACGCCGTGGTTCCAGTACCAAGTACAGAATCGGAGTTTCCAGTATCAAGTCATGAAACCGAGGTTCCAGTATCAAATTCAAGCTCGGAGGTTCCAGTATCAAGTCCTGACTCGGAGATTCCAGTATCAAGTCCAAGCTCGGAGGTTCCAGTATCAAGTCCTGACTCCGAGGTTCCAGTATCAAGTCCAAGCTCAGAGGTTCCAGTATCAAGACTTGACTCCGAGGTTCCAGTATATCAAGTCCTGACTCCGAGGTTCCAGTAACAAGTCCAAGCTCGGAGGTTCCAGTATCAAGTCCAAGCTCGGAGGTTCCAGTATCAATTCCTGACTCCGAGGTTCCAGAATCAAGTCCTGACTCCGAGGTTCCTGTATATCAAGTCCTGACACCGAGGATCCTGTCCCAAGTCCAAGCTCGGAGGTTCCAGTATCAAGTCCTGACTCCGAGGGTCCAGTATCAAGTCCAAGCTCGGAGGTTCCAGTATCAAATCCTGACTCCGAGTATCCAGTATCAAGTCCTGACTCCAAGGTTCCAGTATCAAGTCCTGGCTCGGAGATTCCAGTTTCAAGTCCTCACTCCGAGGTTCCAGTCTCAAGTCCTGGCTCCGAGGTTCCAGAATCAAGTCCTGACACTGAGGTTCCAGGATCAACTCTTGACTCCGAGGTTCCAGTATCAAGTCCAAGCTCGGAGTTTCCAGTATCAAGTCCAGACTCCGAGATTCCAGTATCAATTCCTGACGCCGACGTTCCAGAATCGGAGGTTCCAGTACCAAGTACAGAATCGGAGGATCCAGTATCAAGTCATGAAACCGAGGTTCCAGTATCAAGTCCAAGCTCGGAGGTTCCAGTATCAAGTCCTGACTCCGAGGTTCCAGTATCAAGTCCAAGCTCGGACGTTCCAGTATCAAATCCTCACTTCGAGGTACCGGTATCAAGTCCTGACTCCGAGGATCCAGTATCAAGTCCTGACTCTGAAGTTCCAGTATATCAAGTCCTGACTCCGTGGTTCCAGTATCAAGTCCAAGCTCTGAGATTCCAGTATCAAGTCCTGACTCCGAGGTTCCAGTATCAAGTCCAAGCTCGGAGGTTCCAGTATCGAGTCCAAGCTCGGAGGTTCCAGTATCAAATCCCTACTCCGAGTATCCAGTATGAAGTCCTGACTCCGAGGTTCCAGAATCAAGTCCAAACTCGGAGGTTCCAGTATCAACTCCTGACTCCGAGCTTCCAGTATCAAGTCCTGACTCCGGGGTTCCAGTTTCAAGTCCAAGCAAGGAGTTTCCAGTATCAAGTCCTGACTCTGAGGTTCCAATATCAACTCCTGACTCCGAGGTTCCAGTATCAAGTACAAGCTCGGAGATTCCAGTATCAAGTCCTGACTCCGAGGTTCCACTATCAAGTCCTGACGCCGAGATTCCTGTATCAAGTACAGAATCGGAGGTTCCAGTATCAAGTCATGAAACCGTGGTTCCAGTATCAAGTCCAAGCTCTAAGATTCCAATATCAAGTCCTGACACCGAGGTTCCAGTATCAAGTCCAAGCTCGGAGGTTCCAGTATCGAGTCCAAGCTCGGAGGTTCCAGTATCAACTCCTGACTCCGAGCTTCCAGTATCAAGTCCTGACTCCGGGGTTCCAGTATCAAGTCCAAGCAAGGAGTTTCCAGTATCAAGTCCTGACTCTGAGGTTCCAATATCAACTCCTGACTCCGAGGTTCCAGTATCAAGTCCAAGCTCGGAGATTCCAGTATCAAGTCCTGACTCCGAGGTTCCACTATCAAGTCCTGACTCCGAGGTTCCAGTATCAAGTCCTGACGCCGAGATTCCTGTATCAAGTACAGAATCGGAGGTTCCAGTATCAAGTCATGAAACCGAGGTTCCAGTATCAAATCCAAGCTCGGAGATTCCAGTATCAATTCCTGACTCCGAGGTTCCAGTAACAAGTCCAAGCTCGGAGGTTCCAGTATCAAGTCCTGACTCCGAGGTTCCAGTATCAAGTCCAAGCTCAGAGGTTCCAGTATCAAGACTTGACTCCGAGGTTCCAGTGTATCAAGTCCTGACTCCGAGGTTCCAGTAACAAGTCCAAGCTCGGAGGTTCCAGTATCAAGTCCTGACTCCGAGGCTCCAGTATCAAGTCCAGACTCGGAGGTTCCAGTATCAACTCCTGACTCCGAGCTTCCAGTATCAAGTCCAAGCTCGGAGATTCCAGTATCAAGTCATGAAACCGAGGTTCCAGTATCAAATCCAAGCAAGGAGTTTCCAGTATCAAGTCCTGACTCTGAGGTTCCAATATCAACTCCTGACTCCGAGGTTCCAGTATCAAGTCCAAGCTCGGAGATTCCAGTATCAAGTCATGAAACCGAGGTTCCAGTATCAAATCCAAGCTCGGAGGTTCCAGTATCAATTCCTGACTCCGAGGTTCCAGTAACAAGTCCAAGCTCGGAGGTTCCAGTATCAAGTCCTGACTCCGAGGTTCCAGTATCAAGTCCAAGCTCAGAGGTTCCAGTATCAAGACTTGACTCCGAGGTTCCAGTATATCAAGTCCTGACTCCGAGGTTCCAGTAACAAGTCCAAGCTCGGAGGTTCCAGTATCAAGTCCTGACTCCGAGGTTCCAGTATCAAGTCCAAGCTCGGAGGTTCCAGTATCAATTCCTGACTCCGAGGTTCCAGAATCAAGTCCTGACTCCGAGGTTCCAGTATATCAAGTCCTGACTCCGAGGATCCTGTCCCAAATCCAAGCTCGGAGGTTCCAGTATCAACTCCTGACTCGGAGGTTCCAGTATCAAGTCCTGGCTCGGAGATTCCAGTATCAAGTCCTGACTCCGAGGTTCCAGTATGAAGTCCAAGCTCGGAGGTTCCAGTATCAAATCCTGAGTCCGAGTATCCAGTATCAAGTCCTGACTCCGAGGTTCCAGTATCAAGTCCAAACTCGGAGGTTCCAGTATCAACTCCTGACTCCGAGGTTCCAGTATCAAGTCCTGACTCCGGGGTTCCAGTATCAAGTCCAAGCTCGGAGGTTCCAGTATCAAGTCCTGACTCCGAGGTTCCAGTATCAAGTCCAAGCTCAGAGGTTCCAGTATCAAGACTTGACTCCGAGGTTCCAGTATATCAAGTCCTGACTCCGAGGTTCCAGTAACAAGTCCAAGCTCGGAGGTTCCAGTATCAAGTCCTGACTCCGAGGTTCCAGTATCAAGTCCAAGCTCGGAGGTTCCAGTATCAATTCCTGACTCCGAGGTTCCAGAATCAAGTCCTGACTCCGAGGTTCCAGTATATCAAGTCCTGACTCCGAGGATCCTGTCCCAAATCCAAGCTTGGAGGTTCCAGTATCAACTCCTGACTCGGAGGTTCCAGTATCAAGTCCTGGCTCGGAGATTCCAGTATCAAGTCCTGACTCCGAGGTTCCAGTATGAAGTCCAAGCTCGGAGGTTCCAGTATCAAATCCTGACTCCGAGTATCCAGTATCAAATCCTGACTCCGAGTATCCAGTATCAACTCCTGACTCCGAGGTTCCAGTATCAAGTCCTGACTCCGGGGTTCCAGTATCAAGTCCAAGCAAGGAGTTTCCAGTATCAAGTCCTGACTCTGAGGTTCCAGTATCAAGTCAATGCTCGGAAGTTCCCGTATCAAGTCCTGACTCCAAGGTTCCAGTATCAAGTCCTGGCTCGGAGATTCCAGTATCAAGTCCTCACTCCGAGGTTCCAGTCTCAAGTCCTGACTCCGAGGTTCCAGAATCAAGTCCTGACACTGAGGTTCCAGGATCAACTCCTGACTCCGAGGTTCCAGTATCAAGTCCAAGCTCGGAGATTCCAGTATCAAGTCCTGACTCCGAGATTCCAGTATCAATTCCTGACGCCGAGGTTCCAGTACCAAGTACAGAATCGGAGGTTCCAGTATCAAGTCATGAAACCGAGGTTCCAGTATCAAATCCAAGCTCGGAGGTTCCAGTATCGAGTCCTGACTCGGAGGTTCTAGTATCAAGTCCAAGCTCGGAGGTTCCAGTATCAAGTCCTGACTCCGAGGTTCCAGTATCAAGTCCAAGCTCGGAGGTTCCAGTATCAAGTCCTGACTCCGAGGTTCCAGTATCAAGTCCAAGCTCGGAGGTTCCAGTATCAAGTCCTGACTCCGAGGTTCCAGTATCAAGTCCAAGCTCGGACGTTCCAGTATCAAATCCTCACTCCGAGGTTCCAGTATCAAGTCCCAGCTCGGAGGTTCCAGTATCGAGTCCAAGCTCGGAGGTTCCAGTATCAAATCCCTACTCCGAGAATCCAGTATGAAGTCCTGACTCCGAGGTTCCAGTATCAAGTCCAAACTCGGAGGTTCCAGTATCAAGTCCTGATTCTGAGGTTCCAATATCAACTCCTGACTCCGAGGTTCCAGTATCAAGTCCAAGCTCGGAGATTCCAGTATCAAGTCCTGACTCCGAGGTTCCAGTATCAAGTCCTGACTCCGAGGTTCCAGTATCAAGTCCTGACGCCGAGATTCCTATATCAAGTACAGAATCGGAGGTTCCAGTATCAAGTCATGAAACCGAGGTTCCAGTATCAAATCCAAGCTCGGAGATTCCAGTATCAATTCCTGACTCCGAGGTTCCAGTAACAAGTCCAAGCTCGGATGTTCCAGTATCAATTCCTGACTCCGAGGTTCCAGAATCAAGTCCTGACTCCGAGGTTCCAGTATATCAAGTCCTGACTCTGAGGTTGCAGTATCAAATCCTGACTCGGAGGTTCCAGTATCAAGTCCACGCTCGGAAGTTCCCGTATCAAGTTCTGACTCCGAGGTTCCAGTATCAAGTCCTGGCTCGGAGATTCCAGTATCAAGTCCTCACTCCGAGGTTCCAGTCTCAAGTCCTGACTCCGAGGTTCCAGTATATCAACTCCTGACTCCGAGGTTCCAGTATCAAGTCCAAGCTCGGAGATTCCTGTATCAAGTCCTGACTCCGAGGTACCAGTATCAAGTCCTGACTCTGAGGTTCCAGTATCAAGTCCTGACGTCGAGTTTCCAGTATCAAATCCAATCTCGGAGGTTCCAGTATCAAGTCCAGAATCGGAGGTTCCAGTATCAAGTCATGAAACCGAGGTTCCAGTATCAAATCCAAGCTCGGAGGTTCCAGTATCAAGTCCTGACTCGGAGGTTCCAGTATCAAGTCGAATCTCGGAGGTTCCAGTATCAAGTCCTGACTCCGAGCTTCCAGTATCAAGTACTGACTCTCAGGTTCCAGTATCAAGTCCTGACGCCGAGGTTCCAGTATCAAGTCCTGGCTCCGAGGTTCCAGTATCAAATCCTGACTCCGAGGTTCCAGTAACAAATCCAAGCTCGGAGGTTCCAGTATCATGTCCTGACTCCGAGGTTCCAGTATCAAGTCCAAGCTCAGAGGTTCCAGTATCAAGACTTGACTCCGAGGTTCCAGTATATCAAGTCCTGACTCCGAGGTTCCCGTATCAAGTCCAAGCTCAGAGATTCCAGTATCAATTCCTGATTCCGAGGTTCCCGTATCAAGTCCAAGCTCAGAGATTCCAGTATCAATTCCTGATTCCGAGGTTCCAGAATCAAGTCTTGACTCCGAGGTTCCAGTATATCAAGTCCTGACTCTGAGGTTGCAGTATCAAGTCCTGACTCGGAGGTTCCAGTATCAAGTCCAAGCTCGGAGGTTCCAGTATCAAGTCCAAGCTCAGAGGTTCCAGTATCAACTCCTGACTCCGAGGTTCCAGTATCAACTCCTGACTCCGAGGTTCCAGTATAAACTCCAGGCTAAGGTGTTCCAGTTTCAATTCCTGACTCTGAGGTTCCAGTATCAAGTCAATCTCGGAGATTCCAGTATCAAGTCCTGACTCCGAGTTTCCAGAATCAAGTCCAAGCTCGGAGGTTCCAGTATCAAGTCCTGACTCCGAGGTTCCAGTATCAAGTCCAAGCTCGGAGGTTCCAGTATCAAGTCCTGACTCTGAGGTTCCAGTATATCATGTCCTGACTCCGTGGTTCCAGTATCAAGTCCAAGCTCGGAGATTCCAGTATCAAGTCCTGACTCCGAGGTTCCAGTATCAAGTCCAAGTTCGGAGGTTCCAGTATCGAGTCCAAGCTCGGAGGTTCCAGTATCAAATCCCTACTCCGAGTATCAAGTATCAAGTCCTGACTCCGAGGTTCCAGTATCAAGTCCAAACTCGGAGGTTCCAGTATCAACTCCTGACTCCGAGGTTCCAGTATCAAGTCCTGACTCTGAGGTTCCAGTATCAAGTCCACGTTCGGAAGTTCCCGTATCAAGTCCTGACTCCAAGGTTCCAGTATCAGGTCCTGGCTCGGAGATTCCAGTATCAAGTCCTGACTCTGAGGTTCCAGTATCAAGTCCTGACTCCGAGGTTCCAGTATCAAGTCCTGACGCCGAGGTTCCAGTATCAAATCCAAGCTCGGAGGTTCCAGTATCAAGTCCAGAATCGGAGGTTCCAGTATCAAGTCATGAAACCGAGGTTCCAGTATCAAATCCAAGCTCGGAGGTTCCAGTATCAAGTCCTGACTCGGAGGTTTCAGTATCAAATCCAAGCTCGGAGGTTCCAGTATCAAGTCCTGACTCCGAGGTTCCAGTATCAAGTCCTGACTCTGAGGTTCCAGTATCAAGTCCTGACTCCGAGGTTCCAGTATCAAATCCAAGCTCGGAGGTTCCAGTACAAAGTCCAAGCTCGGAGGTTCCAGTATCAATTCCTGACTCCGAGGTTCCAGAATCAAGTCCTGGCTCTGAGGTTCCAGTATCAAGTCCTGACGCCGAGGTTCCAGTATCAAATTCAAGCTCGGTGGTTCCAGTACAAAGTCCAAGCTCGGAGGTTCCAGTATGAATTCCTGACTCCGAGGTTCCAGAATCAAGTCCTGGCTCCGAGGTTCCAGTATAAAATCCTGACTCCGAGTTTCCAGTAACAAGTCCAAGCTCAGAGGTTCCAGTATCAAGACTTGACTCCGAGGTTCCAGTATATCAAGTCCTGTCTCCGAGGTTCCAGTATCAAGTCCAAGCTCGGAGGTTATAGTATCAAGACCTGACTCCGAGTATCCAGTATCAAGTCCAACCTCGGAGGTTCCAGTATGAAGTCCTGACTCCCAGGATCTAGTAACAAGTTCAAGCTCGGAGGTTCCAGTATGAAGTCCTGAATCGGAGGTTCCAGTATCAAGTCCTGACTCCGAGGTTCCAGTATCAAGTCCAACCTCGGAGGTTCCAGTATCAAATCCTGACTCTGAGGTTCCAGTATCAGGTCCTGATTCCGAGTTTCCAGTATCAAGTCCTGGCTGGGAGGTTCCAGTATCAACCACTGGCTCGGACTTTCCAGTATCAAGTCCTGACTCCCAGGTTCCAGTATCAAGTCCAAGCTCGGAGGTTCCAGTATCAAGTCCTGACTCTGAGGTTCCAGTATCAAGTCCTGACTCGGAGGTTCCAGTATCAAGTCCTGACTCGGAGGTTCCAGCATCAAGTCCAAGCTCGGAGGTTCCAGTATCAAGTCCTGACTCCCAGGATCCAGTATCAAGTCCAAGCTCGGAGGTTTCAGTATCAAGTCCTGACTCGGAGTTTCACGTATCAAGTCCTGACTCCGAGGCTCCTGTATCAAGTCCAAGCTCGGAGATTCCAGTATCATATCCTGATTCCCAGGTTCTAGTATCAAGTCCTGGCTCCGACGTTCCAGTATCAAGTCCTGACTCCGAGTTTACAGTATCAATTCCAATCTCCGAGGTTCCAGTATCAAGTCCTGACTCCGAGGTTCCAGCATCAAGTCCAACCTCGCTGGTTCCAGTATCAAGTCCAAGCTCTGTGGTTCCAGTATGAAGTCCTGACTCGGATGTTCCAGTATCAAGACCTGACTCCGAGGATCCAGTATCAAGTCCAACCTCGGAGGTTCCAGTATGAAGTCCTAACTCCCAGGATCCAGTATCAAGTCCAAGCTCGGAGGTTCCAGTATGAAGTCCTGAATCGGAGGTTCCAGTATCAAGTCCTGACTCCGAGGTTCCAGTATTAAGTCCAACCTCGGAGGTTCCAATATCAAGTCCTGACTCCGAGGTTCCAGTATCAAGTCCAGAATCGGAGGTTCCAGTATCAGGTCCTGGCTCGGAGATTCCAGTATCAAGACCTCACTCCGAGGTTCCAGTATCAAGTCCTGACCCTGAGGTTCCAGTATCAAGTCCTGACTCCGAGGTTCCAGTATCAAGTCCTGATGCCGAGGTTCCAGTATCAAATCCAAGCTCGGATGTTCCAGTATCAAGTCCAGAATCGGAGGTTCCAGTATCAAGTCATGAAACCGAGGTTCCAGTATCAAATCCAAGCTCGGAGGTTCCAGTATCAAGTCCTGACTCGGAGGTTCCAGTATCAAGTCGAATCTCGGAGGTTCCAGTATCAAGTCCTGACTCCGAGCTTCCAGTATCAAGTACTGACTCTGAGGTTCCAGTATGAATTCCTGACTCCGAGGTTCCAGAATCAAGTCCTGGCTCCGAGGTTCCAGTATAAAATCCTGACTCCGAGTTTCCAGTAACAAGTCCAAGCTCAGAGGTTCCAGTATCAAGACTTGACTCCGAGGTTCCAGTATATCAAGTCCTGACTCCGAGGTTCCAGTATCAAGTCCAAGCTCGGAGGTTCCAGTATCAAGACCTGACTCCGAGTATCCAGTATCAAGTCCAACCTCGGAGGTTCCAGTATGAAGTCCTGACTCCCAGGATCTAGTAACAAGTTCAAGCTCGGAGGTTCCAGTATGAAGTCCTGAATCGGAGGTTCCAGTATCAAGTCCTGACTCCGAGGTTCCAGTATCAAGTCCAACCTCGGAGGTTCCAGTATCAAGTCCTGACTCCGAGGTTCCAGTATCAGGTCCTGACTCCGAGTTTCCAGTATCAAGTCCAGGCTGGGAGGTTCCAGTATCAACCACTGGCTCGGACTTTCCAGTATCAAGTCCTGACTCCCAGGTTCCAGTATCAAGTCCAAGCTCGGAGTTTCCAGTATCAAGTCCTGACTCTGAGGTTCCAGTATCAAGTCCTGACTCGGAGGTTCCAGTATCAAGTCCTGACTCGGAGGTTCCAGCATCAAGTCCAAGCTCGGAGGTTCCAGTATCACGTCCTGACTCCCAGGATCCAGTATCAAGTCCAAGCTCGGAGGTTTCAGTATCAAGTCCTGACTCAGAGTTTCACGTATCAAGTCCTGACTCCGAGGCTCCTGTATCAAGTCCAAGCTCGGAGTTTCCAGTATCATATCCTGATTCCCAGGTTCTAGTATCAAGTCCTGGCTCCGACGTTCCAGTATCAAGTCCTGACTCCGAGTTTCCAGTATCAATTCCAATCTCCGAGGTTCCAGTATCAAGTCCTGACTCCGAGGTTCCAGCATCAAGTCCAACCTCGCTGGTTCCAGTATCAAGTCCAAGCTCTGTGGTTCCAGTATGAAGCCCTGACTCGGATGTTCCAGTATCAAGACCTGACTCCGAGGATCCAGTATCAAGTCCAACCTCGGAGGTTCCAGTATGAAGTCCTGACTCCCAGGATCCAGTATCAAGTCCAAGCTCGGAGGTTCCAGTATGAAGTCCTGAATCGGAGGTTCCAGTATCAAGTCCTGACTCCGAGGTTCCAGTATAAAGTCCAACCTCGGAGGTTCCAGTATCAAGACCTGACTCCGAGGTTCCAGTATCAAGTCCTGAGTCCGAGTTTCCAGTATCAAGTCCTGGCTGGGAGGTTCCAGTATCAACCACTGGATCGGATTTTCCAGTATCAAGTCCTGACTCCCAGGTTCCAGTATCAAGTCCAAGCTCGGAGGTTCCAGTATCAAGTCCTGACTCCGAGGTTCCAGTATCAAGTCCAACCTCGGAGGTTCCAGTATCAAGTCCTGACTCCGAGGTTCCAGTATCAAGTCCTGACTCCGAGTTTCCAGTATCAAGTCCTGGCTGGGAGGTTCCAGTATCAACCACTGGCTCGGACTTTCCAGTATCAAGTCCTGACTCCGAGGTTCCAGTATCAAGTCCAAGCTCGGTGGTTCCAGTATAAAGTCCTGACTCGGAGGTTCCAGTGTCAAGACCTGACTCCGAGGATCCAGTATCAAGTCCAACCTCGGAGGTTCCAGTATGAAGTCCTGACTCCCAGGATCCAGTATCAAGTCCAAGCTCGGAGGTTCCAGTATGAAGTCCTGAATCGGAGGTTCCAGTATCAAGTCCTGACTCCGAGGTTCCAGTATCAAGTCCAACCTCGGAGGTTCCAGTATCAAGTCCTGACTCCGAGGTTCCAGTATCAATTCCAGACTCCGAGGTTCCAGTATCAAGTCCTGACTCCGAGGTTCCAGTATCAAGTCCTGATGCCGAGGTTCCAGTATCAAATCCAAGCTCGGATGTTCCAGTATCAAGTCCAGAATCGGAGGTTCCAGTATCAAGTCATGAAACCGAGGTTCCAGTATCAAATCCAAGCTCGGAGGTTCCAGTATCAAGTCCTGACTCGGAGGTTCCAGTATCAAGTCGAATCTCGGAGGTTCCAGTATCAAGTCCTGACTCCGAGCTTCCAGTATCAAGTACTGACTCTGAGGTTCCAGTATGAATTCCTGACTCCGAGGTTCCAGAATCAAGTCCTGGCTCCGAGGTTCCAGTATAAAATCCTGACTCCGAGTTTCCAGTAACAAGTCCAAGCTCAGAGGTTCCAGTATCAAGACTTGACTCCGAGGTTCCAGTATATCAAGTCCTGACTCCGAGGTTCCAGTATCAAGTCCAAGCTCGGAGGTTCCAGTATCAAGACCTGACTCCGAGTATCCAGTATCAAGTCCAACCTCGGAGGTTCCAGTATGAAGTCCTGACTCCCAGGATCTAGTAACAAGTTCAAGCTCGGAGGTTCCAGTATGAAGTCCTGAATCGGAGGTTCCAGTATCAAGTCCTGACTCCGAGGTTCCAGTATCAAGTCCAACCTCGGAGGTTCCAGTATCAAGTCCTGACTCCGAGGTTCCAGTATCAGGTCCTGACTCCGAGTTTCCAGTATCAAGTCCAGGCTGGGAGGTTCCAGTATCAACCACTGGCTCGGACTTTCCAGTATCAAGTCCTGACTCCCAGGTTCCAGTATCAAGTCCAAGCTCGGAGGTTCCAGTATCAAGTCCTGACTCTGAGGTTCCAGTATCAAGTCCTGACTCGGAGGTTCCAGTATCAAGTCCTGACTCGGAGGTTCCAGCATCAAGTCCAAGCTCGGAGGTTCCAGTATCACGTCCTGACTCCCAGGATCCAGTATCAAGTCCAAGCTCGGAGGTTTCAGTATCAAGTCCTGACTCAGAGTTTCACGTATCAAGTCCTGACTCCGAGGCTCCTGTATCAAGTCCAAGCTCGGAGTTTCCAGTATCATATCCTGATTCCCAGGTTCTAGTATCAAGTCCTGGCTCCGACGTTCCAGTATCAATTCCAATCTCCGAGGTTCCAGTATCAAGTCCTGACTCCGAGGTTCCAGCATCAAGTCCAACCTCGCTGGTTCCAGTATCAAGTCCAAGCTCTGTGGTTCCAGTATGAAGCCCTGACTCGGATGTTCCAGTATCAAGACCTGACTCCGAGGATCCAGTATCAAGTCCAACCTCGGAGGTTCCAGTATGAAGTCCTGACTCCCAGGATCCAGTATCAAGTCCAAGCTCGGAGGTTCCAGTATGAAGTCCTGAATCGGAGGTTCCAGTATCAAGTCCTGACTCCGAGGTTCCAGTATAAAGTCCAACCTCGGAGGTTCCAGTATCAAGACCTGACTCCGAGGTTCCAGTATCAAGTCCTGAGTCCGAGTTTCCAGTATCAAGTCCTGGCTGGGAGGTTCCAGTATCAACCACTGGATCGGATTTTCCAGTATCAAGTCCTGACTCCCAGGTTCCAGTATCAAGTCCAAGCTCGGAGGTTCCAGTATCAAGTCCTGACTCCGAGGTTCCAGTATCAAGTCCAACCTCGGAGGTTCCAGTATCAAGTCCTGACTCCGAGGTTCCAGTATCAAGTCCTGACTCCGAGTTTCCAGTATCAAGTCCTGGCTGGGAGGTTCCAGTATCAACCACTGGCTCGGACTTTCCAGTATCAAGTCCTGACTCCGAGGTTCCAGTATCAAGTCCAAGCTCGGTGGTTCCAGTATAAAGTCCTGACTCGGAGGTTCCAGTGTCAAGACCTGACTCCGAGGATCCAGTATCAAGTCCAACCTCGGAGGTTCCAGTATGAAGTCCTGACTCCCAGGATCCAGTATCAAGTCCAAGCTCGGAGGTTCCAGTATGAAGTCCTGAATCGGAGGTTCCAGTATCAAGTCCTGACTCCGAGGTTCCAGTATCAAGTCCAACCTCGGAGGTTCCAGTATCAAGTCCTGACTCCGAGGTTCCAGTATCAATTCCAGACTCCGAGGTTCCAGTATCAAGTCCTGACTCCGAGGTTCCAGTATCAAGTCCAAGCTCGGAGGTTCCAGTATCAACTCCTGACTCCGAGGTTCCAGTATCAAGTCCTGACTCGGAGATTCCAGTATCAAGTCCAAGCTCCGATGTTCCAGTATCAACTCCTGACTCCGAGGTTCCAGTATAAACTCCAGGCTAAGGTGTTCCAGTTTCAATTCCTGACTCTGAGGTTCCAGTATCAAGTCAATCTCGGAGATTCCAGTATCAAGTCCTGACTCCGAGTTTCCAGTATCAAGTCCTGGCTCGGAGTTTCCAGTATCAAGTCCTGGCTCGGAGGTTCCAGTATCAAGTCCTGAATCGGAGGTTCCAGTATCAAGTCCTGACTCCGAGGTTCCAGTATCAAGAACAAGCTCGGAGATTCCAGTTTCAATTCCTGACTCTGAGGTTCCAGTATCAAGTCAATCTCGGAGATACCAGTATCAAGTCCTGACTCCGAGTTTCCAGAATCAAGTCCAAGCTCGGAGGTTCCAGTATCAAGTACTGACTCTGAGGTTCCAGTATCAAGTCCTGACGCCGAGGTTCCAGTATCAAGTCCTGGCTCCGAGGTTCCAGTATCAAATCCTGACTCCGAGCTTCCAGTAACAAATCCAAGCTCGGAGGTTCCAGTATCATGTCCTGACTCCGAGGTTCCAGTATCAAGTCCAAGCTCAGAGGTTCCAGTATCAAGACTTGACTCCGAGGTTCCAGTATATCAAGTCCTGACTCCGAGGTTCCCGTATCAAGTCCAAGCTCGGAGATTCCAGTATCAATTCCTGATTCCGAGGTTCCAGAATCAAGTCCTGACTCCGAGGTTCCAGTATATCAAGTCCTGACTCTGAGGTTGCAGTATCAAGTCCTGACTCGGAGGTTCCAGTATCAAGTCCAAGCGCGGAGGTTCCAGTATCAAGTCCTGACTCCGAGGTTCCAGTTTCAAGTCCAAGCTCGGAGGTCCCAGTCTTAAGTCCTGACTCCGAGGTTCCAGTATCAATTCCAGACTCCGAGGTTCCAGTATCAAGTCCTGACTCCGAGGTTCCAGTATCAAGTCCAAGCTCGGAGGTTCCAGTATCAACTCCTGACTCCGAGGTTCCAGTATCAAGTCCTGACTCGGAGATTCCAGTATCAAGTCCAAGCTCCGATGTTCCAGTATCATCTCCTGACTCCGAGGTTCCAGTATAAACTCCAGGCTAAGGTGTTCCAGTTTCAATTCCTGACTCTGAGGTTCCAGTATCAAGTCAATCTCGGAGATTCCAGTATCAAGTCCTGACTCCGAGTTTCCAGAATCAAGTCCAAGCTCGGAGGTTCCAGTATCAAGACCTGACTCCGAGGTTCCAGTATCAAGTCCTGACTCCGAGGTTCCAGTATCAAGTCCAACCTCGGAGGTTCCAGTATCAAGTCCTGACTCCGAGGTTCCAGTATCAGGTCCTGACGCCGAGTTTCCAGTATCAAGTCCTGGCTGGGAGGTTCCAGTATCAACCACTGGCTCGGACTTTCCAGTATCAAGTCCTGACTCCCAGGTTCCAGTATCAAGTCCAAGCTCGGAGGTTCCAGTATCAAGTCCTGACTCTGAGGTTCCAGTATCAAGTCCTGACTCGGAGGTTCCTGTATCAAGTCCTGACTCAGAGGTTCCAGTATCAAATCCAAGCTCGGAGGTTCCAGTATCAAGTCCTGACTCCCAGGATCCAGTATCAAGTCCAAGCTCGGAGGTTTCAGTATCAAGTCCTGACTCAGAGTTTCACGTATCAAGTCCTGACTCCGAGGCTCCTGTATCAAGTCCAAGCTCGGAGTTTCCAGTATCATATCCTGATTCCCAGGTTCTAGTATCAAGTCCTGGCTCCGACGTTCCAGTATCAAGTCCTGACTCCGAGTTTCCAGTATCAATTCCAATCTCCGAGGTTCCAGTATCAAGTCCTGACTCCGAGGTTCCAGCATCAAGTCCAACCTCGCTGGTTCCAGTATCAAGTCCAAGCTCTGTGGTTCCAGTATGAAGTCCTGACTCGGATGTTCCAGTATCAAGACCTGAGTCCGAGGATCCAGTATCAAGTCCAACCTCGGAGGTTCCAGTATGAAGTCCTGACTCCCAGGATCCAGTATCAAGTCCAAGCTCGGAGGTTCCAGTATGAAGTCCTGAATCGGAGGTTCCAGTATCAAGTCCTGACTCCGAGGTTCCAGTATCAAGTCCAACCTCGGAGGTTCCAGTATCAAGTCCTGACTCCGAGGTTCCAGTATCAAGTCCTGACTCCGAGTTTCCAGTATCAAGTCCTGGCTGGGAGGTTCCAGTATCAACCACTGGATCGGTCTTTCCAGTATCAAGTCCTGACTCCCAGGTTCCAGTATCAAGTCCAAGCTCGGAGGTTCCAGTATCAAGACTTGACTCCGAGGTTCCAGTATATCAAGTCCTGACTCCGAGGTTCCCGTATCAAGTCCAAGCTCGGAGATTCCAGTATCAATTCCTGATTCCGAGGTTCCAGAATCAAGTCCTGACTCCGAGGTTCCAGTATATCAAGTCCTGACTCTGAGGTTGCAGTATCAAGTCCTGACTCGGAGGTTCCAGTATCAAGTCCAAGCGCGGAGGTTCCAGTATCAAGTCCTGACTCCGAGGTTCCAGTTTCAAGTCCAAGCTCGGAGGTCCCAGTCTTAAGTCCTGACTCCGAGGTTCCAGTATCAATTCCAGACTCCGAGGTTCCAGTATCAAGTCCTGACTCCGAGGTTCCAGTATCAAGTCCAAGCTCGGAGGTTCCAGTATCAACTCCTGACTCCGAGGTTCCAGTATCAAGTCCTGACTCGGAGATTCCAGTATCAAGTCCAAGCTCCGATGTTCCAGTATCATCTCCTGACTCCGAGGTTCCAGTATAAACTCCAGGCTAAGGTGTTCCAGTTTCAATTCCTGACTCTGAGGTTCCAGTATCAAGTCAATCTCGGAGATTCCAGTATCAAGTCCTGACTCCGAGTTTCCAGAATCAAGTCCAAGCTCGGAGGTTCCAGTATCAAGACCTGACTCCGAGGTTCCAGTATCAAGTCCTGACTCCGAGGTTCCAGTATCAAGTCCAACCTCGGAGGTTCCAGTATCAAGTCCTGACTCCGAGGTTCCAGTATCAGGTCCTGACGCCGAGTTTCCAGTATCAAGTCCTGGCTGGGAGGTTCCAGTATCAACCACTGGCTCGGACTTTCCAGTATCAAGTCCTGACTCCCAGGTTCCAGTATCAAGTCCAAGCTCGGAGGTTCCAGTATCAAGTCCTGACTCTGAGGTTCCAGTATCAAGTCCTGACTCGGAGGTTCCTGTATCAAGTCCTGACTCAGAGGTTCCAGTATCAAATCCAAGCTCGGAGGTTCCAGTATCAAGTCCTGACTCCCAGGATCCAGTATCAAGTCCAAGCTCGGAGGTTTCAGTATCAAGTCCTGACTCAGAGTTTCACGTATCAAGTCCTGACTCCGAGGCTCCTGTATCAAGTCCAAGCTCGGAGTTTCCAGTATCATATCCTGATTCCCAGGTTCTAGTATCAAGTCCTGGCTCCGACGTTCCAGTATCAAGTCCAAGCTCGGAGGTTCCAGTATCAAGTCCTGACTCTGAGGTTCCAGTATCAAGTCCTGACTCGGAGGTTCCTGTATCAAGTCCTGACTCAGAGGTTCCAGTATCAAATCCAAGCTCGGAGGTTCCAGTATCAAGTCCTGACTCCCAGGATCCAGTATCAAGTCCAAGCTCGGAGGTTTCAGTATCAAGTCCTGACTCAGAGTTTCACGTATCAAGTCCTGACTCCGAGGCTCCTGTATCAAGTCCAAGCTCGGAGTTTCCAGTATCATATCCTGATTCCCAGGTTCTAGTATCAAGTCCTGGCTCCGACGTTCCAGTATCAAGTCCTGACTCCGAGTTTCCAGTATCAATTCCAATCTCCGAGGTTCCAGTATCAAGTCCTGACTCCGAGGTTCCAGCATCAAGTCCAACCTCGCTGGTTCCAGTATCAAGTCCAAGCTCTGTGGTTCCAGTATGAAGTCCTGACTCGGATGTTCCAGTATCAAGACCTGAGTCCGAGGATCCAGTATCAAGTCCAACCTCGGAGGTTCCAGTATGAAGTCCTGACTCCCAGGATCCAGTATCAAGTCCAAGCTCGGAGGTTCCAGTATGAAGTCCTGAATCGGAGGTTCCAGTATCAAGTCCTGACTCCGAGGTTCCAGTATCAAGTCCAACCTCGGAGGTTCCAGTATCAAGTCCTGACTCCGAGGTTCCAGTATCAAGTCCTGACTCCGAGTTTCCAGTATCAAGTCCTGGCTGGGAGGTTCCAGTATCAACCACTGGATCGGTCTTTCCAGTATCAAGTCCTGACTCCCAGGTTCCAGTATCAAGTCCAAGCTCGGAGGTTCCAGTATCAAGACTTGACTCCGAGGTTCCAGTATATCAAGTCCTGACTCCGAGGTTCCCGTATCAAGTCCAAGCTCGGAGATTCCAGTATCAATTCCTGATTCCGAGGTTCCAGAATCAAGTCCTGACTCCGAGGTTCCAGTATATCAAGTCCTGACTCTGAGGTTGCAGTATCAAGTCCTGACTCGGAGGTTCCAGTATCAAGTCCAAGCGCGGAGGTTCCAGTATCAAGTCCTGACTCCGAGGTTCCAGTTTCAAGTCCAAGCTCGGAGGTCCCAGTCTTAAGTCCTGACTCCGAGGTTCCAGTATCAATTCCAGACTCCGAGGTTCCAGTATCAAGTCCTGACTCCGAGGTTCCAGTATCAAGTCCAAGCTCGGAGGTTCCAGTATCAACTCCTGACTCCGAGGTTCCAGTATCAAGTCCTGACTCGGAGATTCCAGTATCAAGTCCAAGCTCCGATGTTCCAGTATCATCTCCTGACTCCGAGGTTCCAGTATAAACTCCAGGCTAAGGTGTTCCAGTTTCAATTCCTGACTCTGAGGTTCCAGTATCAAGTCAATCTCGGAGATTCCAGTATCAAGTCCTGACTCCGAGTTTCCAGAATCAAGTCCAAGCTCGGAGGTTCCAGTATCAAGACCTGACTCCGAGGTTCCAGTATCAAGTCCTGACTCCGAGGTTCCAGTATCAAGTCCAACCTCGGAGGTTCCAGTATCAAGTCCTGACTCCGAGGTTCCAGTATCAGGTCCTGACGCCGAGTTTCCAGTATCAAGTCCTGGCTGGGAGGTTCCAGTATCAACCACTGGCTCGGACTTTCCAGTATCAAGTCCTGACTCCCAGGTTCCAGTATCAAGTCCAAGCTCGGAGGTTCCAGTATCAAGTCCTGACTCTGAGGTTCCAGTATCAAGTCCTGACTCCGAGTTTCCAGTATCAAGTCCTGGCTGGGAGGTTCCAGTATCAACCACTGGATCGGTCTTTCCAGTATCAAGTCCTGACTCCCAGGTTCCAGTATCAAGTCCAAGCTCGGAGGTTCCAGTATCAAGTCCTGACTCCGAGGTTCCAGTATCAAGTCCAACCTCGGAGGTTCCAGTATCAAGTCCTGACTCCGAGGTTCCAGTATCAAGTCCTGACTCCGAGTTTCCAGTATCAAGTCCTGGCTGGGAGGTTCCAGTATCAACCACTGGCTCGGACTTTCCAGTATCAAGTCCTGACTCCGAGGTTCCAGCATCAAGTCCAAGCTCGGTGGTTCCAGTATGAAGTCCTGACTCGGAGGTTCCAGTGTCAAGACCTGACTCCGAGGATCCAGTATCAAGTCCAAGCTCGGAGGTTCCAGTATCAAGTCCTGACTCGGAGGTTCCAGTATCAAGTCCTGACTCCCAGGTTCCAGTATGAAGTCCTGAATCGGAGGTTCCAGTATCAAGTCCTGACTCCGAGGTTCCAGTATCAAGTCCAAGCTCGGAGTTTCCAGTATCAAGTCCTGACAGAGTTTCCAGTATCAACTCCTGACTCCGAGTTTCCAGTATCAAGTCCAAGCTCGGAGATTCCTGTATCAAGTCCTGACTCCGAGGTACCAGTATCAAGTCCAAGCTCGGAGGTTCCAGTATCAAGTCCTGACTCCGAGGTTCCAGTATCAAGTCCAAGCTCGGAGGTTCCAGTATCAAGTCCTGACTCCGAGGTTCCAGTATCAAGTCCAAGCTCGGACGTTCCAGTATCAAATCCTCACTCCGAGGTTCCAGTATCAAGTCCCAGCTCGGAGGTTCCAGTATCGAGTCCAAGCTCGGAGGTTCCAGTATCAAATCCCTACTCCGAGAATCCAGTATGAAGTCCTGACTCCGAGGTTCCAGTATCAAGTCCAAACTCGGAGGTTCCAGTATCAAGTCCTGATTCTGAGGTTCCAATATCAACTCCTGACTCCGAGGTTCCAGTATCAAGTCCAAGCTCGGAGATTCCAGTATCAAGTCCTGACTCCGAGGTTCCAGTATCAAGTCCTGACTCCGAGGTTCCAGTATCAAGTCCTGACGCCGAGATTCCTATATCAAGTACAGAATCGGAGGTTCCAGTATCAAGTCATGAAACCGAGGTTCCAGTATCAAATCCAAGCTCGGAGATTCCAGTATCAATTCCTGACTCCGAGGTTCCAGTAACAAGTCCAAGCTCGGATGTTCCAGTATCAATTCCTGACTCCGAGGTTCCAGAATCAAGTCCTGACTCCGAGGTTCCAGTATATCAAGTCCTGACTCTGAGGTTGCAGTATCAAATCCTGACTCGGAGGTTCCAGTATCAAGTCCACGCTCGGAAGTTCCCGTATCAAGTTCTGACTCCGAGGTTCCAGTATCAAGTCCTGGCTCGGAGATTCCAGTATCAAGTCCTCACTCCGAGGTTCCAGTCTCAAGTCCTGACTCCGAGGTTCCAGTATATCAACTCCTGACTCCGAGGTTCCAGTATCAAGTCCAAGCTCGGAGATTCCTGTATCAAGTCCTGACTCCGAGGTACCAGTATCAAGTCCTGACTCTGAGGTTCCAGTATCAAGTCCTGACGTCGAGTTTCCAGTATCAAATCCAATCTCGGAGGTTCCAGTATCAAGTCCAGAATCGGAGGTTCCAGTATCAAGTCATGAAACCGAGGTTCCAGTATCAAATCCAAGCTCGGAGGTTCCAGTATCAAGTCCTGACTCGGAGGTTCCAGTATCAAGTCGAATCTCGGAGGTTCCAGTATCAAGTCCTGACTCCGAGCTTCCAGTATCAAGTACTGACTCTCAGGTTCCAGTATCAAGTCCTGACTCCGAGTTTCCAGTATCAAGTCCTGGCTGGGAGGTTCCAGTATCAACCACTGGCTCGGACTTTCCAGTATCAAGTCCTGACTCCGAGGTTCCAGCATCAAGTCGAATCTCGGAGGTTCCAGTATCAAGTCCTGACTCCGAGCTTCCAGTATCAAGTACTGACTCTCAGGTTCCAGTATCAAGTCCTGACTCCGAGTTTCCAGTATCAAGTCCTGGCTGGGAGGTTCCAGTATCAACCACTGGCTCGGACTTTCCAGTATCAAGTCCTGACTCCGAGGTTCCAGCATCAAGTCCAAGCTCGGTGGTTCCAGTATCAAGTCCTGACTCGGAGGTTCCAGTATCAAGTCCTGACTCCCAGGTTCCAGTATCAAGTCCTGACTCCGAGTTTCCAGTATCAAGTCCTGGCTCGGTGGTTCCAGTATCAAGTCCTGGCTCGGAGGTTCCAGTATGAAGTCCTGAATCGGAGGTTCCAGTATCAAGTCCTGACTCCGAGGTTCCAGTATCAAGTCCAAGCTCGGAGTTTCCAGTATCAAGTCCTGACAGAGTTTCCAGTATCAACTCCTGACTCCGAGTTTCCAGTATCAAGTCCAAGCTCGGAGATTCCTGTATCAAGTCCTGACTCCGAGGTACCAGTATCAAGTCCTGACTCTCAGGTTCCAGTATCAAGTCCTGACGTCGAGTTTCCAGTATCAAATCCAATCTCGGAGGTTCCAGTATCAAGTCCAGAATCGGAGGTTCCAGTATCAAGTCATGAAACCGAGGTTCCAGTATCAAATCCAAGCTCGGAGGTTCCAGTATCAAGTCCTGACTCGGAGTTTCCAGTATCAAGTCGAATCTCGGAGGTTCCAGTATCAAGTCCTGACTCCGAGCTTCCAGTATCAAGTACTGACTCTGAGGTTCCAGTATCAAGTCCTGACGCCGAGGTTCCAGTATCAAGTCCTGGCTCCGAGGTTCCAGTATCAAATCCTGACTGCGAGGTTCCAGTAACAAATCTAAGCTCGGAGGTTCCAGTATCATGTCCGGACTCCGAGGTTCCAGTATCAAGTCCAAGCTCAGAGGTTCCAGTATCAAGACTTGACTCCGAGGTTCCAGTATATCAAGTCCTGACTCCGAGGTTCCCGTATCAAGTCCAAGCTCGGAGATTCCAGTATCAATTCCTGATTCCGAGGTTCCAGAATCAAGTCCTGACTCCGAGGTTCCAGTATATCAAGTCCTGACTCTGAGGTTGCAGTATCAAGTCCTGACTCGGAGGTTCCAGTATCAAGTCCAAGCTCGGAGGTTCCAGTATCAAGTCCTGACTCCGAGGTTCCAGTTTCAAGTCCAAGCTCGGAGGTTCCAGTCTTAAGTCCTGACTCCGAGGTTCCAGTATCAATTCCAGACTCCGAGGTTCCAGTATCAAGTCCTGACTCCGAGGTTCCAGTATCAAGTCCAAGCTCGGAGGTTCCAGTATCAACTCCTGACTCCGAGGTTCCAGTATCAAGTCCTGACTCGGAGATTCCAGTATCAAGTCCAAGCTCCGATGTTCCAGTATCAACTCCTGACTCCGAGGTTCCAGTATAAACTCCAGGCTAAGGTGTTCCAGTTTCAATTCCTGACTCTGAGGTTCCAGTATCAAGTCAATCTCGGAGATTCCAGTATCAAGTCCTGACTCCGAGTTTCCAGAATCAAGTCCAAGCTCGGAGGTTCCAGTATCCTGACTCCGAGGTTCCAGTATCAAGTCCAAGCTCGGAGGTTCCAGTATCAAGTCCTGACTCTGAGGTTCCAGTATATCAAGTCCTGACTCCGTGGTTCCAGTATCAAGTCCAAGCTCGGAGATTCCAGTATCAAGTCCTGACTCCGAGGTTCCAGTATCAAGTCCAAGTTCGGAGGTTCCAGTATCGAGTCCAAGCTCGGAGGTTCCAGTATCAAATCCCTACTCCGAGTATCAAGTATCAAGTCCTGACTCCGAGGTTCCAGTATCAAGTCCAAACTCGGAGGTTCCAGTATCAACTCCTGACTCCGAGGTTCCAGTATCAAGTCCTGACTCTGAGGTTCCAGTATCAAGTCCACGTTCGGAAGTTCCCGTATCAAGTACTGACTCCAAGGTTCCAGTATCAGGTCCTGGCTCGGAGATTCCAGTATCAAGACCTCACTCCGAGGTTCCAGTATCAAGTCCTGACTCTGAGGTTCCAGTGTCAAGTCCTGAATCCGAGGTTCCAGTATCAAGTCCTGACGCCGAGGTTCCTGTATCAAATCCAAGCTCGGAGGTTCCAGTATCAAGTCCAGAATCGGAGGTTCCAGTATCAAGTCATGAAACCGAGGTTCCAGTACAAAGTCCAAGCTCGGAGGTTCCAGTATGAATTCCTGACTCCGAGGTTCCAGAATCAAGTCCTGGCTCCGAGGTTCCAGTATAAAATCCTGACTCCGAGTTTCCAGTAACAAGTCCAAGCTCAGAGGTTCCAGTATCAAGACTTGACTCCGAGGTTCCAGTATATCAAGTCCTGACTCCGAGGTTCCAGTATCAAGTCCAAGCTCGGAGGTTCCAGTATCAAGACCTGACTCCGAGTATCCAGTATCAAGTCCAACCTCGGAGGTTCCAGTATGAAGTCCTGACTCCCAGGATCTAGTAACAAGTTCAAGCTCGGAGGTTCCAGTATGAAGTCCTGAATCGGAGGTTCCAGTATCAAGTCCTGACTCCGAGGTTCCAGTATCAAGTCCAACCTCGGAGGTTCCAGTATCAAGTCCTGACTCCGAGGTTCCAGTATCAGGTCCTGACGCCGAGTTTCCAGTATCAAGTCCTGGCTGGGAGGTTCCAGTATCAACCACTGGCTCGGACTTTCCAGTATCAAGTCCTGACTCCCAGGTTCCAGTATCAAGTCCTGACTCTGAGGTTCCAGTATCAAGTCCTGACTCGGAGGTTCCAGTATCAAGTCCTGACTCGGAGGTTCCAGCATCAAGTCCAAGCTCGGAGGTTCCAGTATCAAGTCCTGACTCCCAGGATCCAGTATCAAGTCCAAGCTCGGAGGTTTCAGTATCAAGTCCTGACCCAGAGTTTCACGTATCAAGTCCTGACTCCGAGGCTCCTGTATCAAGTCCAAGCTCGGAGTTTCCAGTATCATATCCTGATTCCCAGGTTCTAGTATCAAGTCCTGGCTCCGACGTTCCAGTATCAAGTCCTGACTCCCAGGTTCCAGCATCAAGTCCAACCTTGCTGGTTCCAGTATCAAGTCCAAGCTCTGTGTTTCCAGTATGAAGTCCTGACTCGGATGTTCCAGTATCAAGACCTGACTCCCAGGATCCAGTATCAAGTCCAAGCTCGGAGGTTCCAGTATGAAGTCCTGAATCGGAGGTTCCAGTATCAAGTCCTGACTCCGAGGTTCCAGTATCAAGTCCAACCTCGGAGGTTCCAGTATCAAGTCCTGACTCCGAGGTTCCAGTATCAAGTCCTGACTCCGAGTTTCCAGTATCAAGTCCTGGCTGGGATGTTCCAGTATCAACCACTGGCTCGGACTTTCCAGTATCAAGTCCTGACTCCCAGGTTCCAGTATCAAGTCCAAGCTCGGAGGTTCCAGTATCAAGTCCTGACTCCGAGGTTCCAGCATCAAGTCCAAGCTCGGTGGTTCCAGTATGAAGTCCTGACTCGGAGGTTCCAGTGTCAAGACCTGACTCCGAGGATCCAGTATCAAGTCCAAGCTCGGAGGTTCCAGTATCAAGTCCTGACTCGGAGGTTCCAGTATCAAGTCCTGACTCCCAGGTTCCAGTATCAAGTCCTGACTCCGAGTTTCCAGTATCAAGTCCTGGCTCGGAGGTTCCAGTATCAAGTCCTGGCTCGGAGGTTCCAGTATGAAGTCCTGAATCGGAGGTTCCAGTATCAAGTCCTGACTCCGAGGTTCCAGTATCAAGTCCAACCTCGGAGGTTCCAGTATCAAGTCCTGACTCCGAGGTTCCAGTATCAAGTCCTGACTCCGAGTTTCCAGTATCAATTCCTGGCTCGGAGGTTCCAGTATCAAGTCCTGACTCGGAGGTTCCAGTATCAAGTCCTGACTCCCAGGTTCCAGTATCAAGTCCAAGCTTGGAGGTTTCAGTATCAAGTCCTGACTCGGAGTTTCACGTATCAAGTCCTGACTCCGAGGCTTCAGTATCAAGTCCAAGCTCGGTGGTTCCAGTATCATGTCCTGACTCCGAGGTTCCAGTATCAAGTCCTGGCTCCGACGTTCCAGTATCAGGTCCTGACTCCGAGTTTCCAGTATCAATTCCAACCTCCGAGGTTCCAGTATCAAGTCCTGACTCCGAGGTTCCAGCATCAAGTCCAACCTCGCTGGTTCCAGTATCAAGTCCAAGCTCTGTGGTTCCAGTATGAAGTCCTGACTCGGAGGTTCCAGTATCAAGACCTGACTCCGAGGATCCAGTATCAAGTCCAACCTCGGAGGTTCCAGTATGAAGTCCTGACTCCCAGGATCCAGTATCAAGTCCAAGCTCGGAGGTTCCAGTATCAAGTCCTGAATCGGAGGTTCCAGTATCAAGTCTGAGTTACCAGTATCAAGTCCTGGGTCGGAGGTTCCAGTATCAAGTCCAATCTCGGAGGTTCCAGTATCAAGTCCTGACTCCGAGGTTCCAGTATATCAAGTCCTGACTCTGAGGTTCCAGTATCAAGTCCTGACTCCCAGGTTCCAGTATCAAGTCCTGGCTCGGAGGTTCCAGTATCAAGTACTGGCTCGGAGGTTCCAGTATCAAGTCCTGACAGTTTCCAGTATCAAGTCCTGACTCCGAGGTTCCAATATATCAAGTCCTGTCTCCGAGTTTCCAGTATCAAGTCCTGACTCTGAGGTTCCAGTATATGAAGACCTGACTCGGAGGTTCCAGTATCAAGTCCTGACTCCGAGGTTCCTGTATCAAGTCCTGACTCCGAGGTTCCAGTATCAAGTCCTGACTCCGAGGTTCCAGTATATGAAGACCTGGCTCGGAGGTTCCAGTATCAATTCCTGACTCCGAGGTTCCAGTATCAAGTCCTGACTCCGAGGTTCCAGTATATGAAGACCTGGCTCGGAGGTTCCAGTATCAATTCCTGACTCCGAGGTTCCAGTATCAAGTCCTCACTCCGAGGTTCCAGTATCAAGTCCAAGCTCGGAGCTTCCAGTATCAAGTCCAAGCTCGGAGCTTCCAGTATCAAGTCCTGACTCCGAGGTTCCAGTATCAAGTCCTGACTCCGAGGTTCCAGTATCAAGTCCTGACTCCGAGGTTCCAGTATCAAGTCCTGGCTCGGAGGTTCCAGTATCAAGTCCAAGCTCGGAGTTTCCAGTATCAAGTCCTGACAGAGTTTCCAGTATCAAGTCCTGACTCCGAGGTTCCAATATATCAAGTCCTGAGTCCGAGTTTCCAGTATCAAGTCCTGACTCCGAGGTTCCAGTATATGAAGACCTGACTCGGAGGTTCCAGTATCAAGTCCTGACTCCGAGGTTCCAGTATCAAGTCCTCACTCCGAGGTTCCAATATCAAGTCCAAGCTCGGAGCTTCCAGTATCAAGTCCAAGCTCGGAGGTTCCAGTATCAAGTCCTGACTCCGAGGTTCCAGTATCAAGTCCTGGCTCGGAGGTTCCAGTATCAAGTCCTGACTCCGAGGTTCCAGTATCAAGTCCTGGCTCGGAGGTTCCAGTATGAAGTCCAAGCTCGGAGGTTCCAGTATCAAGTCCTGACTCCGAGTTTCCAGTATCAAGTCCTGACTCCGAGGTTCCAGTATCAAGTCCTGTCTCGGAGGTTCCAGTATCAAGTCCTGACTCCGAGGTTCCAGTATCAAGTCCTGGCTCGGAGGTTCCAGTATCAAATCCGGACTCGGAGTTTCCAGTATCAAGTCCTGACTCCGAGTTTCCAGTATCAAGTCCTGACTCCGAGGTTCCAGTATCAAGTCCTGGCTCAGAGGTTCCAGTATCAAATCCGGACTCGGAGTTTCCAGTATCAAGTCCTGACTCCGAGTTTCCAGTATCAAGTCCTCACTCCGAGGTTCCAGTATCAAGTCCTCACTCCGAGGTTCCAGTATCAAGTCCTGGCTCGGAGGTTCCAGTATCAACCACTGGCTCGGAGTTTCCAGTATCAAGTCCTGACTCGGCGGTTCCACTATCAAGTCCTGACTCGGAGGTTCCAGTAGCAAGTCCTGACTCCGAGGTTCCAGTATCAAGTCCAAGCTCGGAGGTTCCAGTATCAAGTCCTGACTCCGAGGTTCCAGTATCAAGTCTAAGCTCGGAGGTTCCAGTATCAAGTCCTGACTCCGAGGTTCCTGTATCACGTCCAAGCTCGGAGATTCCAGTATCAGGTCCTGACTCCAAGGTTCCAGTATCAAGTCCTGACTCCCAGGTTCCAGTATCAAGTCCAACCTCGGAGGTTCCAGTATCAAGTCCTGACTCGGAGGTTCCAGTATCAAGTCCTGACTCCGAGGTTCCAGTATATCAAGTCCTGACTCCGAGGTTCCAGTATCAAGTCCAAGCTCGGAGGTTCCAGTATCAAGTCCTGACTCCGAGTTTCCAGTATCAAGTCCTGGCTCAGATGAAATCATCCGTTACATGCACTGATGACATTTAATACTTCCTACATTCACATCAACTCTCCCCAGATTCCACTGCTCAGCAACCACTAGGGGGAATTTACAGTGACCAATTAACTAAACCAGCAGTTCATTGGCATGTTCGAGAAAACTTTTTTCAGCATCTGCTCAATGTCCTGTGCTCCATATTCTTAAAGTGATCCCTAGTTCTAAATTACAGGAGGAACGATCCTCTCTATTCACTCTGTGAAGACCATGAGAATTTTACACAAAATTGTAGAATCATAGATCATATAGCACATATACATGGATGGGTACCATACAATTCAAACATTCATCCCTTATGTATACAACTTAGCACACCGATCCCATTGATTTCTCTAAGATCTGGTAATACCTCCCCTCTGTTGTGTACATTTGTGTACAATTATACACCTTACTGTTGTATCATACAGCAAGACAAGTATTAGATTGTCAACAGATTCATCACCAAGATAGGACTGCTGAGTCTTTCAAAAACATAGAAGGTGGAGTATGCTTTATGATCAACTCCTCGTGGTACACAAACATGGCAGTGCTGTTCCAGTCCTGCTCACCTGACCTGAAACATCTCACAATCATCCATTTTATCTGACACGGGAGTTTTCAGCTACTTCTTTGGAGGCAGTGTGCCTCCCACTTCAGGCCAGTCTCAAACAGGCTCTAGATAATTTGAGCAACGTAATCATTTCCTCATCATTTTGGGGTATGTTAACAAGGATAGCTTGAAATAAATCTCTAAATGATAATCATCAAGATATTACTTGTGTAACTAGAAGAACCTACACATTGGACCACTGCTATACTACCATCAAGAGCACTTACTATGCCATCCCATGCCCACAATTTGAAACACTGATCACCTGGCTGTACTTCTACTCCCTAAGTATAGGCAGAGACTGAAGACTGCAGCACCAGTAGTGAGGACCAAGAAGGTTTGGACAAGGGAAGCACAGGAGCGCCCACAGGACTGCTTTGAGTCAATGGATTGTACTATTCAGGGATTCATCTTTGAATCTGAATGAGTACACTGCAATTGTTACCGACTTCATTAAAGCCTGTGTGAATGAGTGTGTGCCTACAAAGACTTACTGTACATTCCCAAATCAAAAGTCGTGGATCAACTAGGAGTTTTATTTGGTAGTCTGCAAGAGCACTAGGTCTTTGATATTCAAGTCTGGTGATCCAGGACTAAGTGAAAAAGACCAGGCATGATTTACAGAAAGCTAACTCAAGAGCTGAGGAACAATTCTGAATGAGCTTGGAGGCAGAATTGGATGTATGTCAACTCTGGCAGTATTTGCAGGCCATCATTTCCTACAAAGTGAAACCTAAACCTTACAGGACTCTGGTCAGACCCCACTTGGAGTACTGTGCTCAGTTCCGGTCACCTCACTACAGGAAGGATGTGGAAACTGTGGAAAGGGTGCAGAGATTTACAAGGATGTTGCCTGGATTGGGGAGCATGGCTTATGAGAATAGGTTGAGCGAACTCAGCCGTTTCTCCTTGGAGCAGCGGAGGATGAGATGATGACAGGCACTGACTGTGTGGATAATCAGGGGCTTTTTCCCAGGGCTGAAACAACTAGCACAAGAGGGCACAATTTTAAGCTGTTTGGAAGTAGGTACAGAGGAGATGTCAGGGGTAAGTTTTTTATGTAGGGAGTGGTGAGTGCTTGGAATGGGCTGCCGGCGACGATAGTGGAGGCGGATATGATAGGGTCTTTTAAGAGACTCCTGCATGGAGCTTAGAAAAATAGAGGGCTATGGGTAACCCTGAGTAATTTCTAAAGTAAATACATATCTGTCACAGTATTGTGGGCTAAAGGGCCTGTATTGTGCTGTAGTTTTTCTATATTTTCTATGTTTCTAACATCATAAATGGCAGTGATGTTTCAATTCCAAACAAGATCAATGCTTTTTACACTCGTTTTGAAAGGGAGAATAAAACGAAAGCTATGAGGATCCCTGCACCACCTGGTGACCCTGTGGCCTCTGTCTCAGAGGCCGGTGTCAGATTGTTTTTCTAGAGGGTGAACCCTCACAAGGTGATGAGCCCTGATGGATTACCTAGTAGGGTTCTGAAGACCTGTGCCAGTCTGCTGGTGAGTGTGTTCAAAAACATTTTCGATCTTTCATTGCAACAGTCGAAAGTCCCCAACTGCAAAGAAGAGCTGCTTAAGAAGAGCAGGGTGAGCTGCCTTAATGACTATCATCCAGTAGCACTCATATCTATGGTGATGAGAGCTTTAAGAGCAAACACGAGGAAATCTGCAGATGCTGGAAGTTCAAACAACAACACAATATGTTGGTGGAACACAGCAGTCCAGGCAGCATCTATAAGGAGACATTTCGAGCCAGGACTAACTGAAAGGAAGATACTAAGAGATTTGGAAGTAGGAGGTGGAGGGGGAAATGCGAAATGATAGGAGAAGACCGGAGGGGATGGGATGAAGCTAAGAGCTGGAAAGGTGATTGGTGAAAGTGATACAGAGCTGGAGAAGGGAAAGGATCATGGGACGGGAGGCCTCAGGAGAAAGAAAGGGGGAGGGGGGAAAGCACCAGAGGGAGATGAAGAACAGGCAGAGTGATGGGCAGAGAGAGAAAAAAAAACAACTAAATATATCAAGCATGGGGTAAGAAGGGGAGGAGGGGCATTAACAGAAGTTAGAGAAGTCAATGTTCATGCCATCAGGTTGGAGGCTACCCAGCTGGTATATAAGGTGTTGTTCCTCCAACCTGAGTGTGGCTTCATCTTGACAGTAGAGGAGGCCATGGATAGACATATCAGAATGGGAATGGAATGTGGAATTAAAATGTGTGGCCACTGGGAGGTCCTGCTTTCTCTGGCGGACTGAGCATAGGTGTTCAGCGAAACGGTCTCCCAGTCTTGTGTCGGGTCTCACCAATATACAAAAGGCCACACCGGGAGCACCGGACGCAGTATATCACACCAGCCGACTCACAGGTGAAGTGTCGCCTCACCTGGAAGGACTGTCTGGGGCCCTGAATGGTGGTGAGGGAGGAAGTGTAAGGGCAGGTGTAGCGTTTGTTCAGCTTACAAGGATAAGTGTCAGGAGGGAGATCGGTGGGAAGGGATGGGGGGACAAGTGGACAAGGGAGTCGCGCAGGGAGCGATCCCTGTAGAAAGCAGAAAGCCGGGGGGAATGAAAGATGTGTTTGTTAGTGGGATCCCATTGGAGGTGACGGAAGTTACCGAGAATTATGCGTTGGACCTGGAGGCTGGTGGGGTGGTAGGTGAGGACAAGGGGAGCCCTATCCCGAGTGGGGTGGCGGGTGGATGGGGTGAGGGCAGATGTGCGGGAAATGGGGGAGATGCATTTGAGAGCAGAGTTGATGGTGGAAGAAGGGAAGCCCCTTTGTTTAAAAAAGGAAGACATCTCCTTCATCCTGGAATGAAAAGCCTCATCCTGAGAGCAGATGTGGTGGAGACGGAGTAATTGTGAGAAGGTAATAGTGCTTTAAGAGGTTGGTCATGGTGAGAACTAACTCCTGCTTCAGCAAGGACCTGGACCCACTGTAATTTCGGTCTATGGTGGATGCAATTTCATTGGCTCTTCACATGGCCTTGGATCACCTGACAACACCTGACAATCGTCCATGACAGGATGCTGTTTATTGACCACAGCTCAGCGTTTTAACACAATCATTCCTACAGTTTTGATCAAAAAGCTCCAAAACCTGGGCAACTGGATCCTTGACTTTCTCACTGGAAGACCACAGTCAGTGCAGATTGGAAATAACATCTCCACCTCACTGACAATCAACACTGGTGTACCTCAAGGATATGTGCTTAGCCACTGCTCTGCTCTTTCTATACCCATGATTGTATGGCACAGCCAGGCACAGCTCAAATGCCATCTATAAATTTGCTGATGACACGATTATTTGTTGGCAGAATTTTTGATGGTGATGAGTAGGGGTACAGGAGCAAAATATATCATCTAGTTAAATGATGTTGCAGTAACAGCCTTGCACGTAGTGTCAGTAAGACCAAAGAATTGATTGTGGACTTCAGAAAGGGTAAGACGAGGGAACAAAAGGCAGTCCTCATAGAGGGATCTGAAGTGGAAAGAGTGAGAGTTCCTGGGTATCAACATCTCTGAGGATCTATCCTGGGACCGACATATCAATGCATCTACAATGAAGGCATAACACTGACTATATTTCATTAGGAGTTTGAGGGCATTTGATATGTCAACAAACATAATCGCAAATTTCTACAGAGGTACCGTGGACAGCATTCTAACTGGCTACATCGTGGTGGTGATGGTGGGGGGCAGTGGCTACTGCAAGGATCAAAAGTTGTGAACAGTCACCCTCTGCAGCATCCAGAACATCTTCAAAGAGTGATGCCTCAAAAGCTGGCGAACATTATTAAGGCACAGCTTTATCCATCACCCAGGACGACTTTATTTCACTATTACCATCAGGAAGGAGGATCAGAAAACTGAAGGCACACACTCAGTGATTCAGGGACAGCTCTTCCCCTCCGCCATCTGCTTTCAGAATTCACAGTTTTTTTCTATTATCATGTATTGCATTATACTGCTGCTGCAAAAACACCAAATTTCACAACAGATGCCAGAGATTAATGCTGATTCCGATTCAGTTATGAGGAAAAGAATGGTTATGTATTTCTATATGTCAGGATACATTCATATTCAGCTCACCAACTAGTGTTGAATCAGGGTGATTCTTTATTAAAAGAAACCTCACTCTGCTTCCCCTCATCCTTCCCTTTGTCCCATTGTTCACTTTTATCTCTTATTGGATTCCTTCCTTTTCAGTCATTTAACTTTTCCACCCATCACCTCCCAGCTTCTCACTTCATCCCCCTTCCCCTCTCATCTTGTCTCACCTATTACCTGCCAGCTTGTACTTCTTCCCCTTCATTCATCTTCTCTTTCTGGCTTTTGTCCCCTTCCTTTCCAGTCCTGATGAAAGGTCCCATCATGAATTCCTCCAGAATTTTGTGTGTGCAGCACAGAAACAGGTTCTTTTGTCCATAAAGTCCATGTCAACCGTCAAGTTCCCATCTGTATTGATCCCATTTAGTAACACTTGATGTTTAACCTTCTATGCCTTGGTGATTCAGGTAACTGGTTAATTATTGTCAGAAACTAACATACAATTAAAAGCATTTTTTGTGTGCCATCAAACAGGTCATTTCATACACAAGTATATTGAGGAGGTACAAAGGGAAAACAAAACTGAACACAGAATATAATATTACAGTTCCAGAGTAAGTAAAGTGCAGGTAAGCAAATAGGGTGCAAAGGCTACAGTGAGAGTTTGGGATGAAGAGACCCTTTCAGGACTCTGATAACATCAGGATAGACTGGGTGTTATATGTTCTCAAACTTCTGTATCTTCTGCTCAATGGAAGAAGAAAGAATGTCTGGGATGAGAGGCAACATTGATTCCATTGGTGGCTTTCAGGAGGCAGCATGAAGTGTAAACAGTGTCAATGAAGGGGAGACTGGCTTTCATGATCGACCAGGCTGCACTTACAACTCAGGTCATCCAGATACTTCTTCACCACCCTCTCAGGCATCGCATTCCAAGCTCTAATTACCCTCTAGCTGAAAGCATTCTTTCTCAGATCTCCATTATATCTTTTACCCTCATATAGAGTCTATACCTTCTTTTCTATGGTAGGCAATATCTTCATGCCTCTCCTCTGCACTCCCATCAGTATAGTTATGACAACCAGGACCACACAGAAATACTCTGTCACCTAACCAATCTTCCTCCTCTTACACTCTGTGTCTTGGCTAATGAAAGCATGTCAACTATTTTCAGTCTCTGTGTGACCACTTTCAGAGCTCCATGGAATCATACACAAATGTCTTCTTGTTCTTCAGTCTTGTCATTCACCTGCAATATCCTCTTACGTCTTCCATAATGTATCACCTTACAATTACCAGGATTGTAAGATGTAAGATTATTTTGGATCATCACCCAGCTTCTTATTTCATCTCCCACTCACCCACCTTCCTCCTCATCTAGTCTCACCTGCCAGCTTGTACTCCTTCCTCTCCCTCCACCTTCTTATTCTGGCTGCTTCCCCATCCTCTCCAGTCCTGAAGAAGGGTCTCAGCCTGAATTGTATATTCCTTTGTATTGATGCTGCCTGACCTGCTGAACTCTTCCAACATTTTGTATGCAAAGAAACACAGAAACATAGAAAACCTACAGCACAATACAAGCCCTTTGGTCCACAAAGCAGTGCCAAACATGTCCTTGCCCTAGAAATTACCTAGGGTTACTCATAGCTCTATATTTTTCTGAGCTCCATGTACCCGTCCAGGAGTCTCTTAAAAGACCCTATTGGATCTGCCTCCTCCATCGCTGGCAGCCCATCCCACACACTCACCACTCTCTGTGTAAAAAACTTACCCCTGACATCTCCTCTGTACTTACTTACAAACACCTTACAACTGTGCCCACTCATGCTAGCCATTTTAGCCCTGGGACAAAGCCTCTGACTATCCACATGATCAATGCCTCTCATCATCTGATGCACCTCTATCAGGTCACCTCTCATCCTCTGTCATTCCAAGGAAAAAAGGCCAAGCTTACTCAACCTATTCTCATAGGGCATGCTCCTCCAAGCCAGGCAACATCCTTGTAAATCTCTTCTGCACCCTTTCTATGGTTTTCACATCCTTCCTATAGTAAGGCGACCAGAACTGAGCACAATACTCCAAGTGGGGTCTGACCAGGGTCCTATATAGCTGTAACATTACCTCTCGACTCCTAAGCTCAAACCCATGATTGATGAAGGCCAAAGCACCATATACTTTCTTAACCACAGGTTCAACCTATGCAGCAGCTTTGAGCGTCCTATGGACTCGGATCCCAAGATCCCTCTGATCCTCCACACTGCCAAGAGTCTTAACATTGATACCATATTCTGCTATCATATTTGACGTACCAAAATGAACCACCTCTCACTTATCTGGGTTGAACTCCATCTGTCACTTCTATGCCCAGTTTTGCATCCTGTCAATGTCCTGCTGTAACCTCTGACAGATCTCTGCACTATCCACAACACCCTGAAACTTTGTGTCATCAGAATATTTACTAACCCATTCCTCCACTTCTTCATCCAGGTCATTTATAAAAATCACAAAGAGTAGGGGTCTCAGAACAGATCCCTAAGGCACACCACGAGTGACCAATCTCCATGCAGAATATGACCCATGTAAAGCCACTCTTTGCCTTCTGTGGGCAAATCAGTTTTGGATCCACAAAGCAATGTCCCCTTGGATCCCATGCCTCCTTACTTTCTAAATGAGCCTTACATGGAGTACCTTATCAAATGCCTTGCAGAAATCCATATACACTACATCTACTGCTCTACCTTCATCAATGTGTTTAGTCACATCCTCAAAAAATTCACTTAGGCTCGTAAGTTATGACCTGCCTTTCACAAAGCCATACTGTCTATTCCTAATCATATTATGCTTCTCCAAATGTTCATAAATCCTGCCTCTCAGGATCTTCTCCATCAACTTACAAACCACTGAAGTAAGACTCACTGATCTATAATTTCCTGGGCTATCCCTACTCCCTTTCTTGAATAATGGAAAAACATCCATAACCCTCCAATCCTCCGGAACTTCTCCCATCCCCATTGATGATGCAAAGATCATTGCCAAAGGCTCAGCAACTCCTCCCTCGCTTCCCATAGTAGCCTGGGGACAATCCTGTCTGGTCCCAGTGACTTATGCAATTTGACACTTTCCAAAAGCTCCAGCACATCCTCAACCTTAATATCTACATGCTCAAACTTTTCAGTCTGCTACAAGTCATCCCTACAAACACCAAGATCCTTTTCTGTCGTGAATACTGAAGCAAAGTATTCATTAAGTACCTCTGCTATCTCCTTCGGTTCCATACACACTTTTCCACTGTCACACTTGATTGGTCCTATTCTCTCACATCTTATCCTCTTGCTCTTCACATACTTGTAGAATGCCTTGGGGTTGCCCTTAATCCTGTCTAACAAGGCCTTCTCATGGCCCCTTCTGGCTCTCCTAATTTCTTTCTTAAGCTCCATCCTGCTAGTCTTATAATCTTCTAGATCTTTATCATTACCTGGCTTTTTTGAATCTTTCGTAAGCTCTTCTTTACTTCTTGACAAGATTTACAAACAGCCTTTATACACCATAGTTCCTGTACTCTACCCTCCTTTCCCTGTCTCATTGGAACATACATGTGCAGAACACCACACGTATCCCCTGATCCTTTGCTACGTTTCTTCTCTACATTACCCTGAGAACATCTGTTCCCAATTTATGCTTCCAAGTTCCTGCCTGATAGCATCATATTTCCCCTTACTCTAATTAAATGCTTTCCTAACTTGTCTGTTCCTATCTCTCCAATGCTATGGTAAAGGAGAAAGAATTTTGATCACTATCTCAAAAATGCTCTCATTGAGAGATCTGACACCTGACCAGGTTCATTTCCCAATACCAGGTCAAGGACAGCCTCTCCTCTTGTAGGCTTATCTACATATTGTGTCAAGAAACCTTCTTGAGTACACCTAACAAACTCCACCCCATCTAAATCTCACACTAGGGAGATGTCAATCAATATTTCATCATCATTGTTGATAGGTGACACATGGAATTTCCAGTTGGCAGATGATTTCCCTCCTCGCCGCTCTGACATATTGGGAAATCATGTACATGTCAAGTACAGCAGTTCTTTGCCTTTGTCTTCTGCCGAGTGAGTTTTTTTAAAAAAGAGATCACCAGCTCTCAACCCAGCATGGATGGAGACCGTGCAACGGAGCCAGCCTGATTTGAACTCGAGACCTCTCGCCCTGAAGTCCAGCGCTGATGCTACTACACCACCAGCCAGGCTAATCGATATTTGGGAAATTAAAATCTCCTACCACGACAACCCAGTTATTAGTACACCTTTCCAGAATCTGTCTCCCTACCTGCTCCTTGATGTCCCTGTTACTGTTGGGTGGTCTATAAAAAACACCCAGTAGAGTTATTGACCCCTTCCTGTTCCTAACTTCCACCCACAGAGACTCCGTAGACAATCTCTCCATCTCTTCCTCCTTTTCTGCAGTTGTGACACTATCTCTGATCAACAGTGCCACGCCCCCACCTCTTTTGCCTCCCTCCCTGTCCTTTCTGAAACATCTAAAACTTGGCACTTGAAGTAACCATTCCTGCCCTTGAGCCATCCAAGTGCAGTTGGGAATGGATTTGTCAGCTGCTCCAGGACTTTCTGTGGCCATTCTCTTCCCCAGCGCTACCATTGAAAACAAATCCATCTCCCGTTTTCTGTCTTTGAATGAGGGTGATTTATCTGCCAGTATCTGGCAATAATCATTCTTAGTTCAATATTTTGTGTGAAACTGCACCAATATTGTAACTACTGCATTGTTCACTGGGCTCACAGAACATTTTGAATAAAATAAGCACCAGTAATTGGAAATAGCAGAATGATTAGGAGAGATGGAAGAGATATGTCCTCTTTGTGAACAGACTTACCTATTCCTGCATCCACCCCACCCCCACCAACTCCCCCCATCACAGACTTGAACATCTGTAAATCAACAGTTATCCTACAAGGTCACAGAATGTCTCATTTGTCTCTCTGGGCAATGAATGCACCAGTCATGTCATGAATATGCTTGCAGTGACATGTTTTTAAAATTCAAATCATTTAAGCAAATCAGCGGACAACTGCAGGTTTGAGTCAATAGATTTACACAGTGTGACATTTGAATGCAAATCAAGCCAAACAGAATGAAACTAAAAACTTTAACTATTGAACTGGATAAAGAAAATTATCCTGCATTCAAGAAATTTCATTGTTTCAGAGATGTTTATTCTTTTACATTTTTAGTGAGTTTCTCATGTTACTTTTCACAACTTGTTCAGGTGGATCCCAACATTCATTGTGGTTTCTTTCATCCCTAACATGTAGTTTTCTTATTGATTTAATTCCAACAAATTTACATAAATCTACCACAGTTTGATTTCCACAACTTAAAAATGAATGCGGGGGGTGGGGGAAGGGGAGCAGAGAGAGAGCTTACATTATGTCAAAGATGGTGGGACCAAGTCTAATACTTCCAGCAATGAACACAAAACACTGAAGGAACTCAGCAGATCAGGCAGCATCTATGGAGGAAAACAGTTGATGTCTTTGGTGGAGACCCTTCAGGTCTCAGCCTAATATGTAGACTGTTTATTTCCCTCCATAGATTCTACCTGACCTGCTGAGTTCCCCCAGTGTTTTATATGGATTTCCGACATATCTTGTATCTCTAATACATCCTGGAATGTTGATGACATAGATTAAAGTGTCAGCATATTTTGTGAAGAAGATGCGAACAAAATTTTAAAAAATGAGAACAGACTAAATAAATAAAGAAAAAGAGAACACATTTTGAAAATTCCATCACTTTAACATTTTCAACCTTCTCACTGTTACCATTTGCAAACTCTGCACTAGAATTATGAATAGCAAGATTGCACAAACAGCAACTTAATATTAGCCTCCTTGTCTTTGAATCATAGAACCCTAATAATTCATAGCCACTTTATTAGCTACCTCTTGCACCTAATAAAGTGGCCACTGAGTGTATGATCCTGGTCTTCTGCTGCAGTAGCCCATCCACTTCAAGGTTCAACGTGTTGTGTATTCAGAGATGCTCTTCCGCACACCACTGTTGTAAAGCATGGTTATTTGAGTTACTGTCACCTTCCTCTCAGCTTAAACTAGGCTGACCATTCTTCTCTGACTAACAAGGCATTTTCACCCCCAGAACTGTCTCTCATTGGATGTGTCTTTTTGTTTCTCATACCATTCTCTCCAAACTCTAGGGTCTTGTACTTGAAAATCCCAGGAGATCAGCATTTTCTGAGATTCTCAAACCACCCTGTCTGGCACCAACAACCATTCCACAGTCAAAGTTACTGAGATCACATTTCTTCCCAATTCTAATGTTTGGTTTGAACAACAACTGAACCTTTTTACCATGTCTGAATGCTTTCATGCATTGAGTTGCTGCCACGTGAATTGGCTAATTAGGTATGTCAATTTTTGAGCAGGTGTACAGGTGTACTTAATAAAGTATTCACACAACATAGGGTCATAACCTTTAGCCAGCCCATGCATCATTCCTCTGATCCTGTCCTGATGTAATGGCTTGATCCAAGATGTCCCTTTGCACCACATCTTCAGCAGTTTGATTTTTCACTCCAGATCTCAGCGTCTGCAGTCTCTTGTCTCTCATATTCCCATCAAATTACCTGCATGTTAGGGGCAATTTACAAGAACTAACAAACAAATTTGACACAGCTTTGTCACACCCAAACAACTGCATTTTCGGCTGATCACTTGTATCTGAAGGTACGAGTGACACGACAATACCTTGAGGCATGACTTCTGTGTGACATTCAATAGTCTGTGAATCCTTTCCACAATCCACCACCTCCCCAGCTCCATCATTGGAACACAAGGTGGAGATGATCACTTGACACATCAACCCACAGATGCTTCAAGACCCTTTCTTCCACTACCTCTTCTCCCCCTTCCACTGGGTGGCTGCAGAGATCCACAACCCATGTCCATTACTATTAACATTGCTTTTGATCTATGAAAAGAGGAACAAATGAGTGTTCTTCCACCTTCCTAAGCTGTCCCACTCTCAGTGAGATCAGAGGGACCCATGACTGAACAGCAAGTCATTGGGATGTGGGAGGAAAGAGGAGGTGCGAGAGGAAACTCATACAGTCACAGATTGAATATACTAATTCCACACAAATGGCAAAAGAAGCTAGAGTTGAAACCACACTTGGAATATTGGCATCAGTTCTGGCTGCCTTATTATAGGAAGGGTGTGGAAGCTTTAGAGAGGGTGCCATGGATATTTACCGGGGTACTACCTCAATTAGACATCATATAAGGAAAAGCTGAGTGAGCTAAAGCTTTTTTTCTTGGGAGAGAAAGAGGATCAGATGTGATTGAATAGAGGCATACAAAATGAAAAGAGGCACAGATCAAATGGTTAGCCAGAGGCATTTTCCCAGAGTGGTGCATAATCTTATGCTGTTTAGAGGAAAGTTTAGAAGAGATGTCAGAGGTAACGTTAATACACAGAGAGTGGTTGATGTGTGGAATATTCTACCAGGGTGGTGGTAGAGGCAGATGTATAAGGGAGATTCAAGAGACTTTTAGATAGGCACATCAAAATTCTGATTGAAAAGCTCCTGAACCTGGACTGCTTTACCTCCCTCTACAACTGGATCCACAGTTTTCTAACTGGAAGACCACACTCTGTGTGGATCAGAAATAACATCACCACCTCACTGACAATCAACACTGGCACACCTCAGTGATGTGTGCTTAACCCACTGTTCTACTCTCTCCACGCCCTTGACTGTGTGGCTAGGTACAGCTCAAGTGCCATCTCTAAATTTGCTAACAATGTAACTATTGTTGACAGAATTTCAGATGGAGACAAGAGGTGTACAGGAGTGAGATATAGTATATCAGCTAGTTGAGTGGTGTCACAGCAACAACTTTGCACTCAACATCATTAAGACCAAATAACTGATAGTGGATTTCAGAAAGGATAAGACAATGAAAAACACACCAGACCTCGTAGAAGGTGTAGTATCTCTGAGGATTTATCCTGGATCCACATATTATTGCAGCTACAAATAAAACACATCATTGGCCATATTTCATTAGGAGTTTGAAGAGATTTAGTATGTCACCAAAGACACTTGCAAATTTCTATAGATGTACCATAGAAAGCATTCTATCCGTCTGCACCAGCATCTGGTATGGGTGGGGGGTGGTGCTGTGGGAGCACTGCACAGGATTGAAATATCAGTAGAGAGCTATAAACTTAATTGGCTCCATCATGGTCATTAGCCTCCATAGTATCCAGGATGTCTTCAAGGAGCAATACCTCAAAAAGACAGTGTCCATCATTAACTAAACCCATCACCCAGGTCATGTGGTGTTCTCATTGCTACCATTAGGAAGAAGGTACAGAAGCCTGAAGACACACACTCATTGATTCAAGGAAAGCTTCTTCCCCTCAGCCATCCAATTTCTGAATGGACAATGAACCCATGATCACTATCTCATGACTTTTACACCAGACACCACAAAGTCCATAACAGCACACCACTCTCTACAAGAACTTAATGGTGATGTTACTGAGATAAATTCTCTCTCCTCAAGGACGTCAGGTCTGTTATCTAACTCCAAACTGTCCATAACTGTGATTCCAAACCACCAAAAGCAAGAAGAACGTCTACCTGATGGAGCTCAACATGGAAAAATCATGGTGTCATTCACTTTAGAAGGTCCCCTCTAAAGGCAGTGTTACTGGCAGGATTCTTAATAATGTGAAGAAAAGTGGAACCTTGGGGAATCCTTGGACAATAGATCCCTCAAAGTCTGTGTGCAAGTTGGTAGGGCTGTTAAGAAGGCATAGAGCATGCTGGCCTTCATTAACTGAGGGACTGAGTTCAAGAGCCCAGAGGCAATTTTGCTGCTTTATAGAATCCTGGTTAGACCACACTTGAATGTCAATTTGCAGGTAAATTAAAGATTGAAATTTGAACTTGGTCCCCAGACAGAGAATCTGTAGAATGCCTATGAGATGGCTTTTTAGATCAGCTTGTGGTTGAGCTCTCTAGGAAAAAGACAATTCTGGTTTGAGTGTTGTGTTTAATTCTCCAGATTTGATAAGAAAGCTTAAGGTAAAGGAACCCTTAGGAAACAGTGATCATAATATGATAGAATTCATCCTGCAGTTTGAGAGGGAGAAGCTAAAATCAGATGTATAAGTGTAATATCCTCGTTTAAGACCATACTTTATTTTATTAGGATTTGTCTTAACATTTTGGCTGATAAGATTCTGGCAACGGAATGGAGAGCCATTTTCTAGAGAGTGTGCTGAATTGAAGTTTCAAGAAAGAAAGAAGAAGAGGGAGGAATGGAAATAGACAACAGTGGAAAACATACTGAAATGCTCAGAGAGAAATAAACTTAGATAGACAGGTACAGTTGTCAGAAAATCCTCTTGTAGACTATGGTCTCACGAAGAATGTGCAGACAACCTTCAGTTAGTCAGCTAGCACACGACATTGGAGAAAGTTTAATACCTTTTTCCTTGGGCATTGCATGGATTTTTTTTCGTGTTTGGCTAGGTTCTTCAGAGCAGAACAATTTTGGCTTCATTAGAAAAAATAATTCTGCATCCAGCACATAATTCTCTGCAACTTCCACCATCTCCAACGAGATCCCACCACCAAGCACATTTTTCCCTCCTTCTCCAATTTTCTATTTTCCACAGGGATCACTCTTTAGTCGACTCCCTTGTTCATTCGTTCCTCCCCACTGATCTCTTCCTCCTGGCACTTATCCTTGCGAGCGGAACAAGTGCTACACCTGCCCCTACACGTCCTCCCTCACTACCATTCAGGGCTCCAAACAGTCCTTACAGGTGAACCGACACTTCTCCTGTCAGTCTGTTGGAGTCATATACTGCGTCCAGTGCTCCCAATGTGACCTCCTGTATATCGATGAGACCCGATGTAGATTGGGAGACTGCTTCACCGAGCACCTGCGCTCTGTCCACCTGAAGAATTTTAATTCCACTTCCTCTTCCTATTCGGATACGTCACACCATGGTCTCCTCTACTGTCATGATGAGGCCACAATCAGGTTGGAGGAACAACACCTTATAATCCAGCTGCATAGCCCCCAACCTGATGGCGTGAGCATCAATTTCTTGAACTTCCAGTAATTCCTCCCCTCTTCTCCATTCCACAACCCCTTTTCCCTCTCTCACCTTATCTCCTTGCCTGCCCATCACCTCCCACTGGTGCTCAACCCCTCTTTTCTTTCTTCTCTGGCCCTCTGTCCTCTCCTATTAGACTTCCCTTCCTATAGCCCTGTATCTCTTTCACCAATTAAATTCCTAGTTCTGCACTTCATCCCTCCCCCCCAGTTTTACCCATCACCTTGTTTTTCCCTCTCTCCCTTCCCCCACCTTTTCAATCTGCTCCTCATTATTTTTCCTCCTGTCCAGCTGAAGCTTCTTGGGCAGAACTTTGACTATACTTGTTTTCCATTGATGCTGCCTGGGCAGCTGATCTCCTCCAGCATTTTGAGTATGTTGACTGAAGCAAACTGGACTGGTTACTTGATAATGAGCTCTAATGATTATGTACATGATATATATACTATATGCATGAGCCTTTTTCTTTACTTAGTTTATTATAAGTTTAAAAAAATTTGCCAACACAAAACACTTTGTTTATACTGGGTTAAGCTAAGTTATCGCTGCCTGACAAACTGTAGATTTACACTGGTGTGTCAGTATACATACAAGTAATAGCTTTATTTTCCTTAGAAAAACATTAAAATTTTTATACTTTTTGTTTACCCGAATCATATCCACCATAGACTCATTTATTCACTGGTAACAGCCCTTTTATCATTATCCCTTGCATTGTAGAGTTATGTTGCTGTTTGTTTGTATGTATTCATAGTAATAGCTAACTCCTTATGAGCCTATGGTGAGAGGATTACATTGGTATTATCATGGAGTAAAGGAAATTACAGAGGCATGGAGGTGCTGGTCAAAGTTGATTGGAAGGGAACAGTAGCAGAGATGATGGCAGAACAGTAATGATGGCAGAACAGTAATGATGGCAGAACAGTAATGATGGCAGAACAGTAATGATGGCAGAACAGTAATGATGGCAGAACAGTAATGATGGCAGAACAGTAATGATGGCAGAACAGTAATGATGGCAGAACAGTAATGATGGCAGAACAGTAATGATGGCAGAACAGTAATGATGGCAGAACAGTAATGATGGCAGAACAGTAATGATGGCAGAACAGTAATGATGGCAGAACAGTAATGATGGCAGAACAGTAATGATGGCAGAACAGACTTGGCGCCCTCTTTGGGACCGGCCTCAATGCCGGCGTGCGCCGCTTTGTGAGCCGGTTCGAATGCGCTGGGAAGTGGGTCACCATATAAACCACCCCCCCCCCCAGAACCGGCGATACACCCCCCAATGTCCACGGTCCGGGTTGGACTCTGTTTG